>NC_043966.1:27503646-28703646 GCF_902148855.1 Sphaeramia orbicularis
ACTGAAACATGCACGACTTTAAGTTTTAACGTGACATAAGATCTAATGTTAAGTGATTAAAACCTGACCTGTATCCAAATCTGCTGTGGGTATTGTATGTATTATCCTCTGAAGCACTTCCCTGAGCAGGATTAAGATGCATTCTTTTTTTATTGTATTCCCAGTTAGCCAGGGTTTTAACCTTGCTTCTCTGTGGGCTAACAGCTAAACCAGTCAGGCATGGCAGACAAACACTTCACCCGGCTTATTCTTATCTGTTTATTCAGTTTATGATTCAGCAGGCACAAGAGAAAACATTTGTTTACACATCCAAAGCTCCAGTTAGAAAATTAAATACCTGTCTCCTTCTGTTTTCCTTTACTTCATTTTTCTTTGCTTTTCCTCCAATTAGCCTTCTTTGCCCCAAATTTCCTCCACTCCACTCCACTCTCCTCTCTTAACTGTTTCTCCCTTTGCTCTTTGTTCATCTTTGTCTTCATGTGTCTTTCCCTCATCTCTTCATGCATCTCCTGCCAGAGTGTTGGTGTTCACCCTCTTTAAGAGGGTCACTGCAGCTTAACGCCTGTCAGCCTGGAGGCAGTTATGTAAAACCCTCTAACTCCCTCCCACTACATTTTAAACTCCCAATCTCTTGCTCCTAAAAAAGGCTAAATACCTCTACTTGCCTTTTAGCCATGCACAACAACAAAACTATGAAAGACTGAATAGTAATAATGTTGCCTATGTATTCAGTGTCATCCTGACGATAGTGAAACCTGATTAGAATAACAAGCTTGAAAATTGTTATTGTTTAAAGGGACTGGAACCAGTTAGTGAGTAATCCATCTTGCTATTTCACAGAAATGAAATAGTCATGGATTCTCCGTAGGCCTGCTGTTATTTGTGGCATATGTTAACAATGCATGACATAAAAATAGTGCAGAGAGAGATTGGACATAGACATGACATATGCAAACATATGCAGGTAGGTCATAAACTCACACTGAACCCTGCGCCACCCACAGATTGCTCAAATTGATTTGACACACCAGGATATATGCGTCTAAACACACCTGTGGGGTGTGCATGTGTTGGAGAGAGATTTTTTGCCATTCATCAATGGGCAAATAAAAGTGTCTGTGGTGTGTGAAAGGTACATCTGTTGAGGTGTGAAATACTATTTTGCCATTTTCCACCTCCACCTCTCTGCCAGTCTTCCTCTATCATTCTCTCGCTCTCACTCTGTTGCACATAGTCTCTCTGCTCTACAGAATTGAAAAATGGAGTTGCTAATTAACTTTTTAACCTGTGGAATATCAGAAAAAATTGCACTGAATGACTTGGAGTTCATTCTTGTTGTCTTTTTGTCTTCTTTTTTCTTGGCTCTGTTTTTCTCTTACTGATGTTCTCTTCTCCATATGATCTTTGAACCAGGAAGCTGATGTCAGTGTTGAAGAGGTATCTGGATGTGTCCAGTCGTGGGGAACAGTGTGAACCCATCCTCCGAACCCTCAAAGCCCTTGAGTACATCTTCAAGTTCATCGTTCGCTCACGCATGCTCTACTCCCAGTGAGTGTTTTAAAGTTCTTTGTGGACTGATCTTTATGATAATGACTTGTCATTTCTTTTAATTCCACACTGATGCAAACAAAGACTACAACACAGAAGCCACGCACTCTGGGCCCAGTGACACCAAATTGCCAGAGTAATCGCTTTTGACAGCCTTGTGAGAAAAGGCTGCTGATTACAGCACTAATGTTGCTAATAAGCATTGATGATGAAGTGCAGTGTTGGAATGAGAGCTAATGACAGGGCAGGGCTGCTGAATGGGCAGCCAGTGAAACAGCAGGCAGACGAAAGTTCCAGCAGGAGAGACTTATGACACCCCTGGTGCAGAGCCAGGGGCTGCGCCATATGATAAGTGTAAACACCATTTATAACTGCAGCGCACACGTTGATGCTGACAGATCAAAAACTTGATCTACAATTGTATTATGCATCTTGTCTGGGGGTGACTTGAGGATTTCTATACTTTTGTGTTTAAGTATTTCAGTATGTAAGACACTATTTTATGTGTATTGTAAGTGTTTGTCAAACTGGAATGAGAGAGAATCTTTTTGTGTGTATTTATGTATTAATTGGTGAGTTTGTTTACTGATGGTGTGGGTATGTTTGTTGATTTAGTCTTAGATTAGGTTAGATCTTAGATTGAGTAGATTTGGGATTTTGGTAGGAGCATTACTTGCGATGCCCATGCAGATGTGCATACCCACTGTATATATAGTATATGTATGTGCATGTGTCTGTGTATCAGCCATCATACTGAGGCATATGCGCATGTACGTATGTGAATAGGTGCATGTGCATGTATGCGTGTGCATCACATTATCGCTTTGCTGCTCCTGGATTGACTGTGCTCCAGTCACCAGCCTCCCCTGGGTGTCTTTCAACAGATAAATCTCACTCTACTTCTCATTCTCTCTCACCCTGTATCTGTCGTCCCCCAACTACTTGCAGCAGACAACTTCAGCTTCCTCTGCATTGAAAGATTTCACATCACATTCCTCCCTCAGCCTTGTCATGAAAACAGATAATCAAATATTCAAGGCAGCCACTGGTGCTGTAGGTGCATCTGGGAGGCTCCATGTTCATCATGTCTGGCCATCATTAATAGTTTAACAGGCTCCATTGAAGATTTATTAGCTTGTCAAACTGTCTTTATTTTCATGCAAAGTCAATTAACATTGTGTGATGTTTACTTCAAAAAAGTATGTAAGACATGTTGTACCAGATTTTGCACTTTACTTCACCTTCTGTCCGTCCTTCACGGCCTATAGCTTTTATTACCTGTAGTCTAGTTCATCAGTTGTGTCCATTTCTTTTTTCTTCCCTAGAGCACCTGCTGTGTTCTCTATTTCTCCTTTGTGTTGCCCTGTTCTTGTCCTGTTTCCTTCCATCCTTCCAACATCTTCAAATCTCACCTCTTATTTTCTCTCCCCATCCCAAAGAATCATATTGTGTTTGCCTTCACAAAAGTAATATTTTTTCCACATTAATCTGATGACAATTTTAATATTAATACACCAGTCACCTTTCTTGATTATATAATCTTTTCCAATCTTTTCTTGTTATCACAGTTTTGGTTTAATTTAATTCTAAATTGTTATCTTATTCATTTCATTTTATCTCCTACGATACTGAGATAATTTCTTATGATAATAAGACTATGTGTCAGGTAATAAATTATATTCCTTCCATTAGATACCGCAAAACTATTTGGCTATGGTATCAGATTTCACAAAAACACCAAAAAGCCTAAGACAGATGTTGCCAAACATCCCTTGGAAATAAAGTTTCGAAAGTAAATGATAAATATTTTAGCATCTACATCTATTAGCCTTTATTTAGCCAGGAAAATATTACTCGTTGAGATTAGAAACTGCTATTTAACACAGCAAAATATACATTGAAAGTCTATATGAAATATGTTTCCTTTAACATAATAAGACCAAACATCACAGTAATTGTGAAGTTTACTGAGTGTGATTCAAGTCTCTAACTGCCTTATAAAATATGTGCATAAAATTTGTATCACTTTTAAATTAAAAACCTCCTTTCCATGCCTCACCCTGTTGTCAACTCCCCATTTCCTACCCTGTCCCTAGAATAGCAACAGGAAGAGAATGTTCTTCTTCGATTTAATGAGGGAAATGAAAGGATGTATTATAGCATTGTTTTGCATGTTACTCTGCCAATTGGTGATGCCATAACAGTGGGTCTGGGAGGATCTACACAACAGTATTTCTTAAATTGTCTGCATGAATAATCTACACAAATGAGATGAAACAAATATCATGCTAATTATGTGTCATGCATTTCATTGCACTAGCCTGCCCTCCCACTTTCTTCTCTGTGTGTTTTGCAAAATATCTGAAATTCAAACTTCTGTCACTTGTATCACACTGAACAGTTCCCAGGTTTGTCTAGGAGAGTGTAATTTTAACAAAATGATATTTGGTACTCATTTTCTCAGACAAGTATTTCATTATTCAGTACATTTTTATTGCTGTTTTGTTCTTTTCTTGGAGTTACATTTATATGCTTTCCCTCCCACTTCTTTCTTCCTTCAGAGTTTATGTCAGTGCTGTTCACTCGTCCCTCCCCCTTCTTATTGTATTCTGCTCATCTGTCTCTCTCTCTCCTCTCCATCTGTCATCAGTATTAATTTGCTTAGCCACGATGACGCGTTTGTGTTTTTTTATATATATGATTGATTGTGTGACTAAAAGTTGAAACACCAGTGTGTTGCCATTTCTTGGTTTACCGTACATCATTACATAATCTGCATTGGATTAAAACTGTGCTGTTCAGGCTTGACATGACATCCTGTTCTAAGTATGGAACACGGCTCTAATAGTGCAGTGTATGTATGTGGTATGAGTGCCCAACCTGGTTATTATCACACCAAGGCTGACCCTAACACATCACAACCTCTGCCACATCCCACATACACACCCATCCACATGGGTGGGCTGGTGGATTAAGCAGGACAATGGGCCTGTAATCATAACTGTACTCTGTCAAGACCCCACTGATAATACCTCTGTGTGCTACTGCCTAATCCCTCCCCCCACATGCTAAATTCGCTGTGTGCCACATGCTAATCCTTCCCTCCAGCACTCATAACTTCTATTGTAATTAACAACTGCATAGCTCCACTGAATCACAAAGAGATAATAAGGGAGACAGAGGAAGTAAAGGGGTGGAGAGATGGATGAGAGAAGAGTTTGCTTGGGGTGGAGAAAGTAGGGCTGAGGAGATGCTAGAGGGACAAGTGTGTGTGTGATGTGAATAGCAGCAACAAAAATAACCCAGTTTTTTAGTCAGAGGATGTTTCCTGTTATCACGGCAGTCAGTTGTTATCAGTTTAGTTTCAACTTGTCAACATAAGTGCATTGCTTTGATCATTACTATGTTTTATTTAATATAGTGCACTCAATTACAAGTGTGCACTGGCGATAATTTTGTAACGTATGTAGTATAACACTTTTTGTGCCCTGTTTAACATGTACATTGAGATGTTAGCTTGAGAATTTTCAAGCTGAGTGCATTTTCGACCATTTTGAAAAACAGCGTGGAAAAAATGCAACCAATTTAGCAGATGGAGTGTTTTCCTAAACATAAAGTATTCAGGTTTTCGACTACCTTTAAAGTTAGTGCTTCGCATGAGTTGGAAAGCATTATTATTACTAACCTTGAATCAATTTAAACTGTGATGAAAAACAGCTGTTGCAGAATAATACAGGGAATAAGGCGAAAAGGGATAGAAATGCCTAGTTACACAGAAAGGCTTTTGCATTAAGGAAAAGGAAAAGGTAAAAAGAAAAGCTTTCAAGGGTGTTTTCTTAATGTGTACATATTGCATACCCAGTATAGACCTAATTATCGCATTTGATAAACCAATGAATACTTTCAAATGTATAGATGTAGGTGAGGTGTAGTCGAAAGCGTCTGAAAGACTGATGCAACCTAATTTGTCTGTGAAAGGCAGGCCTTGTTAACAACCTGCTGTATGAAAAGAAAAACTTTATTCCCATTACATTTCAGTTGTGTCCTCCAACTGGCCTAATGTATGCAAGAATGATGCCTCCATCATTCAGAAACATGTTCAAATGAGCTGGAACAGGTGGTGACAACAACTGGAAGGGAAGCTTGTACAAAATAAGATGTGAATATAAACTTGAACTTACATCTATGTCCATCTAACCTTTTTGTGTTTATGCTGTCTTCTCAGGAACTCAAGAATCTATAGATTATTTTTTGACACAAAATAGAAATAAAGCTGTTTGAGATGATGAGCCTTGTTCACCCTAATATTTCTAGGTTTTTTGTCCTAATCCTGTTGATTTCTCTGATGTTTGAAATTCTTCCTCAGTACGTTCTCCCTCCCCTCATCTCTCCCCTTTTTCTCCTTTCCTAATCATGTCTCACCATGTTTTCTGATGCTGCCTCTTACTTTGCTTCCTTTGTTTTTCTCTGATACATTTCCATTACTATTTCTCCTACCGTTTTAGGCTGTATGAGGGGAAGGAGCAGGAAGAGTTTGAGGACTCGCTACGGAGACTTTTTGAGTCCATCAACAACCTGATGAAAACAGATTACACCACCAATTTGCTGAACAGGGTAATCATGCACACTCACCCACACCCATACTTTACCACATAATATTCCTCACCACATTTTGCTCAGTTGAATCCTTATTTCCTTTCTTCTTTCTTTTCATGTTTCTTGTGTGGCTTTGCATAGTCTCATCTTTTCTCATTTCTACTTTTGGTTCTTCTATATTTGTATTCTGCTGCTCAGTGTCTTTCTCACTACAAAGAGACATATAAATTGACAATGTTGCAAAAATGTAAGGAGGTGCCTGTAAAAAATAAAATATCTCCTTTTAACACTTGTAATGGAGTCCCATTTGATGACAAAGTCACCTTAAATTCACCAACATCTACCACAGGACTTAAGAGTTTAATTTATTTGCGGTATGTGTCACCAGGTCGCGGCTCTGAAGTACCTGCCAACTGTCCTTCATGATGTTGAGAAAGTTTTTGATGGCAAACTCCTCAGGTGAGCTTACCGTTAATCCCCCCAGTCACCCCCACCGCACACGTCTGGTGCACATAGGATTTATGGGAGCTTTTATGGCAGTTTTCTACTATGCTTTGTTGTGACCCCCAATCTACTGTCCCACACACACTTCATCCTGGGTTAACCTTTTCTTCTTTATCAGGTGATAAAAATCTCATCAAACTGGCATATACACAAGGACACACACTCAAATACACTGTGCGGTTCCTCCATGTGCCCCCGAGTGAACCGACAATTTCAAACAAAAGCCATTTGAAGCTCTTCTCTTACCTTTGCTCTCTCCGTCTAAAGCGGAAACAAACAGCTAGAGTGGCTTGTTTAACCTCTCTTTGACCCCAAAGCTCTTTCACAATACTTATTTAGCCCAGGAAATGACCCCAATGCACACACTTCACTTCTTTCCAAACTAGACCTTTCAGGCAGTTTGTTTATCCTTACAAATTGCAAAGATCCATTTTCTTGTCCTGACAATTTTACTTCACAGAAAAAATAATTAAAGTTCTCTTGACTCTCCACATCCAATTTCAAACACCTTTATTCTTGTCATTTTTCTCCTCACCTGTCTGACGTGTGTGCTTCTGGTTTATTCACATCTGCCAGATCACTTCCTCAAGAGGGTACATGTCAACACAGTGTCACAAAGGTGCAACCTCTAACACCTGCCCCACTGAAACTCAAATGCAAACACACACATACACAAGCAGAAAGGTAATGAGGGACACCAAGTTAAAAGTCAGCACACATAGTCTCACTTTCAGGCTACCTTACTCTGTCTAACACACAGCTTCACCCAACTTTATTGTCTTTCTTCTGCACTTCATTACACACAGCAATGGAAACACGCACAAACATACCGAGCCATCTGAACTTAAAAGCAAGGTCCCCATTGCATTCTTGATCAGAACTGCCCGAGGCAAAGTTTCCAAAACCAAGCTGCGTGAATTCCAATCACAGTGCATGAGGTGGACATCAAAGCTTTGTCTCATCTTTTCAATGGTCACACTGGTACTCCTTGTAGTCTCACCTGAAGTGTGATATGTGCGGCCGTGCAAGAATAGGCAGTGTCAGTTAAGCTTGTTTGTATTTGCTCTGTGTCCTTTGTTTGTCAATAGGGTATAGACTGACATTTTGGGTTTTAATGAGATTCAGTTTAGATTATTAGAGTGCCTGATAAGTTTGCTTTGTGACACTGTGTCCCAGTATGTCGTCAAGCCAGCTTATGCACATTAAATGTCGTACAGTTTTTTTTGTTAACTTTTGAGTTTGGGAGCAGAGGTTGAGAATTTCATTCCTTTATACAATTATTGAAAGTGCCACTGCAGCCTGTATAGAATAATTTAAGGAGACAGAAACAAAGTGGGAGACAGGCGAAAAATAAAGACATAGGGGTTGCCATGCTCTAAGCATTCAATCTCTCTAAGTAGCTTCAGGGCTTGCAACCAGCCAGTTTAATTATTCTAAAATTGAATTTGGGGCAGAGGATGACTCAAACCTGTGTCTTCATTAGCGAGTGTTTAGGCTCTACCTCATTTGTTTTCGTGGTACATACAGTGTTCCACTCATTTTGGTGCTGTACCCTGATGCAAGCAATGCTAATTGTTGTTTTTATGGATGCTCACGTAAAAAAACAGCCTTGAGTTTTTAGTCTTTTTATTAATTGTGTACATGATGGGAGTGGCTCTATAAATGCAGTCAAAAATACTTTCCCAAACACATTTGGAAATGTAGTTTTTGGTATTAAAAATCATAGTTATTGCACTGTTTAAAAAAATACATCATTGCTGCTTTGCCGCTATAATGATTTCACCCATTAATATTCACTATCTTGTTTTTCTCTCTACAGTCAGTTGCTCCATGACTTTTATTCTTGCATCCCTCCTGAGAAACTTCAGAAACAGAAGGTGGCATCCATGACTGAAATTGTCAGCAGCCAACTCTTCCAGAGACAAGGTGTGTAACTGTCTCCAGTTACAGACTCTGCACTCAGCCACTTTCCAACAGGGGGCACTGTAAGGATCCAGTCAAATGTACAATGTCCCAGACTGACTGCAAGCCCATTTTGTTTAGAATCTCACAGAGCATTAGTTGCTTCTCACTTAAAGGTTGAGATTACATTAAAAGGTCCATTATACATTGAATAATTCTAGCCCAGCAAAAAAATCAGACAGCTGTTCCCCACTGTGCTTTATTACCAATAAAGTGTGGCACTAATACCTCAGGGGTAATGTTGCATTTCCTTCGGGGGAATCCAGTAAAGCAGTCCAGATAAAAGCATCATCCAAATGTAGTAGTGTTCATGCATTAATGTTTTAATGTTTTAGTTGATTTACTTCAGGGTAAGCACAGTACATGATCGCTATACCATTGCTTTGAAAGTCTTCAGCATATCTAACAGTAATTACTAAAGTTTATATTGGGGAAAAAAGTGAATGATGAACCTACCTTAAGATGGTATCATTCTCTGTCATCATGTAGTATTATTGAAGAATATATGGATATTTGTGCTTAATTTGCCAAACAATTGTTTCTTCAGGAGCTGTTTTCTCTTTAAATAAAGGGAAAATATGTGATGCTCTGTTCACCTCCACTGACATTACAATCAGTGCAGTGCACCCTAGTCACATACCATGTCATTACAATCAGTGGAAGTGGCACCTGTTGATGTGCTATCCCGCTAAGGATTACTGCCTGTAACTGTTGATATGAGCAAGCAGACTTGAGACTACAATAACTTCACCTCAAGCTGATTATTTTTTAAATAGCTAATAGGTAGCAGTGTGTTTTTATTTTCTTTTGTCCTTGTAGAATTGATACTCCTCCCCACCCAGAGTGAAAATGTCCATGAACTGTATTGCAAGAAAAGAATGAGTACACATTTCACGCATCAGCAAGGGTTGGCACAGAATATAGAAAAAGATAAGTATAATCCATATTAATGTCACAAAGAACTGCTATTTGCCAAAGAACACGAGGTAATATTGCCAAATTTTTGAGGCAGATAAGACAGGAAGTGTTTCCAAAACACTATAGTTTCAGAGTCATTAATGTGTCGCTTTTCACACCGCGCCTGCTCTACTTATAAACAAGTTTCTCTAAATTTGATGCAGTTGCCTTTGGCACATGATTTCATCTGTGCTGTGTCTTTAAAGCACATCGCACATCATTGATCACCAACTCTGCACCGGTCTAGTCTCCCTCTAACTCTGTTTAGACCTGTTATTTCTGTCTAATTTGCTTGTAGTGGGCTGATAAGTGGTAGCTTTCCCCTGCAGAGGACCTCACTGTGATGGATAGATTGGGCCAAAGTTGTGCTTCTGTATAATGCAGACTCGACAAGAGGAGCCGTAATCGGCCCTCTGCAGTGCAAACCGAACAATTGGATGTAAACTGTGAGTGACTGTGATGGACAAAATTGGGTTTCAGACAGACATTGTGCAGAGTGAGGGGATATGTGCTGGCCTGGTTAGACAGACCACACAGATGCACCATCATATCATGCTGTGGTTCATGTGTGCATTAATGAATTCTCACACACAATCTGCAAACACATCTGTGTGTATTTGTTTCAGAGTGACTGATGACATTATATCTGAGTGATTGCATTTCAGTGTTTGTGCTGTGGTGCATGCTTAATGGCTATGTGCACTACCTGGAGTGTTGTTTTTGCATAGTGTCACGGGTCCACCCATCAGTCAGGCCCTGCCAGAAAAGTCAGTAGCCAGTCTGGGATTCAGGCCTCTGTATTGATCTTTGCCCATATGATTGATTTCTCTGGGACCAAGACGACAGGCTCAACCCACTGGCTAGCTGTCAACATGCTAGGAAGGAGAGAAAGACGAAAGAGTTTAAAGAAACATGAGAGCGAGTGGTGGAGATAACAAGTAAAAAAGAGAGGAAAGACTATGGCATCATTCCAAAATGCTTGATATCTGTTTTGGCAAACAAAGACATCTGAACTGTCAGTCAGTATGTAACAAACAGATGACTGACCCGTAACCATTGAAGAGGAAAGGAATCTGAAATGAACACCTCATTGTCAAACAATGTTCAGTACACGAAAGGCAATCTGTGTGTTTTCCATTTTTTAAAGGTGATGTTTTTGAAATGCCTCCTTAGAAATGTCACTTAAATGCAAAATTTGAGACACCACCAGGCAGAGAGAGGATGAAAAACAATAATAGAGAAAAATCACAAAAGTGAGAGACACTTGAGGAATGAAAAATCAAACAAATGCTATTAAGAAAGAAGAAAGAAGGATGACATGATGATTAGGTAAGCAGGGACCAGGGCTGAGTGTTGGTATAAGAATGGGAAAGATGGATGACTGGGGAATGTAAAGGGGAAAAGGCTTGGCAAAGGTTGAAAAAGAGAGCTAACAAGGGATTTGAGACAGATAAAAAATAGACTATAGGTGGACAGGTGTGCTGAAATAAAACACAATACCTTATGGAGTGAAAAAGTAAGAGGTGGAAGGAAGACAGCTATTGGTCTTGTTTTGCTATTAAACTGTCAAAAAGTGATTCATGTTTAAAACCAGCTCACATTTAATCTGTCAGCAAACCTGCATGTTGTTGGTCAGCAACACCTAGCCCCTCCTCTGCGCCATCCTCAGTGCTCAAACTTATTTATTCGTCCATTTATGCATCGGTCCATTCCTTCTCGACCCCTGCTTTTATAAATGAGCACTGACACTCAGTATAATTGAGATGCATTTTAGCATCGGGATGCTAATCACAAGGCTTGTATGCTGGGATGCTATTCGTCCAGGAGGCTGAAATATGTGGGAGAGCCAAATTATATATTTATAATGGCTAATGGCCCCCGGTGTCCTATCACTGCACTGCAATACATATTTAATAACCCTACCTGTCTGTCTGACTGTCGGTCGGAGCAGGCTTGCCAAGCTCACTCTCTTGGGAGAAATGTCAAGCCACTGACAGTGTTGGGGGAGATTAGATGATGGAAGGGGATGCTGTATGTGAGTGTGTGTGTCTGTGTGCCAGTCTAAGATGAGGCATCATTTGCTTGACATAGAGTAAGATATAGAGATCCCAAGGGTCATTATTTCAGCTTTCGCAGTACATAAGAAATATATGATGTATTACCATTAATTCTGGATGGAATAAAAACTAAAAGAATTATTGCAAAATCTGGTTAAAATAAAATTCCAAAGTCCATATTGGGATTTTATGTAAATATATATTTCCTTTTCTGGTGGTGTGCATAACATGCAACAATGAACATATGTTGTTTTTTCTTCTCACACTGTAGTACTGAATGATTTTCTGTGGTGTCCACATTGAAGGAAAACAATGTTGACTCCCAGCTATGGTGGTCAGCACCATCTTTTATGACAGGAGACATAAAATTCAGATGAAATTGGTTTAAATTAATGTAAAAGAATATTTTTATACTATTATATTCTTATGTTATTCTTACATTCACTGAAAATCTCAGTAAAATGAAACAATGCAGTGACAGATTGTTTAATATGTAAATTTTAGGAAGAACTTGTTTGAAAAAACTGTACTGCATCACATTTGGTTGTTTTCTTCTTTTGTTTGGAACTACAAGCAACCCATGAAAACCAGCTCCATGCGTTGCCTCAGCTGGTCCTTCTGTTCAGAAAGTGTCTGTGGCATGTTCTCTCTCCTTCATATTTGTTTGTGTTTTGTTGGTGCAGATTTCCTGCCTGCATCAGTGCCATATAGAAGAACACAAACTGCGTTGAAATTGCAAAAAATATTACTAATGTCATTCAAGACACGCTGTAAACAATGGAACATAATATGAAACTGTAGACATTTGATGTAGTAGTCATATACTGTATAGTCATATACATATACTGTATACTGTTATCATTTAGCCTCTAGTCTGTTTACATGAATATACAGTATATACAATATTTGAGGTTGTGTGTCTAGCAGACATGTGCTTAGCTTTCTCATGACTGGTGGCATCTATGAGCTCTGTTTGAAGGGATTGGGGTTTTTTTTTCCTCTTACGCAAAAATGCTCTTCTGATTTATTCAGCATACGCTCATGGGATTAAGGATCTTGGCAAGCACATACTGTATACACACACACAAACATTCACAATGCACACATGCACATGTTGGCACACATGCACAGGCACGCATGCAGCATCCTGTCATATGGATTAATCTGGTTTTGTGGCAAAATTAAATTTACAAGGCGCATTATGACTCAATTTAGGCAAATTATAATGCGGCCAGGCAATCACTGTGACAGATTGAAAGCAGCAACACTGATAAAGGCAAAAAAAAAAAACAAGAGATCAGGGAGAGCAAATCGCAGACTGACTGAGGGATAAGTCTGTCATTTTGTTTGCCCACTCATTTCCCAAAGCTGTTCAAACTCCCTGATTCAGTACACTAACCCTCTATATCTTCTCAGCTAGGCTGTATTTTCGCCTCTGCTGGACAGCGGCAGAAAGAACTGTTTTTAGATCATGGACTGTAGACAGTGATTTCCCTACGTTTGTCAAGGACTCATGTGGGTTTCTGGGGTTTCTTCCACAAGAACACCTAAAACTCGTATAGAAAAAATATGTAATGTCAATTGTCATTTTCCTCTGGTATTAATTAACCTTTACTGATTAATTGATTATCCTTACCATATCTGTGTATAAAACATTGGAAAAGCTAAATCAGATCATACATATACAACACTCAAGAAGCTTAAAAACAAAACTTGCTAAAAAAAAAAAAAAAAAAAGGCCACTTGGGACCAAATACAACCATTAGATCTGAGAAAAGCCATTTAGTTAATTTTGATTCTCTCCACATTGATTTTACATTAGTTTGGCTTAGGTGATGCCCAGATAAGCTTTGGGCCTGCAGCAAGATAAGCTATGTCCATTATTGGTGGGGAAACCCCTGCATATACTGTGTGACCAATCATTTTAATATACATTGTTTGAGTTTAGTACCTGAATAACATGACATGAAAATACATTTTAATATTTTACATTTTTTGTAGTCCATATAAACAACAGCATTTTCATTAGTTAAATTGCTTATGTCTTACTGCAGCACATTATACTGTATTGTTGACTTTGTTCACACCCGTGTCTGCATTTCCCCCCTGTGATTACTTAACAGATTCATGTCAGCGCATGATGAATATGGATGAGTGATGTACAGTGCAGTTATTATCGTCAGGATTTAATCAGAGCAGAGTGATCTCAGTTGTCCTCACATTCTCCACCAATCAGCATTAGTGACAGGTCACTTTAGGCCCAGTTACAATGCTGAATGTGGATTTCCACATCTGGCTTCTAAGAGAGCTTAAGATGACAAAAACATTGCCCTTTGGCCTAGCTATGAATCTATATTTAACGTCTTTATTCTATAAAAAGTTAGATTAGGCTGAGTTGATATCTTATGTAAAATATATCCCTTTTAAAGCACATGGGAAAAGCCAGTGTTTTAGCAGTGAAAATATGGTATGTGATGCTTATGGGAGAGTGACCAATAAGGCTAACAAGTGTTTGCATGTACCACATGGGACTGCATTTATTGTAATGCTTTTCTCAAAGAGGCTGAATGAGCCATAATTTCAAAGCTGTCAGCTTTACTGCCTCACAGGCTGTGTGAATGTGCATCTGTGTGTAACAGGTTGGTCCAGTAATCCCCAAAGTACTATATCTGTAGCTATATAGACATATTAAGAAACAGACATGTGGATCATAACAACATAATGGTCATATGGCTGTTGTACCCTTAAGCAGTCTCATGATGCATCACTCTGTTCAGGTCCATTCTACACCCTGTGAATGATGAAGTCTTTGTTTACTAAGTAAATATTTTCCTCTCCTTTCCTGTTATTACCTCTGCCCAGGAGGTTATGTGATCCCTTCCATTTGTCTGTCTGTCAGGGGTAGTGCAAAAAACTACTTCACCAGTTTTCATAAAACTTGGTGGAAGGGTAGTGTATAGGCAAAGAGCAAACCCCTTAAATTTTGATGCACTGCTTGGAATTGTTTTTAACATGTGCTACATCCATGCTAACTTTTTTCAAACAATTTGCTACATTTACACTCAGCGTCCATAATAGTCTTATTAGGATCAAAAGCAGACTTTTGGAAATGTTGAAACATCCTCTCCTCTCCTCTCCTCTCCTCTCCTCTCCTCTCCTCTCCTCTCCTCTCCTCTCCTCTCCTCTCCTCTCCTCTCCTCTCCTCTCCTCTCCTCTCCTCTCCTCTCCTCTCCTCTCCTCTCCTCTCCTCTCCTGCTGCGTCTTGCTCTAATATTTTACGCTGAGTTACATTACATTAGCTTTTGTTACATCACATTAAGTTTAATTTCATATCTATTGTAACCGCAGGGAGACTATGTTCATAAAAACTCACTAAAAACTGCTGGGTGCTATACCTGTCAGAGAATTATAAATGGAAACAAAAAATAAATACATATGTTTGTGTATATACACATGCACATATACTCTTTGCATGTATTTCTTGTGTTTAATCACAATGAGGAATCCCTGTATCTCTTTGCTTCATTCATATTCTGATGTGCTCTTGTTTCACTGAGGAGGGCGGTTAAAACTGAATGCAGAGGTCAGTCAGAGATATTATGGTCAGTGTATCAACATCTCGCCCAATAAGTATTTTGTTATGAATGTGAGAGTTGTTTACAAAATATGAGAGAAACCTGAGTGAACACCATACTGCTGTTGATAACTGACTTTCCACTGCACAGCTAAGCTACAGCGAAATAACCTTGCCAGGACTGTTTAAAGCTTAATGAACCCCGTTGGGATGCCGGAGCCCTTATGCAGCAACAGCTCTAGCTGTTAAGCGGGTAGATGCCATTTAAGATACTTTGGCAAGTCATTGTCACAATGGAGTAAATTGTAGATAATATAACAAATTGGTGTCTAAAGATTTGCAGATTAGGCAAATGTAACAGGATGTTCTTGCTTATCCAATCTGACCAAATGCAAAGCAGGCTTTAAAAACTGAGATCAAACATAAGCTCAACCAGAGCCAGCAGCTTCATGAAATATGACTCCACTATTAAGCCTACCCATCAGTCAAAGCAGTGAGATAGTTCACCGCAAGGCATTAATCTATTGATCTGCCTTGGTTAAATTGGTCAAAACGCTGTAGCTGCTATGTTACCAGCAGACTAATTGGTCAGTCAGTTTAATAACCACACAGAGGACAGACCTGAGGATGAGGGATAGTCATTAGAAGGGGACTCACAGAGATGTGCCAAGTCAGGTGGAAGGAAAAATAGATTATTTATGTGGTGCTTAAAACAAGATATAAATGTCATAGCTTCTGAACACTCAAGATTTATTTGAAGAGTTTTCATTTATCTGAGTAGTATTTCCCACTTGTTTACTCTGCAGCGAATTGTGTCATAGATAAAATAAATATGACAAACATCTCCTTGAGACTAAACTAATGAGTTCAAAATACAGGTTTGGTATTAAATAAGGATATGAACATTTTGGAAATGTGCTCATGGACATTTTTGCTTAGAGTTAGATGATAACATTTGTATGTTTGCCCAGTCCTTAGCTTTATCAGAGAATCATCCAAATCATAGATATATTACAATAGAAAATGCATTTTCTACTATCATCTCCACTCTATATATCGGTCATTATTCATTGTTGCACTACATCATCTACAACTTATTACCCAACACTTTAGGTAGAGCACTTACTCACACAGGCATGACAATTTTATGCATTATTTCAAATCAAAATTCTACTAAACCATTTTGAGACAGCTTTCCTTCTAGTACAAATCATACGTGTCATATTTATATATAGTTCCACCACACCATGTTGGGCCAGTGATTTAAAAAGAGAGTGATGTGGACAGACAGGCACAGCCTCAATAAGAAAAAGTCTGAAGCTTTAAATTTTAAATGGGGTTTAAAGATGGAGCATGGGAAAAAGTGAAGGAGGAGGGAGGAAGACAAACATAGAATGGAAGGCAGATGAGAGGAGACACCCACAATGACAAGGATATATGAAAAACCTGCTGAGAAAGACATTTAGTCGTCACCAAGTGGGGAGACAGTTGGCTTGGTCCCAACCCCCTCTCAGCTCTGTAGATTTACTTGTCATTGCACCTCCAAAACCCCCTCATTATCATCTTTTCCATCACTCGATCTTCCTGAAAGCAAGGGAAGACAACTAAATGGGGGGGTGGGGGGTGGAAGGCACCTCTGATTTAGATGCCTCTTAGAAAAAGAGACTGCATCTTATTATCATCTGCTGTAGTTTATTGTCTTTGGCTGTCAATTTTTTTTTTTTAAATGGAGCAGAGATGGAATGAGGCGGCTGCTGAGCCATCAGAGCTGCTCTGTGCGGTGGCCTGCCAGCACCCGTGGCATTCTGCTTAAAAAAATCTTAGTAACCTGAACACATAAGCACTCTATTACATAGCCACAAAGAGAATCTTGATGTTACACATCAAAGAGCAGCAAAACACCAAATCAGACACAAAATCAGAAACGACGTTAGTGTGTGCACATTGTCCCACACATTCACATTAATAATCAAATGCTTAGAATATGGCTAGAATAAATAGAATTTTCAAACAGAATATGAATCAGTACTTGAAGTTTTGTTGGTGTGAGTTCTGATTCTGTTGTTTGTTGCGTGTCAGCACCTGTGTGTATTTTTTTGAACAATGTGTACATCTGCACATTGTGAAAACTAGAAGAGAAAAAGTTAAAATGCATTAGAATAGTTGCCCCAAGACCTTGATTTCCATTTGTCTGTCAGTGCAAAGCTTTCTTCCACACCAAGGCTGCATTGATTATATTGTTGCACCATTTACTATAAAAAATGACATGCAAATGAATCACACTGGCCAGTGAATGATAGAAACACAAGTGTGCACATGACAATATGCATCAATGCAGTTATTTCTAGCAAGTTGTATTTTTTTATATCACAAATATGTGTATGCATGTCCCTCTATGTCAGACAGCCCCACTTAAAAAAAAAAAACTGAAGTCGGTTTTATGTTTAATATATGTACCTGTATATTTTTTGATCATTCGTGTCACACTTCATAAAATGAGAGGGAAAAAGCATGAAACTGGAAAAATACTGCAACAGTTGGTATCAAAAGCAGTTTTTAACTTTTTGGTTCCCTTTCCACTTCACCATCTCTCCTTCCACTAACCTCCCTCCTCTCTCCTCTCTCCTTTCTCCTCCCCCTCTCCTCTTTAGCTGAGCCGCTCAGGCGTTTAGGCTGCTCCAGCCTCTGTTTAGGCTGCTCCGTTACAGAGCAGCCCAGAGTTCCAGCAAACAGTCTGCAAAAATGGTTTAAGGTTATAGGATTAGAGCCATGACTTGGGTTAAAATCTGCCAATCCCAGCAGAGAATGCTGGATTTGTATGCAGGCCAAAAGGAAGTTTTATCTGAGCAGCTCAAGTCAGAGCAGATCTAGTGCATAGTACATGAATTACTGTTCCATACACTCGGAAATGGACAAGACAGGGAGCTTGCAACAACACAAAGCTGTTGATAGGTTGAATCACTTGGTTGAACCAACTATTTGAAGTTAACCAAATATTACTCAGTGACCAAAATCTTAGTGTAGCAAGATTTGAATGGTGGCAGTTTTATTTATTTATTTATTTATTTTAAAGAAGCATTATAATGTTTATGTGTTTGTAGAATCATTTTGTGAGGGTAAACCACAACCTCAAGAAGGTGAAATTCTTTGCAGGTGGGTGGATAATGATGCATAGAGAGGACAGAGAAAACCAAAAACTGAATAAATGCATAAGTAAAATAAAGACATACTTAGGAAAAACTCATACAACAGGAAGAGTGACAGGAGAGAATAGAGGCAAAAGCAATGGAGGAAGTTAAATTTTCAATTTTGAAACCCAGATGTAGCAATTATGCCACAGCATAAGTGCCATTTTGTCAGGAAGCAGTTGCAATTTTTTATTACACTCAACATTCCCTCAGCTAAATTAATGACTGCTTTTTTCTCACCATTTAACATGTTCAAGTCTAACGCCTGCATATATTCAAGAAACAACACAGAAGGTATCAGTCATATATGATAAAACACTTCAGAGCACGTAACTTTTGTTTTACAAAAAGAAATGCATATTTATCATACTTCTTCACTTGTATATGGATGTGGAATATTTCTTGTGTTTGGTCAGTCACAGTGCAGTGTCGCAGAGCATGTGTTCCAACAGAGCAATCATTTCAAATGCCCTCTTAAAGAATGACCTAGACCTGGGAGCTGAACGCCTTTGTAGCTGGTGTTCTTACAAGACCGAAAGCCCTGAGGACCATGGTGCAGTTCAAAGAGGTCTTTGCGAAAGCCACTATTCAGGCTGAAGCAGCAGATATTAACATTCCTCATGTTATTTGAGAAGTACCTGCTGTTCCACATCAGTGACTGAAGACTATCAGCCAGTGAGTCTGGAGGAGCACTACAAACGCAGACTCTACTTCATCATTTTTGATGCTTATGTACAGAAGCTCCAGAAGTGATATAAAAGGAAGAGGCGCCTAAGTAAAATCAAAACAGACAATAACACACCGTGACAAATTTGTTAAAATAGAAATGCTGGATGAGAAAGCTGTTAAGTTGCACTTTGTTTCATGTTGGTTTTCTGAAGATGATTTAGATGAGAAGTAGTTGCTGACTGAACTACAGGGGCTTTACTTATGGGTATACCCTCTCCCAGAGGAGCTCAGCTTTTACAGACAGTATTCAAAAAGCATGGACTCTGGTTGATTTTCAATCACTATTGCAATTCATGAGAATATACACTCTTCCAGTGTCAGCAGCCCTTGTAAAAAGGCTGTTTGCTGATAAAGAAAGGGGTCTGACCATGGACAATGAAACTGCAGCGGTGTGAAATGCTTAAAGTTTGCAGAATCCCAGCTGTGTGACTACACCTGAGAAGATAATTTTTATTTGTAATTTATGACAGCATTTAATATTTAACATAAGTTGATATAATGTTCAGTAAAGCAACAACTAAAGTATCTTGGAGTAAATTTCAGTTTCCATTTGGAGCCTTGTCACTATGTACTTAGGAACTATCCTCTCTGTTAATGTTTTCTGAATCTTTTTCAAGCAACAAAGTTTTAATGAAAGAAATGATGAGGTGAGATTGGTCATAACTAACACAAGACAGGCATGACAAATAAAATGTGCTGTGGCATGGTTTAACATCTTTAACTCATTGCTCTTTAACTCAACATGGTAACACATGTAACAAAAATCAGACCCTAGATTATTCCTCATGGTACACATCTGTATAGGATCAGTTATCCAGTGTGTAGCGTTATAGCGAGTCTGGCTTCAGTACATCAATTATTTGATTTTTCTGAACATTCTTTTAGGGTCTTAGTAGACCTAGATCTTGACACTTTGTTGACTGGTTATATTTTTTTTATTTCACCTGGCTCCTGACAGAGTCACAACAAAAAGGACACAATTTATCACACAACAGGTACCCATTTCAGCTGCCCACCTGCGTTCTTTTTGACTTTCTCTCCCCTAAACATGTTAAACTGAGAAATATCAGCTAGATCAATAGAAATAAAGTAGCAGGTGGCTCTGAGGTCATTTCACGAGGGAATAGAGTCTTCTGCAGTTTTAATGGTACATTCAGCCTCCGGAAAGGCAGATGGATTAATTCTCAACATTGCACGCTCACCCATTCTGCTATAAAACACAACCCATTGTTTTCTGAAAGGACAAAAGATGATGAGTTTATGCTTTGATGGATTAAACAGATTAAACAGCGTTACTATTCACATACAAAGCTGGCGGCATCTAAAACACTCTCCTGTAAACCACTGTAAAGTCAAGGCCGGAGGGGCTGTACAGTGTAGCGTTTAAGCATCATCATTGTGATGTATGCATTTGCAAGTCACATCACAAGATGTGCTATGTCACCTTAGGCAAAAGACTCAAAAATGTCATGCTCCAACTTTTTCCTGTTTGGATACATAGTGAAAAGTTGTGCGGTTCTCTCCATCATAAATCTCCAGCAGAAGTCTGGCTGACAGAATATGGTTAGGATTCACAGAGTTTGTTGAAAGTGAGCGACATCTGTGTTTCCCATTAGTGTAATAACCTTGATACCAGCGCCCTGCTCGTCAATTTGTCCCTGCACAGTTCCATCATGAACCAAGTATTAAACCTCATCATAATAACACAAAAGGTCTCTAATGATCTCTAGCTTTTAGTACTAACAGACTCTAAAGAATCTCTTTAAATGAACCCCCCAGCCTAGCAACATTAATACTTTAAACAACCCATGATGCAACATTCTTTGTAACACACTGTGTTACCCAGGTAGTCTGTGCATTAAAGGTTCAGTGTGTAATATTTTTTGTGGCAGTTAGTGGTGAAGTTACCAACTGCAACCAACTGAAAACCCCTCGCCTCCAAAATAGCCTTCCAAATAGATCTATTCAAGGCCTCTGGTTAAGGTTGCACCGATCCGATATAAGGACTGGATATCGGCCCCAGTATTAACATTTTAGCTAGACTGGGGATCGGTAAAAGCAACCGATCTGTTAGACCGTTCCTTCCCCTTTAAATTTTTGCGACATGGGCTACGTCACGCATGCCGAATGTAATTCTAAAAGTAACGCAACAGACTTGTATGTAGAGGATGTGGTGGGTTATATAGCTCTGTAGATAAAGCTGTGAGAAAGTGAAAGTGAGTGAGCTTCCCTCACCCTATCATTGACTACCTGCTGCCCCCTGAAAGCATATTTGCAACTTGGGGGGAGGGTGATTTCTACTGTTGTGATGTACAATAGTAGTCGCTACCCCCACCCCCCATGTGCTTGCACCCCCCCCCCCCCCCCCCCCCAGGAGAGTGTCCACCCGGGTGAGAACCTCTGCTCTAAATCAACAATATCGGATCGGTATCGGGTATCAACCAATACGTCCCAGCATCAGTATTGGAACTGAACAAGTCGGATCGATGCATTCCTACCTCTGGTGAAAGTGCTGCTGTTTTTTTTTTTTTTTTTATATATCACAATTAATTTGCAATAAAAGGCTGATTGCTGCACAATTCTCCTCCATTGTCATGAAGTCTCAATAAACAGGTAGCCAACCATTAGAGTTGAAGACTCAAGCATCACTGTTATATTTTAACTTTTTAAAAACTTTACTCTTCTCTCTGAGTCATTGTGGAGCATTTTGTGAGTTATGGGTTTCTTTCCCTCATTTTGTCTCAGACCCCCCCCCAATTTCCTCTCTGTTTGTATGAGTGATGGAGTGAGTGTTGTGACGTGGGTCCACTCAGCAGGCGTGTAGTCTTGGCTCTGTTAATAATGGGACTAACGAGCATCAGCCCAAATGAGCTTTTAATGGGCTCTATCTACCTGGGGCTACAAAGACAGAGGTTGGTGGTATAGGAGTGGGGACTGAGGAGACCGGAGGGGGGTAGAAAGATGGAATTGGAAGAAGAAAAGACACCGAAAGGTCAAGGAAGATGAGAGGAAATTCTTGTTGTATTTGAGGAATATTTCAAGAAAGAATTGATAATTGCTTGAGGGAATTGATATCATCTTGTACTCTGCTGGAATAAGTCTGCTATTGGGTGAATATTTCAGTTTACATTCTGCTCAGTCCCCCTTTCTACTTGTTATTATTTTCACAACAACCCTAATACGTGGAAGAACACCCTTTACACTACACTAACAACTTCACGCTGTAAATAGAGAGTTTTGATCAAGATACATGTCTCTATGTGGAGTTATGGTTGGTATTCAGCCATTTTAAAAACAGCTCACTTCTGAAACCATAGCCATATCCAAGATGAGTGTGATTTAAAGAAATACAAATTTCCTGAACAGCCCAGAGAGTATTGTTTCATTCTGTATATAAAGAAAGATGATATTACAATACATCACAATGGAAACCAAAACATCCTGGTAGCATAAGCCCCGCCTCTCATATTTACATAAAGCCTAAGGTCCTTACATGCTGAACACTGTGATGTTTGTTTTATTGTCTGCAGCTTGGTTAAATCCTTTCAATAATGTCCCCAGTGAATGTCATGGAAACACATCCCTGCTGGACTTGTCTGTTTCCACAAAACATATATGTCACACACATATAGTAAGTAATCTGCTGCTAATGAAACGTACAAATTATTATTATTATTTTTTTTCTTGGTGAAATCCCTCACTGAGATTAAAATACATTTTCTGGCAACTCTACACTTGCGTTAAATAAGGAGACAAACATAACAGAAAATCAAAAGTTTGACTAAGCTGGTTAAATCGTTCTTCTGTTGTACCATGCTGTAATGAAGAGCCTAGTGCACCATGGGATCTCTGCTTGGTTTGGCACCTTGACAGTCCAGTTAAAGGCCCAAATGAATAGACTAGTAGACAGCCTTGAGGATTTTGGAAGTCCATCAACACTCTCAGACTAACAAACATAATCAGACAGGAACAAACTATCATCTCAGATCCAGCTCATGTACTGCAAAAAAGAGGTTTCTAAAAAGAAGTTAAAAACACTAAATCTGAGGAAAAAGGTACTCAAAACAAGGGAAATATCTGTCCATGCAGCAAGATAATTTCACTTGACAAGATTTCTTGAATTAAGATTGTTAAATCTAATCTAATTGAGCGAATAAGCATGTGTACAGATATATGAACACTTAATAAAATAAGAAATTAGCTCTTAAAAGAAGATAAATTATCTAACACTTCTAAAGTTTTTTTGTGTTTTTTTTTTCTTGGTAAGAACCAAATAATTTGCAGTGTGGTCTTTACCTCCCCCCCCAACTTAGGCAGATGGTAGAGTCCTAGTAAATGGGCACTACTGGTTTTAAAACACTTTTACACTATTGCACTGTTTATTGCTCTTTGATTCAATATTATTGTATAATTTGTACATTTTTAGAACATGCAGCTGAAGGACGTATGTATTGTTTTTGTAGTACTTGTATTGTTGTATTGATTGTTTAGTGTTTATTTAACTATTCATTTACTGTTGAAGTCCAAGGCAAATTTAATATGTTAATACAGTATGATTAAATATAAACTTTTTTTTTTTTTTAATTAATTAATTAATTAATTAATTATTTTAGCATGGTCTTTATTAAAAAAAAAAAAAAATTCCACTTACTGTAAGCCCAGGCAGACTGGGTTCTCGTATAAATCATGGTACCAAACTGCGACACCCCAGCAGATTTATGTTCACACTGTACACTTTTGATTTAGTCTTCAAATACTGGTTTTATGTCAGCAAGTTCTCCACGTATGGCACAAATGATCAATGTTAGCAGTAAATCATTTTCACTCTGACCTGTTTGCAACATATTTACTTGATTTGTGACTTATTAAAATCCTGAAGAAATCCCTTGACTATTTAATAACAAGAAATTGTGACATTCTCCCTTTCCAGAGGCTGCTTCTATGTCATATACAGTTTTTAATTAGATTTATCCACCATGTGTACTATTCAGTTTTTATTTCAGCACTTATGCTTCCATGGTGATTTCCTGTGATTGCTAAAATACTTTTGGACAACCACCAGAGACAAGCCACACATTTAATATCAATAAGGGATTTACAGGGAGGGCAGTTAAGCCCTAAGTGTTAATAGTGTCAAATAAAATAGATGCTTTTATATATTTTAGGTTCAACTATGTTCATGTTAACGCCAATGAAACTGTGTTGTCACTTCAATGTTCTTTACTTCAACATAGTTTTAAGGGATATAATTACTGATGATGCATTGCATATGTGACCACATCACCAAATTAATTAATGTGGATTAGGGTTCATCAGAGAGATGGAAAAAAAAACAAAAAAAAAACGCTTGGTTATGTTGATTGATGTGTCACCTGCCCGGCTGACAGAGCAGAAGACATGCTTGGAACTGTAAACAGACACTTGATTGATATCACTCCATTGTCCTGTACAGGGTTGGGGTTGAATTTCTTCTTCAGGGTGCTGTGGCATCATTATTCATTGCTATGTGGGTGCAGCTGTCTCTCTAGGTGCAGCACCAAATGATTAAAGGTTCCTGGGTTGAGCCATTTGCAAGAGTTTTGAGCCCAGAATTGTATTAAAGTAAATATTGATGCTGTGACAATGCAGTGTTGTCTGTGGGTGATGCTTAATCTGTTCATACCTGGTTAAGGCAGATAATAATGATTTTTGACTGTAATGGATAGATTTACAACTTTATGAAAATATATCTGGTCTCCATGCTCTTTTTCTTTCTTCTCAGAATGCCGTGATATCTTATTGCCTATGATGCTGCGGGAGCTGAGCGGGGCATTATCCAGTATGGCTGAAGACCCTCATGATGATAGAAGAAATAGCCTGGAGCTGCTCAACAACATCCTGGAGGTCCTCAGCAGGGACAATGTGGTAAGACATCTAGCAACATTGTGCAGTGTGAAGACTTTTTTAAAGCCATTAAATTTCTTCCTGGGTGATTTATCCAAAGTAGACAGGTGTTAAATGCCAAAGTGTGTCAGGAATAAAATGGCACCCATCTGTTTAGATCAAATTTTGATGGATTTAGGGGTACATTACCACATTACATTAGGGTTAACATTAATTTCAGCATAGGTGTTTGTCACCTGGTCAGTACTAAGGAGGATACGGCACTGACTGTAAACCATGACATTCCCATTTCAACTCCTGGCCTGACTGACCTTTATTGCATATATTTCCCACCTCTCTGCACATGTCTCCATTCTACTGTCTAGTTATTAATGGAGTCACAAAATGAATGCTGGTTTACAGCCTGGTCTGTGCCATACCATATATCATGAAAAACACCAGCACATATTGAATGCAAGACTGGATACGTTCTTCTTATGTTCGTAATTTTTTAAAATACATTTTCTTAATTTCTTTTTTCTCAGTTAAGTTTGAGATCTATGCAAATAGCTTCCACAAACCTCTGCCATCATCGTAATGGTAGCTTTATGAATAAAATATATTTACTAAATGCATTTTTAGCAATATCCTACATATGTTATCTCAAGTATTGACAAAAACAGTAGGGATGATAAACATTGTATGAGTAACGTAAGTGAGAGACGTTACTTAGACTCTTAATTTACACAATACCTCTCACACATGTTAAGATTAAAAGCATTTCCCCATATTATGCATCATAGGATGAATTTGAAACAGCTTTGGGCCATAACATTGCAACACATCTCCTCCAGAGTCCAGTAAATAGCCTTAAGCTGTTTCGTCCTCAGCCATCCACTCAGACGATGAAGTAGGGCCGTGCCAATTAGAATCTAATTGATTTTGTTTCACACATGTTACAGTATGTTAGTCTGGTGAAAGAAAATCCTGTAAGCTCCTGAACTAAACACCTTTACTTTGCACACACACAACAAATGCATCACTGACATCCAACTGAGGGGTTTTTAATTGCGGCAAGTTGTTGACAGCCTGCTGTTTCTTTGAAGCGAAGGTAGGGCTGTATTTATTTGGAGAGAACTAATGAAGCGTATGCCAACAGAAGGGAGATAGCAAGAGAAGAGACACATAATGAATGAAGTAGAGTGAATATGATTACACGAATTTGTGTCGGTTTGTGAAAAAAATGAAAGCAGGTGGTGGCAGAGTGTCAAATGGAAAGGACAGGTACAAATACAATATGTACATCCTTCAAAACAGTGATGCACCACTGATAAAAACCATCTATGTTTCTGTCAAACGGATGAAATTCTGCACTTTGGCTGCATATTAAAATATGCTGTTTAAATAAATATAGTCACTCACACACATCCACACATACGTTCTAGCTGTGGGATTTATTTCTGACTCTAAATGGAATCTAATTCATATAATTCATTTAATACATGTACACACACATATACAGACTCAAACAGGACTGCACATGTAATGTTTAAGTACCATCCTGCTTTGGTTCTGTTGTAAAACCTAGCTGCTTTTTAACAATTAAAAAGCCTCTTTTTTCATACACTGACATGTTATCAGGTGTAAAAAGCAACCTGTAGAATTTTAGAATCGTACAGAAGCGGAAAATGTCAGACGAAGTAGACGTGCCTCGGTTTAAAGATCTTAAACAATAGACAATTAACATTTAAAGAGAAAGATGTCAAAGTCTCTTTTTAATTTGGCACTTTAAAAATGGAGAGGAAGAAGAAAAGAAGTAAAAATACATTTTAAAGTAGAGGAGATGAGGGGTGGTCTTTCCTTCGTGCTCTTCTGTTATGACCTCTTTCTTTTTCTCTCATCTCTCTGCTCTCTCTGCTCTCTCTTTCTCTTGGGTACTCGATTAAGTTGTCATGCCACAGATGTCTCCGAACTAGAAAGAAGGATGCAGAAAGAGAAAGAGGCATGGGAGAAAAGACAGATGCTTGTGTCTGAGGAAGAGTTGGTGTTGAATTTAAAAGTAACTTTGTAACTTTTGTATCTCTGCACTGTAGTGTGGGTGCATTGTGTTGTAAGAGGAGGCATCTTTCCTCTTACACACATTAGCATTTTCAGTTCTTTATATGTTGCCAGTTTAGATGATAAATCTGCCTGGCTGCAGATTGGTGTTCGGAAATAAAATGAGCATTGTACATCATCTCGTCTGTCTAAAAGATGTAAGTTTATTTATGCTCAACAGCTGAGCCTCAGCCTAACTAACATATGTGTCAGGTGAAGATGGAAGGAAAGGAAATGGTATGTGAACACAAATGCATAGATACACACACTTCACAGTTATTTGTCACTCACTATTATGTCCTGTGGCTGTGAGTCAGTGCATCTAATGTGGTTTAATTGTGCCTGCTTGATTCTTATCAGGCATTTCAAGTCATCCGCCATCAAGCACACACACACACACACACACACACGCACACATATATACATACACACAAAGACAATGCAAAAAAAAGTGGTTTGTTTGAAACTCTGAACTAGAGGCCTTTTTACCTACTTCTGCTATTTTTGGCCTTTCCCCCGTTTGTTTTTCTGCTTTGCTGATCAGCTCATACAAGGACATGCACAAGCAGAACACACGTATGTATTTAGGTCAGATTATTCTAATGATGTCATACACACACATGCACAGATGTAGCCTGCAGCATTATTGTTAAGGTGTGTTTGGCTATGGCAGATGCTTCTCCACTGAGTAACTTCCCCCAGGTAAGTCTGAGTCAGCTGCCAGTGACCATATTGTGTGTGTGTGTGTGTGTGTGTGTGTGTGTGTGTGTGTGTGTGTGTGTGTGTGCATTTTTGCTTATGTATTTGTGTGTTTCTGCCTGTTTGTGGAGCCTTGACTCTCACTGTAAAGTTGTGTATTTTGCATATGCATGGATGGCTTTTAGAGTGGCCTTTGTCCTACTTTTATGTGAGTGTTATCAGTTAGATCACAGTACAATGGATCAAATACTTTTTGTATCAAAAATATTTTACACTACTTAGAATTGTATTAGAAGCCCATTTATCACCATGTGTTAATACTTGGATACAACAAATAATTAAAAAGAGTTTTTAAACAGTCTGTATTATTCTATTTGGGGTAATTAACAGTGTTCTGTAGGAATAAGGCTCCTATTAGCCGACAGTTTCAGTTGGCATAATTCACCCCTTCAGGTGTGTCTGCACATTTAAAAAAAAAAAAATCACTACTTGAGACAAAAGCATTTTCAGCCACTGCTTGGTGAAAATGGCAAATGTTGATGCAAATTTTGATTATGCAATAAGGCAGAACTGCTTGTTTTTTTGGGACACCTTATTTAGTGCACTGTTAGCCATTTTAATGGTAGAGTTCACCCCCATCTCACAAATGTTCCGCTATTACAATCCTTCCCCTTGATAGTCTTTTGCAAATGTACCATTATTGTGTCTTTGGCCCAGCACTGCCCAAGATGATTATGATTAGTTTAATGAAATCCAAAATGCCAGAGAGTATTTTTTTTTTTTGCCCTCTTCCAGAATGATAATGAGTTTAATCTGACCTTAGCCCAATTTCAAAATGAAAGGTATTTCTTGTTAAATACACCAAAATTAATCTGTATTCCTTGTGATCATTCCTTTGGTTCTAGTTCCTCTATTAAATTATTAGAAAAGGCTTATCTGATACACATGTAAAATGATTCCACATTTCCTGCCTGCAGTTTCAGTTAACATACTGTATTTAGAAACCATGTAAATGATATGAATATATAATTTTTCTTGGACGAACAAAAAAGCAAGGGGGTAGGCATATGGCCACAAGAGGAAACATGAAACTCTGCCTTATCTGAAATGTTCCTCTCAGGTTTACCTGTAAAGGGCATGAATTACACAGTAGACTGGAGTCTATTATGAGAGGCACAGTGATATGGGGGGCTCACATAAACGGCTCCAACATCAGTTGAATGGACATTTCTGTGTTTAGTGACATGAGTGATTTTAGAGTAGTTTCCACCTATACCTGGGTTAAAATTCAGTATGTTTGTGTTTAATTCTGTTGTCAGTAAGAAGTGGAAAATGCTTTACTTTTAAACTGCTGTAAATGATAAGTTAAATTATCCTATTCATTAATGTAAACGTACCATTCAAGAATGGCTGTGGAGAATATGAGGAATTCAGTATATACTTGCACGTCGATGCATGGGGAACCACGAGTTCTAGATCCTCTGATACACTTCATTCCTTTACTTTCTTTACTTTCTTGGTAAATTCCCCTGGGATTTTCAGTTGAATAACCTCTGAGCTGGCATGTCTGTTTTTGCACATGAAATTTGACACCATGACAATGTGGCCCTATTGTTTATCTGTTGCTAGGTAACCCACTTCAATGATGATTCTATGATTCTGGGCATTGCAATGTGATTGGCCATTGGGAGGCCATTGTATTCCAAAATCACTAATATCTCCCAAAATATTGGTCCTATCAGCTTGGCGTTTTCGCTAGTCTCTTCCTTGACCAAAAATACAGAAGTGTGCCAAACTGCCAGTCAGCTCTTTCCGGATTTTGTGTGATGCCCAAGACACACAGACAGAGTCCACTTCCCTCTTATAATATAGGATAATGTACTCATTTATAGAACATAGACTGACTTCCCAGCTCTGAGTGACTTTTAGCGTCCTTGAATAGGAAACAGGTCCCTTCTGTTTCCCTCAGGGTAGATGAAGGAAAAGAAACATGATAAAAAAAAAGTGGCTTCAGAGGGGTGGAGTAGATGGAAATGGTTCAGATGTCAACAGATTTGCAGTTCAAATGTCCTGACTGAACATGATTAACTGATTATTCTTTCAGGCCTTGACTTTTGAACGGTGAACAGACTTTCACATTCAGAAAAAATAATCACTTTCTTCTTTCATTGGTCTGCAATCTATCCATTTGGCACCGCAATTACAGTCTGCATTATGTGAGTGAACATATTCTCTTCACAGTGAGGAGAGAGTTAATGCAAAGGGGAAATGGCTATAAAGCAAATCTGAATAGTCTCAGTAACTCGGTTAAGAAAAGTTCCCTGGAAGCAGTGTCAGGAGTTATGACTGAGTTAACACTACTCACACAAATCTGTATCTGTCTGTGTTTAAAGTTGAAGAAATCTGTCTGCTTACCATTGTTTTTCTCCATTCCTGTCTGTCAGTGCCTTTTTTGACCTTGTTCTATGTGTGTGTGTTGTTTTTTGTTTTGTTTTTTTTTGTTAGGGGGGCACATTTCAGCATATCCAGGACATCGTAGTGTCTCTGCTGTCCATCATCAACCGGACAGTCATCACAATGGGTAGAGAGCACACCCTCATTGTAAGTACCCACCCCACATAGGCTTGTTTTTCTCTGACTGATGAGACTCTTTAGTCTTTTTTTCCTCGACTGTAGTCACAAATGTTGAAAGTGAAAGTAGTTAGATGTAATTCTATCCACTTCTGTTTATTTTGTTTACCTCTGTTTGTTTTGTACATCCTGAGGCACAAAATATGTTAACAACAGCACATTTTGTTTAAAATGCCCACTTTTATTGTACACACAAGAGGAAGATCAAAAGGAAAGGGACATCTTGAGAGCTCACACACTGTTATGAGACGGCTTATAAAATGCAAGAATAGGGCATTTTGGATATGGATTGGTTAATTAGTAAGTGTGGTGTCATCCAGAATTATAATTGGTGGCAATGTGTCAGCCAGAAGCGGCTGAAGCAGGCTCTTGTGAGATTAGTGGTTGGTTACACTCTACACTGCTGCGAAGTAAGCACTGTGGAAACTGTGTAAAATGATGGTGTGGGTTTTGTTTGTAACAGCAACACAGGATTTTTACTGATTTTAGAGTTTTGATTTCTGAAACTAAGCATTTTTTTAAATTGTTTTTATTCTGACTCTTTTGTCTGTTATTTGTGGTATTATTTGAAAGGACATTTTTAGATGTGTTAAGTTCATAATTCTCTTCAGATGCCTTATGAAACTGCTGATATTTTCTGCTACATTACATGAAAACTGATGGCTTAAACATATTGTATGTCACAGTGCATTGTTCTGCATACTTTGCACATTTTGAAAAAAGGGAAAAGTCCATAAATTTATCTTCACTGTATGTCCTCAGAATTTGGTTGTGACTTTAGCGACACTGATACATGTAAGTGACATGAATATAGGCCAATAAAAAACAGAGAACAGGTGACTTGATCTACCCCTAGTTTGCACTGATTCACGTTTGGGTTTATAGTACAGTATCTGTATATTTATAGCACTAATATCTAGTGTTTCATTGAGTATCCTTAATACTGTATGGGGAAGCCATGTCTGCTTTCTCTGGCATGTGCAGTATTTGTATGTGACCAAAAATCCTTGAAACAAAATCAGGCTCGGAACACCACACTACCATTTTGGATGGTAATAAAGGAGAGAATCAGTCATTCTGTCAGTCAGCGTTGACAGTATTTTCAATTATCTGACATAGACTGTCAGTCTTTGATCAGCTGCCTATCAAATTGTCTCTTAATGTATTCTTCATACAATCTCAGCTCTCCAAAACCCTGATATCCATCCAGCGAGCTGTCTTTGTACTCCGTGAGCTCATCAGCCTGTTTTCCACTCTCAGGCCTTCAGCTGTTGCTACATTCAACTTTTGGCTGTCAAGCCATCGGGTATTGCGGTATAAATTCCTTGGATTTTTAAAGTCATTCCTACTTCCCAGCTTATTGCTGTATTTAGCCAAATGGGATTGTAAAGATTCATTCCCAGCTGTAGCCATGAATCCATCTTGGCATAAATCCGCTCATACATCTGTCCATCTGTCTAGACAACCACTCAGCCAAGTGACAAACATTGGGCCGTCTGTCATCCAAAGTGTCAATGCTTGATCACTGGTACAGAATTGTTATTACAAACCATTGTCCTCACTTTCAGTCAAAAGTTAATCGCAAATTACAGTAGCTGCTAAAGTCTGGCTCCAACAGATGACTTCTTTCATCCTCTTTCCTTCCTGTGTTTCTTGCATTTGCATATGGTCCCGGGTGTTTTTTTCAGAGGCTCTCAGCTGTAGAAAACGTGCCATTTACAGGGATGCTTCATGAAAAAATATCCCTCCTTTCACGAGACTTATACATGCTGTACACCTGGAGGAAACAGATACTTTACTGTAGAACCGTTGGGGCCCACGGTATATTTAAACATAATCCACACCTGCAGTGTATGAATGTGTTGCCCAGAACTGCTGTTTCTTCCAAAGCTTAGAGCCACCAGAAACACTTTTTGCGGAGTTTCTTAACACGTGCCTTGGTACTGGTACGGCCAGAGGAGGAGGCTGGCATGGGTTTGGTCAGTGTCGGTGCAGGCACATCATACTCTCCTTCCAGCGCCTCCATAACCCCCTGGAAACGTCCCTCCTGCTGCCGGAAATCATGCTCCACACTGAGGAGGAGAGAAAGAGTGAGCCATTAAAAGGGAAAAAGTCACGGATATGGGAGAGGCAGTGGGAGTATAATTTAAAGGTTATAGCAGTGTCAAATCCAGTCAAATTTATTTATATAGCTCATTTTTCACAAAAAGAGATTAGATGTTGGAGAAGAGGGAGAAGGGGAGAGGCGGGGAAGAGAGATGTGAGGACAAGAAGTGATCTACTGAGCAAAAAGAGAGATTAGAGACAAAAGAAAGGTAAGGAGTTTAGAGGAACTGGAATGTAGTCACAAAATGCTGACAGGTCCTTAAAGAGAAGTTTCATTTGTGCCTAATGTTGGTTATGTGGAGATTCAAAATTGTGTTATGTACATATCAGATACTATTGCGCCATCAGCATCCCCACACACATGCACTTCCACTCAGGACACAACTCAGCACTCATTTCACGTCCATACTATTCTTTTACACTTCATGCACCAGTAGATCACAGACTGTTGGGATGAGCGAAGTAGGAGGAGAATGAAAAAGAGAGCAGGAGAGGAGAGCATTTGCAAAATGGAGGAGGTAAAGGAAGGAGCAAGGGAGGAACTTTTTTTTTCTTCTCTGATGTGTTCAAAGCAGCCCCTCTTGGCTTTCTTTTTCTATGGTTCCCTCCCTGCCCCCCTCCCCCATCTCTCCCACACTCCTTTTCTCACCATTCCTCTGAAGTGCCCACTGCTGCAGGTCATAGTGTAGTAGACTTTTGAGTTCCCTTTTTCCTTTGTTAACTGTGTGTTTTATATGTGTGATACGATGTGTGTGCGCGTATCTGTACTGAGTGGATTATAGGGGTGGAGCTGCATGGGGCCTAGCATCTGGAGTTAATGAGCCACGTGATGAGGCAAGGAGAGCAAAAACAACTACACACTCTCCCATCCTCTAGCATCCCAATGTCTCAACACACACTCACATACACATGTACAAATACATATGTGCTCCCTTGGCATTAAACGCATGATTCTTCCACAGCACAGCAGAGTGAGGGGGAAAACAGCATTCTGGGACCTATAAGAGCGAGGAGAGGCGAGGAATTGACTCATATAGGAGATGGATGGGTGGATAAGAATGGCAAGCTTTAATAAAGCAGGGCAGAGAGGTCACTGAGAATAAAGGAGAAACCCAAAAAAATGAAGGGAAGTTAAAGGAGAAGAGGATGAGTGTCACAAGAGACATGGAGAAAGGAGAGCAGAAAGGTCTTTGGCTCAGTGAGAAAGAGCAGTGGGTTGGAGGCAGTGAGAGAGCGGGTGAAGAGAGGAAAGTAAAAGCTCCGGTGGGCACAGAGGAAAAGAGATGGCTGCCATGAATAAGTGATAAAGGAAAAGTACCTTGACTACACATACACATTGACAGATCTCGTTCACACACACACACACACACACACACACACTCATAAATACATATATATGTAGATAAAGTGGTGCACCTGTCCTACATTTGGTCAATTTACAGTCCGTCTTGTTTTCTTTTTCTGCTCTCTTTTTTTTACCCACACACTCTGCTGTTTCATCCTCCCCCTTTTAAATCCTCTCTTGCTACCTCTCTTTCCTCTGTCCTCATATCTTACTCCGCACTATTGTTTATGGTATTACGGCACGGTGGGAAAAATGCTGCTGTTTTTAATTCTTTCTACAGGCTGTCATCTTCATCATCTTTGCAGCAGCTATCTTTCTGAGAGTCTTTCTTGAGTTAAGTTTTTGTCTTTAGCTTAAGGATACAGAAATGGTTTACGGGTGAACAATTAGGGTTTTGCCAGTAAGGAGATGCTGTAAGATTATGTAATGCCTGACTCTGCACACTGGTATGTATATGTCTGTAGAAATGTGTGTGTCTGGGCTGTTTGAGCTTTGGGAGTAAAACAGGGGGATGTCAAAAATTTCTCTCCCACTTCTCTCATCATACAGATTAATTAGTGCTGACAATGGCAAAACAACTTCAGGCAGCCAGCCCACATCAAAACCTTTTTTTTTTTTTGCCACAAATCATTAGGATGGATGTTGTAGTCCCAATGCGTAATCTATCCCATGCTTCTGTGTCTTTCTTCTCTTATCTGCCGTTCTCTTTTCCTCAGAATCCTCTCTTGGAGGATTTGATAAGTCTGTTACTGTCCAGTCAAATGAAGATGCTTTTTGTATTGGTAAGTTTTTGTGGCAAGCTTTTTTTTTTTACTTTTGTGTAATTCACCCTGAAAAAATACACTGATGTGTGGAGAAGAATGATTAAGAAGCAGATTCTGCATATTTTTTTCAGTGTGAAATGTGCTGTATTCATTTATTTATCTGTGGAGATGAATCAGCGTGTGCATGCATAAACGGCTGCACATTTGTTTTTGATAAAGACATATCCTTTTTTGTTGGATAAATTGGCATTGGTACATAATAATATTTGCGATGCAAACAAAGGGAAGGTGGAGCAAGAAAGAAAATATTGAGCAGGTGACAGTGATGTGTGTAGTGAAATACCCTCATACTCCTAGGAAAAGGGTAGCATTAGGCCTTTAGAATGTTTCAAAGATGCCTGAAATGCTCTAAATGTAATGTCTTGAAAAATAGAAGAATTTCTCAACAAGTGTACAAAATGGTTGTTTTTTTTTAATATATGGGACTAAATAATGAGAGGTTTCACACTTAAATTGCAGGCTACGTTTGTCAAACATTGTTGTTGTCATTGCCAAAACAGATCTTTTTTCCTCCACAGTGTAGTGAACAACAACTTTGTGTAGGTGTTTGTTTCATCTGTGGTCGACACATGATTCCATTGGAACCTGTCCCTTTTCCCTGGTGTTCATTACAACATACTGGTCTAAGTATCCTGCTGTGCTAATTACGATCAAAGGGCAGAGAAAGTGGGATAAGGAGAAAAGAAGGACGGAATTGGATGCAAAGACACTTAGAAATGAAATGACATGAGGATGGAAACTTATGCAGATATGAGGCTGCCAGGAGGTGAGCATCACTGTGAATAGGAGAGAAGTGGAAAGATAAAACTCCTGTAAAATGTGTCTTTATCCCTTGTGGCTGGTAGAGAGAATTGTATATCACTGTAAATGTGAAGAATTGGCTTCAAGTTGCAGATGGTTTAGGCACGTTGAAACAAGTAAATACAGTTACTGGAAAATTGTGCAATGAGTATTTACAGTATTTTTTTTTTTTAACTTTTAGTGTTATCAAGGGAGCAAATCCTCATTTTTAAATTGTGTGCAGAGCAGAGAAAACGTCTCGAGGCTCATTTTGGGTTGGAATGGAGCACAGGTGATTGTTATTGGCAGGTGCAACGAGGCAAAGATGTGCAGAGGAAAGCAATCTGATTTACATAATGAAAAGATGAAAATAAGAGAAGGATAGGGTAGAGGTGATGGGAGGATTAAACTATAGCATCTGGTATCAGATTGTGAGGGCGCGGCTCTCTCAATTGCATTGGATCTATGAAAGCAATTACTTATTTAGGTCACACGCACACAAGGGACGACTGGAACAGGAAACAGATCATTTAGGTGCTGAATTAATTTGCTTGTTTGCACAGAACATTCTTTTATGTGTAAATAACATTCTTGGAGAGATTGTATTCATTTTAATATTGATGAAGGGGAATCATTCTTAGTCTTGTCCCTCATGGTATAGAGATATAGTCTGAATAATGTGGGACAATTATCAAAGCTGGAGAAAAGGGCAGAGACAGCAAGGTACCTTGAAGAAAGTGTAATAAAAAGGTTATGCTGAATAAGTTACAATGCATGGAAAGGAAAAGGAAAACAAAGTGGGATGAAACGTTTTCAAAGCTACACATATAGCGTTTTACTGAGGCTATTTCTTACGCTCCAGGACATTATGAGAGTCAGAGGTGGGTTATGTAATTCAGGAGGCTCATTATGTTGATGAGGTTACCTGTAGATGATGCAGGCTGTCTTTTGGCAGGTGGGGCAGTTGTTAATGTCCTGACCAGTTCTGTATGAGCTGCGACTGAAGAAAACAACATATGTAAAACATTCGCTCACACTCAAGTCACGTTTATTTCAACACACCTGTGCATCTTTGTAGTCTTACTATGCACCACTACCACCACTGTGGCTTTTTTTTTTTTTTTGACTGAAGTCTCTCTTTGGCTGCTGGTGTACACTTACTGAATTCAACATCAGGTGTGTTCTCAGGGGGTTGTGAAAAGGCACACAATAGTTGGGAGGTTTAGTGCGTGTGATGTACATGACTATCTAGGACATTGCTTCTATACTCCTAGTGGAATACAAACTGCAAATTTAGCATATCAGGCAAGTGAAAATAATAATTTGCATGGGTTCTAGTTCATAGCCAAGTATTGCCTGAAGGAAATAATGTCATCAGGGTTCAGTTAAAATGATGTCACTGTCTTTCATAAAACTATGATAACACAAACAAACAGTTACTGAGGTTGACCACAATAAAAGTGCAAAAGTCTTGGAAATTGAAGTTGCATAAAAAAAAGAATTTGACAAGCTCATGCTGGCTGCCGTGTAATTAAAACGCATCATTTTGCCAAGATATTTTGGCTGCCCCTCTTCTGAACTGTGTAGAGAAGGGAGTAGCTGATTCATGTTGATAATATAGACATTTTAATTACATGGGGAGAGACCACGTGACTGGCATCAGTCCCCCCTCCCACTCTTTATCAAAGACAACAACAGCAGCAAGAAGAGACAAGTATTTGCTTCAGGAGAGGAAGAGAAAACAAGGAGCTGAGCACAGCAGCAACCTTTTAGCTCAGCCGACACGTTTATCACAGCGGCCCACTTAAGAGTACTTTCATTTCTGGCACTGCATCAGATATATGCAGTCCTTCCTCCTGGTTCTCTCACTCTTTTCCCCTTTTTATATCTTCTTCTGTATCTTTTTGTTTTCCCCTTTCTCTCTTTCTAGTCCTTTTTAGCCATTTGAACCCTTTTTCCCTCTTTGTTTTCTCAGATATTTAACATTAGACATAAGGAATCTTGTTACTGGGATATGCACGACACAGTAAAAGGTATCAACGCATAATCTTATATAACAAGACACACAGGGCAGGACCGTATGTACAGTAAGTGAAGGAGTCTTATTGTGTAGCTTACACATTAATTGCATTTCTTAAAGCTAATCTGATAGGGATTAGTCTAGCACAAGACACACCGCTTAACCCCGAACACACAGAAGCAAGGATGAGGGATCGTTGGAGTAAAACATGCAATGCTGTTTTTGCAGATGTGTGGAAAGAAAAATAGTTTATTGGAGATGAGATGATGGTAGGAAAAATGTTAAAAGATTATCTTGAGCAAAACTGGTGGTCGTGAGGTAGAATAGGAAAAAGGGGGTCAGATGGAAGGAAGAATAATGGTATGATCTGCAGAAGGAGAACCAGTAAAGGTGAAGTAGTGAAGAGGAGGGACCATTAGAAGGAAGAGACAGAAGGGAGACAAAATGGAGTGAAAGCAAGAGTGAGTGATGGACAGGTTGTCAGGGCAAAGAGAAGGGGGAAGATCTGAAAATGGCTCGAGGGCAGAGGATGAAAAAAGGAGGGATTCACTGATAGTTGGAGACATGATTCCAACGTGGAGGTGTAGAAAGGCATCCAGAAAAGGAGAAAATGGTATTAATTAACAGTAGAACGAAAGGAGCAACTGTGGAGGTGGAGAGAGCATGAATAGCTTGGAGCACATTGAAAAAGCTCAGAGAATCGGCGAGGTGTTGATCGACTATGTAAAGGCAACTGGGACCCATGAGGAGGAGAGATCACAGATGATTGGAGGGGAGAGGGAATTAAGAAGTAAACGGAAGAGGAAAAGACGACATTTGCTTGTGAGGATGATATTCTATCAGTAAGGGATACTGGTCCTCTGGGGGCTACTTACCCTCTTGAGGTATACAAGGGAAAAGAGCAGGGGGGATGCAAGGATCTACAAGCACTGACTAAAGGCAGACAGGTATCATATACCTCTACAGGATTGGATCACACACACACACACAAACGCTACAGCAATTCTCCACAGACCTGACATTTAAAATCTATTACACAGACTTGAAAGCCTGTCGGTATATATTGCTGTAAAAACTCAAATATACTCTCTTCTCAATCTAGTGCTCTCCCCTGATGCCCTCTCTCTCCGGTCTTTATCACTCTTGCTCACTCTGTCACACTCTTACTTAAACACTTGCTCTTGGAGTGAATACCTACGCACACCTCTTTATCTTTTTTCTTCTATGTTCTCCATATCCTTAATCTTATCTTGATCTCCTTTTTTCTGTTATCTTTGGCCCCTTACCCTCCCTCCCTCCTCTCACCCTTCGCTGAAGGCTTTGCTCTTCTCCAGGTCTTGAATGACATTGAGAAGCACCTTAATCTTCTCCTGGTTGGACAGTAGGTTCTCCTCCACGCTCTGCAACTGCCTCTCCAGTCCACGTGGTGCATTTCCTGCATGTCCACCCAACAGTCCCCCCGGGGCCCCATTACATTGTGCTTTCATATGAGTCTTACAAGGCAGGGTATGGTCGTCAAATGATTTACTCTTCTGTTTTGTGTAGTCCTTGAGTTTGATGCACTCTGAAGATGTTTGTTTAGATGTGTCTGTGGTTTCCGGAGTGTTTTTGGTTTGTGCTACAGGTGTGGCCGGCTTAGAAAAGGCATGTTTGGGAGTGTTTTTTGGTGGAAGAGGTGGGGTGCTGCTGGGTTTCGGGTCACTGAGGATGGCAGAAGCTGGCAGTTTAGCATTAACTGATGTGTGTTGATGTGCTTCAGTATGATTTATTTTAGACAGGTCATGCTTTTGTTGGTCCGCTGAATGTGGTTGTGTTGTTTCTACAGTGGTTGTGTGTGCAGCTGTTGCTGTGTCTGTGTTGTGAGCATGTGTTTCTATTGTTTGTGTGGCTGAGTCCTTGTAATGAGTAAATTCAGCAGAATGTGGCCTTGGCTTCTGTTTTGAATCTTTTGTTTTGGTCTGTGCATGTGTTGACTGGTTTGAATGTGAGCTGTGTGTTTTCGGTATGGTGTGCGACAGCTGTGGTATTTGCCTGGTCTTTACTGATGTGTGTGTTGATGCGTTTGCCACATCTGTGTTTTTGGTATAAGATTGCGAGTCCAAAGGGGATGAGTCTTTTCTGGACTGGTGGGGGTGCACAGACTGTTTTCGGACGGGATTAGGTAAAGTCTGGCTGGCTGTTATTTGAGTGACAGCCCGTCTGCGACAAGCTCCCGTGCAGGGTGTAATCTGCGATCGTCTCCTCCCGCAAGTAGCACAGAGGCGAGTCGGAGACGTGGCCATAACTCGACAGGGCCGAGGTGGAGTGGCATGTACAGTTGTGCAAACACTCCCTGTCTTTAAAACAGAGCGATGGCCTTCCCCACGTAGAGACTGAACCCTCCTCTTCTCTCGGTTTGGCTCTTTACCGTCTGTGGACTCGCTGCAAACCCCTCCCACTGCATCAGAAGTGACCACGCTGCCATTTGTATACCGAGTGGTCCTTTTCCCCCTTGTATCATTAGGATTTGTCCGTATGGTTTTGATCTGGCAGTAAACTCCACTGCCTGACCCCTGTGACCCCATGTCGTCCTGTGTCAGGCTGTTGATTTCATTCTGAGATGTTTCTTTGGACACTGGCAGACAGGCGCTGTCACTTCTGATGACACCACCTGTCTCCGCTGTTGTTGTTTTTTCTGTTGCCATAGTGAGTGGCCGTTGCATGTTGGTTGGTTGGCTGCCGTGTTGTTTGATAGAGGGGAGCATCCTCAGTCCAGGAGACGTCTGCACCCCCACACTGCATAGCGGGCCCCATCGCCCCCCTGCCAGAGGAACACCCAGCGCAGGCACCGGATTGGTTGGGTCAGCCACCCTCCTGCCCATAGTCCTTAAGATGCGTTCAGCCCCCTGAGGAGCTGAATAGGAGGGGGGCATATGGTGACATCAGCCAAACTCAGCAGGATTATGCCCAGAGAAAGTAGGAATGTGTCCAGCTTTTCTTTACTCAAATGAATATGTGAGATTTGAAGCACTGCAATAGAGTTTGTATATGGAAGCTGGAGACAGGAAATTCAATATCCAATGAAGCAATAAACTCTCAATGTCCTTCCATTAATGACCTCCTTACTAGCCCAGGTACTTCCAGTTTGACATTGCTGTCAAGGCTCCTTTCGGTTTCTGAGGAATAGCCGATGAGAGACGATGAGGTGGATGGATTTTCTGTACATTTCTGGTTTGTTCTGAAGGAAAAGAAAAAAGAAAAAGGCAATAAATGAGAGAAATGACAGAGAAAAAGTGGGAGACAGGGAATAAATGCTCAGACTGGCAAGAAGACACAGACATTAGGCACATAAAGCACCATATTAAAGCTTCAGCCTTGACTGAATGCACACACTGACCAGATCAATAAAACTCTATCAACCTCCTATTAGATCAGCAGGTGGGTGGGAGTAACAGAGGCAATACTCTAAATCTCATCAAGATGTTTCTCTTGAAGAAACGGAAAAGACTTGAGATCTCCTAAGGGTAATACCGTATGTCTCTATAAAGTTAAACATGCCCCAGGACTCATGTCAATACATGTAGACCTAAAGATGTTGTCACGGTCTTGTGTTGTATGATGCCATGGGGGTAACACCATTCATATCTTGGTATGTTTTCTACCCATAACAGTATGTAAACTGGTAATGCATGTGCCGCAACATCTCTCATGAAAACATTAAACAAAAGTGAGTTTGGCTAATTTTATGATCAGCATCATGCGCTACTGTCTTCCTGTTTTCTGTGAAATATTGAAAGAATTTAATGTTAATAAGGATGCTGCCTTTCATTAAATATTTAGTAGCTTCTCCAACAGCAATAAACAAAATGTGACAGAAATCTGTATGCTGTAGAAAAGCCTCCCATGGGTTCACATTGATTTGATCAAATTATGTGGTTAATTTGGGAGGCGATCAAATTATCCTTTTGACCTTAATTCCTACCCATTTGACGCAGGGTTAAACTGGAGGGAATTACTGAGTTAATATTACACAGTGTTCCATAACTGTTGGCCTGTTACAGCAGCAAATGTTGACATATAAAAGACAGAAAAAGAGAGATAAAAGCTTAAACATGGTTACTTATTCATATTTTTGAATGTATGAAATGGTTTTGTATCAGGTCAAGCACTTTTCGTCTGTGGAAAAAAAAATAGCCTTATGAAATGATGCTGTTGTAAATAATGATCATTTGGTTTGGGTTGGATGTGTTTTGGTTTATATGTGTGCAAATGTATTTTTGTTTAGTTCTTATGCATTTATGCAGAAGCATCAGTATATTTAGACATGTTGATATTCAAGGTCAGACGCTTCAATTCCCCACAGCTGTGATCCCTTAGTGCAATGTAGCCTTCAAGTTGAAGTTAGCGAATATATCCCACCTTCTATTTTATGTCTCCATGAATATTTATTAGTTCCCCTTTCATTCACAATAGTCACAACTTCTACTGCAGTAAGTATGTAATGTTGAACCAGCTGGCATAAACACAAACTCTCTCTCAAACAGAGAAAGGCACGCACAGAAAGAGAATGAGCTTATTTCGTGCCAGCTGGTGCAATATCACGGCACAGATGCTTGTAATATAGGGTCAAGGGTGAAGCGGTGTAATGTTTTTTTTTTAAGTAAATGAAATATGGCCTTGTTCAAAGATTATTTTAGGTGAGATTACAGATGAAAACTTTCCTTTGGGCAATGTCAGATTCAAGACCAAGGTTTTCAGAGGTTTTAAAAATCTGTCTGTCAGCAGTAGCTGTGAAGCAGTTAAAATATGTTTTCACCAGTAGACAGGTACTAACTCATACTGACTGTGATGGGTCTAACTGCTGCTGCTGCACTAAATAGTTCATATGTATTCAGGATCAGAGTCTTGCTCACATTGGCTCATACCAATGCTCGTGTGACCTATATTGACTCACTTTGTAGCCTGATGTCACATGCTCTTTTGACAGCATGAGCAGAATCTAAAATGGACGCTGTAGCCCTGGTGTTACCTTTTCCCTGACAGCAACTGTAATTAATATTGTCAGAGTCTTTGGGTTTTCAGTTTTCATTTAAAATTATTAAATATTAAAACTGACAGAACAAAGTTTGTCATGCTGGTGGGCTTGGCTACAGGCAGCAGCACAGGAATGAGCAATTTAATTTCCAACTGTTTTCAGTCTGTGTCCTACACATTAGCTGATTGTCACACAGTACTGTGCAGTTAGTGCTTATGACAAAGTTCAGCAAACAATATGGGTCGAGAACTCCACTGACAGATACCGGAGCTTAGTAAGCTCTTTATATAAGGCACTTTAGATCTAAGGATGCCTGCGTCAGTGACATATTGCTGCTATTTATATAAATACCTGACACTGTGTTAGATTCAGGGACTGGTACCTTGTTTTAAAGCTACCAAACGGTCACACTGCTGATAGTATAGACAATTTATGATTGTTGCCATGGTAACTATAGTAACCATCTTCTTGAACAGACCACACAGGTCTTGATCCAGAGCAAATGCACACAGTCTTCCACATTTCTGTTTTTGTTTCTCTCTTTGTGTGCGTCTGGCCTGAATGAATTCTATTAGTGAAGCAGACCACAGGCACCGGGCAAATAAGAAACAGACCGGGTTGTGTTTGCAAAAAGAAATTACAGGTGATGGTGATATTTTTCCAGAGAAACAGAGAGGTGTCAGCATGTGCAACAGAGAGAGGGAGGACTGCAGATGTGTATGCATATGTGAGTGTGTGTGCGTGCATGTGTGTGTGTGTCTCTATGCTTCGTCTTGGGATTCAGTCTAAGTCAATTGAAGGTAATTTCACTGCAGCTCATTTTCAAGCTGTCTCTCCACCAGCAGCCAAACCAGACACCAAAGCACTTGCTGCAACAAACTTTTTCTGCCATCTCCACCAGCTATCACTATCTACCTCAACGTATACAGTGTTTGTGTGTGTGTGCCTGTCATACGGTCTCATTCTTCACCTCTGACCTGCAGGCTGTCAGACAGACAGTGACATCACATTCAAAGAAGTCTGTTTCTCCTGTCTATGCTGCAGTCTTTCTCCACTCTCTTTCTATATCTCTGTCTTTCTTATCTTGCTCTCACTCATACACTCATTGGATATCACTCTCTACTTGTCGATCTTGTCTTTCATCATTACTTGTGTTTGTTGTCACTCTTTTCCCCTCACCACCTCCTTGTCTTTGATGTGCTGTCTTTTTCTACCCCTCTTTCTCTTTCGCCCCTCTGCCTCTATATTTAATCTTAGTTTCTCGCCCACATAACACCTCTGGCTGTGCAAAGTGAACAAGGAGGAGAAGGGGCGGTACCACAGTTGGCTGTGGGGATAAAGGGGAGGCAACCAATAAGGGGAAGGGGAAGAAGTGAGACAGCACTAAAAAGAGATGTAAGGAGGAGACAGGATAAGAGGATGAGAATACGAACATGAAGATGGAGGATCAGTGGCAGGATGAAAGTGATTCAATAAAGTGTGTGTGTCACAGAAAGATGTAAAGGGCCATTTTCCATTTCCATGCCACAAGTGTCTGATGCAGTTGGTTAAAGAATAAAGGGAGAAAACTGGAAGAGAGGGATGCATAACGAGACAGACATTACAGAAAAGGAGAAGATCTGTGAAGGCGCACACTGTTCGCCAGTAATCAGCACGCACTGCAAGTGTGCTTGAGCATCTGTCACCACACACACACATACACACACACACACACACCCTTTAAACACAACAGGGAGTTTCTCGATAGGATTCAGCTTTTATGAAATCTGTTTAAACATGCAATGAGTTTAATTTACCAGTTAGTGCTTTTGGCCTGTTCAAGAATTGTCTGCAACAACACAGGCGGTTGCCAAGAGGTCCTGTGTGTCTACATGTACTTGTGTGAATGAGTGGGCACCCACGCCTTTGCAGTGGTAACAGAGTACTGAATGCTCCAGCGAATTGAGTCTCCTGTCGTTTCAAGGTGAGCCTCATTTTTCAACTGCCGATTGACGGGCCATGTGTGATAGTGTTTTAAGGAGACTGAGGCTCGCTGTACTGCTCTGTAATCACACTGCTCCTGCTATCTCCTGCCCGCTCGCCACCAGAACAGAACAAACGCAGCACTTTATGGACCCTTTGAGAGAGGATGCACACTGCATGCTGGGTAGTGTAGTCAAGTTTTCCCCCTGTTCATTTTTGAAGGGTTCTTGTGTTTCGGTGAACTTTGATCACTGTCACTTCTCTGGCTACGTAAGGAATAGGGACTATTAATATCAACATTTACTTGACTTAGTCCTGCATCCAAAAATAGGAAGAATTTACCAAGCTGTTTCAGTGTTTACTTGCTTAAAGGAGTGACATTAGCTTTTTTTAAATGGATTTATACATTTTAAAACATTTCCCTGTGGTCTACATAAACTGTAAATGCTATGCTTGGGTCTTAATTCTTCATTAATTAAACTCTACAGGTCCTTCGACTCAATTTCTGAGTAATGACACCAGAAAGGTTGTTTTGAGCGCTGGCCCTTTAAATGCACATGAGCCACTTCATGCCCCACCCCCTCCAGGTTGTTGGCTGTGCTGCTCAACCAGCAACTGAACATTTTAGGTAATCAGCTCGAAGTTTGGACGTATTTTCAGTATGGACTACAACCACTGCTGCTGACAATTATGGCATACTCTGAGAAATGTTCGTTAGAAGTCGTGACCTTACAAGTGCAACCAGATGTAACTAATTATAGACGTAACAAATTAAGCAGGAATTAAAACGGGTTGTGGAAATCCACTCGATTTTTGCCTAAATGAATATAGATAGCTTTGCAGCACCTGGAGGGTTCACATTCAAACTTTTTGATCAGTTAGGGTCCAAATACACAAATAAATGTAGCAAACCCTAATAAATATAAATAAATATGAAATATGAAAAAAATATGACCCCTTTAAACTCCTTTGAAATCTTAATAATCAACTTGTATTTTCAAAAGTAACCATTTTCAAGTTTGCACACATCTAGATAATTATAGGAGAGAATGGTCTAAAGCAGTATAAACAACACACCAGTATGACTTTCCCCTACGGTGTGGATTTATAGTAGATTGTGCTGACTAGTAGAGCCCTCACAGATTAGATTTATCTCTTAATAAGAGTGTCAAAATGAACTTAAGGAAGAAGAACGTTCACACCCCTAGCTGCCTCCGTGGAGGTCATGGTTTGCCCAGATTAATTAAATTTGCTCCAAAGAAAAGAGGAAAGAGGATACACAGTCACACTTGTAAAGACAAGAAATATAGCAACATTAGAGCTGTAGTTACTATTGCTTGTTTATTTTGCAATATTACCTTCTCAGAAATGTTAGTTCAGTCATTTTAAAGAAAAAAAAAACTGCATCAGAACATTAACACATCATTTATATGCGATGTAAAATTGGCTGAGTGACCTTATCTCTGAAAGGAAGCTTGCTCAATAGTTTTTGTTTTATCTTTGTGTAGCTTGTCTACTGTATTTCATGAAAAAAGTGTTAAAAATATTGTGATGGTTTGTCTGTGCGTTTTCCATTTTCTGTTCTTATTTTGCACAAAAATGTTCTTTAAATATCTCTCCAGCACAGTTAATGTGGAATGTGTCATGGTAATACAAGTAAGATTGCAATAATGCGGCAAATGAAAGTGCTTTATAAAGAGAAACATTCTTGTGAAAACTTTTAGAAAAAACGAATACACCATGACGCATACTAAAGTCAGCTCTTACCACCTACACGTAGACATCGGATGGTGTCAACAAAAGTAACCAGAAGGACCACAAGTGAGCTGTCATGTTATTAAGCCCACCTTACCCCTCTTAATATGTGGTTAAAGGTTGAGAGGTTCTGTCTATCCAATCAGATAAAGAGCTGTCAGGCTGTCAGTTTCAACTGATCAGCTCATTACAGGTACGACTTCACTGCTTCACCTGAGCGAGCTTAATACACTGAGGAAAAAAAGAAAGTCAGCAGAATTACTAGGGATCCCTCATTGGCTCTTGAGAAAATAAAAGGCACCTTGTGTTTTACTTCTAATGTGAAATGAAGATATAGTGTATGATAAGTACGGTTAGGAGGAAAAAGACTCTACTTTTGAAGAATTATTAGTGTCAGTATTAGAGGCAGTACTTTGACTTCCTGCAGAATATAAGTTAATTTGCTAGAGTTAGATCATCAAGTCTGTATTGTATTTTTGTAGATTACAATTGCTGATGTATAGTCATTAATAAGTGATAATTTTCTATAACAGGCTGCTGGATTTATCTTTGCTAAAGAGTCGTGGCTTAACATTTATCTTTTTATCTAAAACAGCAGGAGAAATGCAGTAACAGCCATCAAAACAACCACAAAAAAACCTGCTCTGCAGCTTCTGGAGCCTATTTTGATGGGGATTTTAATTGGTTCTAACTGTATTTTTTAGGGGCAGTGCACTTTAATCAACGCTTCCACAGAAAAGCCAGAAGCTGCAAAAGCTAATGTTCATATCATAGGAGCCAAACATCTCAGCCATCCCAACATAATTCAAGTTTCTCACTGAAGCATTGTTTGGGGCTGATTGTGTGCCACTCAGTGATAGTAAGGAACTTTCTCTTAAGTGCCTCCTCAAGAGAGTTTGTTTAAGCTATTGGAAATTGCTGCGCTCTGACAAATACGATCCATAAATATATATTTTATACAAACACACAAAAAAGCAAGCCAGAATATAAATGAGCACCAGAATCGTACATGTTGAGGTTGACAAAAGACTCATTGTGTGCTGTGCATTCATATAAATTTCAATTTCCAATCTGGTTTCTGATTGTGCTGCTGTAACATATCTTATTCCATATACTATAGATCTAGCTTTCAATTCAGTGCACTTCTCTAAAGCATAAATACAAGAATAACTGTCCATGTCTTATTATAACTAACACGAGTTTTTGCTTCATGGGCTAATTTCCTGTAGCCCACAGGGAAACAATCAGTAGGGTTACACTGAACAATAGTAATTTATGCTAGAGACCCCCAGAGCTACAATATAAGCTAGCACCACAGATTCTTGCCCCGAGCAAACTTCTCACTGTGTCTGTGCTTTGTGTTACATTTCTATGTGTATGTCTGGAATCACTGATCAGAAATCCAACTTCTTAAAGGGGTCATATTTTGCTAAACCCACTTTTATTAGTCTTTGGTACCTTTATTTGATATTTTGGGACCCTAACAGTTCAAAAAGTTGGAATTTGAAGCCTCCAGGTACTGCAAAGCTATCTTTATATTCATTTTGGCAAAAATCAAGTGGATTCTACAACCTGTTGTAATTCCCGCTTAATTTGTTCCGTTTTATAACTAGTTATGTCACGACATTTGCACATATAAGGTCAAAACTTCTGACGAACATTTCTCCGAGTATGCCATAATTGTTTCTCAGCAGAAGTGGTTGTTGTAAAAACTGAAAGTATGTCCCAACTTCGAGCTGATTACCTAAAATGTTCAGTTGTTGGTTGTATTAACAAACACAAGTGGCTGAACGAGACAGAGCAGCACAGTCAACAACCTGGAAGGGGTGGGGCATGAAGTGGCTCATTTGGATTTAAACGGCCAGCGCTCAAAACGACCTTTCTGTTGTCATTACTCAGAAATAGGGTTGAAGATGGACCTGTGGAAGAACTCTGACCCAAGCATAGCATTTACAGTTTATGTAGACCACAGGGAAATGTTTTAAAATGTATAATTCCATTTAAAAAAAGCAAAATATCCCTCCTTTAAAACAATTTTTCTCAAACATTTGAATCCTTAAGAGCAGTTTGGTCTTGATAAATAGCACATAATGTCTCGTTCCTCTCATAGGACTCTCACAGAAACAAAAGCCATTTCTGTTTTGTTTTATAGGTTTTCACAGCCAGTTAAGTACCTGTAACAAGAAAAGGGATGAAAAATCGAGTCATATATTATTGACAAATCCATCTGCCCTCTAAATTTATTTGTTTTGGGGTCGGCTCAAGGAATGTTTATCAGCTGACAGGAGATGAAAAGCAATGAAAAGTGAATATGCATGTAAATCTACAATCCTATAGGTGATAATTAAAGCAAAACGTGTCCTTAGGTAAAAGCAGATCCTGGATTAAAGGATCTGCTTTTACAGCTAAAAGTCAGTGTCCAGGATAGCAGCTGCAGATGCACCACCGTACAGGCATTCTATTGGTGCAGCTAATAAAGTATGATGCTATTTTGGTTTGGCATTTTTTGTTCAAATATATAATACTGTCGCCTGTCTCTTTAGCCTCTTATTCCTGTCACCTCATCCTTTTATCCCTCCTATTCACCTGCCGTCGTCCTCTGATTACTGTCTCACTTCTCTATCCTCTCCTATCATCTCATCTTTCTCTTCTCTGCCGTATCATTCATCCTGTCTGCACATCCCATCCAATCTCTCCATCATTAACCCCCAGTCTCTTTTTCCCCTCCTCTCACCCCTCCATCCTGTTGCCCCCGCTGCCCTGTCTCCCTCTCCCTCATCCATCTTCCCGCCCTTCTGACTTCCCAGTCCTTTTCTCTCTCACCATATCTCCTCATTTTCTCATCACTTGTTCTCAATCTGTCTGGTTAGCAGAGCGGCTATAAGTGACAGAGACACACACACACTGGGATGCATTTACAACACACTCATTTATTTTGAATCAACCCCCTGTCGATGCTCTGCCAGTCACCTTTAATTTTTACTTGATTTTCTCTTTGAAGAAATAGATTTAAATTAAATATTAAACAATGTATGACATATTGACTGGGTGTCTCAATTCTGTAATCTTACATTACCTTGAATTACATCATCTGTGGTATCATATCTTATAAGACATACAGAGATATTTTTACACTAAATGGTATGAAAACAAAATCAAGTTTTTGTATGTTTAATTTAGCTACGCATATATATTTAAAGCATAGCATTATAGAGTTAGAGATCATTATTAATGACTCACACCGAGGAGAGAATTTAAGAAATCTTTATAGATTTGATTAGAAGCGAAAAAAATGTTCTGGCTCTCATATGGAGGCCATAGATAATTCTTTCATCCAAAAATGAAAACAGAGAAAAGCACTTAAGAAAATCTGCAAATGTTTCTACCGACTTGTATAATTTATTCAGTAAATATTTATTGTTGTACATCAAGGTTATTTCTCCATGTTGCACTCTTAATAGAATATTGGATTTTGTTTTAAACATTTTTAATGTGCTGCAAAAATAGACAACTGAAAAACTGAAAAGGCACTGAAAAAGTCACAAAAACAGAGAGGGAAGGATGATTTCCCTTTTCAGTTTTGTGCTCACTGATGTGTTTGTCTAAACAGGTGTAAGACTGATGTAGTGTGGTGCTCAGGGAACACACAAATACACACAAGCAAAGCATACAGACTCAGACTGTGCTTTTAAAGTGTATTCTTAACTGACTGATGACACTGTGTAGATGTTAAGTGCACTGGTTACATATGCACACTGTCTCAAATATAGACGTGTAAACAAATTCTGCTGTGCTTCCATTCCAAATACACACCCATGGATGCACACACAAGAATGTACACAGATGCACTGGGGCAGCATTAGTGTATAAGAGAAGGGTTATTGCAATATAATCCCATATTAAAGCTACACTAGCTGCTCTGACGATTGGTTTAGAAGCTTTTTATAGTAATCAGGCACACAAACCCCCCCCACGCACACAAACATACACACACATACACACACAAACACACACGTAGAGAAACATTTGGATTTTTTTTTTTTTTTTAAATCAAAAGTTGAAATAAATGTTGCACAAAATGCTGTGCACATACACATGCACACACAAATGCAGACATGTCCTTGTGCATGAAAAACCACTGTGACAGATGGAAAGGATCACTCACCTTCCATGTACACACACATGCATACATATATTTATATCCATACATTGTTTTACGGCTATGATTAGTATTGTCCTTGGAATAAAAATACACACTTTCTTTGGAACTAAAAACACACATAAACTCTTTATTCTGAGAGATCAAATTCTGCACACTTCTGGGAAAGGCATCCAGCCAATGCAAGCTACTGTGTTTATTGTGTAGATGTGTGTGATCCAGGGGTTAAACCTAAGGATTTTGACAATTAGTTCATTTACTTCCCTGATGCCGATTTCAATACAATCACCATCCGCTCAGTTTCTAGCCAATGTGTTAAATCTTGAATGAGCCGCTTTTAAAATAAAGTACTAGCCACTGGGGGTACTAGACTAGAAACAAAATCCCCAAAGGTCATAATATAACATCTTTACCAATGATCATGTCATGTCTCCCATGAGTAATGTACTCCCATACATGCACTTTCTATAACATCCACTCTTTTAACAACTGTCCTTCATTGCTCAGTGTCACTTACCTTTTCTTATCCTCCTCCTTGATCAGTGTACCTCTCATCTCCCTTGTTCCCAGTGTCTCTCCCTCTCTCTCTCGTCTCTGATAGTCCTTTAGTCATCAGTAGCGCTTTCCTCCGACTCTTTGCTGCGCTCTATCTCTCTCTTCGTCTCATTCTGTTGCTGCTGATCCTTGCATGCTCGCGGAGCTCACTGATCCTCCCTCCCTTCTCTCTCTCTCTGTCTCTCTCTCTCTCTCTCCCTCTCCCTGTGTAACCATCTCCCTCTCTTTTTGCCTTTCCCTGATCTCAATCTCTCTGTTTTTATACCTACTGCAGTCCTTACTCTCCCTCTTTTTTTCCCCCATTTACTTCTCACCTCTTTCTTGAATACAATCTCTGTTAATAATCCCTCCATTCCATCATCACTCTCCTTCTCTCTCCAACTATTTCCACATTTCTGTCTCCTTCCTTTCTGGCTAATCCAGTGCTATGACCTGGTTGTGTGTGTATGTCCATGTGTGTTTGCCTGCATTGACCCTGGCATGGTGGTAGTCCGGGTGAAACTTTGGCAGCACTAAAGTGTCTGCTCCTGGGAGTTGAGCCAGGACACAAGCAAACACACATACAGTCGCACAGTCCAAGTACACACTCTTGCTTCTATCAGTCACTTTATTTATATCTTTGTCTCTTTGGCTACTGTTACCATTCTCTCCCTGGCTTTCACTTTCTCTTATTCTGTCACTCTCCCTCCCTCGTAGCTTCACCTCACTCTCCCCTTTGAGCTGTTTTGTCACTGTACTCCCTTTTCTGCCCCACTTTACCCACCACCTCTTTTTCCCTTTATCTTCAAACCTTCATCTCTCACACTCACCTCATCCTCTGTTTTCATGGCTGTTTATCTCACATCCCTGCCTCCTCCTGCCTTTCATTCCCTCCGTCATTCATACCAGCTGAGAATGACATTGCTTTTTTTTTTTTGTAATTTTCAGACAAAAACAAGTTAGATCGAAAAGAAAAATGAAATTAAACACCATGTGACATCAGGCTCTAATTATGTTTGATTATGCATTCTTTGTCTTTTTGCACTGTAGGAGTTGTGTGTTAGTAAATTAATTTCCTCATTTGTCATGCATCACAAGAGATGAGAATATTTTTGCTGGTATTTGCTTCTTTTGTGACTCACTTTGGGCTTTAGTTCAACACTAGGTAATAAAGTTAGAGTTATTATTTTCTTCTCATTAACATTAGGTGAAGTCACATTTAAGTCGAGTTAAGGCCGTCATTGTAATGACATGTTACATTATTTGTCATGCAAATAGTTGTGATTAATTTTATTTTTTTTTTTTATTTAATAGCAGTAGCTTTTTTATACATGTGCTGTACACCAAATTAAGAAGACTCAAGGCAGATTAACATCATAACTTACAAAACTTGCTACCAAAATATGCAAAGAATTACTGATAAAGTAACAGCATCAAAAGAACAGCTGTCAAATCTCAATTTGTGGAGAATGATGATGTGGAAATTGTAATGAACTGTTTCTTTAAGTGTCATCCAGCTGTTTTGCTCCACGGAAATCACCACTATGCAAAATAATTGTGCCTGTGAAAAGGTGATTACGTAATAAGTATGACAGGACTAGTTAAGGTTAGTGTGAGCAGTTACGAAATACATGAACATCACCGAACTGGAGGTTCACACAGATACACTCACATGTCTCCTGTCCAAGTGCTTATGTAACTGTATAGTGAATTACATCCGTCACTGAAATGAATTATTACCCTTTCAGTTTATGTGTGTGTGTGTGTGTTCCCAGAGTGGTCCCTTGATACAGCGCCCATGCCGGTGTCCCTCATGCCCCCTCCCTCATTTGAAAATAACTGATGATGTATGCGCGGCTGCAAAGTGTTTGACTCACCTTGCATTGTGTTTCAATTGACCTCCGGCGAGATGAGCAAAACAGTTGGTGTGTGTATGTGACAGTGTGAGCATGTTTGTACATTTTACATAAGCAGTCGGGTTCTACAGCACACAGGGGACTTATAAAAATTACACGTGTGCACAAGGTTGGCCCTCGGAGGTCTCAGGTATCAGATATGGATGTGGAGGATGCGAAGGAAAGCTTGACATTACAGGAGAACAGTGAATACAGTGTGAGAGCTGGAGACACAGTTTCTCTTTGTCCTTGTAAATATCTTTTTTTTCTCTTCATTGTTTTTTTTGCATTTCTTAGTGCTCACATCTTCCCCTCTCTTCCCTTGACCTCACTGCATCTTTTTGCTTTTATCATTCCACTTTGTATTAGTTGATTGTCTCCCTGTGCACACAACTCAGTGCCCGAGGACACATTGATCTGTTTTCTCAACATTGAATTGCTGTACATGTACACACTCAAACAGTAACCACACACACACACACACACACACACACACACACACACACACACACTGTTATACCTTTTCCTGTCTGTTACAAACACACAGACATATCACTGTGAAACACCCAACTCTAATTACACCTCTGCGCAATCTGTCTCTCTCTTTCATTCCCCCTCTTGCCAGGTCCCCAAAGTGTAATAGAGGGGGCGGTTGGGCGGGGGGGGGGGGGGTCAGTAATGTGCATGTGTCTGCATTGGTACATTGAGGTACGCTGCAGGCTTCCAGTGAGACAATGTTTTTTTAGATGTTCTACTTTAAAAAATGAGGAAAAATCACAGTTGGGATCACAGTAATGACTTCCCACCTGGGGGGACGCCACAAAAAGAACGACAGGAGGGAAGAGGAGTAGAAAAAAATGAATGCGCGCGGGGGGGGGGGGGGGGGCAAGCGCAGGCAGGAGATGGATGTAAATGAAGTGCTGCGAAAAGCATCAATGGACCTGATATGAAATTATGTGAACTGATGGCTGTTATCGCTTTCCCCTTCGCCTTAAACTGAAATTCATTTATTCATGTTTTGTGTTTGGTTCTGCAGCATTGCCTGAATGCTTTCTCTGTTTACCCTCCATCCTTGGAATTCCTGGAGACTGAAAATGTAATAGTTGAGAAGATACAAGTAGACAATAAAATCATCCACAAGTACCTGATGGATCACTGCTCTAGTCTCTTCTTTATCACTGACTGACAGTTGTGTTGAATATGTCAGAGATGTGTCTTACAATTACCCGGGGGCAGTATTTAAATCAGCTTGTCAATGTTATTGCTTTAATGCTGTTAAATTAAAATTAATCATATGTTAATTATGTTTAATTGCATCAATCTGATTTCACTGTTTATCCCACGGGGCATCCCTTGGGGATAATGAAACAAACTCAGAGAATCCAGACTTGATGGCACTAAATGAGTCTATTTAATGTTTGTAAGAGGCAATATTACAGTTCTTAGAATCAAACTTTAAAATAAAAACTTAAATTAATTATATATTACATGACTTACACACTAAGGTTTTGCTGCTAATACTGGATAACATTGAGAAACAGAATATTGGACGGATGGTTAATGTATACATCACCTGTCACTTAAAGCATGTTGACATAAAAAAGGTATAAACATTTCTAACAAAACATTTACCTCTGCCAAGGAGGTTATCTTTTCACCTATGTCTGTTTGTAATTTAGTAGAAGGCCAGGGCATGGGCCAGGTACAAACCCATTTCATTTTGGACCAGGACCAGTATAGAGAGAGGGGATGCAATTTTTTTCTGTTTTTTTAAACACTGAGACGGGGACAGGGTCTTGGTGGTAGAGACATGCATTTTACAGAGTACCCTTCATGTTTGTGTCTTCTTTTTATTTTTTTTTTTGTTCATTTCTGTGGTTTGGCAAACATATTCTTACATGTTACACACACCAATCCAGCATGCACAGAAAAGAAATTTAAAAAATAAATAAATAAATAAAAATTTATGCATTGTAGTTTCAGTTCACAAAGTTCAAGGGGCTGAACCTTTGCCAGTGCAGTTTCCACACTGAAGATTCTGCAACTGTACATACTGTGTCTCACCACAGAACAGAAGATCAACAAATGCCCAAATAATACAATACCACAGAGTAATAAAAGTTTGTAAAATCTCCAAGGATTTCCAGACAGCCTGTAGACTTTAACACTTCATGTTGTGCAGGTGTGTTTTCAGTCATGAAATTAGAGCTGTTAATGCATTATTTAACACTGATAGGATGGACAGATAAATGGAGAGAAAGTGAAGGAGAGAGGCAGAGGAGGATGAAGAGAGAGAAATCCCAGACCTCGTCAGCATCTGTGTCCTGTTCTGTCACTAATCTCTTCACTGTTGCGTAAGGCCTTCGCCTGAACAAGCCCTGAGCTCTGTGTCTGCCTTTTACACATACTGCAGTTGTTTGGCATATGCATATGTTATGGTACAGATTTGCCTGTTATTACATGTGCACACACAGTGTTAATAAAACACATTGAGGTGTGAGAACACAAAGGACACTTAATCATGTATTTCACTCTGTGGGCATTTTGTGTGTGTTTTTAGATGGTGTTAAAGGAGATTGAGAGCATAAGTCCTTAGAGAAGACCAATTACACTGAAGTAGGGCAAATAACACACGTGATCTACACTCCAGCACACACACACACAGGCATACACACAAACAGATTGGACATGAAAAGTACTGAACTGCAGACAAGTTTTGGTGAGTGAGTGTGTGAGGCTGTGTGCGTTCTTAATCCTATTACTGATCAACCATTACAAACTTAGGAGGCAAAGAAGGAAGAGAGTGACAAGGATGAGTACAGAGAAGTCAGTTCAATATGATTTTACCTAGTGTGTGTTTGTATGTGATGGTGACATATTGTCTATGATCGTTTTCCTTTGGGTGAAATCTTGACATTGGCTGTGGACAAATCTGTAAGGGACAAAATGTAAGAGATTTTAGACTTGACTCAGGGTCGGACTGCTACACATGCCATACTGCATGTTAGATGTTTCTAACACTTTGTGAGATGACACATGTTATGAAAACTGACAGGAAAAGAGAAGAAACTAAATGATTGGAGATTAAAAACAGGTGTGTGCTGACAGAGCCTCTGGTGCCTGATGTTCAGTTATAAGAAATTTAAGTAGACAGGGTTGATTAGGCACAGAACACAGCTTAAAAATATGCATATTGGAAATGCATGCGGTATGCATCACCATTAGACATTCATGTAATAATAGCTGTTTACAAAGAATACTCTTCACATATGTGACTGTGACTGAGAAAGTATGTTTTCTATTCAGAAAGCAGAAACACATAATAACTGTCCATTTTTATCAGCAGAAACCTGTCGCCACATCAGGTGCCATTCATCTTTCATCTTCAATTAGGCAGCCATCATCCTTCATCTTTGTTTCCATTTACTGCCAACCCTCAAGGATTTTTACCGGAACTCTGCCATGCTTATATGAAGCAAAAGTATCTGCACATCTGACATGATGCTGAAAAATGACTCTGAATTTCATTCCAGCAATGAAGGAGAAAGGAAGATCAAAAACAGTGTGGATCCAATTAGTTTAACAGACACAATAGTAGGCTGTTTTGCCGTACAGCTAGGACATAATCAAAGATCTTCTCCTTCACATAGCATAATAAGACTCTTTCTCATTTGGACCTTTCCCGCTGCCCCTTGCCCTTTTCAGTCCCATATCGTTGGTTTTCATCAGTGTGCATAGGCTTTTGTTTTATTCCCAGATACGTGGAAATATGGGGAAAAAAGCATCAGTGAAGACAAGACCATTTGATCATTTATATTTCAATTTCATGCAACTTTTAATACACACTAGTGCGTTTACTCGGTTCTAGATGTGGTAGTTTTTATTCTGTTGTGTATTTGTGCATGCTGTACCGCATTTGTCCAGCAGTCACCGTCAAAGCATTCTGGCCATAGCAACGTGATTATAAGGCTATTGTATTCCAGAATTACTAATATCTCCCAAAATATTGGTCCTGTCAACTTACCATTTTTGCTAGTCTGTTCCTTGACCAAATATACATATGTATGCCAAACTGCAGCAGTCAGCTCTTTACAGATTTTGTGTGAATCAGCGGACACACACACACACACACACACACACACACACATGCACACAAAGGCCACTTGGCTTTTATAACATAGATTTTTTAAACCAATATTTTTCCAAAACTCTACACACAGAATTTAAAATCACATTATGCACTCAGTATGCAAAACATCACAGATAAAATGCATGATAACTTTCAAAACTATACAAACATTCCCCAACAGTAAATGGATACACTCCTGATACAAACCAACTAGACACTCATGTGCATATGCAAGACTCAAATGTCTTCATGACCTAACCTCTTTTGGATTTGTACATTTTATGGAAGTATCTACAGTGGATCTGTTGAAACAGACAAATGCAGTAACTACTTTATTTTTGACTGTACATCTGTTGTCCACCAGCCGTGTTGTAGTGATTCTTTTGAAGAAGTTGAAAACGTGTTACCACAGAAACATGTTACCGATAATTTACCAGAAGTGTCAAAAGTATTCACATTCACTACTCAGGTGGAAGTATAGATACTAGGGTTTAAAAAGACTTCTGTAGAAGTTGAAGTATCAACCCATGCTTTTTACTCAAGTAAAAATGTAGAAGTACTGGTTTCAAAACTACTTAAAGTATAAAAGTAAATGTAAGGGGGAAAAAATGCCATTAGGACAAGACCTTAGGCGGTGCCACAGGGGCCTATAGTGCACTACCCCACCTACCCAAAACAACATTTTTCTAAAGGCTATAATGACTATAATGTTATATTAAAATGTTAATGTTGAAACATTTGGGATGCACTAGGCTACCTGTTTCAGCTGCATATATGCCCGTTGAAAATGAACACATTTAGTCCAGTGCAAATGTATTAAAGAACCATATACAGGGTGGGGAAGCAAAATTTACAATGAACATTTAGTTGTTTTTTCTCAGCAGACACTATGTCAATTGTTTTGAAACCAATTATTATATATTGATGTCATAATCATACCTACCACTATTATCCATACCTTTTCAGAAACTTTTGCCCATATGAGTAATCATGAACGCAAACGTCAAAGAGTGTGTGATTTGCTGAATGCACTCGTCACACCAAAGGAGATTTCAAAAATAGTTGGAGTGTCCATAAAGACTGTTTATAATGGAAAGAAGAGAATGACTATGAGCAAAACTATTACAAGAAAGTCTGGAAGATACTATTAAAGAAGAATGGGAGAAGTTGTCACCTGAATATTTGAGGAACACTTGCGCAAGTTTCAGGAAGCGTGTGAAGGTAGTTATTGAGAAAGAAGGAGGACACATAGAATAAATACATTTTCTATTACGTAAATTTTTTTGTGGCAAATAAATTCTCATGACTTTCAATAAACTAATTGGTCATACACTGTCTTTCAATCCCTGCCTCAAAATATTGTAAATTTTGCTTCCCCACCCTGTATGTGTACTACTGAGCATTAATGTGTGTTTCATGGAGGCGAAGATATGAGGACTATTTGCCTGTAAGTATTGGAAATGTGCAAAAAGTCAAACTTCAGAAGCATGTTATCAATAACTTTTAATGGAATGTAAATGTACAGCCAAGATTAACTGCAGGAATCTGTGAGGGCAACGGATGTAAGAAAACAAAACTGGACAAGAACATTGGCGTACCCAGGGCAGGCTTAGTAATGATGACCCTTGTATGGTTGTCTATAGTGGTTGGGACATTTCGCTCGAGTCCTCTTGAGTCTCTGCCATGGACGTCTTCATACATCTGCTATGTCTTTGCTGGAGTGTTAGTTGATTTGTGTCATGTGCAGGTGCGATGGACAAACCAATATGTGTCGGAATGGTATATGTTTATACTTCTCATCCAACCACAATCAAATTTACACTATCTGGATGGCACGATTTATCTGGATAGTTTTTTTGAATGATGACAATCTGGAATGAAAACAAGCCGAAATGAAATAGGAGTAATGAGGCTATTTTTCAAATGTAAGGAGTAGAAAGTACAGATAATTGTGTGAAATTGTGTGAAGTTGGCAGAAAAATAATTCCTCCAGTAAAGTATAGATAACCAAAATTTCTACTTAAGTAAGGTAACAAAGTATTTGTACTTCGTTACTTGACACCTCTGTATTTTACTAACATCTGTTTACAAAAATATATACATAAATACGTTTTTACTGCTAGGAAAAGTAATGATTCTGTTGTGTTCACTGTAGTGTATTTAAAAAACTTCTTGTGAGCTCAAATGTAAGCTCCATTTCTGTGGTGTTTTTTTTTCTTTCTATATTTTCTTGTTCTTTGTTGCCTGCTGCTCTTCCAAGTGTCTTCTCCCTCTCAGTCTCTGGTTGTGGAAAGGTTTGCTCTAAATTTTCTATGAATTTTTTGCTTTAATCTGGCTCAAGGAGTTCTTCTCCGTATAAGTAGTTTTCACACACTTTACGGCAGCCTCTCTTCAAACTTATGTAATTTTTTTCCATCCCGATATTTCAAAAGTGTCTTACTTTATCAGTCAGGGCAACGCCTGCTGGTCCCCTCTTTTTTCTGTCTCTGACTCGGCCTCTCTTTCATCTTCTAGACCGCATTCCCTCTCTAACCAACTACTTTGTGTGTTTTGTGTACTAACTGTGGGCCATCCAGTAAAGTGTACCTAATATCTCATTAAAAACTCCAGCATTAAGAACTTGCAGCATATAAATGTAGCACAAAATTAAAAGTTTAGTTGATAGTCATCAAGTTGAATTTGCAGCTTTTATCAGAAACATTTCTTGGGATAACTCTGCTGTATCAAGTGTCATTGTTTTCTGATGTTGTTTTTCAGTAAGTCATTCTATTAACCCTGCCTTCTTGCTTGTCTCCTCTTTTTACTGAAAGTATATTAAGATTAAAAAAAAAAGTTTTCCTTTTTACCTTTTGCTGGGTGAAATTTTCAATATAAGATATGGAATAGAATTGTAAAACTGCAGCAGCTGTGAATTTATAGGAATTATGCTGGTTTGTAATTAACCCTGTAAAGCCTGAATCATTAAATCATTGACAGAAAATTCCAGTTCTTTGAAACTGGAGCCTTTATTGGTCCTTCTGAACAACCAGTTTTGTTTTTTTTTTTTCAAATATCAATTTCCATGTATGAGTTAAAATTTTGTATCATATTTGATACATCGGGTCTCGATGCTCAAATATTATTATTTTTGAACAAACAAAAACATAATATAACACAAACATGTCTAACAAATTGGTAATTCCTTTTCAAAATTGGCAAAGTTCTGCCTCCTTCCCCATTAATGACAGTCTTGTAGTGTCACTGGAAAGGCCTCTGGTGAATGAATTCCTCCCCCCTGGTGGATTATCTGTATATTGCATGTAGCTAATTGTATACATCAGGATTTTCAAGAAATAAAATATCACACTTATCATGTAGAGCAGGAGTGGCCAACCCTGGTCCCGGAGAGCCACTATCCTGCATGTTTTAGATGTTTCCCTCTTCCAGCACACCTGGCGGTCATTACCAGGCTTCTGCGGAGCTTGATGATAGGCTTATCATATAAATCAGGTGTGTTGGAAGATGGATACATCTAAAACATGCAGGATAGTGGCTTTCCAGGACCATGGTTGGCCACCCCTGATGTAGTGGGCTTCAAAACTCATGTATTAAATATGATGCGTTTGGCACTATAGGGTTAACTGTAGTTGCATCCTGTGTATAGCACCTTTTAAAGCAGCGTCAGGATAATTTTTCTTGTTCAAAGTCGTCTCCTTGTGGTCCAGGTCCTGTAGATAAATGATTTTGTTGCTACCGTTCACACTTGCATAGAATCCAACGAGTGGCAAAGTGGACGAAGGTTTTCTTTAGAGTTCTCTTAAAGTAGCCTTAGACTTGCTGCTGTAACAAATGATCTAAATGTCTCATCTCATTATTTTTTTGGCTTTAGATGTATAACACTTAGTTTGAGAGCAGCCACACTGTGCCTAAAAAGTAATGGTCTTTCTTTTATAGTCCAGGGTAGTGGCCTGCATGACAGCTATCCTCAGCCAGATGGATGATTGTCATTACTCAACATACATCGAAACCTTCACTGGAACGACCGATCTAGTAGTAAGTACTGTCTTATAAAGGAGTCCACATTCTAAACCCATACAGGAATATACCTATTAATATCACATCCTCTTGTTCATTTTACTGTAGGACTTCTTGATGGAGTCCTTTCTCCTCTTCAAAGACCTGATTGGGAAACATGTGTATCCCTCTGACTGGATGGCCATGATCATGGTACAGAACAGGTATGTTCAGTTTACTGGGGCCCCTAACCTTTGTCAGCTACAAATATCCCAGTGTAACTTATTAATGGTCCCAGAGGCCTTGATGGTAGTGCATTTCAAAGGACTTTTGACATCGACAGTGACTGGTGTATCCACACAATCTCTCACAGGGATGAGTTAGAGAGAGCAAATCAAGGATCAAGGCTGCACTGATGAAAAGAGCTGATGTGACACATTTGTCTGTAAAGCTGATGGAGGGAATGTGTGTACTTTTAGCAATTTTAAGTTAAAGGCAGTTTTTTTGCTCTGTATGTTTATGTACATGTCTGCTAGTGTGCGTGCATGGGTATTTGCAAGTTGCAAAGATAATTAAAGTTGAATGCACGTCGCACAGCATCAAAGCAAATGGCATAGAGTGAGAGTAAAGTAGGGAAAAGACATATAGGTGGAAAGAGGGAAAGAAAGTCCCACTCAAAAGACAAGGAGGTGAGGAGGTAGAGGAAATGGCATTTGGCTCTGGGTAATGATGATAGATAGATAGTGCCAGGCCAGAAAGCAATTGGATGTAGGGTTTGCTACTCAGCTTCAGAAATGCAGAAAGTCTCAACTCACTAGTGTATGTGCATAGTGTTTGTCAAGATGCAATTGTGCTCTATCATTCTGGCAGAAGTTTTGAAACTAAAGTAATGCAGCAGCCTTTTCTATAACAGTAGTAGAAATGCAGCAGATAAAACAGCTGTCAAAGCTCAAATTTGATGATAAAAAAAGCATATAGGCTGTACCTCTGAGTAATCACAGAGCTTCATCTTTTTCTTGCTTTTTTTCGTATCATCTAGATATTATTTCAATTCACTTGAAGTGCTGCTCTGTTAGAATATTTAATATTTTTAGATTTTTACTAGGGATGCATCACTACATCAGACAGATCTTAGTCTGTTGCTAAATAAGATGACATTTATTGATGGCAGTGGCTGATGTTTATCTGTTCTGTTGTATTAGAGGTTGTTTTTGTAATTTATACTCATTGAAAAATAGTGTGAAGAAGAACTGATAGAGCTTAAAACAATGAAGTTATTTTTTTCATAATGGAGATTTCTTTGGTTTTTGGCACAAACAGTAAAAAAGTAAAACAAAATAGACAGTTAGCTTCAGCTCTTGGTCAAATTGTTATTTTAATCGTCACACTCTGTATTGGCTGAGAATTTCACACTCAGTGCATTTCTAATTATCCCATAATGCCTCTCTGTCCATTAGGGTGTTTCTGAGAGCCATCAATACCTACGCTGACACTATGAACCAGAAGTTCCTCAATAATGATGACTTTGAAGTACAGGTACGCAAATATGTCGCATTTACAAGCTTAACCTCACGCTGACAGTGTTCACCTGTGACAAATATCTCCGTTGTCTCTTTCTACACCACCCCTCTTCCTCACTGTTCCCTCTTGTCTAGTTGTGGAATAACTACTTCCACTTGGCGGTGGCATTTATTACTCAGGAGTCTTTGCAGCTTCAGCACTTCTCACCAACCAAGAGGAACAAGATTCTGGCTAAGTAAGAGACTAAGAGAAGAGCCATATAATTTGCTTATTTACCACACCTACTCACCCTGCTGTAATGAAACACTCAGTGATTTGTGATCTATTTTGGAATCCACACACCCACTGCCTATTAAAGCTGTGTGCTGCCTGCAGATAAACATTCAATTTAGTTCATGTTAGGGCAGATTAGCGCAGCGTTATCTTTCCCACTGGGCTGATCAGTTTCTTAGGGTGAAAATAACACTATTCATCAAGACATCTCTCTTATTCTCACCCACCCTTACCTCTCCCTCCCTCTCTCTCTCTCTCTCCCTCTCTCTCACTTCATTTCAGGTATGGAGATATGAGAAGACTGATTGGCTTTGCTATTCGTGACATGTGGTACAAACTAGGTATCAAAACATATGTTGTGCTAATTTTGCATTGATGTCATTGTTTGTCCATACTATATAGCTTTGTTTTCCTATGCGCTAAGAAATACAATACCGACTGGAAATTGTGTAATTACGAAGCAGGGTCATACAATGAAAGCCTAATTACAGAAGAAGGGATGTTAAGTGATCCTAAGCACTCCTCCGTAAACAAGTATTGTTCTCATTTCATTGGACAGTCATTTTCTTTATTACTGATGATTCTTTTGACCTATAAAAAGTAAGGTATTGGTGAAAAAAGGTTGTCTTCATATTGCTATTTTCAGCTTCCTATGATTTAACAGCCAAGATTCACAGTTGAAGAACTGAGGCTATTTGATTGAAATTTAATAAATAAATAATTGTAATTTTGGGAATCTTCCTTGAGGGCAAAATTTGGAACAGGCTGTAAGCAGAGTGAAAATCGCTTTAGATATGACTTTAAATGTTTACTGTCTTTCAGGCAGCCATAAGATCTGTTTCATCCCTGGCATGGTGGGTCCCATCTTGGAGATGACATTGATCCCGGAGGAAGAGTTGAGAAGGGCGACAATTCCCATCTTCTTTGATATGGTCACCTGTGAACATTCTCACTCCGGAAACTTTCACAAGGTATAAATGGAGACACACACAAAAATGAGTCTGTATCATATAATTACTGAAACAGGAGACACAGAAAGTTCTCTATTAGCTTTTGTGCCCTGTGAACACTTTTGCACAAAGAAAATCGGCACCTACACGCCAACCCTGGCTCTCACACATTGTGCTCCTTCATCGATTTCCTGTAACACTGCACATTAAAGTAAAAGAGACACCTTAATTATGCTTGCATAATTGATCTCTTCCCCTATTTCTCTCCTCATTTGCTTTCTCATCTCCTCTTTTGTCTCCTTCTTTGCCTTTTCTTACCTGCCTCTTTGCAGTTTGAGAATGAGATTATCCTGAAGTTGGACCATGAGGTGGAGGGTGGAGGCGGAGATGAGCGATATATGCAACTCCTGGAAACCATGTAGGCTTGAAAATTATGACATGAAGCAATTACAACAGCAAGTAATACCTGGCAAATGACCCTTACCAAAAAGGGGGAAAATTCTTGCAAAACATCATGGTTCTGCTGTTGTTCCAATATTTTCAAGAGTGGATTTCTTGTTAACTGTCCAACTTTAACACATGACATGTCACAGAAATTCATTCAGAAAACTTGCAGGACTTCGTAAAGGTCCCAGATGATTAACTTGGAGTTGTTTGTATGCCAGCCTCCTGGACTGTGCTGCAGAAAATCCCACACTGAGACCACAAGTGCAGCACTTTGTCTCTTTGGTGAAGGGACTCCTCATTCGTCTCCTTGACTACCGCACAGTGATGAGTGATGACAGCCGCAACAACCGCATGAGCTGCACTGTCAATCTTCTGGTAAGTCCCGCCCCCTCTGAGATGTGCACCAATGAGCTGTCTAAGTTGTCCCACTTGGTCTTAAAAAGTCATATGGTAGACAGATGATTTACAGCTCTCTATACAAAAAGCTTCCTTAAAGGGGAGCAACCGAAGGTGGCAGAAAATCGAAAGTTGGATCCTACAGTTTCACCAGATTTCTTTCATGGAGAAGAAATATAATCATTTGATGTTTTTGGATGGACAGTAAATCCTTCAAAATCTCACATAAATTTTGCAGTGGGGCACTTGATCTTGTAGATATGAATTTACTAACATTAATAATGCAAATCATGTACTTTGCTTCAAGTATTATATTGAACCCCATAGCAAAGAGGTGCTGATCTCAGACACATCAGTTCACACATCAATATACTCATTATTAATTTAAAGGCCGCTAAGCGAGTTTATTCCATACACTCCCCAGTCAATAATCTCACCCATACAGAAAGAGTCAAACTGATTGAAGAGTTCATTATGAAACACTGATTTTATATCTTGTTTTCTTTGCCAAGTCCTTTGTATGCCTTTTCCACTTTTAATTTGTGTGCTGATTGATCAAATAGGGAAAAATATATTCTTTTCACTGTCTGGTGTCTGACTGTTTGCAGAGGGTTGCATCAGCTTCTGTCTGTTCCACATCCCTTCTCTTATGTGATCTCCTAATCACATTCTGCCCCATGGTATTCTCTGGTCTAGAAATGGATCTCATCTACCAACTGCACAATCATCTCCAGAGAGGATTAAATCTTACAATTCCTCTTCCATCATCTGTCTTCTTTCTTTCATATCTATACTATAGTTTTTGTTTGTATTGTAGCAGTAATGTTTTAGAGGTTCATATGATGATAAATGAATGTGTCTGTGTTTGTGTCTTAAAATGTGTGTTTCCCCTGAGGGAGCGAAGCTGCTGGCACACAGTCGAGGTGTTTAGCTTGTAGCCTGTGGCAGCCGCCCATTAGCTATTCTCTTTTATTTGTTTGGCCAGCTAAAAAATCCCTTCTGCCTGATAGCAGGCACTAGTGCATGCTCTTATCTTTGGACCCCCCCTCAGGCTAACTTCACTTAGGACGGATACACACAGAGACACATGCATTCACATAGGTAGTTCTTTTGCTTCCTCATGCAGATACACATCCCAAAGAAACACAAATATAGTTGTACAAATGGAATAATATACACATATCAAAAAAGCACACAACAGACTAAAATAAAGTCGTTTAACCTTGAGCTAAAAAAGAAGGCATTGAAGTGTAACTTAGTCTTTTTGGGGTCAATTTCAGATGCTCACAGAAACATGGTGGTGGTTTAGATGCTTTTGTTTTTTGTATAGATGAAAGAAAATGGTACAAAACATATAAAGCTGTGCACAACATCACTTGTATTTACAGTAACTCCCATCAAGAAAGTATCTATATTTTCCCAACTTCAATATTGTTGCATCAGTTTAGGATCATTTTGAAAAGATGCTGTGAATGTGTTTCTTCCATTGAAGATCCAGAGCCACTGCTGTGAGACACCACTGACAAACAAACAAACATATGACCTTCATCTAGATGGACAATCTCAGCAGGATAATAGCTTACTGACATTAAAATGCAGTGATGCAAACAATTATGTATCTGACCTTTGAAAGAAATAAAGATATAAATATGCATGTCTTAGGCTGCTATTTCACAGAAAAACTCGCTGTAATTGACCTTCTTTATTTTAATGTGTGTGCTTGTAAATTTGTGTTAATGTTACCTTGTGCTGGTGATGGGAGGTGGGGTTAGATCAGTTCATTCCACTCCTCCGTTCTCTGCAGATGTCATTAAACTTCATCAAATTGGGAGTCTGTGCTGCTTAGCTAAGAAAGGCGCATGCACACACTCCCACATGTTAGCACACATCTGAAGTCTACATTTTAACTAATGCAGAGCCACAAAAACATGCAAAAACTGGAAAAATATATTAACTGCTCTGCTTCAAAATGATTTTTGAAAAATGCATGCAAGGAAATTGTAGCCAATAACCCACGATTCTTTTTCATTTTGCAGAACTTCTACAAGGACATCAATCGTGAAGGGATGTATATCAGGTATTTAAGCACTGATCTTTACCTGTTGTGCATTTAAATTACACAGGTCTCTTGTTATGTTTTTATGTGCATATACAGTATGTGTGAGTGCAAACGTGTGTATGTGTGTGTGTCTTGATAATCTGACAAGGGATTATATGAGTTCTGCTGAATTAATGTCAAAATCCACAGGATCAGCCCAGGGTCTGACTGGAGGGAGAGCAGAGAGAAACAGAGGCATGATGGGTGTGAGGGAGGGAGAAGTAGAGGGACAGAGCAAGCCAGAGTGATGGCAGACAAGAGAGAGAGAGAGAGAAAGTGAGGGTGGGGGGAATCCATATCCCGTCAAGTCCCATGATGCATTTCTGGCAATGGCTTATAGATATAATTAGTTACTTGTATGTGTGAATGTGAGCTCATCTCTGTGGTTGATCCACTGTTTCTATCTGTTCTGCTGAGAATATACTAACATTTGGCTTGGACTCTAGTTACTGTTAGCAAACACACAGACTTTAGTTTAAACATATTTTTCAGCATTACATTTGCATTAATGAATGCCTCAATGCAATCTTAAATTTCAACAAATGTGAAGCTACGGTTACTGCAGGTCATGTATGCAAATATAACCTCAAATTAAGTTGTGATTTTCAGTTTTTCGGATTTAAATTAGTCTCATTTAACTTTAAGTTGATATATACAGTTACTGCAGGTCTCTTAAAAATCTGAACTGTAAACGTGGGAGTGATGGAACATTTTTTACATAAAGTCAATCTGATTGTGATAGCACATTCATTCAGCATTCCCTTTATCCTTATTTCTACCATGACATTCTACAACCATAGCTCTGTTCAAATTCAGGCCCAGAAAAAGTCAAAGGAAAGTCTTTTCTCTAAAGTTTCTTTTTGTGCAGAGAATAAAGGCTACAGTCTTCTATAATATAAACTTTTAAACATGTCTTGGCCAGAGTTTCTATTCAGTAATGATACAATCTTTATTATACAGCACTTGATGGATTTGTGATGACATTTATTGATTTATAAAAACCTTTTTTCTTTTTATAAACCTGCGTTTTACTGTATGATACTGTATGCAAGTCTGCTTCCACACTTATCTCTCTACCAGTTACCTTTAGCTGAATTTAGATCATATCAGTTCAGGCAGAGACATAAAAGATGGATGGAGAGAAGAGGAACAGTCTCACCTGAGACAAAGTGACAAATAGACATAGAGAGCAGGGAAGATTTAGTCAAACAAATGAGATGAATGCGTCAATTGACAGAAAAGCAGAGAAGGACTTGAATTTTTGTGGTTGTTGATTTACACTGTCAACAGCACCTGTATTGTCAAAACCAGCTGAGCAGAAAAATACGTTTTCCAGACAGAGTATAGGACTGTGACTGAAGTGGTTGAAAGGGAGAGGTAAGATAGGAGCAGAGGAAACAAGATAAAGTTGAGAAAGCGAGAACCTTTAACATTTATCCAGACAGAGGGAACAAACGCCCTGAGAGTGCATCCATACTGCACAAACACAAAGAGGATCCTTAAATTAAAAACATGGGAAGCAATTCCTTTTCTGTTGTGTCAGCCTGTGCCCATGTGACGTTTTTTTTTTTTTTCACCACAGTGGGAGAAAAGCACAAAAGTTTGTCATTTTCTTTACTCAGTCAGGGTCCATTGTTTCCATTGTTTATGTCCTTGTCAGTGCAATAAAACATTATTGAGCTGCCAAACATTTGTCACAACTTTATCATGCATTGATATATCCATTACAAAACTAAGATCTACAACTGTACAGGCATGAAAGAATTACTGTTTCATGTTGTGCACAAATTTTAGGGTATGTAAAGATATGTGCATATAGTTTGTTGACATTAATGCATTGTAAGGAGAATGTCATATTGCCCAACAGTGGCATCTAGTGGTGTGACATATAAGTTGCATATTAAATTAATTGGATATCTGGCTATGTGTATGTTTATACACATTTTTTGTCCAGGTACCTTTACAAGTTGAGGGACCTTCATCTGGAGGGTGAAAATTACACAGAGGCAGCGTACACACTCCTGCTCCACTCTCGCCTGCTCAAGGTAGGACACACACACACACACACACACACACACACACACATTGAAAGTGATATTTTGTGAATGGGGCTGTTTAACGGTGGACTCCGTGTCCTGGTCCGCCTCATCACCGTCCATCTGCCACGACTGAGACGATTTTTTATGAGCTGATAAATGGCTTCTACGTCTCCGGCCTCCAAATGATGAAGAGCTAAGGTTCATTTATGGCATAGTGTTGGTCACTGTAACTGCATCGCTGTAGTCTATGAGGCAGCTTCTGTGCTTTTGTGCAGGTTTGTGTGCGACCGTCATCGCTCGCTTATGTTGGAACGTGTGTGACTTCCTGCATCTCTTTTTCTTTTATGGGACAATTAAGGGCTCACAGTGAGAGACAGAGGAATGGGGACCTCTTATGCTTTATCTCCTTCTCCCTGTCTAGTATTGTTACAGTGGAGCAGTTGAACTCTATTATGTTTTTTATAATCTCCATTCATCTCTACAGTCAGTCCTGTCATACCCATTTTGTGTTAATGGAAAGACCACACTGTATCAAGCATCCTCTAATCCCCACTCCCCTAAGCAGATAGAATAGTTTCAATAATATTAGGTGCCTTTGACTTTTTTCTGTTTCTAAATTGATTTCTGTGTAATTTATTTAATAGAAAATGAACTGTTGTATTTTTTTTTTTATGATAAATGAGCAACGTGCTGCCTAGGACTAATACTGATTTATTACAGCAAAGAAACTCTGCTTAAGTTCTTCTCTTCTGCTACAACTTAATGATGAATGACTGTAACTTTTTCTTTTATTTAGCCAATAAAGAATTTTTTTTACATTTCCACTCATATTTTTCTATCTTGGCTCCTTCCCAGTGGTCAGATGAAATGTGTAGCCCTCAGTTTGAGTTCCACGGCTCCCAAACACAGCGGCAGCTCAAAGAGACGCTCTACGACACCATCATTGACTACTTTGACAAGGGCAAGGTCAGCATTGATTCTGATTACCTTCCGTTGTCTTCTACAAACAGTGCTTGTATCACCTCTGATGATGGTTTAATGAGTGTTGACTAATGCTGCAAATTTATCCAGACACCAAAAGAAGTATTTTAGATGTAATACTTTACACTTCAGGTATTTGGCATGACAGTTGTTTTGCATATTTTGCTGAATTTCTGCTGAAAAGTAAACAGATCAAAACACCTGGGGCAAAATTATATAAAATTTACAGCATGCAGAGCACTTTTATTCTGAAGTATCAACAGATTCAGGATCTTTTAAGCATCTCATACTGTTGCAATCATGCAGTCACAGTCTCCATGTCGTATGCTAGTGTCACATCTATTTTGTATTCTGTGTGAGTGTTTTTTGTTCTCTGAAGCAGAGATAGACATTCACTCCATTCTCCAGAGACCTCGAAAGAGAGATTTTCACCAGATGAATTTCCACCATGTTAGCTTTTGTTGATTTATTAGCAGATGGTGTAATGAAGGTTATTTTTCAGTCATTTTTTTCTTGTCTGTTTGTTTAGATGTGGGAAGAGGCCATCACTCTGTGTAAGGAACTTGCTGAACAGTATGAAAACGAAATCTTTGACTACGAGTTGCTCAGCAAAAGACTGGTAATGCATGACAAAGCCTAACTTCCATAATCTTTTGCGCAATAATCAATGAGCTGACATTACTTCTACAATTCCTCTTCTTTGTCTTTTTGCCATAATTCTCTGCTACACTGTAGACCCTACAGCTGTTCTTGGGTTTTGGGGCTTTTTTATGTTAATAGCTGCTTACTGCATCTTAGTGAATTTAATGTAGAATACAAACTTCAAGTCAATGAGTATAGTTTCTTAACCTGAGTGTACTCGGTTCCTACTGAGCACTTTCCACATTAAATGACCAACTACTATTCAGTGCAACCATTCAGCTATGCTTAAAAGTGAATTCAACCTTCGCCTCTTAAATGTTTCATTCATATTTAGTCTTTATCTGATGAATTCCTTTTAGTGCTTCCATAATTACCGTATAACCCCAAAAGTGCCATTTGTCATTGCCAGTCATCAGCAACTTCAAACCTCCTCTAACCTCTCTTTTTTTGTCCTCTCAGATGCTCTGCTGTTTCCTTCATCTCTTGACACTACAGCAAAAATCATTCTCTCCATTCATGGACCACCTTCTTTTCTATCATCCCCTCCCCCAGTTCCCCTTTTCTCCTTCCCACAGAGGATCATACATTTCCCTACAATAGAAGAATCTCCCTCTTTCTTTATGTCTGTGGCAGTGACTCTCTAAGCTAATGCTGAATTTATATGGTTATATAAATGACAGCCATTGCCCTTGAATGCTTTGCACATTAGTTTGTTTTGCAGCTCTCATCCTCAAAGGTCCAGCTTTCTGCTGAGGGTAGCTTTGTCATTGGCACTAGCAGATAAAACAGCTATGGTTGCACACTGTGCACTTCTGAAACCCCCATGAACACATTCTGTTTGTGTGCGTCTCTCTCTGCAGGAGAAACAAGCCAAGTTCTATGAGAACATTATGAAGATCTTGAGACCAAAGCCAGACTACTTTGCAGTGGGCTTCTACGGACAGGGCTACCCTCCATTCCTCAGGGTTTGTATCCATACACCTGCCAACAATTCAGACACCAATTTTCAGTGCATTTCACTGTATTCTATTGTCATTGCCATTGCATTGTTACTGCACATGGCTACATTGTCATCTAGTTACACAAGGTGTCATGTAAATCTGGAGTCTGTTTTACTCTTTCAACAGTCTATCAAACAAACTAGAAACTCAGTATTCACTGGTTTCATAGTTTCATTTGAGGATGACATCTGAATTGCACCATATCTTGAAATTAACAAATTTTCACACTTGTACCATTGGGTGACAAAGGCAATAACTCTTACGATACATTAAATAGTATTTTCACAGAGAGAAAGCACACACTTACACAATGTACAAAAGCTCGTACACCTGGTCAAAAACTACTTTACCCTTTATCAGCAGAGGAAACTGAAAACTGGCACAATGAACACATTTTTAAGATCGTTTTCACAATGGGACATGAAGTACTTTATGCAATTATTGTGGCCCTGTGGATCTCAGCAAACAGCAAAACCAAAATATTCCATTGTTAAATTCTGTGCAGTGACTTGTTCTTGTGCAATAACTTGTTCTACCTCCCAGTACTTTTACACTTTTATTATTATTATTATTTTTCTGATACAGCACTTTATTTTACAGTGTGTATTTGTGTCTGTCTGTGCAATAACTGTTTTTAAATATTTTAGCTGTGTTCCGTGTCTTTTTTAACTCCGTGACTCAGGGACACACACAAGAATTCCAAAGTACCTATACTGCGATGTATCAGTGCAAATGGCAAAATTAAGTTTATCTATTCTATTCTATTCTATTCTGTTCTTTTCATAACTCATGTATTTATTAGATAGTTTAATCTGGTATGGTGAGGAGTAAGTTAAAGTCAGTAAGGAACAGATCAGGGTGGTGAATGAAGACTAGGTTCAGGGTGCTCTTTGTGAACTCAAAATCTCTGCAGTATCGTACACAGCTTTAGCTCAACTGCTTACTCCTATTGAGATAAAATTTCCATGTCTTTTGCCTATTTTGTTATTTCTGTTAATGGCGTTTTTATTTTAGAACAAGGTGTTTATCCACCGTGGTAAGGAGTATGAGCGCAGAGAGGACTTCCAGACCCAGTTGATGAGCCAGTTCCCCAGTTCTGTGCGTCTCAATACGACCACCATGCCTGGGGATGACATCAGGAACTCTCCACTCCAGTGTATCCTTCTGTGGACAGTGTAGTGTAATATGGATGGATAGATGGTACTTTTAAATGAATCAGATCAAACTCTCCTGTCCTCGCATGTCCAGTCTATATATATTAGATCTACCCATCCCATTGTCCGAAATGATGGATTCATATATATAACCTTGATTTACTTTTGTTGTAACTCTGTATATCATACTCCTGAGGTTGGACATATCCTTCAACTCTCAGTTTGTGCTTCTGACATGAGGCTGGAGAGGTACTCTCTGTCATGTGGTGATGTTTTATTCCTGAGTGATCTGAACCAGATATCCAATGTTTCACAGTACAGCCCGTCCTCGAGATCCCTCCCCGTCTGAAGAACAAACCAGTCCCTGACCAGATTATCAAGTCAGTGCTGTTTGACCCAACTTATATTGATATGTAAATGTGAATATGAAATGTAAATAGAGACCGCAACATTTAAAAAGAGCTAGCTTCTGATAATTCCCCTCTCTTGTAAGTGATCTCCATTTCTTTTGTTGGTTTGACTTTAACATCTGTCTCCCTTTTCATACACTGTGCACAGCTTCTACAAATCCAACTACGTGCAGCGTTTTCATTATTCCAGACCCGTGAGAAAAGGACCGGTGGACCCAAACAATGAGTTTGCTGTGGGTTTTTTCCTTAAAATGAGATGATTTATTACCACAATGGTCTGTGAAAGTGTTTCAGGATTGCATACTTAAACTGTTACCAGTCTCAAAAGATGACTTCATATTTTGTTTAATAAAATTCCAGCAACAAGTGGAATAGTGGTTTGGATTGTGCAATAAGTTCAGGGCAAAGCCTCAGACTTTAGAAATATTATCAAGTTATGAGTATTCACAAGTGGAAGAGCTGCTTTTAACTACTTTCCTGTGTCCTCTGGATGTAGTCCATGTGGATTGAGCGCACAACATTCACCACTGTGTATAAACTGCCGGGGATCCTGCGCTGGTTCGAAGCCACTGACATGAAACATGTAAGTCTTAGGGTGTATTGTTTGACTTGGGTGTTTACTCTGACTTATTGGCTCCACTGTTATATGCTCCCCATCTCACCCTTACAGAATCAATCTAATCCTTTGCAGCTTTTTTTGCCCTGGTGTGCATATCTATATACGTATATGTGTGGGGGGAATATGGCAGTCAGCATATAGTGTTATAGTGTCATGTGTTTTGCAATAATGCCTTTTGCCATCTCATCTGTTTGCATTCGTGTTCCCTGTCATGCCATTTGTCATCATTTCATTGCTTGAGCAGAATCATAAACCATTTCATTTTTTCTCAGACTCGTCTTCTGTCAATAGACAACTCACAGAAGTAAGCCAACATCCCTAACAAGTATCACATTTAGGTTTTGCAGGAGCCAGGGGGATATGCCATCTTCTGATGGTGCTTGTTTATTCCATTTTTAGTTCCTCATCTCTCACAGCCCTCCCCTTCTGCTTCTTCATTAGTCCATTCCCTCTCTCCTCAATTTTTAATTCGTTTCTTGTTTCTGCTGTTTTTTTCCTCTCACCCTCCCTCCCAAGACAACCTTGTCACCACTGGAGAATGCCATCGAGACCATGGAGTCGACCAATGAGAAGATTCTGACCATGATTAACCAGTATCAGGCAGACTGGAGTCTTCCCATCAACCCTCTCTCTATGCTGCTTAATGGCATTGTGGACCCGGCTGTCATGGGCGGCTTTGCCAAGTATGAAAAGGTGAGTTTTTGTGGAAGAGGGTCAGCATTAAACCCAGCCCTTCAGCCAGTCTTTTCTAATTCAGCTGATTCCCAGTGTTCATTTGCATAAATTAAACTGTACATTATCAAGAAAAAAAGAAGAGATTCACCATCTGCGTAATGGTTTATCTTTTATTACCCCGCCCCCCAAAGGGGAGGCAAGGGGTATTGTTCTTTCTTTGTTTTTTTGTTTGTTTGTTAACACTTCAGCAGTAAAACTATTGGTTCAATTCATACCAGACTGGGTTTATAGATTGCCAGGGACCAAAAATAGATGTCATTACATTTTGGAAAAGGTAGGTCAAAGTTAAAATTTTTTATGATTTTTTAAAATCTTCCCATTTACTTATAATGGGTGAAATATGCGCAAGGGGCAGGGTTTGTTGTGCCTGGCACCACTTGTTTTTAATATTTTTTCATAAGAACAGTGAGCTCCTAATGAGTAATCAGAGCCAGGACATTTTCTCACTGCCAGACTCATCTCTCACGATGAACTGACCCGAATCTATCAATACTGTATCACTTCCCAAGAAGTGAAACATACTAAAAAAAAAAAAAAAAAAAAACAGATGCAGATTTTTCAGTCCAAATGATATTACATGGAACAAATCTGTTAGAGTCTGGTGTATTTAAAAATGTTAATGTTATTAGAGTTTGGACTATTTTATTCTTAAAAAACAAAACTGGGTGTGCTTTCAAAGTGTATGTGCAGGTGGAAAGATGAGTTATTTGAGAAACTGCCAGAGAATACAAGATGTATAGCCATCACTACAAGAGTTTTTACTGTTAAAGTTTTTCTTCATATCAGGCGTTCTTTACTGATGAGTACACTCAGCAACACCCTGAGGACAGAGATAAACTGCTGCGCCTCAAAGACCTCATCGCATGGCAGGTATACAGCACACAAACACCTATAACACACTCGAATCGATGCACATCTACACACTACGAACAGCATGGTTATGTTTCTTCTGAAGAGTTCACTTGACTATAAACCTGCACATTAATGCAAAAATGCTGAATTTATAGATACCATTACTGGGTGGAGGGATCTCTCTTCACGGAAAGAGAGTGACTGATGACCTGCGTCCATTCCATGAACGCATGGAGGAGTGTTTCAAACAGCTGAGGAAGAAAGTGGAGAAGGAGTATGGAGTGAGAGAACTGGTAAGAAAAAGAAGACACAGAGGGGAAGTTTGGAAGTACACATTGGCCACACTGTGTTTCTTTATAATCCAAACATGTTCTTTTCTGCGAGGCTGGACACAGTAACTGTGGAAAAGCTGGGTTAATTAAGCTGCAAATGAGCTGACCTCAGAGACTTCTCAGATCAAAGGACTCACAAAAGCCTCCAAGACAAGTGTTGAGCTGGGATTTGTACCTTTAAATTTTAGTGTGAGGGTTGTGGCTATCTGACTGGAGCTAAATATGGGCATTAACTGGTAATTGTCTCTTACCTTCATGACAGATTACTCTAATGATGAGCGGGAGTGAGGATATGTTGTTTTTTAAAGTAATTCACTTGCTTTGCTCGTCTTACAGTCTCTCATGATGTACTTATGCTTGCCCGCCTTTCAGTATTTCTCTCCAACTGCTATATTTTTGGGTCTAAATATAACATTGTTCAACTGACTCCTTCTCCAGCCTGACTTAGATGAGAGGAAGTCCACTCGTCCTCGTTCTATGCTGCGCTCCATTCGTCAGTCTATCATCTCAATCACCTCGCTGCAAGGATCTGAGTGTGGGACTCCAACAAAGACCCATGCTGACAGGTAGCATATACACATAGGGATGTGTTTCTCTTTAACTACTGCTGATGCAATGCACATTTCGATGCACTGCCAGGAACCTGATCTGTTAGAGAAGTCTCAGCTGCATTATGAGTCAATGCCAAACAATATCATGCTAAGCAGGTACAACCAGATTTGGGCTGGCTATGATACAGACAGTTCTGTTTTACTTCTGTGGCTCTTAAACTGACAATAAATCTGATACTGTCTAAAAAAACTAGCATTTTAAATTCACATGTTTTATATTTATGGCCATTTCGTACACAAGCCTTCCAATAATTACTTTGTAGTTTGGAAAAAAAATCTGACAAAAGATAAGATAAAATAAAACCAGGCTTTAATCAGTCCTTTTTACCTGTTCTGTATTGAGTGAAACTTTTCTAATACACTTCTGTAGCAGCCTGAGTTTTGCTCATATTTGCTTGAGACTCAGCTCTGAGACTTAGCTATGTGATTTGGTGAGTAGACATAAGAGACTTGCTTGAGAAAGGAGATAAGAGAAGAGGAGTGGATCTACTGGTAAGTATAAAATTAGTGGTCACATTTCTAAACACTAAAGGCTGAGGTTATTTTTGTCAACGAAAAGTAATGAAATGACAAAAACTAGAATTGACAAAACATTTTCGTTAACTGAAATAAATAAAAACTAGAAAAGCACTCGGAGGGTGCAGACCTCCGCCAAGGCAGATTAGTGCCCCTCCCGATCACCGCCAAAGTTTAATCATTTCTTCCTTGTGCCAGTATCAACATTTCCTGAAATTTTCATCCAAATCCATCTATAACTTTTATCTTGCACACGGACAGACAGACAAACCAACGCTGGCAAAAACATAACCTCCTTGGCAGAGGTAACTATAATTAAAGAAAAAATGAACAGTCCGTCCCTTCTCATCACTTGTGGTTTAGAGTCGGTTTCTCGTCCCCACTCTACCTGGCAACATGGAGACTAAAGTTGGAAAAAAGTAGCAGAGTCTTGTATGGGATTTCTTTGAATACAATGGCGAAGAAGATAAAAGATATGAATAAACTAAAACTAAACTAAAACTAAGCATTTAGAAAAAAAAAAAAACGAAAACTAATAAAAAGTAGCAAAACTGCTCTAAAAACAAATTCAAACTAACTGAATTAGAGAAAAAAAAGTCAAACTAAATAAAACTAAACTATAATGAAAAATCCAAAACTATTATAACCTTGATAAAGACAGATGGCCGGATTTTACTAATCCAAGGGTGTTAGAAATGACACATCATAATTTTGTCCCAAATTACATCCAGTGCACACTTTTGGGACTGGGGCATTCGCTTCTTAAATCAGTGGACAGATGTGAGACAGTGATTCTTATCAAACATAAGTGTTGACAGATGGAATTCTGGAGTGACCGTACAGTATGAAGAGAATCTCTAGATTGTAAGAATGACCTGCCACTGCACTAAATGAAACGATAGATTTGTCTTGATTCATCGTTAACCAACCTTAATTTGAAAGCCGGTATGTAACCCTTTTCCTTTGCTTTGACCTGTGCGTGTCCTTCCCCACAGGGACCTCCCCCCTGAATCACCAGTCTCCTGGAGCTCCACCCTGCCACGCTCCAGCGGCAGTGTGAGTGTGGTGGAGGATGGTGTGATGACGGTGGGCGACACAGAGGTGAAACTGAGGAAGAGTAAAAAGAAGAAGAAGAGGAGTAGCATGATCTTCATTACAGAGGAGAGAGAGAGGACGAGTACACTGGACTGCAAACGGGTGAGGATGAATGACCCAGTGGCACAAGAAAAAAGAAGAAGAATCACATGAGAAAAGCTAAGATGGGAAAGGGAAGAGCAGCATGTGAGGAGGTGTTTAAGTATTAAAGCTGACGGTTTGTGGTGTCATTGCTGATTTTGTGTGATCTCTGTCTCCCTCTAGCTGTCTAAGAAACAAGAGTTCCGCAGTGACACCAACTTGTCAGAGCCAAATGAGGGAAATGTCTCATTGGCCAGTGCAAACTCCAGATCCTTACCTGCCATTACAGGTGACAAGCAAACACAGCCACATTCACAGCAAACAATTGTCTCCCCATGTATAATAAATCCAATAGGGCCCGATAGGAAGTAGTCTTTTTACATTAGGTCTGTTATACATTTTAACAATAATGATAATAATAGACATTGTTTTTATAGTGATCCAGAGTTACAGTCAAATGCCATATAATCTGTCTGTGAATCATGGAAAATAAATCAAAATAAAATCCAATAAATAGGAATTTCCAAGAGCAATATAACAGCATGATGAATGCTAAAAAAATAACTGTATAATTATGCATGACAAAAGTGCTTAGAGTCTATAAAAATTTATTCACAAGCTGGAGATCATTAAAGTCGGATTTGAAAGAAACTTTGATGAAAGGTGCAAATGAGCAAACAGGTCATATTGGTTGTAATTTTTAGAATCTGGCACCAGTCACCTAGTTTATATTTCATAGTTGAAGTTTCAATTTCTAACCTTGCACTTGAATGTAATGGAGTAGAGCACAGTTCACTAATGCTTTTCTGGCCTCCTGCCATCTTGGAACGAGCAAACCGATCCAGTATTGACTGCGGTGTTAATAGACTTCCTCTGATTAGCGCCGCTGATGGCAGACTGTACTGCCTCAGTGAACATACACACAGCAGCACCAGGGCTGTAAGAGCACGCAGTTTATCAGCAGTACAGCTGTGAGAGCACAATTAGCAACAAAAGATGGTCTGGCTGCAGGAACTGGCAGAAGTCCTTTTGTAAGGCTGTTATCAGCGAGATGCACAAAGATCCAAAATATTGTTTGGATCTTTGTCCAAAGTATTGAGTGTTTGTGTCTCTAGGTCTGTCTCTGGCAGTGGTGGGAGGTTCAGAGGAGGCAGACAACACCAGAGCCAGAAGGGACAGTAAGAGCATGTCGGTGTGTGTGACATCTGACCGAACAGCAGACAGACGATCAAAGGGCGTCATCAACCTCCTCTTTAAATCCAAGGTAAAGAAAGAAACCGACAGGTGTAACAGACATTCAAGACTTTGTACTATTTGTGTGGACATGACTCTACATAATTCAGTGTTTCAATAACTAATTTAATCATATTTAACCCATAAAGACCCAGGCTACTTTTGTGTCAGTTCCCTAATTTATTTTTCTCTCTGAGTGATTTATCACCATTTATTACAATATTATTCTCTGTATTTTGCATGTTTTATTGTAAATCATGAATTTTCTTGTGTCTAATTTCCAACATTTAATTTAGATGTTCATGAGAACGCACAGTACATTCAAAGGTTATTATATCAAAACAAAGAAAACGGAGGAAAAAGTGACTTTTTCAGCAAAAGTGTCAATAACTGTATATAATCCAAGTGTCTCCATCCACTGTCATTTATCAAACAGTGAATCAATGTTGTAGAAGATGACAGTGTTTCCACGTTCACTACAGAGCCTCTGAACATCCAAATGGGTCATATCTGATGACCATGAAAAGATGACAAACTGCATTTTCCACGGATTGATAGGATTAGTGATCAACTGGTATTAAACATCTTAGATTGGTAGATGTTTTTGGTTGCCAGTGGATGCTTGGGTTTTTATGGGTTAAAAGAATCAAAAACTGGCATTTCTATATTTCCTTCAAATAGTCTTGAGAATGTACATCATGAACATATCTTACCTGCTCATATGACTGTATGCATGTTTTTGTGTTTTAACAGAGCTCCAAATCAGAGGATGTGAAACCCACTGATCCAACCAAGGACAACAGCAATCATTTCTGATTCATTCCGTTGTGTTTGCTTGATCTTTACAGATTTAAATACATTTTTCTTACAAATAAGTTTACATCAACATTCATCAGGAGCCGAAGATGTGCTCTTATTTGCTCATTCACTTCGCCTGTCAGTCTCAGTATTGCAGTTGCTTTAATATAATTGATTTTACCTATCAATAAAGGCTATTTTTGCAGCGTGACCTTTTTCCTAGTAATTTAAATGATTCCCAGTGAAACCAAATGCCATCTTACAGCTTTTCAATCAATTCTGCTTCTACAAGAACGAGCAAACACAAACCATCCCGCTGACGTGCTTGATTAAAAAGCTTCTTATTATACGGTTTTCAACACTGTTGTGACTGACTGAAGTTGATGGGGAATAATAATTTGATAAAATACAAAGGTTACTATGACCTCCCCAAGGAATTTAAACAGCAGCACTCTGCCAAAGAGCCTTGGCACTGACACAACAAACACAAAGTCTGATAAATACAGATATAACAGGGACAACAAACTGTTATGAGGCTGCACCGTAGCTGGTGTGTTTACACAGAATTTATGCAACAGTGATTTGTGTAAAAGCGCCAACATCAAGCTTAAACTTAGCTGTATTTCTCAAAAAGGCAAGAAAGTTTGTGATGTGTGTTTTTTTTTTTGAGACGCTGGCTGCTCTGTCACCACAAGCTCTACTGTGAGGGAGTCTCTAAATTATGGAAGACTGGAATTTGTAGTCTTTGTTGATGTTTTCAGATACCATCTCAGTAGTTCTCCATAAGGGCTTTTGTCTGATCCCACAGAGATAGGCCGTGTAAATAATGAAAGAACAACGCAGGATAGACGAATCTGTGAGGACAATATCTGTACAGATGCCTGGATTTAAAGGGAGCCTAGAGTGGTGTGCAGACTTCTCATTCTTTATAGAAAAAAACACATTTGAGGGAGAGAAACATACCGACCCTCAGGCTTATTGTGGCTCTTCAGTTTTGGACTTCTCCTTTTTAGTTTTGTTTTTGCTTTCTTTGACCCTGCGAGGACATCCAGTCTTGCTCTGAATCATTAAAGTCCTTCACTCCAGCTGTCCCGAGCGGCTCAGTGCCTTTATAGGTCAGCAGAGGTGACACAGGCGGGAAATTAACTTACTTTTTTCATTGACTCCATTGACATTTTAATAAAGAATTAAGATCAATTGTTAAAAGAGCAGACACGCTGCTGCATTAGAAGAATATAAATTAGTGTTCAGCTGAGTCAAAGATGGCACAAAAGCCTCACCTGCATGCGTAAAAGATCATTACGGTGTAAAATATAATTTAAAATGTGGCTGTTGTAATGATTTGTGGATGCCAATGAATATCTCACAGTTTCACAGGGGTGGGTTTATTCACTCCCTGCACTCAGTTCTGTTGGACTGACAGTCAGAAGGCAGATGGTGATTACGAACTATGGAGACATTTCAGATCTGCCTTATTAAAACTGCCATTATCTGATGTCACAATGACCACTAGGTTTCTCTACCGCCAATTTAAAGTAGCAGAGTAGCCGTTAATACTATGCTGCACTGCAATACTCAAGTACGGATCTTCTGATTTAAGTTTTGCTCTGTGACCTATGAGCGATTTCAGCCCACAGACATCTATCTCACTTGGGCCAAAAAGGACAGTGTGGGTTGGTGGCTGAGGTAAATGATATGCTGCTTTGCTTCACTGACCAACACATTTATTCCCATCCAAAATACCACGGTAGTCTTGAAAAGTATATAAATTTACCAAACGACTGATCGATAAAACCTATCATGTGTGAAGAGAGAACTTTGGAATCACTGAATTTGAGAAGATAAAAGTAATAGAAGCATACCAGCGAAACTAGTAAAGATTAATTTGAAAGCAAATTAAAAATATGGCTCGTTATTCATGGCTCGTGGCGATATTCCTCACATCCATATCAAAGTTAATGATCCAGCTCCGTGGCCTCTTTGCTTTTCAGATGGAAGCCCATCAAAATGCAAACGAACTCCGGCTGTTATTATAAGTTACTTCTAGCCTCAACACATGTCAAATTCTTGTCATTTTAGTTGAAGTTTATATTAGAGCTGTCACTTTATTTAGAGCCTTTAATTACATGTCATATTAATTGCTCTAATGGCAACTTGACTAATGGGTTCTGAAGACGTGACTGTATTTAGAATAATAATTAAGCCTTTAGGACAACTGGTCTTCAAAAACAAGGCTTGTCCTGTGACAGGTACTTCTCAGCTGCATTTACTAAATGGACTTAATGTTCATTCAACTGAATTAAGAGATTGGGAAAGTTACTGCATAAATATTTTGTCTTACCTTACAAACTTCTATAATTTTTCAACAGCAGCTGCATTTATTGTATTTCATTGTGAACAGAGGACTAAATGTGATATTTCTGCAGGTCATTGCACACATACAAAAGTCTCCCTCACAAACCTCCAAGGGATACATCTGCTGTATAGAAGTTAAAGGTTATATTTGCTGAGCAGAAAGTTTCAGACACTTCACACTCCAATTTTCTGAAAACACCAAGCAGTATGTCAGTCCCTGACATTTATTGATTTATATATTTGCTACTACAACTCTAAAATAACCATTTTGGTACAGACCTCGATTAACTCCCCCTATTTTCCCTCAATGTGGGATTAGATTTTTCTTTTATGTTTAAGTTATAGAATTTACCATCATTCTGTTTTTTATGCAAAGGGTTAATAATCAAACTGCCAAATACACACATATTTGTGGAATGATGGAAAGTTTTAATATGCATTTTATAAAATCTGTCTAAAATGAAAACGTTGTAGCTCATTACCTCTGCATCAAAAAGCTGAAAGATGTTTTGAAGATGAATTACTGAATATTGGTCGAATCATTACTCTTGGGGAATATGATTAAAACCTGGTTGAACATGACAGGGTTCAGAGTAATTGGTCAATTAACTAGAGATGATCCTTACTGTATGTTACTCAGTGTCTCAGAGCGGCAGCCCTATGACTGCAGGATGACAGACGTGGCCCAGGATCTTCGCTGTCCTAATGTGAAAACAGTGATAATAACGTCTAATGCAGCAGCCATTGGCTCATTTATGGATAATTGCAAATATATTATAGATTAGAATCATGATCTATTTCAGCACTGCTGAGCACGAAGCACTTTCCTGTCACACTAACTGTTTCTGAAGATTTAAAAGGTTTCCTGTCTAATGGGTTCTTCTGCATCTAATCTAGGTGTGTAGCAATTATTGTTTTCCACAAGGGGGCAGTAAATTACTGATGAAAGACTCCACAGTTGGCAACAGTGTGATTTCACAGACCACTGGTAAGTATGGTGTGAATTCAAACAGGAAAATAAACCCAAGAAAGGTAAAATGTTTAGTATGCAACATGCCAGCATTTCTCAGATAAACCTGCCAGCAGTATCATGCTCTGGTCTGATGGAAGAAACAGGAAATGGGAACTAGGTTGTGTTTGTCTTCAGGCAATTTGAGTGTTTTGTCACACTGTGCTGCCCCTGTGGGAATACAGGTCTCAGTGTATCTGAGGTTCTCACTTCTGTGTTGATTCTGGCCACCAGAAAAGTGCCACCACAGCTGCAGGGGACTCTGCACATTCCCATCCTCTTCGTCAAGATGACAGCTACCCAGCAGAGTCACGCAATGGAACACTGTAGTACATGATTAATACTGTTCGCAAGCCTTTTCTTTGTTCACCTTCACCACGAAGCCCCATTCTATCAGATCAGGTTACTGAACCCTAACTCATCTTTCAACACAATTGCAATGATCATGTGATAATAGTAGAAAACACATTTTGTCATGTCAGCCCAAAACCTACATTAAATCTTTGTTGTTATTCTTTGGTCAGCAGTGTTTTGATGTTTAATCCAAGGTCTTAAATTGAATTCACGTGTCTTCTGTTTGTGTGTGAGTAAAGGATAGCAGAGGTCAGAGGAAACAATGAATACTTGAACATCGCTGAGGCTATGAAAAGGGTTCATACTCAAGAAGCATGGATAAAGCCCAAACCCCCTTCACTTTTCATTTCAATATGCTCTTATTAATAATTCCTAATTGTTTGTTTAGATGCCCCTAATATAAGCTTTTGTTCATTAACTTGAGTACTACTTTTCTACATCATTTAGGCTGCAGGCAAAAGCAGTTTTAATTAGAGGTTTTTTTTTTTTTTGGTTTTTTTTTTTGCTCTTATGTGACACCTGTTTTATTCATTTGTTTTGTGACTGAAGGTATTCAACACTGATTTTTGCATGTTGCTCAGTAGCTTACACTGGAATGTACTTTTAACACTACAAAAAACAAACAAAATAAGATCTAGTTATAAATGTGAGTAGGGCACTGAGGTTTGCAGTGTGAACTAACTCTTGTGTGTGTTTTCCAGGCACTGATACTGCACACTCCGACCTGTAGAGTGCAGTGTGGTGATGTGCCAGCAGCAAGATCCCCATTCGGATGATTTAGAATCCTTTAAGAGCTGATAAAGTAAACTGTTAAATTGCCTGTGCTACTTGGTAAATCAACACTGATAACAAACCAGTTATCAAACATCCCTCTTTTCCTCTCAACCTCTAATCTCCAGCTGTCAGTCCACTGTCTTCCTTCTGCTTCTATCTAATTGTCTAGTAGTTACTTTGCGAACATTTCATCCCCTTGCATCCCCTTTTGATACCCTCAATAGTCTCTGACAGGTTTTGCAAACAGCTGATGGGGGAGAAGAAAGTGGAACAGTGTAGCTGTGGGTTTTAATGGGGTTTCGTAGTAATCCTTAATCTGACAGCTCATCAAAGCTTGCTGTTAACACTCCCCACCAGAAGACATGTGAGTGTGAGGTACCACATGTAATCTGTGCCTGTAGGCATGTCAAAATGGCTTCCTGTATGCGCACTCATAATATTGCATCGAAAACACACTGCAGCACATTGTTCAGACCAGAATTGCCTGATTGCACATAATGACGTGCTCAATATTAGAGAGAAAACGCATTAAATTTTGTTAATGTTGACGACAGAATTCAATTGGTTTTTTAATCTCAGTGTGAAAACGGCCTCGCTTCTGTAATTTGTGCAAACTCAGCCCTTCAGTGCTCTGAAAAGGAAGAAACATTCATTTTGAGGAAAATGAGATATAGATTTTTATGCTCAAACGCTGCCATGTAAAGTTTCACACTGAGCTCCCCACTGTGAGATCAATGCAAACCTCCCAAAACTGCATCAAGCACAGAGACCAGATTTAAATCGCACCAGTACATGACACTTATTTCATTAAATGCACTGAAATACTCATAAATGAAGTGAATATAGCCACTATATAGTGAATACAAGGGAGTGTTTTGCAGCTAATGAACCTGCCTCATTAGAATATAGCAAACACAGACCTAGAAAACAATAACAAATGGACAAAAATCACATCACTTACACAATGTAAAAAAAATTATGAAAGGGGAGCTGGAAATACCCAGAATTTTCCAGACTTGTTTGTATAAGTGTATGATCAATGACCTTTTTTAAACCCCCTGTGAGTCCGGTGATTCTGAATAAAATGATAAATGGTTCAACCAGCAGAAAATGAATGAGGTTTTGCAGAATCTGACCAAAGGACAAATGGACTGAACTCTTCTGATCAGAGGCATTAACAGCGAGTCATAGAGTGGTGGTAAATGTTTGACTTTCTTTGTCATCGTGATTGAAAGGTACACAGGAAGTGGTGAACCATTTCCATATTATGATATATTTACATTTAACATGGATTTGTACACACATGATTACTAACATCGGCCTGTTTCATCACAGTTAAGTCTTATAGTTCTGTTTATGTTTTAGTAATTAGTATCACTAGCCATTACATGCAAAATATATAAAACTGAAGCTTTAATATGTATACTAAGCTCATGTAGTGACAGAGTAAACCTTCTAAATGATGTAATTCACACTGACCAAATAAAGTTGCACTTGATATGCATAGGATGTGAGGTGGTATTATTAAATCATCAAGTCTATCAGAATCACTTGCTTTTAAGTCTATGGATTATTTTTGTTGATACTAGCATGATGTTATGATATTTGCTTCATTGCGAAACAGTGATTCATCTACACTGCTGTGAAAAGATGGAGTCATAGTGGAGAGGAGGAAATGGTCCAACGTGTGTTTATGTAGCAGCGGTGGGCTGTCAGGACCAGCAAGGGCTTCTCTGCAGGTGTAAGCATCATCGCAAATACTGACCTACATTTACAACCTAAACTCTAATATTTGTCCCATGAAATTGTATTAATTTATTCCCAATAGATGATTCTCTTCATATGTTAGCTTTTCTTGTGGCTGCGCTACTTTCAGTAGATGGACAGGGTGGGGAAGCAAAATTTACAATATTTTGAGGCAGGGATTGAAAGACAGTGTATGACCAATTAGTTTATTGAAAGTCATGAGAATTTATTTGCCACGAGAAAATTTACATTATAGAAAATGTATTTATTCTATGTGTCCTCCTTCTTTCTCAATAACTGCCTTCACACGCTTCCTGAAACTTGTGCAAGTGTTCCTCAAATATTCGGGTGACAACTTCCCCCATTCTTCTTTAATAGTATCTTCCAGACTTTCTCGTAATAGTTTTGCTCATAGTCATTCTCTTCTTTACATTATAAACAGTCTTTATGGACACTCCAACTATTTTTGAAATCTCCTTTGGTGTGACGAGTGCATTCAGCAAATCACACACTCTTTGATGCTTGCTTTCATGATTACTCATATAGGCAAAAGTTTCTGAAAAGGTATGGATAATAGTGTTAGGAATGATTATGACATCAATATATGTTTGGTTTCAAAACAATTGACATAGTGCCTGCTGAGAAAAAAACTACTAAATGTTCATTGTAAATTTTGCTTCCCCACCCTGTATATGTGATCTTATTAATACAATTACTCTTTTGTGTAAATATCATATTCATTGCAGTAAATGGAAAATTTCTAAGCCCTCCTTTAGTTGGTTCATAAATGAATTCAAACTGTTTTTTTCATCGCTTCCAAAAACTAAGTCTCATAAATCAGCCAAAAAATTACAATGTTGAAATTAAGCAATATTTGTTGTTGTGGCTTTTTTTCTCTTGCTCCACTGTTTTTGTTTGTTTGTTTGTTTGTTTGTTTGTTTTTTACCTCCGCCAAGGAGGTTATGTTTTTGTCGGCATTGGTTTGTTTGTCTGTCTGTTTGTCTGTTTGTGCGCAAGATAACTCAAAAAGTTATGGACGGATTTGGATGAAAATTTGTTTTACTGCTCCTTTTTTTCTTTTTTTTTCTTTTTTTTTTTTTGCTTTACATGCTCCGTGTATGCATTGAATATGTTGTTGTACATTGTATTGCATGTTCTAAAGTTCCAATAATAAAAAACATTAAAAAAAAAAAAAAAAGTGTAATGACGGTTCTTTTTTTTAACCAATCAGATTTCACTTTCACCTCATGTCGTCAGCATCTATCCTTCCTCTGATTGGATGGTAAGAGCTAAACTTATTTGAAGTAGCTTTGGCAATATTTTTTGGGGTTCATACCAAAAAAGCTAATTTTAATTGAGTTTAATTGAACTGTTAACACATTCATGATAGAATTTTTATGACCATAATGGCTGACGGAGGAGAGGAAAATGATTTGGTGTCGGACATACTTAAAAAATTATTTTCAAGGTGGATTTTTTCCAAAAAAAAAAAAAAAAAAAAAAAAAAAAGGACATCGTGAGGAGAGGTGGGCCAACCCCTGACGCTAGCTAGCAGGTCTAACCGACATTCTCTGTCCTCCAGAGAATATAAATTTATGCCAAGAACAGGACTGGACAGATGAGACCTTGGAGTCAGTGGCCATAAAAAAGGACTTTTTGATGGAACTGACACACATAGATTACCAATGGCAGAGTTATTGAAGTTTTCCTGCGCAAAGAAAGGAGGTTGGAATTGTATATAAATTATGAGCATTTCTGGTAAGTAGGCTATGATGTTTCATTCTTTCTTTCTTTCTTTCTTTCTTTTTTTTTTTTTTTTGTATGTTTGTCATGTTTTTAGACAGTTATTGATTCTGACCTGCTCCAGATGATGTACATGGCACACTTGTGGTTGTAATGTTGAAGTTAGGAGTTATCTATCTTAACTGGGTTTCTTGCTTTAGTAATAATGGTGTTCACCCTCAATACACCAACTGTCTCTTTCTCTCTGTCTGTCATTATTTTGCATTTTATGTAGAGTATTGATGGTTTTATATAGTTGTGATGTCATAGTGGTGGTATTAAAGAGGTGGATTAAGTCCCTACTGAAGGTCCAGGTACCAAATGCACGGCCTAGACACACTTTTTCTATCCAAAATATGAATATAGATTCAATAAGGAAATCCATAAAGAATTGGGCCACTGAGCAGAATCAATAATGGCATTGGTATTGATAAACCCATGTTATTCCCCACTCCTAGTGCTTGGCTGTATGAATCTGTATGTCCAAACCTAAGATGTGAAACCATTAGGATGCTGCAGTCAGACTCTGTTTCTATTTGACAGGAACTACAAAGGCAGCAGAGAGCATCACATCCTCCTCAAATGAACCACACGGGTCACTGGTAACTGGAATTAAAGTTAGGTAAGTGGGATCCATTCATTCTGCAGGTAATAAAGGTGACACTAACAAGCATGGCATTTACAGGTAGCAGCAGGACACTAAGCAGTGGATAATGATGAGTGAATCTGACAACTTAAATTGAGCAACTAATTGGTGATGGCCGTACTGTATGTAAGTTCAGCTGGCACAGTGGTGTTTATGCTTGTGTGTGCAGCCTCATTGTGTGTGCTGTGTGACACTAAATTTGCTATCAGATATATCCTAAACTCTGTGCCAGACACACCATGGCTACAGAGGGGAAATGGAGAAAGAGGAATGTGAAGAGACAGAAAGAAGAGGATATTATCTGTTGATAGAAAGGAGAGATAGGCTGAGCTGCTTTGTCTTCAGGACACTGGACCACAACTACAATATGCCTGATGTTGTTTTCATACACAAAAAATGTCCTCAAATTAAATCGACTTTTGTGATCTTTTCTTCTTTTAGACTCAGACACACTTGCTGTAAACAATCTTTTGTCACTGCTGATATTACAGTGAATGTTAACCCTGTGCTGACTCCAGAAGGAGTTTTGGGATAGTGGCAAATTGTCAGACAGTTACATCTATGACCTCTGCTCCAGCCTCTGTCTGGGGAAATGGTTACCACTATAGCAACAACAACAACAACTTCTCCTTTAAAGACAGCTGATTTTCTGAAGATTGTGTCTTAATTTTTGCCACTACTTGATCCCTCAATCAGCCTTGAGAGGCGTGTTGAAGTTGCCTTTCAACTTCTTTCTGCCTTATTTATTGTTCTGCATTCATGACTAGACAAATAATAGTCGACACTTTTTTCACATCAACTCAAAGAGAAGCCTTTTGTTTTACTCCTGGGAGCAAATAGACTTACCACCAATTACATGCTTCCTTGGATAAATTCATTAATACTCCAGAACTGTAAGTGTAATTCCTAGGAGAGTCCTCACACGGACAACATTGCCCATCAAACAGGACTGAACATCACTTTGATGAAACACATTTGTAGCACATAGTTAGCCAGAAAGAAGCTCATACTAATTCATACTATTGTGAGATAATTTTATTAGTATAAAGGTTGGTCATTGACTGTTGTTTTGTTGGTTTACTGTTTCTGTTTTGTTGATTCCTGTGCTTCTTTAATGGACTTAGCTCAGTATTTATCACATGCAAAGTGGTGTCTGTGACAAGTAAAGTCTGTCACCCTTTTCTTTCAGTATAAAAAACCCAGATAATTTTAATAGTGTACGTTTGCTAGTTATGTAGAAAGAGGAAGCAGAAACTCAGAAATTCTCTATAATTATTGTGGTTTCAAAACACTTCTGTGCAAGAAAGAAAAGTGGTTACAGTTTAGAAAATGTGCATAAATTTCCCCAGATAGAAGTGTGAAGTTAACCTCTAACTGCCAGTCTTTACTTGTTTACTTATTTAAGTTGCCACCTGACATTATGTAAAAATGAGGGTGTTTTCAGAAGCTGCAATTGCCAAGACTTCCCCTGAAGGGAGGGGGTGAAAAGTCACGTTTTTGCTATTAACATAAAATAGTTCCAGTGATGCACTGGGGAAATGAACATACATCCATGGGGAATCACCCTTGGTTTCTCACTGTCCGCCCACTGATTAGGCGGTTGTCACAAGAGGCCTGGTTGCCTGGGTAACGGCCTTCCATCACCTCCCGCTCTCATTCGCTTCCTGCTGCTCTCCCTTCTCTGTTGCACTTTTGTCTCTTTCTTTTCAAAAGGGCAAGTGCTTGCAAACTTCTTGTACATGCATGTGTGTGCATGTGAGCATACCCCGTGGTGTATCTGGGTGTGTATAACTGTATACTGAATGTGTGTTTGTGGCAGATTGTTTATGTTATCAGTCACGCAGAGTGGCCACTGCCTCCCCTGGTGATGGACGATGATGCCAATCTGTTGCAGAAGCTCACAACAAGTCTGACAGAACTGAGCAGGAGAAAGAAAGAGATAATCAGCCTTCTTCTTCTTACCTTAGTTTGTTCTGTCCACCTTCTACCACGCCTCACTTCCTCCATCTTTCTCTCCCACTCTACTGCCTTCTCACAACCTTTACGCATATTTCTTCCCTTCCTCCAATTTGTACCCTCCTTTCGTTATCTTTATCTTCCTGCCTCACAACTTCCTTCCCCCTCTTACTTGCTTCACTGAGTAAACCCTCTTTTCCATGTTGCTGATCATCCTTTGCCTACCACCTTATATCTCAGTTTCATCTCCTTGCCATCCCAACTTACTTCCTTTACCTTCTACCTTTCTGTGTGTCTTTTCGCTCCCTGTTTTCTGTTACTTTCTTTATCACTATTTTTTATCTGCAAGAACAGGACTTAAATGGAAAGATGGAGGAATGGGTTTAGGGAGTTGGAAAGATGCACAGTGAATGAACAGGTTTTGTGTTGAAATGGAGATAACAGATAGCAGATTATGGCTGTGATTCCAACCAAAACTGAAGAAACAAAGAGTAACAGAAAAATAGCTGGTATAATCAGTGAGACTAGTGAGGTAACAGGCATTATAGGTGTTGTTTTAGAACTATTTTACACTATCTACTGTATTGGATTGAACACAATACCAGTGTGTTCAGTAGACAGAGATAAAAAGACGTAGACAGACTGACCGCTGACCTGTACATGAACAGATCAGAGACTGAAGTCTCCAACAGAGTGAGATGCCCTGCTGAGAATGATGTAATCTGGAGAGATTGAGAATAGAGACAGGGAGTCAGTGTCATGTCTGGGTGTAGAATCACACCTTTTCAAAAAGCTCTAGGACATCCAGAAGCAGGAATGATGGTCTCAGAGCCTCAGAGACACCCCCTCCATCTGTGTGTGCTTGGCTGCCAGATGGAAGCTGAGTGTTGCCTGGCCTGTATCAGAGCAGTCCAGACCTGAACTCAAAGCAACCCACCTGGAACTGTACGCATGGCACGAAGTATTCTGTCTCCCTGGGGTCACGCTGGTTGCTACTCATTTTCTATTGCTTTTGCTGCTAAAATGCTGCTTGTCTAGCTAATCCCCAAAGCTATTTGTAATGCTTGCATAAATATGCTTAGGGAAATACAACAACCGCAGCAATATGAATCTGAAAATGTGCTGAAAACAGGAAAAATCAGGAGCCCTTTCATGTCTGTGACGCTGTTTATGCTTTGTCATTTCATCCACTTGGGACGCCATGTGTCTGCCAATCACTTTCCCTTTGGCATTTCTTATTGTTCTATTGTTCTTTCTTTGCATTCGTGGATTCATCTCTCAGCAGAATTGTAATTGGTGTAAGAGTTAAAGGACTGGCAAGTCCCACAGGATGGTCAATCCGCTGTATGAGTCTAATTAAACACAGCTTTCACATTGGCGCCCCTCCTTGTTCTCATTCCCTTTCTTCCTCTTCTCCCTCTCACATCCCTGCGATGCACAGTGGGCTCATTAATTACTCTGGAGTTTACAGATCAGCATGCTCTGTTTCAGTGTCATCCAACGTAGGAACACAGAGGCACACATGCAGTCATGGGATGATTGGAACTATGTACAGTAGCAGTGATGCTTTGTTTGCATTGTTAATAATGGATGGTGGAGGACTAGGCTGCTGCATGTTTTTTTACTCTTACCAGATGGTTCGGGCTTGAATTTTCTCATAAATTAGAGTGTATAATGTGTTTGTGTAACACATTGATGTGATGTGTGTACCAGAACATCACATTATTCTGGTATACAATGCAGCTCTCATCAACCAGACTGTTGCAGAATGAAAAAACAACAAAGGTTGCGACAAAAGAGTAAGGCAGTCAGTAACACAGAGACCCATGAAGGCTGGTGGTACAGAAGTAAACAAAAATACCTGAAGTAAACATTTGTTCATAACACAATAAAAATAATCTGAGTGGTATAGATGGATCTAAAAAAACACAAAAAAACTAAACTGTCATATGAGTTTCAATTCATTGCATATAAATTTAAATATTTCAATCTTTGTTTTAGTTTTGATTATTTTTTATGGCTTAAAAATCCAGAATCTCACAGGATCATTAAAAAAAGGATTTATAACATGTTGATGAAATGTCTGAAAAGTAGGTTCATTTATGCCGCAAACCTTTTTTAGGGGTCATTTTGCATAAATTACTGCACTAGTGCATCATGGAGGTGATCAACCTGTGGCCCGGCTGAGGTGTCATCAAAGCCCCAGGTGCTCTCATAGTGGTCCTCAGCTCATCTGTATTGTTGGTCTGGTGTGTCTCATCTTCCTCTTGACAATGGCCCATAGATTCACTATGGGGTTCATTTCAGGTGAGTTGGCAGGCCAATCAAGCACAGAAATACCACATTCAGAAAACTGGTTCTGAGTAATTTTGGCACTGAAGCATAGCATGCTCTAAAAGCTCCTGATAGATGGATTTGTTGACCTTGGACGATAAAACGCAACGGACCAACACAGGCACCAACCTGACATGGCACCTGAAATCATTACTCACCGTGGAAATTTCACACTGGACTGTACAGTGTGGATTCTGTGCCTCTCCACTCTTCCTCTAGACCAGACCTGGGCATTGTACGGCGTGTTGGCCACATGTGGCCCAATAGCCGACCCTGACTGACACGCATGAGGTCATTGGCAAATTAAAAGTCAATGCAAATATATATCATTGTAACAAATGCAACCAGTACAATGGCACTGCTTTTATTTTGACTGATTGCTAAATTAACATTTTGTACTTAGCATAAGGCTTATGCACTGATTGGTTTGTCGGTCAGTTTCAGCCCATGAAGATGTCAGCTAACGCCAAAAAAAGACAGATTGATTCAGAATGCAGAGGTTTTTAACAAGGCATGAACTTCTAAGTATTTTCTTCACTGAAGTCATAGATAAAGGGAAAAAAAAAAGAACTGAGAAACAAGCAAAGCTGAATGCATTTATTGTTTTTCATGTAAAGTTAAGGTAGAGCTAGTTTTGCACATTTTCGAAAATGTTTTTGTGAATATTCATTACATAGTTGTATTCTGTGCTCCACATTTTCATTGTATCATTGTATTGTTTCATTTACTGTTTTTACAGAGATATACTATATTGAGTAGAGCTGCCAGTGTATTGGTCCAACCCTTAACCGCTATCAAAGTTTCTCTTGTGGCCCCATTAGAAAAACAATTACCCACCCCTGCTCTAGTCTCTGGGACCTTGATTTTCAAAAAAACTGGAGAATTTACTTCCATCTGAAAAGTTGGACTTAGGACCACCGAGCAGTAGTTCAGTTCTTATTTTTCCTTAACTCAGGGAAGATACTTGTGACATTGCCTCTGGTTCAGGATGGGCTTGACACAAGGAACGTGTCAGTTGTATTCTTAGACTAGTGACTCTTAATGTACTGACTCCAGCCTCGGTCCACTCTGTGACGCTCCACAAAGTTGTTGAATCTTTGCTTGACAGTTTCCTCAATGCTTCAGGCTTCACACCTTTTCATACCGGACTTTTCCTTCCAGATAACTTTCCATGAATATTCTTTGATGTAGCAGTCTGTGAACACCCAGCCCTTTCAGTTCTGATCTCCTGTGACTTACCCTCCTTGTGAAGGTGTCAGTTAGTGTCTTCTGAGCAACTTTTGCATCAGCTGTCTTTACATGGTTATGGAAGTGTGAACTGAACCTGACTGAGAAACTCAAAAAGTGATATACTCAAAGCTCAAATGAAGTATTATGTAGGCTGCAATTTAAGAAAAAATCAAAAAATTAGTTAGTAATTTAGAAAAATTTTAGTAAGGAATCTAGAATACATAAAAAAAAATTACTTTCTGAAATATCTGACCAAATATTTTCACAATATTCTAATGTTTTAGATACACCTGCATATTTATAGCAATTTACTGAAGTTTTGGAATCGGTTTATATGGGCCTAAAACTTGAGCTTCTTTAGCTTAATTTGGATCATATTCTTTGAGATCAACTTATGCTTAAAGTTTCACTGTCCTGTGAGGTCAACGTATCCCAGTTAACTTTACATAAGCTCAGAAAATAGGCCTGCGCTTTGTGATGATGTATTTTCAAGGGTTTATTTAGAAGAACAAAAAAAGGATTATTTAATCACTCAAAATCAGCACATCTGGAAATACATTGTTTTAACTGAACAAGAAGGATATGAAAAATTGTGATATAAAGATAACTAAGGTTAGGGTAATGGAGTGAAATGTAGTGTATTTACCTCTGAGGTGTAGTGGCGTAAAAGTAGAAGTTGCATGGAAAGAAAATGTACTAAAACTACATGTACCTCACATTTGTGCATTCCACCAGGGGGTGATACAGGTAAACCCCAAAGTTAGCCAAAGTATGTGGTCTGTGGTGGATGTGAGTCTGGTATGAGTCACCATAGTTACTGTTTCTTTCTGCAAACAGTTGAGTTGAAAATTAATATAATGCTAGCGTATATTAGTACATGGTCTTGAAAGGAAAATTGGAGAAGTTTTAAATAATTACAAAGTAGTCCCATTGTGGACTTGAAGTCAAGTCCTGTGGAGAGCATTTGGGATTTACCTTAATGAAGTGATGGTAATGAACAGGCGCTGTCTAAAGAACTGATGAGAACAACAGGCTCTGAGTGCTCCATCATATTTCTGAGTACAACTGTATCTCTGCAGACTGTGCAAGGTGTCAGAAGACATAGCAAAAGTGAAACTGTACAATAGTAGACCTTAATCCATACACTATTCTTTAATTTAGTCAAAGTTATGAAAGGAAATCAAACTTCCTTGGCAGCTGCAGGACACAAAAAACTAATTATCTGTTCATAAATCCCTGGCTGAGAGCAAATGTATGAGAAACTACCCTGTGAAAACTGATATTAATACTTCAAAGATGAAGCAGCTGGTTGGTTATAGCTGGAGTGAAGACGAATAAAAGGAGGATCCCGAGGGATCTTAAAAACACAAACCCATGAAAAGAGCCATCTCATGTTGGGATCAGCAGGGAACTTCCACAGAGACCTTATCTGTTGTCTTCAAGTCTGTTGCCAGAGGTGCAGTTGTGTTGTCCTGCTGTGGAAAGTCCTGCTGAGTGGAGGAGGTAACATCGGAACAGATGGTTGTTTATGTACTATATCAAGGGAGAGGAATCTATTATTATATTTAGTTAACCATAGTTCTGTATTACCCTGCACTCAAATTGATTTTATCATTTGCAGCTATTATGTTTTCCTCTAAAAACAGGAGCTAGAATAAAGATCAATTCCACTTACAACATCACAAGTGTAAGATACTGAAGAAATAATACTAACAATAGCTGTTCTTCATTTAGTTCATCTATTCTATTTAGAATACTGTCTGTTTATGTTTTTATTCTTTTCTTCTATTCACATTTAATATCAGTATTCTATTGGTATACTGCTTGTTGACACTCAGATGAACTTAGCTATATTTTATTTATACTATTATACTAGTTTTCCTGCTGTGAAAAGTTAAAATATCTACCACGAGCAGAAAAAAAAGTCTTCTCTGGCCAGTGGGGATGGGATGCTGGGTAAAGTTTCTAGCAAGTGTCAAATTCAGCCATCAGTTTCCAAATGAGAAAAGAGCCTGAAGGGAGGGAGATATGGACGGAAATGTGAATGTGCATGGCAGAGTGAGTGTGGAGAACAGGTTTAAAGAAAGACATAGAGGTGAACAAAAACTGTGAAAGACAGTTGACAGAGCCTGACAGAGATGCTGAGCAACATGCTGAAAGTTTGGGTCAAAAAAAAAAAAAAAGGTGTGTGTGCTGCTGTTGAGTGACATTGGAGCAGGAAGATGAGGGGCACGAAGACAGACAGTGTATGTGTGTGGTACAGAGGAGGAGGAAAGTGAGGCAGGACATCAGCCTCTTTCAAAGCAATTATCCTTGGAGCAGGTGTTGTCAGATTGGTGACAAGATTTGTCAGCCCTTGCCAGCACATTTCAGGAGCAGGGGATCACATCTCTGATCTGCCAATGCACTTCAATTTCAGACCCCAATAAATAAAATAATACAAATACCACAAATAAATGAATAAAGCCAGTATAGAAGCGATGGGAGCAGGTGGTAAAGTGCCCTACGGTCATCTGAAAGGAAAGCAGGTGAGCAGAGAGAGCTTTCTATTCAGCAGTTAAGGTGGAATAAAAGATGGAAAACCCCCGTAGAGAATGAACAGTGGAAAACCAGTGTAGCTAAGGCAAACTTTTGTTATCTTTTATATCCACTGCAAGTTTGAGCAGGAGACAGGTATGAGTTGTTTTGCTTGGAAATGTGGGGTTTTGTTGGATACAAGGAATAGGAATACACCATAGGCTTCAGGTTCAGTATATACAGTATAGGTTTAGTGGTTTAGTTATAGTTAGATTATAAAGTTATAATGATCACACATATGCATTTCTATTGATATATGGGAAGTATACACAGCAGTAAAAAAAAGTTTCAGGAAAAAAAAACAACTTCTATAAACCACAGAGGTAGTTAAAATAGTGATGTTTTGCTTTTTAAAATTGAATTATGCATTTTAAAACTTTTCCCCGTGGTCTACATAAACTGTAAATGCTATGCTTGGGTCTGAATTCTTCATTAATTAAACTTCACAGGTCCATCTTCAACCCTATTTCTTAGTAATGACATGAGAAAGGTTGTTTTGAGCGCTGGCCCTTTAAATGCAAATGACCCCACCTCCTCCAGGTTGTTGGCTTTGCTGCTCTGTCCTGTTCAGCCTCAACCAACAACGGAACTTTTTAGGTAATCGACTCGAAGTTTGCACATATTTTCAGTATGGACTACAACAATAATTATGGCATACTCGGAGAAATCTTCGTTGAAAGTCTTGACCTTATATGTGCAAATGTCGTGATGTAACTAGTTATAGACGTAACAAATTAAGAAGGAATTAAAACGCGTTCTAGAAATCCACTTGATTTTTGCCAAAATGAATATAAAAATAGCTTTACAGCACCTGGAGGGTTCAAATTCAAGCTGTTTGAACTATTAGGGTCCATATACACAAATACATGTACCAAAGACTAATAAAAGTGGGTTTAGCAAAATATGACCCCTTTAATGCGATGTCTCTTTGCACTTAATATATCTTTAACCCACTGTTCAGAGAGTTTGAGATTTATTGCACTAAGTTTCTGATTGCACTGCTTCTTGTCATGGGAACAGGTCACACTAAATAGTGACACTAGGGTTTGTAAGTCATTTAGTTCAGTTTTGTGTGTCTTTTAAATCTGAACACATATCACCTGTATTTTCTTATATCTGAAGAAAAGAAAATTAGGAATAAATATGGATGCTCATTTAAGCCCTGCAAAAACAACAAACCTAGAGGAGGCCTAATTTCTTGTTTTTGTCCACAAAATCCATATATTTAAGTTTTTTGCCGACTTCTGCTTAGTGGTAACTCTAGCTAGTGTCATTAGATTAGAATTGGAGTTTGCTAATTTTAACAAACAAATTCCAACACAAACTTTATTTAAGCACTTCTGTCTCCATGAATCTCCTTGAACCTTTAAGCCAGTGATGCAGTAAACCAACAGTGGAAGGAGTAGGCTCAGTGTTTCATTAATTATATAGCCTGTGGAGGCTCACCATGGTCTGTTTTGTTCCACCATAGTCTCATAATAAACTGAAAATATTCTGGTGAGCAGAGTCTCACTCTAATCACTGTGACAGCTTCTATCTCTATCACACAGAGCCTTAAGTTTGAACTCCAAGCAGAGCATCTCCTCATGCACACTGGGTTCACACAGGGCTCATCTGCAGCCCAGTGCTTCAGATATGCAATTTGCTCCGGTGTCACAGTTAAAAGTAAATATGACAAAACATGATAAATATGACTGAGCAGAACATGGGCCAAAATACACAACAGTTTTACTAATATCTGTATCAACATACTGATACAGAAACTGGAACTTTCCCAATGTGTGGTCTAAACACATTTGAAGTCCTAAAGCAGGAAAGCATATTACACAAACTCCTGCAGACTCCTTTACTGATGACAGGTTCTTGCAAACACATAATAAACAGAGAAGATTGTAATATTCCTTAATGTTGATGCTGCCATTTCAGAAAGAAGTCCTTTCAGAGCTACTGTAGAAACATGGCGCTGCAACATTGTGGATTTTGTAGTGAGGACCCGTTACTTCTTCGACAGACCAACAGGCCAAAAACTGTTGCCACCAGAATTTAACAAAGAGAATAGGTAAGAAATTTCCTTTGGATAATTACTGCTGTGATTAATGTTTTTCTGCTGCAACAAATTCTTTGACCCTTTAACTGATGCAGTGAGTAGATTCTCATGCAATAACCTTCAGTTTGATAGAGAACATAAAGAATGGACTGTTTCAATGCAAAAAGGTTATGTGGTCTGGGTTAGGTTATGTGGTCTGATTAATCCAGATTACGAATGAGTCCAGATTACTTTTTCTGAGTAATGGGCACATCAGGGTGAGAAGACAGATGGTTGAAGTGATTACCCATCATGCCTAGTGCCTATAGCATAAGCCTGTGGGGGCAGTGTTATGATCTGGGGTTGCTTCAGGTGGTCAGATCTAGGTTCAGCAATGTTGTGTTCATAAAATTAAGTCCATTAACTACCTGACTATAGTGAATAAACAGGTCTGATTTATTATTCATATTTCTGAGATGACAATGCCAGGATTCATCAGGCTAAACTTGTGAAAGAGTAGTGCATAGCAGCTTGGGCAGCCATCTGGTTTTCTCAGTGAATTCAATACTGAGAAAACAGTCTGGAATTGGGCCAATTGCTGTGAAATATGCACTATTTATTCTATACTGACCAATTAAAAGTCTGGGGGATGGGTGTTTCAAAATTTGTCAGTCAGTTCCAAGTCAGCAAATCTTTTTACAACTGTTGTCGGTTGATTCAAAATAAGGATTGAATTACAGATTACACCCTGTATTCTCAAGTTTCTCTGTCAAAAGCGACAGTAATAATTCATTGAAGTTTTTCCTTGACCACCACCACCGCACACCATGATTGAAACATGCTGAGGTTTGTTTACATCCAGGATCTGCTCGTCGCATAATTACGTCACATCCGTCTAATCTATGATTGGTTTACTCAGCACCTGTTAGTCCTACCTTCATATTTGGATTCAAGCCCCGCGATTCCAGATGAATTTCTCATTGAGAAAGAATGATGGCTGGCCAGGCTAAGTTTGAGAAGCATGAGACATCATTCTCACACATATATAATGTGAATGTGTTTTTTGTGGTCAGGAAATGTGTAAATCAGACACTCAATTATTCTCATTTTCTGGCAACGAGACACTATGCCATGAACATTATATTGTACTGTATTTAATTTCTACAACTGTTTGCTGTGAATCTTCATGGAACCTTTAACCCATAAAGACCCAAACAGCCACTGATGACTAAAACCATCAACTGATCTGAACTGTTTAATATATGTTGATTCACTAATCCTATCAATCCATGTAAATAATTGGTGTACAATGCAGTTTGTCATCTTTTTACAGTCATCAAATATGACAGATTTGGACGTTCAGAGGCTTCGTAGTGAACATGTAAATACCATCATCTTCTACAACATTGATTCATCAGTAAAACCCATGGAGTTTGATCAATGACAGTAAATGGAGACGCTTGTTTTATGTTCAGTTGATGATAAATTTTGTTGAAAAAGTTACTTTTTCTTCAGTTTTCCCTGTTTTTGATATAATAAAACACAACTTCAGTCTGAGCTTTATGAACATCTGTATGATCAGAAAATTACATATAGGAAAATACATGATTTACACTGAAAAAACACAAAATACAGAGGATAAGATTATAAGAAATGGTGATAAATCAGTTAAGAATGATTAAATAGAGAGAACAATTCATTTGGGAACTGCCACAGAAGAAGCACTGGGTCTTTATGGGTTAATGTAAATATAGGCTTGTATTATTATGCTTATTCTTCTCAGTCAGATTCAACCTGGTTTGATGACAGGATTCTCCCCCCTCTGTTTCAGTGGTATTGTGAGTCTGTAAATTTGCTACCACATGATTTAAACTATGCATCAGTCCCTGTTTCATCCATCGCTCCATTCTTGTTGCTCCCTTCCCCTAGACTGCTGCATTTAAATGAAGCTTCAGTCATAGCCATCTTCCATTTGTCCAGCAGATGGCCTCTAAATGATCCCCATTTGTTACAGTCACCTGACTCCCATATCCACCAGTGCTGCTGTTTTTCATTACATGATTACTTGCTCAGTATTTACGCAGCGCATTTCCACCTGCTCCTGTGTCTCTTTATGTTGTTTTTTTTCCTCTCAGCAGTCTGTGGTCTAAATCCGTATTCCTGTTTTATCTCATACCTCTATAGGGGCTTCCTCACCTATAAGCTAGAGTATTAAAACTATTTCCATTACTGTGACGTTACTGAGGGTAAGAAGCTCTGCCTGACATTTCGCTATGATTTTAAACCTCTGATTAGAGTGGTGGATCACATGTTGCTTTTAGGTGCTATACCAGCAGGTTTTTACCGGGTTAATTCTCCTCCTATAGTCACAAAAATGATGAATATAAGCCCATTTAACCTTCATAACCGAATAACTGCATTTCATTTTATAAGGAGGAATGCGATAAATGCTATTTCTGGATTTTATATTCATGTTGAATAATTCAGCCAGACATCTAAAGCTTTCTTTAAGAAAAAAAAAAGTAAGGACTAAGCTGCTCAGGGTCAAACATTTGCATTACCTATATAAGCTAATTTAATGATATAACTACTAATGACTGCAGTGTCTTTGGGGATTAATTTTTAATGTGTTTGGGTGGTATAATGAGCCATGTTAGCAGCTTCACACAAAACAATTAATGTGTTCCTTTAAGATGAATGGGATCAATATTTGAAAACTGGCCAAATCAATCAGCATAATATGATCAATAACTAATTAGATCTTGCAATGTGTTTCCCTTTTATTGGGGGCAAACAATGCACCTTGGGCATGTCTATAGGGATAGTAAGTGAAGGGAAACTATTAAACTGATTTTGATTTGTTTCCATGTACCCTGAGGACACGAAATTAGCTTTAAATTAATTCATTCACATAGTTCAAGAAGGAAAGATAACAACAACTGACAACCAAAGCATTTAACATGCAACATCTTTAAACCCATGAAAGAGCTTCATTGACCACTGTGACTGTCCCCAGTAGCCTTTTCATCTGTCATTATTAAAAAAGCCCAGAATCAGCATGGGAATAACATCGGCATATGTACATGAAACACTGTATCCTCTGTAGATCTCAGATATCAGCCATGCTGTACTGCACATCAATAGAGCTGACGGCCATATCCACTAGTGGATCAGAACTGCTGTGACAGTAGAAGGAGATGGAGACAGATTGCATCGTTCCTCTCCCAGCTCCTTATCACAACAGCCAGACTTATCTACTCCCAGTGGAACGATGTTATTAGAAGCCTGAGTGAACCGCAGAGAGAGAGAGAGAGAGAGAGAGCAAGACAAATGGCTGGAGATGCACAAAGGACAAAAGTATGAGAACTATATACATAAAAGTTTAGAACCAAAGTCATGAATCAGCTCTGATTCACAGAGAATACAATAACTGAGGACTTCTGAAAGAGTTTTTCTCTCTGTGTTTGGACTGTGTCATTACTAACAATAGCAGGTTAACAATAGTAGAGCAGTCTTTGGGACATAAATTTGAGCATCTCAGCATTACTACTGTACAGCGCCTTGGAAGTTAAGTGTCATGACCTCCATTATTTTGCTTTGAAACCTACTCTGGTACATCCAACTAAAGCCTTGTAATGGATTTTTTTTTTCCATTTGACTTGAATACCCATTCAACACAACAATATGACCAGCTTCTATAATTTGATTTTCTCAAGGACGCAATGTTGTTGTTGTTGCTGTTGTATAGACAAAGACAAAAGACAGTAGTTCTGCTAATCACACACTGCTGATCCCATGGATACGTATATTGTGTTTTGCAGGGCCTAGAGGTTTGCAGGGAAAAGGCTGCTAATGTGAAGAGGTTCTTCTCTGAGGCAGCAGCACTGGCCAGGCTGTAAAGATATAAAAAGTAGCACATTTGTGGCTGTTTGCAGGAGCCAGTCTCTGGAACAATTGAAGCAGGTATAAGCATCCACATATCAGTGGTGGTGGTGTGTTCGGCTTGGGGACAGCACTGTCCACAATACACATCTATGGATTAACACAAGATATTTACAAAATCCCAAACTTTGTGTACACTATGACTATGACTAACTTTTGAAAGTAAGTTATTTATATAAATAAAGATTTGGAGAACTTGGCAATATTCACCCTCAGAATATTAGATACATTCAATATAAATAACTCTTTAATACAAATTGGGTGTCTTGAGGTTTTTTTTTTTTTTCAAAGCTTCAGTCTGTCACAGCACTGTATGACTTAGCTGCCAAGCAAGAATGACTCTCTGAGGCTTGACAAAAAAATGAGAACTCTGTGAAACTGAAATGGAACTTGAGAGGCAAAGATTTTACACCAGTGAGCTTGGTATTTTGAATTATTTGCCACGGGTGATAGAAATGGTTTTAAATTAGTCAAATTTCCAGAGGACATGAGTTTGTGTGTGTGCATTTATGTGTCCCCACATTTTCCATACTTTATGGGGGTTTAAAGCTTCTGTGAGGACATAAAGTTTGTCCCCACAGTGTACATCATTAAATTTGAAGGTTAAGACTTGTTTTATGGGGAGAATAAGACTAGCAGGGGGTTTGCGTAATGGTCAGTTTTAGATGTGCTGTGGCTGATAGCTAAATGTTAAAGCAAGTCTCCACAGAATCAATGTAAGTCAGTAGGAAGTCTGTTAAAAGCTTGAAAACTTAGTGTGTGTGTGTGTGTGTGTGTGTGTGTGTGTGTGTGTGTAAAAGTGTGTATGTGCTGTGTCTCAGAACAGGGAACACTACAGCCCTGTGGCTGACGTAAATTGAATTTTTCCTCTGTGTTTTCCAAAATGAACGAATAACAAAGTAAAACAACAGTGAAACTACACACCAGATGCCAAGTTAAATGGAAACACTGTAAGCGTGTATTAAATGTGTGTGCACCATTGAATTGGGTTCGCCTTGAATCTCTTCATTTCTGCTGATGCAAAAGAATTGTCAGTCACGAGCCAAGTTGTACACCACAGAGTAGTGTGTTCATTTTTCTAGCTGTCAGGTTGTTATCAGAGTGGGAGGGTCTGTTGGAAGGGAGACAATGGAGGTCTCATCAATTCAACAAAGACACATATATTTCATTTGTCCTCACAAAACACAGTGCTGCAAAGGACACAATTCCAATTGTCGTTAGGAGCAGTGTTAGTTTTTCTTTCAATGTGAAGATCATCAGTGATAAGAAAATGGAAAAAGTCATAGAGAGAAGTGAAGTAATTTAGCTGGTGTCTATAATTTTAACAGGGTTTTGCACAGTTATTTATATTTTCCGATTAGAGATGGAGGAAAAGCCATGATGCAAGAACATTCGGATAATATATCTCCACCTCCACATATCCCTCCTCTGAGAGTCATTAATGTTGCTGTGCATCATCTTTGTGGCAGGTGCTGCACATTGGTGCTTAGATTAAGACCAGTCATATGTCAATACTTGACAAAACTATACCCGCATTACTGAGTGTCAGCAATGTTGTGGATGTTGACAGTGGATGACTCAATGAGACATTGTTTATATATTAATAATAAATAATCACAGGGTACCACTGTAAAATACTTGAATCAGGAACATTATGGTTTAACATGATAGTGTTTTGGCCTCCTTTGTTCAGTTAATATAAAGTGTACATTCAGTATATTAAGTGCCATAGGTTGCTAGGAAAGAACTGAAATTTATCAAAAGACACATTTAACACTTGTCTTTAATATACTGGTCTTTGTGTCACACAACAACTGCTATAAACAAGATTTAACTGTTCTTTTTTCCAGATCATTTTATTGCACAACACATTTACATTCTCCAGTGTGACATGATGTATTATAGCGAGTGCATATCTTTTACAGGCTTAAGGAAAAAAATAAGTCTGTGTGGTACAAAGCTTCTTTTTCTAATCCTGCAATGTCACCGTCCCATAAATCATGTGAACATTAGTAATAACTTGCCTGATACGTTTGAGTTTGAAAAATGTATTTGGAGTCTTCATTTATTCCTTGAAAACAGTTGGACATTAATACAGTGTAGTAATACTCATATTTACTTTATCAGACTGTTTGTGTTTTGTTTGAGCAAGATGGAAGTAATCTGTGCTTGTGTTTTTCAGTGTGTGTATGAATGCTGACTTCCTGATGTGCTAATCGCTGTCATAAATTACCAGTAGGTCTTCATAATACTGATAGCTGGTTAATCAGCTGTTATATTCTTCCCCAGGGGGTTTATGAGCACTTTAAAATTACTACTACAGTTCAGAGTGTGCACCAGTTTACTTTTATGTGTATGTATATGCTATTTTACACTTCTCGCTTCCCGGTAATAGCTGTAATCCCATGTAATATCAGCGGTTTCACGTTACCTGCACCCTCTCTCTTCTTAATGCCTTCTTGACATTTGCCCTGATTGCCTGGTTATGCATGTATTTCCTCACATTTAGCTGCTGGTCTTTCATTTTTGCTCAAGTGAATGATGAGGTTACCAACCCAATCACTGTGTCACGCAGGCATCCTGTTTTGATGTTATTTATTCATGACTAGCCATCTGGAGCATGTAAATATAATAAACTACAGTCTGATGGAGAAGTCAGTATGGATGTCGGATATTCTATAGTGCAACAACTTCTGTAATCTAGTTTACTGTGGTCATTGAACTAGGAGTCTCCGTTCTCTCGCTCTTCCTGGACTCTGTGGTTTCCATCCACTAAACTCATTTACTCATTAATATTACCTGTGGATCTTCTCCATCCTCTGTAGTTACTTGTATGTGGTTGATAATGTAGCATCTGTTACCCCTTCCACTGCCTGAGCTGTTTTTGTTCAAATGTCACTCTTTTATTCTCCCAAATGCAATTGAAGCAACAGGTGCACAGACAGTATAGAAGTAACAGGTGGAAGATGTCACCCATTGGTTCATTTTGAAGCTAGTACTTTGTGATATGACCATCAGCCTGTTGATTTTTTGGAGGCAGAGTTGACCATGTTTGGATAAAAGGGGTGGAGCTCCATGTGCGCGAGGGGTCATAGGTGAGCTAATGCTAGCTAAATGCTAGTATACAGACTCGGTAAAAGAGTAAACTTTGACAAGCACAGTCATTATACCACCTGGAGAGTGTAATTTATTAACCATTCGAGCTGTCAGGAAAAAATGTGTTATGTAAAATGAGCAGAAACTCTGAGAGTCTGGCTCTGCAGTTGTAATACAAATCTAAATCAAAGCCTGACATGGCAGCTTCTATTTAGCTTGAGATCTTATTAATAACGAAAAGATTTAAAGATAGACCACCAGATCACTTAGAGCAGTGGTGTCAAACTCCGGTCCTCGAGGGCCAGTATCCTGCATGTTTTAGATATGTCCCTCTTCCAGCACACCTGGTTCAATTAATGATCAGCTCATCATCATGCTCTGCAGAAGCCTGATAGTGATGTAATTAGGGCTGGGTAAAAAAATCGATTTAATTGATCTTAGATCGATCTCATTTTAATTTTGCGTAATCGATTAATAGTGGATGAGATCGATTTTTCAGAGCAGGACCGGGAGTACGTGGACCTGCGGGCCACTCGTCTTGCGAACCCCTGGGGAAGACTTGGTCTCGCTCGCGAAAAAGACACGGAAAAGACGCGGTGGGGAAACCCCCTCCTCTGGAGGTCCTCCGGCCTCAAACTCGAACCTGCAGTGTGAAGGAAGTGGCCGCCCGGCGAGTCGCGGAAGCCGGTTGTTCTTAGAATAATAACTTGAATCCATACTATCACCTATGGCTAAGTATGGAGTTAGAGGAAGAGTAAAGCAACAATATCCGACTGCTACACTGCCCGCGCCCCCCCCCCACTCCCTGACCAACATTCACGGAGCGCATGCACCCCCCAGCCCCGCTCCGGCCAATAATCACGGAACCCCCCCCCAGTGAGTAGAAGCCTCCAGCCATTAACCACTGTAAAAACATGGACATGTTTGTGTCCCGTTCATTATTTAAGAGCACATTCAGCAATTTACTGCTGTTGGGTTTCTGTAAATTGGCTTAGAATCTGGTTTTGACCAGCTCTATATATAAAGTGTCATGAGATAACTTTTTTGTTGTGATCTGGCGCTATATAAATAAAATTTGATTGAGTGACTTGATTGGTTTTCCCCTGTAAGTCGCTTTGGAAAAAAACGTCTGCCAAATGCATAAACATAAACGTCATATTTATTTCCTTTCTAATATCAATACTGATACCAGTACTGATGTGTTGCATGACTGCGGTACGTAAATAATCAGGTTACATTTCAAAATTGTACTTTGGTATCACTAAATTACTCTGAATCAATCAATTAATACTGAATCGAATCGATATTGAATCGAATTGAATCGAATCGAATCGAATCGTGATTAATCGATTCAGAACCTTATGAATCAAAATTGAATCGATTATGGAAATTGGTCATGATACCCAGCCCTAGATGTAATGGCTTCCAAGTGTGACGGAAGAGGGAAATATCTAAAATATGCAGGACACTGGCCCTCAAGGACAAGGAAATTGACACCCCTGACGTAGAGGTTCCAAATAAAAATGGATGGCACTGGAATGAGTTCTGGGGGAAAAAAAATACTGACTTAATATTTTTAGGATGGAGCCTAATGTAAATCTATAGAAGGCAGGGCTTTTTGGAGCCACCCCCAGTGGCCGTCTGTGGTACTGCAGCTTTAAGATACTTCCTTCATCTTGGAGCCGAGGTCCTTGCCCGTTGAACAGGACAAAGTATGTTGACTGGGACCACCTAGTGTTGTCACAAACAACATTAACAGCATTATGAGAGTAAGTGTAAACACATATTTAGGATACAAAGCACAAACCCAGACATCAGAGAGGGATGCAAGAGCTAAAGGCCAGAGGAGGCAAGAGAGGTGTACTCAGTTACATAGTTATAAAGTGCACTTGTTTTATTTTTAAATGGTCCTTGTGTATGATAATATTTATCAGTATGTATTTACATACTGTACCAGGTGTTAGACATAATGCTAAGACAGCTTTTATATGCCTGCATTAAACCAATGATCCATTTTTCAACCTAACAGCCACAGCAGTAACTACAGAGCTAAGCTGACATACTGTTGTTTGTTTTATCTAATACGTTGACTGCTTACCAATACTTGGTCTTCATATCGCTCCCTTAGGCAAAATAAGTCATTACACTAGATTACTAGGGGAAGTGTTGCTTGTAGTTCAGAGTGCTTTGTTATGCAGAGCAGTTATATTACTATGCTGACAATCATTAATCAGAATATTGTTAATACAAACAAAGACATATTTCCAGTCACCACAAATACACAACACATAACCATATTTTTGTCAGTTACAAATACTCATTAAAGTTCGTACTTGAACACACAGTCATACACGTCCTGGTTGCACATTCATCTTCATTAGATCAGTGATTAGGAAATGAAGCCTGAGGATGTTTCTGGTAATACTGATACAGCTCTCTGATGTCTTTCACTTCATCCCTTTGAAACCACGAGATACACCTCTTTCATCTTCTCTGATAAACTATATCTGCACATGTCTCACGTCTAAGTAATACTGAAATGACATTAACTGCAGGTTAACATCAGACCAGAAAAACAGAGCCTGTGACTGACACTGGGGATGTTCTATGATCCTTTTTCATCTTGAGAAAACAGTTCCTGGGGTGATATATGCTAGTTTATGGTGTATTGTAAATGGATGGAGCTGATATCTGTATATTTCTGTGCTTTGCCTCCCATCGGCACTAGTATTAATCAGGACAATCATCAGCAGGATGATTACCATTAATTATAATTTTGTGGCTCACAGCCATGGTATTCCAAAATACAAATACATAAACTTTGCTTTCATAAAAGTGGTATTATATTGTAGAGCAGTTTTAATCATGCTTTGGTAATCATGATCTGTCTCTATGGAGTGTCTCAGGAAATGTTTGGCTCACAGGGTACCCATGGAGATTTGGGCAACGGATTTAATTTGATGCAGATGTGTGTTTTAATTTAATGGTCTGGCAGGAACATTCATCTGGTGTAGAGTTAAGGCCAATCCCACTCACATAAACACACGCACAGTCATTATGACCACCAGCTTTACAAACATAGTGATTTTCTTCCTTGTTAATCTTTCTCTCTTTCCTGCCTTATCATCTATAAACATGTTTTTAATATAAGCACTCTCTTGCTGTGTTTGTACAACTCTGTGCAATTTCCCATTCATATCTGATGACTCTTCATGCTTAAGTGATAAAGGTAATTGTGGTTGCCATCTTTGGCTCAGGTCGATCGGTATAACTGGAGCTCCCTACAGCAAACACTCCACCGGCAATCAGAAACGGTGAATAATTGCATGTTGGTGCTGCAGCACAGTATTTGCTCTATTTATTTTGTGGTTTGCTTCAGTGCGTAAAATAATAATATGCTGATGATGCACTGTGCATAGATTTTGCACCAGTGTAACACAGTCTCTTTGTTTAAGACCAAAATGATGATACCCTGAGGACATTATTGTGTGTTATGCAATCATGACCAGATAAGACAGTAGAGTAGGAACATTTTTTGAATGGTAAATATTGTTGATTGGGCAAAGAGCAGTAATTAATCAATATTTGTGGGGGTTTTTTTTACTTACAGTGGCATGGCATAGCCTTTTCTATGTTAGTATACATATGTGATGTGAATGATAAAATTGAAAGAATGCAGCTGAATGCAGCTTGTTCAAGTACTCTGAGATTCCACAAGTGCTGTGAAGTTCAGTGAAGTAATTCAGTGGATCAATAATAGACATACTGCCAATAGATTTGTCTGTTCAACTACTAAAACTGAAAAAATACAGCAAGATAAAGTGTGAAGCACAAAGATTCCCTTTGCATTCATTATTGTGTTTTAGGAAGTATAAGAAAATAATGTGTCACCACTTTCAATGAATTTAGATCAAAGATTAATAGAAGAGTTAAGTTACTGATGATACGCACTGATGGATCCATTAGTTCTGCAGGAGTTAGGCCTATATGTAGTATTGATATTCCAAACCATCAGTAGCAGTGGGAAGTTGCGTACCAGAACATACTAAAACCACCAACAAATCCACACTATATATCCACAGACTGTATCACTCACTGAATAAGGAATAGAATAGAATGCCTTTATTGTCATTATACATATGTACAACGAAATTAAAAGAATGGTTCAGTTTAGTCACTTTGTTGTGTTATAAAGATTTTTTTTCAAAGAATTAAAAGAATAAAGGATAAAGCTCATTGTTTACACACATCTGTATTATAGTATCAGCAAGTTTTCTCCTTCAAACTAAAACCCATTGCTGGTTATTTTAACAGTTCGTCAAAATAACGTTTCTTCTAATCTTCATGTGCCTCATCAGCTGATAGTTTACATTACAACTCTGTTAGCTTAGCTTTATTTTTAGGCAAATAACAGCCACAGTAGAACCATGAATCACTTCTGTTTTCTGTACTGTTTGAGTTGTCAGTAGCTGCACTAAAAATCGGTTTGGAATCATCCAAACAATGTTGGAACTGTCACAGTTTAGTCTGAACTGTGGATCAACAAACGGCAAACTTAGCAAAGACAGTAACATCACATCATAACTTTACACCTTCATAACTCTCATTATTAAACTCATCCATGTAGAACTTTACAGCATGAAACCCCATTCTCTTCATTGAGTGCTGTGTCCATTGACATCTAGCTTTTAGCACCTTTTCACAATATGTGCCTCTAAAAGTTGTGTCTTATCAGTTCTCATCCCATCTTATCGCTTTTTGACTCTCTGGTTCAAAGGCCTTGTGGTGTTAGTTTTCATCACCACCACCAAAGTGACTCACTACTCCCTCTAGTGGTCACTAGAGATGTAATGATATGAAAATTTCATATCACGGTTATTGTGACCAAAATTGCCACGGTTATCATTATTATTGTGGTATTGTTGAAATTTGCTCAAAATGTTTAAAAAGTACTTATACACACACTGAAATAATTTAACCAAGTTTTTTGTTGTTGTTGTTGTTGTTGAAAAATACAAAAAAATAACACGCATAATGTACTTTCTGTTGGCAGAAACATTAAAATATTAACATATAGTAACTCTATAGTTGTGGGTGGTGGTCACGGAGATGGTTCATCAAATTTGAAGTGTTGCCCACCTTCACAGAGACTTTTTTCTGCATTTTCTGCAGACAAGTTGGCCATCTTCAATTAGTTTCCCCTCAGCATCCTTTAAAAATCCCAAATACATCCAGACTTTGTCCTTTTAGTGTGTGTGTGTGTGTGGGGGATCTCTGAAACGCTGTCCATGTGGGTCCCTTCCGCCATGTTTTCAGAGGCCAACATGGCAAACTGCTCATGTACGCCTGGAGTGCTGCTGCTTCTCTGGGAAATGAGCAGTATCACCATGAGTTTTTCAAAGTGGTTTAAACACAGTTTTAATGATAATTCAAATTTGAAATGTGAGGAATTTTACCACGATTTATCATTATACTGGTAATCGTTACATCCCTAATGGTCACATACTGTACATCTCTTTGCTTAGATGCTCTTTGTTACTGGACAAAGTTCTTGCCGTTGGTGCAGTCTAGTCACCTTGTTGTGTTATAAAGATATTTTTCATTAGTTAAAGTTAAATTAATAACGCATTCCTTTTCTTGGTGTTTTTGTATCTGCCATGAAACAATGGATTTGTTGCAATTGTTAACACCATTTTGTGATTTGATTCAGACACAAGAAGACAAAGAATAGCAATTAAACACTAAAAGCATCCAAACTGGAAATACAAAATGTTTTTAATGAGAAGACGTAGGAGTTGAACTGTTGTAAACTCTATTATTGAAGTCACATACCATGTCTTGTTTTAATCACCAAGAGACACTGTGATGAGTTCTTGGGATCTTCCGGTCTCATGTGTTTACTGTCTCACTTGTTCAGACAGTTTCCCTATTATTCCTCCTTGGAGTGATCCTATATATAAACTGCAGCCACTTGTCTTTTGTCCATTCTCACCTAACACATTCTTGAGAACGGGGACTCCCACACAAGTTTAAACTGACATATCTCTTTTTAAGTGACTATTTGTGTCCATGTTCCCACAGGAGTCAGTGCTATTTTACTTGTTAATTAAACTTGCCTGAAGAAAGTTTCAAAGACGAATGAAGGCAGATGATGAGGCTTCGTGCTTATATCTGGGGTGATGGATTTGAGTGGAACAAGTGCAAAGGACAGGTTGTGAATTGTAAGTCTGTCATGAGTGCTAATGAAAAATTATAGTGTCTGAAAATAAGATTGGGCGAGACTGGAAGCGCCTGGCTTATCCCTCTTTTTTCATTCTTCCCCATTCTCCTCTTCCCTCGTCTTCTTTCCCCATTATCATAAAGTCCTTGCAGTTGCTCTCGCTGTCTTTGAAGGCCACAGGCAGATAATGGGGAAAGTAGAGGCAAGCAAGAAATGAGGACTTCCTAATACCCGTGATGTGTTATTATATTTATCTGGCCTGGAGAGCAAGCTTGACAAATTTAATTAGCTGTGAGGGAAGACCCGTTATTACTCAGTACATATACCTCCAATATAAAGTCAAGTGAAGTCAGTGGGATTTTATTTATATACTGTGGCCCAAACAAAGCACAGAGCTGATTCAAGGGATTTCATAATGTTAAAGTATGAAACACCATCTATCAGTTTGAGTACGGAGAAAGGTTTCCACATTACATGGTAAAACTATGGGAAACAAACAGAGCAACACCGTAAAAAAGTCCTGTTGTCTTTACAGAAAAAAACTGGTAGCTGTGGTTACCAGCACAATACTACAGGGTGGGGAAGCAAAATTTACAATATTTTGAGGCAGGGATTGAAAGACAGTGTATGACCAATTAGTTTATTGAAAGTCATGAGAATTTATTTGCCACAAGAAAATTTACATAATAGAAAATGTTTTTATTCTATGTGTCCTCCTTCTTTCTCAATAACTGCCTTCACACGCTTCCTGAAACTTGCGCAAGTGTTCCTCAAATATTCGGGTGACAACTTCCCCCATTCTTCTTTAATAGTATCTTCCAGACTTTCTCATAATAGTTTTGCTCATAGTCGTTCTCTTCTTTACATTATAAACAGTCTTTATGGACACTCCAACTATTTTTGAAATCTCCTTTGGTGTGACGAGTGCATTCAGCAAATCACACACTCTTTGACGTTTGCTTTCCTGATTACTCATATGGGCAAAAGTTTCTGAAAAGGTATGGATAATAGTGTTAGGTATGATTATGACATCAATATATGTTTGGTTTCAAAACAATTGACGTAGTGCCTGCTGAGAAAAAACAACTAAATGTTCATTGTACATTTTGCTTCCCCACCCTGTATAAAAAACACATCAAACGGTAAACGTATTTACACAGTAACATGTAGATTTAACATTGTATTTCAGTGATATTTAAATGTTTAAAATGTAAAATTACTTTTTATTTAAAAACTAAAGTATGAGAATAGACTGTTATTTCAATATTATGGTCTTGCAATGTAAACGACACCACATTGTTTTTCAATTTAAAGTTTTATTTTCTCAAAACAATACGAATGCATAATTTCTACATACAAATCTGGTTTTGTTAACATACTATTCCTGTAAAAACTACAGCTATATTTGATTTAATCGTTAGTACAAACATGTTTTCAAATAAACAACTTTGCATTGTATTTTCACTTACATTTTTTTTATATTGGAATTTTACAACATTTTGGTGTTAATTCTACAGTCATTTTTTACAGTGAATGTTGTGATTCTTTTTCAGACCAGCTTGTCACATATATAGACTTAGATATGAAGATTACATTTTCTTTTTTTTTTGTCAGACAGATGGAAAAAAAGGTTAATTCTTTTACCTTAACCATCTGTCTGACAAAATAGAAAAAGAAATCTTTCTAAGTTCTAGTAGACAGTATGAACATAATCGGACAGACATAGATATAGTATTTACTACTAGGATCAGAGGAAAAGTGATAGTGATTCAAAAAATACTGATAACAATCCAGAATGAAATGTTACTGTACATGAACCACTCCCACTGTGAATGTAAGAATATAAGGCATGGTTGGTGAGTATCAGGACTAAAGTGAAACTGGGGAGTCTGCTTTCACTTGCCTATTAACACATTATTAACTCTAAAAGATAAATGATGAACTTCTGTGTTTACAATTTGATATGACTTATGCTCAGCTTCGTTCTGTGATTACAACATAATAGCTGCACTGAGAGCAACAAAAGATGTTACAACAAAATGAGATCCTGAAGCTGAGGTCATTAAGTTAACATCTTGCTTTGCTGTGGAACTACTTTGCCACAGGGCTTTTTATGTGTATGACTAGTTCATATGTTGTGCGGTCTGATGCAAAATGCAGAGGATTACCGTTAGTGTTCTTCCTCAGTAACTTATCTATGTGGCTGAAACACTTAAGAATATATGAGCTTGAGTAAGAGAAGACAATAAAAGAAGTACTAAAAAAGTTTAATTTCCTAGCTCCGCAGGGGTAGCCCCAGTTAATTAAACTTTGCGTCTTGTTTAACACAGCTTTAATAATTTATTAAGGCTATTAAAGAGAGAGAGACAGAGACAGAGAGAGGGGAATGGAAGAAAAATCCTTTCTCATTTTATCATCCAGAGTCGTTAATTTTCTTATATAAATAGCAAAGGCTGTAAATTTGACCTTATTTAAGAACAATCAACTCATTATTCTAACCAGAGTCACATTTTATGCCTTATGGAGCTCTTATACTTTTCCGTCCTTTAGACCTCAGCAAATTTAGGAAAAATCCCCATCACCCAAACAAAAGCGATTGCATTCGGATATGCTTTACCTAGCCACTTTTACTGTATGATGGCAGTGATTTGAATATGCAAATTAAAAACCATTAGTCTCAGTATTCATGAGAGTGTAATTGAAATAACACGCTGGCCTTTAAACTGTGACAGATATTCCTTTTAATTATTCAGTGGATGTTTTAGTGGACAACAGCTACCACAGTAGAAGTTGAAGCCAATGTTCCGCCAGTGTTCCTCTAATGTTTGTCATTTGGTAAAGTATTACTCTTATAATAAGATCTTAATGCTAAGAGAAGACTTGGTACAATTATCTGACAAGTGAGAGTACGTGGAATTGATCTGAGTTGAATTTTTGGAGTGTGTGTTTTCTGAATAAACCTAACAGTCCAGCAGTTAGCCTCCGAAATGGTGACACTTTTCCACGGCCTGCATCAAGTTGGCTCAGTTTGGCCACAAATCTGATGCATGTCAACATCTCTATAGTCCTCTTTAGCTGCAGCTGGTTGCCATAGTGACACTGTGTAAATTATAGTGACATCATTTTCATTTGAAAAAAGGAGGATGAAACATAAAACCCTAGGGTAGGAGGTAGGGTAGGAGATGCTTTCCTGGAGCATTTTTTTTCCTATATTGTTTAAAATCCCTTTCACAACCCGATTGCAACCAATTAATTAAATGTTCTAAAAAAAAACACAATAGTGAAATGCACAGATTACAGCGTTCAAAGCAAACTTTAGTGGGCTGCTAGCCTGACATCAGTCTTACTGCAATCAGCTGTTCTTACTGGCCTGAGATTACTTAGAACACGTATCAAAACAACAAGTAAAAACTCCAACTTCTATTCTAATATACTCATGAACAGACGCGACTGCAGATCCGAATTCAGAGGTATGCACGAATCTGTGGACCGCGCGGGGGGGTGGGGGGTGGTGGTGGTGGTGAGGGTTGTTGGTGCTGTGCAGCGTTCGTGAACCCTCTGGAACAAGCATTACGTGTTCCGGTACTCTGGAGACCTGGCTTCGGGGGGAAGTCTCAAGAAAGGGCTTTGGACTTTTGAACTGTGTATTTTCAAAATGTAGCTGCTCGAACCGTTTTTCCAGGATCTCCTACCCTACCTTTGAGTTAGAAGCTGTTATTACATTATATTATTATTTTTTATGGCAAGAATACAGTTGTTGACTTTAAATGTGGTTGCTTTGTCAGGATAGAAGTGCCTCAAGCATTTACTTTGACATTTTCTGACAGTTCACCATCCTACAGCGTGACATGGTGGCACCCATAATTGAGGCAGCAGCAATTTTGGATTGACACGTGTGTGATCTGCATGATTTAATGTCAACCTGTGCTTCATTTCAGCTCACTTGAAACCTTGGCAAAGGTGATAATAGAAATAGCATCTAATAGCACCTGGTCGTCCCTGCTCTAAGCACATATTATCACCGCACCAAAAAGGTCATGCTGAGTGGAGGGGGGTAGAAATGATATGTGTGTTTTGGATTTAGTGATAGTAGTTATGTAGGTATGGAATATGCGTGTCTGGTGTTTTTAGTTAATTATTACGTGGTCAGTATCAGCAGTGGTTCCAGAGCTGATAGAAAACTAATGTTTAGAGGCTTCAAACGTGTTGGATGTAATGATGTCTGACTGAACGAGGTTTTACCTAATAAAGCCTCTGGTGTTATACAGATGATTAAAGGTATAATGTTAAAAGGTTAACTCACTTTATTATCATCCCTGTTGGGAAATTCAGTCTCTTCACTTTCCCCACCCTAATACACACAGCACTGGGCACATTAGGGTTGAAAGGGCTCTGGAACCAACCCCAGATCTACATAAGTACCTTGGTGAAGGGCACTGACAGGGGAATTAACCTACATCTACCCATTGTTGACTGAGTCACAGTGTGGAGAGAGCAGACTAATTCAGCCTTGCGCACTGATCCTTCTAACTACAAGATGGAAGCACTAACCGCTACACCACCTCACCATCCAAGGTGCAGAATGTAGTGGCATTTAGTGTTCAAGTTGCAGATGAATAACCCACATTTTACCCTCCCTGCTGTAAAAAAAACACCAAAAAAGTGCTAAAGCGCTCTGTTGTGTTTTGTTTGTCTGATCTGGGCTTAAGAGGACAGACTCCATCTAGATAAAAACAGCTGATTCTGAGCTAATGAAAACAAAGCAGAAGGATTATATAATTACCGAAATGAAGTCAAGGGAACTGTAATCCATTTCTGCATTTAGAACCTGAGTCTTACACACTGAATATCTGAAACAGCTCTTTTCTCTGACTGATATGACATGCTGTCTTTGCAGCATGTATGTCCATTACATGAGTGTGTTTCTGTCCATCTGAGAATCAAGCTTTTCTTTTCTAAAATGTCAAAAATCTTGACTCCCAGCAGCTTCAGCCTCTAAGGTTGTTATTGCTGGCTGCTGCCTTTTCTGTCAATCAATACAACCTTTAAAAATATCGCATTCACTGCATGTGTTTGGTTGTCATGAAATAGATATATATTTTATACGGTCATGTACTCTGTCCCTCGCTGACTTTTACCTTTCACTGTCCGACTCGTTGGCACTTACTGATGGATGAGAGGTCAGTTTAAATGGCACATTTGTCACTACAAGACAGAAATTATTCAACATACGACTTGTCAAATCAGAAAACAGAGGCTTTGTTTTAGTTTAACGTGAGCTGCATTTTAAACAGTGTGTGGTTTGTAAAATGAATACCGGAAAATTATTAAAAATACTGAATAGCAGCCACTGTAAATGTGCTGACTCCCTGGTGATGTACACAGGGAAAATAATTAGTTTTACTCTAGGGCTGCTCACAAATGCAAGCAAAAACTCATACAAAATAGGCAGTAGGCACGCCTTTCGTCATTCCTCAGTTTGCAAATAAGGTGAAGTGGTGAAGTGTCACTGAAAGACCGTGATAAGAGACAGAAGGATACACAGACTGAGTGACACAGACAAGTGCGCCATCTTAGATAAGCTCAGCAATTCTCAGGCAGCTCCTCATATCTCCTCTTATTCTTGATTGTGGGGACAGAGTAACCTTTCAGCAACACACCACCCAACCTCCTTCCTTCTCCATCTTTATTTTTGGCCTCAAATTCATACAGGAGTACTTTTTTTCCAACTGGACAGGTACACTATCTAGATTTAATTCCCCAGACCTCTTTTTTCCCCTCCCTCCTGTTCTATACTGTTTCCACTCACCTTTTTTATATTCACCACAAAAATCAGAATCACCAAGAGAATGCATGAGGTGATCACATTGTTGAGAACCTTGGGGAGAAATAACATGATCCAGCTGAAGGAAAGAGAATAGAAATAAGATGATGAGTTTTGTAATTCATTGCAGAGGAAGTTTTTTCCTCCCCTGTTGCTGTAGAGAAAAATGTGATTGAGTTGAGGGGAACAAATAAACTGTGAGAAGTAAATTGGATATGACTCTGTGTGGGGAAAATACCTCGCTGTTTTCATTAACTTGGGATAAAATGTGTAGTTACCGTGTTTCAGGAGATTAGTGGTTGTCAGTGTAATCCATACGGCTATCATTTCATTATTATTCCCTTATATTTCACAGCAATAAATGCTATTTGACTCTTGTTTATTTACTTTTTTTTTCCTTTTCTCATTTGTGCCTCTTCCTCTGCTTTAATGCCTCAGCTCTGACTCAGCCGAAAGACTCCTGTAGATCACAGTATGTGATGTGCACTGTAAGAACAAAGTCTTATATTCTTGGGTTGTTATTTTCTCCCCCATCCTCTCCCTCCCAGCCTTCACCCGTCATACAATACACGAGATCTGAAATAGACTAACCCTTCACAGTGCAGTGTCCTCCATATTTTACCTGCCTTTGTCCACCACTGGCTTTTTCATTCTCCGAGCTCTTCCCTTTTCAATCTTATGGCGCATTGAGGAGAATAAGTAATAACAGTAGAAAGGACAGATTGTACTCTAGGAATGTAATGGACAGAACACCCAAGACTTTAGCACAAATGAAGTTGGAGGAAGATGGGAAATCATTGAGAACGAAGAGTAAAGCCTCTTTGTTTGTGTGTATTTGTTTTTGCTTTGGGTGTACGTAGAACAGTCCTGCACTAGTGCATGGATGAACACCTCGGCCCAATTACTGTACTTGTACACAGGCATTTCCTATTTTCCTTTAAGGTGAAACGCACATAAGCTTGACTTCTTGTCTTTCCATGCCATACCGCAAGCTGAAAAGACAGTAAACAGAAATAAGCATAAAATTACAGTTGCTTTCATTTCATTCTGCTCAACAGCCAATTTACATTTACTTGATGTCCAGCACAAAACACACATCTCCAAGTTTAAAGTGTGATTTTATAAAACTGCGCTGTCACGTTACAAAGCTTTACTTTGTAGTTTTCGAGAAGTTGTCGCTTCTGACTCCTAAGTTTTCATCTGACAGCAGACATTTGCTAGTTGTTGTTAGGTTCTTGCCTTTTGCTCCTTTGACACTGACACACACAGACACAGTCATGTTTAATGAGCAGGAGCCTCGACCGAGCAGCAGGTTGGCAGGATAAACAATACTTGCGTTATATGGGGGAGGTGTTTACTTTAGTAAAACACACTGAACACTGTGTACTGATACTGTGCTAGCCCTGCTACACACCGTGTTCATCGTTAAATCTCTCACAATGTGGTCATAAAATAAGACAAGTGCACACTGTACAAGTCAGTGAATATCCCTCCAGGTACATAGACTGAATTTCTCTTTCTTCTTTGTGGTTTTTTTTTCAGTCTGTCATCGTATAGATGACTTTCAAAAGCTTTCCAGTAGTACAGCCCAGGTGTCTTGAACCCTTATCTGCTTATTTGTAGGAGTGAATAAAAAGCAGTTTCTGACACTTTATCAAACCCACACTCTTTAATTTTTTCAATGTACATATGTTTCAGGAACCACATGATTGTAGATGTATAGATATACATAGACTTTATTTCAAACACAAGGCAAAGGAAGTTCCAGATGTATTTATGTATAACAATTTCATTGTGGCTCTTAAAAGGTGCGGGAGACTTTCGTCACCAATTTTTCATCAAATCTGTAAAACCTCAGTCATAGCCTAAGTATCATGGATCCGTAAGTCTTTCTGTGATTACTCACCTGGATCTCTTCCCTCACGGTGAAGAATTTCTAAGTGCCATCCACCATAAACAAACGATGTGTTTACAAACAGAGCCGGGAGGTAACTTGGGCATTTTTGGAATTTTGTCGCAACGTGCATTGTGGGAAATGGAGGTTCACACAGTGGCAGTTACGCCATATGATATTATATGGCCGCAACAAACACGACGCGGAAACGGCTGAAATGTGGAAGTGGAGCTCCGCCTGGCAGCGGCAGCTGCAACAAACATGAACCTCCGTTTCCCACAATGCACGTCGCATCAAAATTTCGAAGATGCCCGAGTTACTTCCCGGCTCTGTTTGTAAACACATGGTTTGTTTATGGTGGATGGTACTTAGAAATTGTTCACCATGATGCAAGAGATTCAGGTGAGTAATCACAGAAAGACTTATAGATTCGTGATACTGAGGCTATGACTGGGGTTTTACAGATTTGATGAAAAATTGGTGATGAAAGTCTCCCGCAGCTTTAATAATACTTTATGTCTGAAAGGAATAGGAAGAAGCCAAGCTTATATTGTCCTACCCCAATTTTACATGACTTGGCTAACCAGCTAGTGTACACAGTTATTAAATTACAAAAAAAGAGAACAAATTATTTCATACCATCAATAACTATTACTGTTGTACTCCCCTTCATATTATTATTATTATTATTATTATTATTATTATTATTATTATTATTATTGTTATTATTATTACTAGTGTTCCTGTTTTTAACTTCATTTCCCATCATGCAGCGTGGTACTGCACTTCCCATCAACAGTCATGGGCAATGGAATGTGATTGTAAGACTATTATATTCCAAAATTACTAATATCTCCCAAAATATTGGTCCTATCAACTTGCCGAGATATTTAATGTGGAGATGGGACTATTCCTCAACTGTAAGTACCAAAATGGTCGGTTAAAAACGTCTCAATTTCCCAGAACTGTGCAGATACACACACACACACACACACACACACACACACACACACACACACACACACACACACACACACACACACACAGATGCTCTGAGACCTTCCAGTGTTATGATATAGATTCATATTATTATTATGGTTATCAAACACATAACCAACAACTGGTATATTTACCCAGTAAAACAAAGTATAAAAATAATCAGACACTGCTGGAATCAGAGGCCATGGAATTGGTCCCTGTATAGAGTGATAAATATTGCTAATTACTATCATTGCACTACTATACAGCACATCCATGAGTCATTGTATTGATTTAACACAACATTAAAGTCCAACCTATAATATTCCTCAGCCTCATTGAGAGTTCTCCTCAAGATTTATAACCTGTGCATCCATTTAGTGCAAATACCCAGTCCCAAGCTTTAATTTACTCTGGGTCATCTACTACATAATATGCAAAGTGCTATAAATGTTTTATTTGAGAAGTGATTTTTTTTTTTTCTTTTTTAATACTGTACATGACTGCTCAGTATTTATATAAAAATGCAGTGGTGGCCACAAGTATTAGAACGCCTGACAGATCTGAAAATATTGACCTTTTGAGCTTCTAAAACATGATTTCATTTCTCAGTGTTGTTGAAACATGCAGATGGTTGCTCTGAGCACCACAAATATCAGAAGAATGAGTCCTATTGTTTTATTATTTACTTTAATGGCCAGGATAGGGCTTGTACATTCACCAGCGTCACACAGCTGTGTCCTTTAACCACGAACACACCAAACGATGATACACAAGGGATTTAGCTTCTTCTGTGAAGGAACATGATTGTGTGACATTGACAGTGAAATAGGCCTTCCTTGTTTTTTGTAAGAAAAATTCTAAAAAAGAATCCAAATCTCCTTATGATATCTCTATTCTATGGTTATAGAGTATAATGATGACTTTGTAGATATTCCATTTATTTTATAGGTATTTTGATCAAGATCTTTTTTATTGAAGTTTTCTCAAGTGCAGTGGTGAATGGTCCTTACATAATTCTTTAGTAAGCATGGGTGTAAATCAATCGCAGCTAGCACCATAGAGGGAAAAAAAAAAAAAAAAAACAGAACAAAACTTAGCAAAACAGAGCAAACATCAAACTGTACATAAAATAATCCCAGTTATTACCAGTGCACTAGACATAATAAAGGCTCACTATCACAACAGAAACCTGTGCTAGAAGCTAGAAGTAATTACAGAGTAAGCAGCATTGTTAAGCTGCACCTAAACTTCAAGCATTTGCAGGATCTGGAATGGTGTTTGGAAGGGACCCCACATTTTCTTTTATGGGTATTTTAATGGCCAATTCAAAGAAACAAATCATGTAAGACCTCTTAAATATGCTAAGTGTTCTAATAATTTTTTACTACCACTGTATAATTAAATATTCATTTACATTTTCCAGAGAAATCTATTTTTAAGGAGCCACTCTGATTAACCACTAGCTGAATATCCTGTCATATGGGCATTGTAAATTAGATAATGTAATAACATCATAGCATAAGATGGACAAGCGCAGTAATGCTTATAAATAATCCTAACATGTGAATTGCATGACAGGAGAAGCTGCCGTAATCACATGTCTGTTTGCAGTAGATTAGACAGAGAAGACTTAAGCTTCTACTAGTCCTCAACTAGTAAAGTGTTAAAGAGTTTTCAAAGCCTTTGTGTTGGTCGTTTCCAGCCAACTGATCACTGAATCTGAGCCGGCGCCTAAACTTGTACCCGAGCCACTCATGTATGCATTACTTTGTGGTGATTTCAGAGCAGGTGTTAAATGTGATAAATTCTTCGCTCAAAGGCAAATCACTTTCTCTTTCTAAGTGAAGTGGATGAATTTATTGTTCGCTTGTTCTGCTCTGATTCCCTGAGTAGCCTGAGGATTTTCAGTCATCTGTTACTTGTGAGATTTTGTAATTCTTGATAAGATTACAGACGCACAGCAAGTTAAAGCTGAGTCTGCAGCACACAAAAACATGCTTGCAATGTAATGAGGCAATGTGATCCATGTTGTTTATCTTTGCATGCTCAGTTTCATTATGATTTAAATACCTCTGGCTACTAGCATGTTCGTTAGCTGACACTGATTAATATTTCTTCTCACTGATATGCCTAGACATTTCATTTGAATGATAGTTTCTCAGTTTGCAGAGTAAGCACATGAGCATTGGCTGATATACTGAGGCTGTGAAGTCTGTGTATTGAAATGATTTTTGATATTTGGCAGCTAGGAGTCAGACTGGAGAGTATTATCCCTGACTCTGCAGTAAGAGAATGTATTAGTACATACGTATGGATTCTTTTTATAATTACCTAATTTAGTTTGATTTTTAAGTGTGCATCATAGAAATTGGCACTTGACACCTTGAGTGAATGACTGACATGCACGACTGACAGTCAGTGATAGTGATTTAATTACTGAGGGACTGAACTACTTTATATGCTAATTAAAAAAGATTTAAAAGCCCAGTTCAGCATGAAAGAAACTTATTACATGAAAGACAAATGCTAATTTAAAATTTTGGCCTAAACAGGGGAAGTAAACATTCAATCTAGACAAACATTAACCTCCTAACAATTGGGGTGGAAAAAAGACATTAACCTAAGTAATATCATATTTCTCGTTTAATTTAGTACTTTTGATGTAAAATTTATGTCTTCTTTTCTATTTGTTCCATCTTTTCTCTTGAGTTTCTTATTATTCAGTTAGTCAGAGAGAGAATGCTGGAGTCTATCATTACCACAAGCAATCATGGAAAAGATCCACACGGCCTTATGGGCCACTTTCAATCCTTAGTTCTGTGGTGTGAAAGAGGAAATCTAGTCAGCTATTTCATTCTCTGAGGACCTTTTTCAATTTACAGCATGGATTTCCCATGGCTGTCAAGGCTGGCTGAGGCTGAGATGAAGGATTTTGGCCAAGGAACCTCAGGTGTAACATGCCAATGGTTCATAAGATTAATATATTAGTGAAAAGCCATAATTCAGTCTGAGTGGAAATACTTTATGTAAGGACATGAGAACTTGGTTTGTGTCCTGTTACACCTGGAATTGGAATCCTTCAGTGTCAGTTCCTCACCTCTGTGGATTCAAAGGATACTTGTAAAAGGTTGTTTCCTCAGTGAGAGCAGTGACAGCTTCCCATTTAGCTTGGTTTTTTAATGAAGTACTGACAGGCTGAGCTTGTTCTGCTCTCCCTCCATTCTACAAGCTGCTTGTTTCTTGTTCCTTTCCATCCAGGCTCAGATTTGAAAACAACTGCCATGTTGGTTTGGCTGGGAAATCTCTGCAGATGATCTCCACAGGGAACAACTTGTCTGCCAACCTTTATCCTTGCACTCCTGAACTAAGAGCTGGTAATTCAAGGTCTTTCTCTTGTGGGCCTCTTTGCAGCTCATCTCCCACAGCACTGTCAGCTCAACTAGATTTATTGGTCGGTCTTCGGGTGACCACAGCAAAATGTCTGGCCAGAGGGTTGTGTATACCACCTCTGGGAACTTCTGCCCCTTCCCACATCAACACACCTCCAGGACCTGGCAGTTTGCAGCAGATTGGGCCTTGACAATTTCTTTTTTCCCATTTGCTGGAGTGATTGGCTAGCCTCTTGCTACATCTCTCTCACTGTTGTGTGTCAGCAAGAGACAGAAGCGCCTTATCATAGTGCCAACTATACCATACTTGACTTAGACATCTTTTACAACTGGACAGTATATGTCTGAATGTCTGCTTTTGGCCACAGAGCTTGCAGTTCAGATGTAATGGCAAAGGAAGGTTGTTGTACACGTTATCCCAAGAGGAAGGAAATGCATAAGGACTGCAGCTTCCGCACCTCTGCCATGGGTGTGGAGGTATTATCCAGGGTCCTTGTTTCAGTGCCTTTGACCTTGCTGTTCTTCTTCATTGGTCTGTACTTCTGCCTATGCCAGGTCTTACTTGATCTTTACCTCCATGAGGAGGTATTGGGATCACTTTGCTTTGTGTGTTTGTTTGCGTGTTTGTTTGTTCGTTTGTTTGCAACTTTACAGGAAAACTATTACAACCATCTTTACCAAATTTTACCCACAGATGGACCTAGGCCCTGGGACAAACCCATTATAATTTTGGGCCAAGTAGGCCAAAGTTCAAGGTCACAGCAAGGTCACAAAATCTCAAATTTTCCTACCTCTCATCATTGTGCAATTTTCGAAAATTCATAAAAAATTCAAAACCACTCCGATTAGCCTCCAATTTGATACACCCATAGCTTATAACAATATCTTGTATCTGGCCCAAAATTGTCCACATCCACTGTGGAATGTGGACTCTGTGGACATTTCAATTTAACATTGAAAATCCCATTTACGACACATTTTTCATTATAACTCAACAAATATTGATTGGAATTTAATATAATTAGACATACACATGACTGGTACCAAGCTTCAACTTTTTCTGCTGTATGGAACAACCTTGAAACTGTTTAATTTAAAAAGAAATAGTTGATCCACACATGCACACCGTTTGGGGTGCTTGGTGGAGATTTGCGTTCTCTGAACACTTGTTACTTCCGCCAAGAGGTATTGTGATTGCTTTGCTTTGTGTGTTTGCATGCATGTTTGTTTGTTTGCATGCGTGTTTGTTTGTTTGTGTGTTTGTTTATTAGCAAGATAACTCAAAAAGTTATGGACGGATTTTCATGAAATTTTCAGGAATTGTTGATACTGGCACAAGGAAGAAATGATTACATTTTGGTGGTGATCGGGGGGGGGGGGGGGGTCTGTCTTGGTGGAGGTCTGCACTCTCTGAGTGCTTTTCTTGTTACCCTTGCATTTCCCCACCGCTAGGCATGATGCATTAAACTCATTCCCCACGTACTTTACTGGGCTATCCTTGATGGGTGGAATGACCTCACCCTGAACTCTGGGGTTTATTACTTTGACCCTCCTCATCATCTTGCTCTCAATTCCCAGGAGGAGGCTCATACCAATCTAGTGATACTGCAACATGTAAGAGGTCAGTCCTCTTGCATCCACAGAGAATAGACACTCACTTTCCACATCCAGGAGGAAGATTGTGTGAGATCTTTCTCTGAAATAAAGTATCACATTAACAGTTTATAACTTAATGGCATGCCTTTTTCTTACCTGCCATAATACCTGCTAAGTATTGGGGATTTTTGTGGACACTGTCGGAGACATACCACCTGGGTCGAGGATGGGTGATTCTTTGACTTTCTGGAGAATACCTTGGATTACATCCTGCCCTGTAGGCTCAATAACATCCAGCTCAGTTGATGGTTTTCCAGGTTTACACACATGACAATTAGTTGCTGACCCCTACATAGGTCACTTCCCCTGTGGTTCCAGCCAGATACAGGTAGTATAGGCTGCCAGATACAGGTAGTATAGGCTACCAGATGTTGCTTGTCTTTAAGTAACTGTGCCCACTTTTCTCTTTGCATTGCTGTTGCAGCCATTTGTGTTTATTTTTGAGGCTCTTCTGTGGTGTTTTTACTGGTTTTGTGATAGTCCCCCCCTTTTAGTCAGGTCACAAATGTTTCTAGGGGGTATCAACCAAAACAATCATGTCAGCTATGCTTTGGAAGAGACAATCATCTACAGAAGAAAAAAAAATAAAAAGAGCTCTGACCTGAAAGAGGATATCTGGCAGCTCTTTGATGAGCTGCAAGTAACAAACACTCTCCTGATAAGAGGCATGGATGTGGCTGACGGGCAATCTAAAAAGAAAAATGAAACCTGGTTAAACCAAGGTAACAATGCAGTTGTTCTTATTGAGTCAATTACTCCCAACTTTAGTTTAGGAGAGAAGCAAGGCTGCACAAGAAAAGGGGATGGGTTTATGTTTTATTTTTTTCTATTGCAAGAAAACCTTTAAATATGTAACTCTTCAGATGACTTCCTCTCAGCAACCGATGTTCTTAATAGCCACAGACCACCTGAATACTGTAGAGCATCTTTTGATGGCCTTCCTGAACTATCGTTAGCCTAATATGTACTGAATTTGACCAAGTAGTTATTGCTGGTAATTTTAACGTCCTTGATGACAACCCTCATGACAGAGGTACCAAATAACTTTTTTTTTATTCTTGATAACTTTGGACTAATTCAACATGTGTCAAAGCCAAACACATAGCAAGGGACACACTCTGAATCATTTCCAAGGGTCTGAACATTTCTTATACTGTGGTGATTGATGTTGCTTTTTCTTGTCACTGATGTATTTTCTTTGACAGTACAATTTCAGGAAAGAATTCTGTACAGAATTAAGTTATTATGAAACAATACATTCCTGAAAACACCAATAAAATATGTATTCAGGCCTTCTATTCATGATTCCTATTTAGTGAATTTGCTTTTTTTTTCCGCCAATAAAGTTCAGAAAATTAGACAGGCAATCACTATCTGGAAGTCAGGAGCAGGATGCATGTTGTCCCTGTATCCAGTAAAGCAGCATGACGCAATTTGACTCTACTGATCATAAATCCCTGGAGGTTTTTATACAACAATTGAAATCCTCCTCTTGCTGTCTTGACATTCTATCAGCAAACTTACACAAAAAAAGTTTCTGGTTGCATTGCTTCAGATTTTTTTTTTTTTTTTTTTGCAGATTGTGAACGCATCTCTTATCAGGTTTGTTTTCACCAGCACTGAAAACTGGCATCTCAAATGAACAGTTACAGGCCTGTACCTAACCTCCCATTCTTAAGTAAAATCATTGAAAAGACTGTGTCTCTACAACTCAGGAAAAATTCATGGCTGAAAACAACTGCCTCAATGTTTTCCAGTCAGGGTTTTGACCACAGCACTGCACTGAGACTGCTCTTCCTGAAGTGAGTAACAATATCCACCTCAGCCAAAACAGTGGCAGAATCTCAATCTTAGTATTATATGATCGCAGTGCTGCATTTGACACAGTTGACCACAACATATTATTGGATAAACTGAAAAAAATGGGTAGAAATCTCTTGTTGGATATTTACTTAAAGAACAGAGAGTTTGTGGAGTTCCCCATGGCTCAATTCTGGGGCCTGTTGTGTCCAATGTTTTTTATGATCACACTCTAAATTACCATAATTATGCTAATGGATTACAAATCTACATCGCCTTAGCTCCAGGGGCCTCATGCACAAAGACTTGCATGGATTTCATATTGAAACCTGGCGTACGTCCAAATCCAGAAAAGTCCGTACACACAAAAAAATCCAGATGAACAAAACTGTGCGTATGCCCGAATCCAAGCACACTTCCTTTGTACATCCCAATCAGCGTGGAATTGACTGCATATGTTGAAGTACCAGGCTCCTCCCTCTCCACGCCCACATTTAAATATGCAAATGAACATAAACAGGGTCTACAGGTGGGATTCCCTCTGTGATTCCCCTCTCCGCGTGATCAGATGATGACGTCAAGGTGGACATGAAGCGGGGGCCAAAATAGGCAGAAGGAGAAAAGAGGATGAATTCAGCCCGTTTGAGCAGAGAGTCACCGCTATTTTGAGTGACACCGTTCTCACAGGGCGACTCGAATCATCCCCAAGGTAAATATATATTTACCTCCACCAAGGAGGTTATGTTTTTGCCGGCGTTGGTTTGTCTGTCTGTCCATGTGCAAAATAATTCAAAAAGTTATGGACAGATTTGGATGAAAATTTCAGGAAATGTTGATATTGGCACAAGGAACAAATGATTAAATTTTGGTGGTGATCGATGACACATTAGTTCATTCTGCGGGTCATACAATGGTCTGATCACAGCCAAATAAGATAAAGGTTCATGCGTAATCATGCCAGGATATCAAAGAGGAAATCAAAGCCTTCGACTCCTCTTTAGTCACTCCATTTATTATTTCCCAAAAGACAATGAGACAGAAAAAGGTGAGACGCAGTCTCAGCCTGTCACAGACCGTGGGATTTCTCCGGTCCAACAGCCAGCTGCTGATGCCTGTCCTCAGCCGTGTCCTCACCTGTGCTCACCTGAGTCACCAGAGGACATTGTGAGGACAATCGGCGGCGTCAATGAATGCCTGGACCGACTAATAAATGTTCCCACAGACATTAATATTACATTAAATGCATTTATCAACAAGTGAATTCTGTGTCCTTGTCTCTTCATGTGGTTGAAATCACATCCTATTCGGATGACAGGATTAGCATTGATGGGTCCAGGGTCTGGGTCTGGTGATGTGTGTGTGTGTGTGTTTGTGTGTGTGTGTGTGGGGGGGGTTACTGCTGCTGCTCTAGCAGTAGGATGACGTGTCGGTGTGTTCATTGTTCATTTTTGTATTTCTGATGTGCCCATTAATCGGAGGAATGACCTTTGTCACATTATTAACAGTTTCTCAGTGTCACCTCGAAGTGTCACCAAAGGTTCAAAAGCGCTAGAAACATTCGTACGACAGCTATGAAGTTGGTGTGGAGGGCCGCACATTTCCACGGTCATGTCACTCTTTGTACATCTGAACGTGAGCGTAGAAAAGGGCGTACACCACATTTTTGTGCATACGCAACCTTTGTACATGAGGCCCCAGGTGATTGTAATCCTGTGCAGGATCTTAGTGAGCGCATCCAAGAAATCAATGACTAAGTGTGCCATAACTTCCTTCAACAAAGACAATATTGAAGTTAATGCTTTTGGAGATCAAGAGGGAAAACTAAAAGTGAGCAGTCAACTGCAGTTTGTGATTCTAAACACAAGAGATCAAGCCAGGAATCTCTGCATCACCGTTGCAGCTTAACAGCCACTTCTAGATTTTATCACCTCAAAATACATTTCAAAGCTAAAAGGCAGAATCTCTCAGCAAAACTTAAAAAAAAAACAAAAAAAAAACGTATCCATGCATTTATCTTTAATAGGCTTGACTGCTGTAATGTTGTGTTCACAGGCCTTTCTGAAAAATCAATCAGGCACCTGCAGCTGATTCAGAATGCAGCTGTTGGAGTGCTCACCAAAACCAGGAGAACGGAACACATTAGCCCCATTCACAGATCACTGCACTGGCTCCGTATTTGCTAAAGAATAGGTTTTGAAGTATCCCTGTTAGTGTACAAAGCATTGACTGGCTCAGGAATAAAACCAAATGGGTCAAAGCCACTTTTAGTTTTTATGCCATATGTCTGGAGCCAAGTCCTAGAGAATAGTAGACCAGCTGCAGTCATTGCCTTCAACTCCACACAGTAATTTTCCCCCTTCTTTTACTATATTTTAATGTATCGTATTTGCTGTTTTTATTATGTTTTAAGTCTGTGTTGTTTTAACCCATAAAGACCCAGTGTTACTTTTGTAGCAGTTCCCAAATGATTTTTTTCCTCTATATTTAACCTATCTTAAGTGTTTTATCACTATTTATTGTAATTTTATCCTTTTTATTTTGAGTTTTTTCAATGTAAATCATGTATTTTCTGATATTTAATTCACTGATCATGTAGTAGATGTTCATAAAAGCTCAGAGTAAATTCAAAGGTTATTATATCAGAAACAGAAAACTAAAGAAAAAGTGACTTTCAGTCAAAAACATCATTAACTGAACATAAAAACAAGTGTGTCCATCCACAGTCATTTATCAAATTCCATGGGTTTTACTGGTGAATCAGTGTTGTAGAAGATGACGGTACTTTCACAGTAACTATGGAACCTCTGAATGTCCAAATGGGTCATATCTGAAGACCATGAAAAGATGACAAACTGCATTTTACACCAGTTACTTACATGTATTGATAGGATTAGTGGATCAACAGGTGTTAAACAGTGTCGACCAGTGGCTGTTTGGGTCTTTACAGGTTAAATACTGTCATACTTTATAAAACCCTTTGAATTGCCTTGCTGTTGAAAGGTTTTCACCTTCCTTTCGTATTTCTTAGTCCTGCTCATTTGAGTTTACACAGCTGTGCCTGCGGCTTACTTGCTAAATCCTCAACACCTTTTTTTAAAATTTTTTAGGGGAAGCTGGTTTTAAACATCTTGTCGATGTCATTTTTACCTGTGATTCCCCTTTTCCATCTTACCCAAATGGAGGCTGCCCTGAGGGGATCTGAATGTCATTAAGTGATCCATCCATTCCTGTACTCTTTATTTGCTGTTACGGGAATAAGCAGGCACTACAACCACCTCTCTTAGGAACTACATGAATTTATCAAAGTATTAGAAAAAATATCAATATCTGCAAAATGTTTGCTGTAGACGTTTGTGTAAACTTGTAGCATCCAAAGCATTATAAGTGGATTTATGTAGAGGATGTGCTGCAGGCATGTCAGCAACAGCTTCAGTAAGTGAATGGATAGGTAACACTAACATTAAATAGTGCATTTTAATTAGACTGAAACACTTACACTATTAGCATCAGTATGATTTGTTTTGCAGATATGCTGAAAACATCTAACCAAGTCTTTAAAATGTACATTAATTGGCAGTAATGAAGTGTTTGCCTTTGTGTCACCTCAGTATATGCTGATTGAGAAGCACAGTGTTAGTGTGAGTGTGTATGTCCTGCCAACAGAGGACATGGTCTATACACAGACACATGAACTTTGTGATGAAGTGATTAGAATGTGGTGCTCAGACATCAAGGTTTCTGTGACTCCATGCAAGGAATTTTTGGCATTAATGATAGAATTAAGGTGAAAACAACCAACTATAACTAATCAATTATAGGAAAAATAGAAAGAAATAGAGTGTTGATTGTTTATATCTTAAAGGTCTGGGTTATAAAACAATAATGAGAAATCTGATAATATAATTTTACGTTGTGATAAATATCATTATGCAATAAATGTCTTAATATTGTTTACACTGTCATCTATGTTTACAAAAATGCTTGAAAGTGTGTTTTTAACTACTTTTACTCAATGGTGAATTATTTGCAGTCATTATAATTATTTGTTTGGTCTTCCTCTAGGTTTCTGAAATATGTCATGTTCTGACCATAAATAATAATTTTAAAACCACAAGTGACTATCTATTTTCTTAAAAAATATATATTTTTTAAAATTGACCTTTAAGCTTGACCTTTATGTATTATTTATCATGATAATTGTTGAGTACAACTCACGTTAAACATTATTTTCATGATAATTATTCATATCAACATCCTACAATCTCTAGGTGTGATGTATTTAAATATTTTTGTTCATTTTCAATGGATTTTCACTAAAAAAGACAAAACCTTTTATTAAATTATTTTTTTATATGAGTATTGACAGGCATAAATGTAAATAAATGCAAATTACAATTATAGTCATGTGAGACTTTTATCCTCCATTTTGTCATGAGGTTAATAATATATAATCTGGAGTGTTTCCTTTTTCTATGATTTTTTTTCTGTACTTATTTGTAAGTAAAGCACAGGTATTGATTATTCCAGTCTTGGAAACAATCTCTCGGTATGTTGTGCTGTGAGATCAATAGTGATTTGCAGATTACATTTTTACAAAAGTACATGTTTGGTACTCAAAGGGGACCTTTCACTCGACTGATATATTTTCTCTCTCTCTCTCTCTCTCTCTCTCTCTCTCTCTCTCTCTCTCTCTCTCTCTCTGTACAGTGTGAGACCATGCATTGCTGCAGATGACTGATTGACCAACTGAGGCCTTCAGTGTTGCTTCTGGCAGCATAGGCCACTGATGAGGATAATTGATGGCAGGTATTACTCCACTAGTCTGCATTGCATGAACAAATTAAACCACACACATTCCATTTAAAAACTGACCTGTAGAATTCTCAAAACTCTCATCCCCAGAGGACAAAACCATCATGATCTCCATCATGAGGGTGATCTTTAAGACGAACTACTGCACATTTCACACGAAAAAAAATGGGCCTTCAAATCCTAGTTTGGAACTGAAATACCCCAAACTAAAAAGTTCTTAACAAGAAAATGCAGATGTATTATTTGTTGCTTTTACAACAATTTCATTACTTGTCAGAATGCACATAACAGAAACACCAGGCCTTCTTTGGATTTAACACAAAAAATAGCAGGTGTTAAAAGCACCATTTTCACACCAGCCTATTGACCTGTTCAAGGGAACAATATCACCAATTGTCATTATGTCTCTGGCTCCTCCAGAGGCAGTATTTACAGTGCTGGAAAGTACAAACAAATAATAAATGAACAACAATAAAATATGAACAGTGTGATCATGAGGAAAGTCAGTTAATGTTTATCCATTTGTCTTTACATGGATATTAAATTAACATTTTATTGTTCCACTTCAGTGTACCCATTTGCTGAATTTGCATCTTCCAAGGCAAGGACATTTAACAAATTAACTCATACACATATATACACATCAAAACAAATAACCACATGCCGTCATCGCTTTCCATAGTGGGTCATGTGTTTAGGTGGGGATGTATTAAATGCAGTGAGCCATAACTAAGGTAAGTGTAATATCAGTAATGGTCATTGGTTTGGAAATAGATGTGTATATCTACTTTACGCATAGGGACTGCATTTTAATATTACATTCCTGCATGGAGTGTTTATGAGTGAGTATTCAATGCATAAACAATAAATGTAGAATTGAGTACTATCTATGGGGGGCTGAAAAATTCTTGTCAGTCAAAATGGTTCTTTTGCAGCAGCAAACGTTTTGAATCTGTTTATTTGAGAACAGAAAAAAAAACAGACCAAGGAAGAAAGTTTTCTTCTGAGCATTTATTTGCATGAATTTGCATGATTATGTTTGTGAGAATGCATGCGTGCACGTAGTAGTGTTCATGAACGTGGGTTTTTGATTCAGACACCTGCACACACACAACTGGCTGACATCTTTAATAAAAGCTACTTGGCAGAATACTTCATTAAATGCTCCATCACCAGTCATTCATCAAACCTCGGCAAGCAGACATAATAAAACTTTTAAACACTTCAATGCTTGGTCTGTACTGTAGCAATAAAATATGCATGGAGTATTTATTGACTCCAATATATACCCGCTATTACAGTCTCAGCTGTTAAATATCTCACTGGTACAAGTAGGAGAGACTGAGAATAAACTAAATATTCAGGGAAAAATGACAAATTAGTGGTGAAACATCACCAGCATCTGCATCCCCTGGGGGACTCCTGCCCTCATTGATGGCATGACATATCATTGATCAAGTAGCCGATAAAATTATCTCGAGTTCAATACACGGTGTGACTGATTGGCCTACGTACCCTTCCTCCTCTGACACTTTAGCGCTGATTGGCTTGTTGAAGTCAATAGAACAGGAGGCCAGGTTGTGGTCTTGTTTACCCATGATAGACGGCTCCATTTTTTTAGCCACAGGCACACAATTACACACAGAACTGAAACACTGAGGAGTGATTGGAGTCAAATGATCCTGATAACTGTTTGAGTCTAACAGATTATGTGACATTTAAAAAAAATCATTTTGTTCCAACAGTAACAACCACCATACATATTGTACTGTGTAGTAATTCCACACATCTTGTTTTAGGGCCTGGCCAAGCGAGTAATGGAGTGGGAAAGCACTGTGCAGCAATACTAATCATTCTATATCTGTTTTTAAAAATGAATTTAGCAGCAACCATAATAGCTCAAATTGTAGGTCTAAGCAAGTACTTTAATATGCCATTAAGGAATGATAACCAAATATTTAGTAAAAACATAAATTTCTCATAATTGACAAAGTAACAGAGTGAGGAAAAATATACAGCAGTTATTCAAGGTTTGGAAAAAATGCCAAAAAGTGCTGTTCCTCAAGGAAAGGGCAAATATTTAGCTCATCACATTTTTCTTAATGTATGACAGTACATTATATCCAAAAATGAAACTGATATCATTTTTATGTTGGTTTTAAAAGACATTAATTTATGGTGAGAGGCAAGGCAAGGCAAGTTTATTTGTATAGCACATTTCAGCAACAAGGCATTTCAAGTTGCTTCACACAGGACATTGAAATAAAAGAAACAAAAAGAAACACATTTAAAACATTATAAAAGAAACATATAAAAGGTGATTAAAAACAGCAAGTAAGAAAACAACACATAAAATCAAAATAAATAAATAAATAAAATAACATAAAATAAAATAAAATAGAATAAAATAAAAATAAAAACACACACATATTAAAGTAAAAGTTGCAGTTGCAGTGAGAGTGACAGTCCAAAAAAGTAACGGAGTGAGGTGTTTGTTCAGTGTGATGCACCGTAAGAAAGATAATCTAAGATTTTATGAAGATACTGACCAAATTATCAGTCTTTGGACACATGTTTCATTACTATATTTAAAGCTGCGTTTGACTTTCGTCACCAATTTTTCATCAAATCTGTAAAACCCGAGTCATAGCCTACGTATCACAAATCCGTAAATCTTTCCGTGATTACGCACCTGAACCTCTTCCCTCATGGTGAACAATTTCAAAGTGTACTCCGTCACAAACACTCCATGTGTGTTACAAACAGAGCTGGTAGGTCACTCGGGCATTTTCTACGTGCACTGTGGGAAGCAGAGTTCCACACACCCACTTCCACTTGGTTGACATGTTTGTTGTTGCTGCTACTGCGTCTGCGTGGAGCTCCACTTCACACAGCGCACATCACGACAAATTTCCAAAAACGCCCGAGTGAGCTTGTTTACTGTGCAAGAAAAGATTCAGGTGCGTAACTGCGGAAAGACATACGGATTTGTGATACTTAAGCTATGACTACAGATTTGATGAAAAACTGGTGATGATAGTCATACACAGCTTTAATACACATCTTTCTGCTGTTTTTTATAATAAATAACATTCAAAATCATCATAGTATTTGAATATTATGAAATATAAGATTAGACAGACATATATTTTGAACATATTTATTTACACGTTGCTATTCACTTTCTGAATTCATGCTGCATACATTCATTTACAACCTTTACTGTTCTTAATTACCTCCGCCAGGAGGTGTTGTGATCACTTTGCTTTGTGTTTGCGTGCGTGCGTGTTTGTTTGATTGTTAGCAAGATAACTCAAAAAGTTATGGACGGATTTTCATGAAATTTTCAGGAAATGTTGTTACTGGCACAAGGAAGAAATGATTAAATTTTGGTGGTGATCAGGGGTGGGGGGGCCATGGGGGCCCACTGATCTGCCTTGGCGGAGGTCTGCGCTCTCCGAGTGCTTTTCTTGTTTACACTGTATTCTATTTACATAGAATTTACATTTTTCTATTATCTCCAGTTGTAATTCAGGTGCAAATTAAATAAGCACAGTTTTAGAAACTACAGATATATGTCTTTCAGGCTGAATAATCAAAAACCTTGTTTTAGAGAAAAAAGAAATTGACCCTGATGTTCACTTTCACTTTGTCAGGCCCATTAACTTTTGTACTATGGTTTCTTGTCATTTGCACACAGAACTCATATCTGTAATAAGGTCATTATTTATTATTTAAGATTCAGTGGTTGATAATGATTTTTCTTTTTTTGTGAGTGTTGTAATTCATCAAAAATTCCACAGTAATTATGCAGCATATTATAATGCCATTCATATTAGAGGACACAATATTACTGTACCTTCCCCTTTCATGTGTTCAGGTTCTTCCCAATAACTTCAGATTTTCAGAAACGTTTAATCATAGGTGTTTATTGGTGGGGTCAAATAAGTGAATGACAGCTTTTAATGACTCTTGTGCTTGACTCAGTAATTATATTTAGCTTCACTTTTCCATCGCAGAAAAAAATGGCATCATATCATCTACACAGTTGGTCGTAAAGTTGAGATCAAATATTTTTACCTCTTCTAATGAAATGAGTGATTCTTGGCAGATCAAGTATAACTGGGACTCAGTATGGAACCACTGCTCATGGTCAAAGGTGATTACTGATGTGTATGAATAGGAGGAAAAGAGGAATTTGTGTGAAAACAAAATTCTTCTAACTTTATGGACAACACTGTAGTGTGATTTTATATTAAGTGTTTTCATTTGGACAGATAAGAGAAGAGACATTTCATCTCCATCAGCTTTAAGTATGTTCTGCTTTTTGTAACATTGGACTCACGCCCTCTGTCACCTTACTGGGCCTGGTGAATACCAATGAGAGTGACACCCAATCACTTGAAAATAATGTTTGACAGCATGAGAAAGAAAAGGGCACAGGGTGTGAAAAGCAGTGGAAAACATGAAAACTAATGGCTGATTTTTGTCATGGTTCTTCTGTCATTCTCTCCCTCTGCCTTTTGAACCCTCTGTCTGCAAGCCTGTCTACTAAAAATGACATTCATGCACAGTTAGTTTGGAGAAAAGATGTCATTAGTTTTCTTCAGCCTACAATACATTCTCCTTACCTTTAAGTATTTCTGTAGCATAAGCCTAACAACTAACCACTCCTGCAGTATGCTACACTGAACTCCTTTTGATGCATGGCTTCCTGAGTAATTTCATGGCTTATAGGTACAGCTGTATATGTGTTTGAGTGATGTTTGTGTATGTGAGACTACAATTACCCCATCTACCTGTCTGAAATTGGATAAAATAAGACATTGCATCCTGTTTCAATGTGCCTCTTACCATTTGTTTCTTCAAAGGCTTGAACTGTTTGCACATATACCAAGGTAAACATCCCAACAGATTATATATACTATATGTGCTTATAAAATATTCTGTTTTGAGGCATTTTGGGGAAATAAGAGGGAAGTACATGCAACCAATGTCAACAAATGTCTCATAGACCAGGAATCGATGTAGGACATTGCACTTAATATTTTGTGTATGTAACTCATCCACAAACCACCTCTTAGCAGTTTGAACTTAAACCATGAGATCATCTAGTTATTTTAAAGTTATACTTTCTTCTGCTTTCATGCAATCAAACACAATAGTGTCCATTCGTTCAAAAAATCAAAGGTGTTTCCAGAAGTGGATGTAATGAGGACTTGGCTGACCTTAGAAGCAGGCGTGCCCCCTTCTTATTTCAGCCAACACTAAACAGCCCAAGGCTGTATGGGCTGTCACCTCTTTGATGGACTTTTGTCTGGACGCTGGTGGGGGGCTGTGGTGCCAAGACTGGAGCTACTGGTAGGAAACCAGTAGTTTCTGTTTCCTCTGGAGGAAGTGAGCTGGCATTGCCAAACTGGTTCATCTACCATCTCCTGTCATAAGAGGATGGAAACCCCAACAGCTTGGTGAACAGACTGGAGTGACTTAGCTGCCATCGGAGATCATCAGGGAAGTGATTAATTGGAACTTGCTAATGATGCTGCAGAGCGGCAGTAAAAGCCTGGTCCTTCCACTGATGAGTCGACTGAAGTAGTGCCTGTAATCACAGAGTCTGCTAGTCTGCTGTAGTGTCATACCTTCGTCAAAATTGGGCTGCATATGCAAATGTTGTGTGCAGTGGCTGAAGAGGTGGAGAGGTCAGATGGACTTTCTGTTTGGAGCTCATCACTTTTGAGAAGAGGAAATGTACCAGGAGTCAAGGGTGGCCTCAGAGGTGTTATACTTTTATGTACAACAGGAGCAAAGAGGTTTAATATTTTGCTCCTGCAGGAATGGAGTTTGGACTTTCCTGTCACTGTCTCTGTTCTGTTTCAAGACTAAATCAAACATCTCCATCTCTGTCTCCTAACCTTTCATCTCTATACATCTTCATCTTCATCTGTCTTTGTTTGAAAAAGAAAAGAGGCTATCTACACAATCTAGTCTGTGTAAATCAGACATGTGGAAAAGGAATTTGTTTCACGTTTTTGAAAAGTGCTGCTTTAGTGTAGACACTGGTGGTTGAAAAAGTACTAAATGCACCCCAATCAGTGATTTCACAGCAGGAGATCTGACTGTGACTGAACCTGCTGCGACGTCAGTGATTGGGGTGAGACCAGAGATTTTCAAACGAAAGACAGACTTAATGGGTAATTCAATACCAATCTACACACACATTAGTAACCCTGTGAGGAAACCTAGTGGCAGAATAAATTCCATCATCCTTTACCCTAACTTTAAACATCACAACTGAATGTCTAACCATAACTTTTGACATAAGAATCTGCTTGTGAGAGTCTTAATTTTTTTCTCCAGTGCCAACAGACAAGCAAAGGACACACATCTACTTTTTCAACATTAAGTGTCTCTTGGCATCCTACAACATAGTTCCACCTAGTTCACACTAATCTTTCGCGTAATACTCTACATATGAGGTCAGACTTCAGAGGGATTAAACAGGAACTTAAGCGGCGATAATGTATTACCTACTGCAAGTCCTTCCGTTCAAGGTGTCTGAATGTGGAGGGCATGTGGGTCATTTGGTTGAGAAGCCTTCGCCAGTGATTTGTTGATTTGCTGAAAAAAAAAAGAATCACCCTTTCAAGGAATGGCATCGATCCGTCTTGCAGTACCTTTAAAACATTTATTACCCCACCCCCTGAAGGGGAGGCAAGGGGTATTGTTTGTGGTTCGGTTTGTTTGTTTCCTTGTTTGTTACCACTCTACCAGCAAAACTGTTGGTTGAATTCATACCAAATTGGGTGATCCAGAATAGATCTGATTACATTTTGGGAAGGGTAGGTCAAAGTTCAAATGTTTTATACATTTTTGAAATCTTCTTTTTCCCCATCTACTTATAATGGGCAAAATTTCAAACGTCTGTAGTAGCAAAACTATTGGTTGAATTCGTACCAGACTGGGTTTATAGATTGCCAGTGACCCAGAATAGATGTGGTTACATTTTGGGAAAAGTAGGTCAAAGTTCAAATTTTTTTAAATAAATTTTTTAAATCTTTTTTTTCTCCCATTTACTTATAATGGGTGAAATTTCAAATGCCTATAAAAACATGAATTTTGTTTCAATTTACTTCAAACTTGGCACATATATAGAGGCAACTGGTATGCTGACATCAGCACACACATAGACACGATGACATCAGCTGGATCAGTGCCAAAACAGGATATGTGCAAGGGGTGGGGTTTGTTGTGCCTGGCACCACTTGTTTTATCGTCAGTGTTTAACCCTGCAGAGCTGCTACATTTGCTTTTTAATTCTAACCTAAAGATGTGGAAATCTTGCATCCATGCATCTGTATATCAGAGACAGAGGTGGGTAATCCCAGCTCCATAGAGTAAAAGTCCTGCCATGTGTTTGTTCCAACCACTCACTGAACCAGCCCAGTTTGATGAGCACAACTCGTCATCCAGGTAGATGGGATAATTAGTGGAATCACCTGTGTTAAGTGAACAGGTAGAACCAATACATGGCAGGACTTTTACTCTATGGGGCTGGGATTACCCACCTCTGATCAGAGAATTAGATTCTTTACATTTGTCCTGGAATTACTTTTGTTCTTTTGTTGGAAATGCAACATCATCTCAGAGAAGTACTAGAATCATGGAACTTTTAGAAATTTATAGTCTCTGGTTATGTGTCTTAAGTATTGTAATTGGGTGCTTCTATGAAACTGGTCCCTAAAAGCAGGACATGGGGACTTAAAATTCAAACAAGATGTAGATTAAAGTTATGAAGCAAGTTTGGAACTGAGATAACAGAGAAATTATGTTTCAGATTTAACACATTTTTATTTGACGTGCGCATACAAAAATCTGCATGTAACACGTTAAAAAGGACGCAAATTATAATGGGACAAAAATTATGCGCTACTATTTTTTTGAATAGCTTTTTAGTCTTTCACAGGTACATTTTGGGAATTGAAGTAAATGTGCAAGGCAGAGTGTTTCCCAAAAATGACTGCTGCAAAATCACTCGCGATTTATATGTGTTAAAGCGGGCAGGTTCCGCATGTAATGTGTATGGACACAATGGATTGCGCAAAACAACTGGAATGAGACTGAAATTCATGAAAAAGCCACGTCTGGATTAGAAAAACAACTAGGATTGTCTAATTTAACGCAGTATCTTTATTTATAGTGGTATTTAAGAACATTTCAAGTGATGTTTTCAAGATAAAATGCACTGACACCTAGGTAGCTTTTCATGTCCCAATGTTGGTCCTATTTTTGGCCCCAATATTTTATTAACAAGCAGTGCTAGGCACAACAAGCCCAGTCCCTCGCACGTATTGTAGCCTATTTTGGCATGGATCCAGCTGATGTCATCATGTTTATGTGTGTGGCGATGTCAGCATATCAATTACCTCTATATATGCCAAGTTTGAAGTAAATTGAAACAAAATTGATGTTTTTATAGACATTTGAAATGTCACCCATTATAAGTAAATGGGAGGGGAAAAAAGAGTGAAAAAAATTCATAAAAAATGTAAATTTTGACCTACTTTTTCCCAAAATGTAATGACATCTATTCTGGGTCACTCGCAATCTAGAAACCCAATGTGGTACGAATTGATGCAATAGTTTTACTACTACAGACATTTGAAATTTCGCCCATTATAAGTAAATGGGGAAAAAATGATTTTAAAAAGTCATAAAAAAAATTTGAACTTTGACCTACTGTTCCCAAAATGTAAACAGATCTATTCTGGGTCACTGGCAATCTATAAACCCAATCTGGTATGAATTCAACCAATAGTTGTGCTACTAGAGTGTTAATAAATAAACAAACAAACTGAACCAAAAAAAAAAACAATACCACTTGCCTCACACTGTAAAAAAAAAAGAAAAAAAAAAACGTAAAAAAAACTTTTATTCCGGCAGCAGGGATGCCGAAAACATAATGTTAAATAACGGAAAGTAACCACTCATAAGAATACAGTAAATTTCCATAATTAAAATACAGTTTTTTGCCCTAACTTAACATGAGATTTTGCTTTCTTTTTTTTTTTTTTACTTTTACTTTTTAATGTTTAATAAAGAATATTGACATGTATTAAAACAATCAAATTACCTATAAATACGGACAAACATTGTTTTTCAGAGTTACAGTATTTTTATTAGTTATTAGTTATTTTACATTTGACATGTAAAATCACAGTCTATTTTTGTAATTTCATTGATATTTTCCTGTATCTTAAAAATACAGGAAAAATCTGTAAAACAAACGGTAAAAATTCTGTTAAATTACAGAGTTTTTTTTACAGTGCACCTTCAGGGGGGCGGGGTAATAATTCATTAATTTTGGGATGGCTCATAGCAACAGTGTATTTTTTTTTTTTTTTTTTTTTTTTTTTTTGCATTTATCTAAGGTCATCATTAGGTACATCCTGGGAGGAAATATGTCTAAATTTCTCTTTTATTATAAAGCTGGCAAAGTGCCAGGTACTGAAATAAACCCAGTCTCATGGAAAGACCCAATTAGAAACCAAAGTTTACAAGGTGTCTTAAATTGATCAGTAAGTTACAAAAGTGTGAATTTTTCTCCATGAAGTAATATTTGTAATTCATCGTCGTTTCAGTTTTAGGAGCGACTTCCTACCAAATGTAAACAAGAAGGTTTACTGTGTGTGATGTGTTTTAATTTGATCTGATCTGTGTGTGATGCATAAACACATGGACACATCAAAGAGCTGAATTAGGACTGGTTATTGTCTGTGTGGGGGTGTAGGAAGTCTCCATCATGACTAATGGGTCTCTGCCTCTAATTACAGGATCTCACATACACACAAACACAGAACCAAACACGTGCTGCTGTTTTTTTTTGTTTTGTTTTGTTTTGTTTGTTTTTTTCCTTTGTATGTTACCAAAGATTATGTGCTCATGTTTATTTAAAATTACAGAGGGGTAAGCATGGTTTCTGGGTAACCCATAAACTAACCACTGGGATGATGTGTAGGTTCCTGTAAAATTTCAATTACTTGTTCTCTGAAGCAGTAACGAGATTATGTTTGTACCAGTAGCCCACAACAGGTGGGCATGTTAACTCCTTCACTCCCCAGTGGTTTCTCTCCTGTTCTCCTCTCTGCTCTCTTGGTCTCCCTGTCCCCTCTCTCCTCTTTTGAAACATACATGTCTACAAAAAACAGAAACCATTCAACAAAGCGGGCTGATCCGGTTTTCATGTGTCTAGTCGGATGTTTCAGTATAAAACAGACCTTATTGGTTCACTTGAAGCCCAATTAAACTGTTGTTAAAAAAAAAGAACTTGTTTGGAAAGACAAAATTAAAATACTCCACTTCTTTTTTCACTCTAATAAATGTCAGTTATAGTCACTTGTGTACGCTAGTAGAGTGTCATTTTTGTTGATGCCACTTCATTCTCTTCCGTTTGGTGAAGAGCTGGCTCGTTGCGCGCGCACTCTGGGTGCTCTCTAATTAGTGGGTGCTCTGTTGTGCGTGGGGAGGCTGGGCTCGTAGCTGCTGCACAGCTCCGGAGAAACTTGTGCCGTTGAAACTTTGACAAACCCAAAATGCCTGTCACATAGCTTAAACCCGTTTAGAGTACAGTATATGCCGTTCAAGAACTCTCCCAATGTCTGACGAGGGAGAGGAAAGCGACGGCGGGAGGACGCGTGTCTCCGAGTCTCCCTCCCCGCCTCTGTCCGCGCGTCTTCCCCGAGGATCTCCCTCCTCTCCGCGGCCCCTGGACCTCTTCTCCTCCGCCTCACCGCTGCTCGGGGACACAGACCCGCCTTACCTCGCCTCTCCGGAATGCCTCAACCCATCTCTAGAGAACAAGGAGCCGGACAACTCCACACAATTCACACCGACAAAGTTCGGCCGGCAAAACGAGGACACCCACTCCACGTTCTGTTCACGCCAAGATGTGCAGCTGGATGCGGTTTACGAGCACTACGATGACCCGTTCCCCAAGTGGAGAGGTCGAGGCGCGGCGAACGCTGAGCGATTTCAGCACCGCGGACAGCGACTGCACCGCGCTCCGGAGCTGGCGGACTACGGGAACCACTACTGTGTGGACCACATAGAGCCCGAGTTCAACACTGAATCCCGACAAACGTGAGTTATCCCTTTTAGACACTCATTTAATTCATAGGCTGCATCTACTTTTCAAGTAGCCTGTATCCCTTTGCACTGTGTAACACCATTCCTTTGCTTTGATATGTAAAGAAAGAGGAGTTGAGAATGCAAAACTCCTCTTTTCATCAACAACCTGTTATGTCAACAAGTAGCAGTCAGTAAACCCAGTGTTGTAAAGCACCATGGATTTTCAACTGCATTTACCTGCAGCTAAGAATCAATGATTTACACCCAGTTGCGCTGTAGCCTGTATGGCCCTTATGGATTATACAAGTGAGGACGGTGCATATAGGATATAGAGCAGATTTATAGCAGCTACAGTCTGATCTGCTGCACCTTCCTAAATTAAACCTTTTCAGATGATTTATTGAGTTTGCATTGTCTAAGTGATATGTGAACTTACATTTTCCTCACTTTAAACTGTCAGATGTAGTGTTGTTATTAATAATTGTGTTTACATCTTTTATAATTGGAACATTATTTGATTCTATTCAAATGAGGGTTAGGTTGTACATTAGTGTGTACCTCTTCTGAATTTACTCATGGATATGTATTTGTGTGAGTTTGAAGGAATCAGTGAGTCTCTGGGAGGTTTCCAGTGTAGCCTTTTTTGCCCTTGGGTGCAGAGGCTGTATCTTGATTGGTTCCTGTGTGTAAATATAAAACCAGACAGCAGGGATGTTGTAGTGTATGCCTATCTGAAGAGAGAAAGAGAGAGGCAGGGCATGTGGCACTGAGCTGAAGTAAACTAAACTGACTTGAACAGTCCATTCCACATTGTCACACTCATCACACACGCACTCACAAAAGCCTGACGGGGAATCTCTCTGCCATTTAAAACCTAGTCTCCACTGTAATTTCTCTCAACTCTGCTATATGTTTAATTGCTTGGTGCTCGATAACTGCTCACAAGGCCATTTTGCGATCACAGCCTAGGGTATGCGTAAGAGAGAAAAGGGACATAAAGGATGACACTTAATGGAAATTCATGTAGCCCTGTCAGGTTATGTGACCATCAAATATTGAGAGTAGCAGGCCTCAGTGTCAGGTCTTTGATCTTTTCTGGTCTGGTTCTTTGATTCATCAGTGTCCAGCTTAAAAGGCCATGCATGGAAAAGAAGCACGTGGTCGCAGTGATCATTGACTTAGGTAAATGTTAGAATACTGTGCATACGTGAAAAAGAGTGTAAGAGCAGGCAAACATCTCTGCAGAATGTGATGTGGAGTTCACCTTTGATCTTCAAATTTTGCAATTTACTGCTTGAAAGACTGTCTGTGTGTGCATTTTGATAGAGAGCATAGAGAGAGACAGAGCTCAGAGTGTGACTCTGAAGTGCTCTGCTTATGTGTATAGACTGATAAAGTAATAACTCATTAGAAAGTTCTACAATTTTTCCCACTTACTTCAAAATTTATTTTCCACTCATTATCCTTAAAATACACATCTCAGCCTTATTCATCTTCTCTTCTGTATTATTCTTAACCAAACACTGAGTTCCTAAACTGTCTATCAACATTTTCACCAAACACCAGAAGATTCAACTATGTTTAAGAGATATTGTTTACCCAGTTTCATTCAGTTCCTAACTGAAAGTTCAGAGAAAGTGACTATCTGAGATTTGGAGTGTATGCTAATAGGGTAATCTACATCACAGATGCTGTACCTTTCAAGTTTTATGTGACTTTCATCACCATGTTTTTGGATTTCCCCAGTGCAAAGATGTTTACTTAAACTGAGTAGAATAAATTTAAGATGACTAAAAATACACCCTAAAACAAATTTCAGTTGCATAAGTAAAGATGTTTATTCCCATCATGCCTTGCCATAATGTATCGATGTCATTTATGCCAGAGAGCCCAAGCAAATTTGTTCTGCACAACAAAGCAGCCAGACCACCATTCTGCTGTTATGATGCCACCCCTTCGGATTGTGCCCATGGGACCTAATAAAAAAAAAAAAAAAAATATATATATATATATATATATATATATATATATATATATACATATATATATATATATATATATATATATATATATATATATATATATATATATATATATATTTTACAGTCAATGGCAAGAAACATTACATTTGATCGCCTTCGAATTATGCCATTGTTTACACATATGATGTTTGTTGATTGAAAAGATAATTTTACAAGTCAAGGAAGTTGCAGTTTGTGGTAAAACTGTCCAGATATCAGACTGTGAAAATACATAAATAGAAAAACTAGACATCTGAAGGTCGTGGAGGTGACCTTATCTTATCTGTCTGTTCTCCACTGTCTGTTCAGAGTGGTTGAAGATGACTTTGCTGCTTAAACATGACCAGACTGTAGTGATTTCGACCTCTTTTTCACCTCGCTCTTGAGGATTGAGCTACAATGGGCCAAGGCAGTGGCTGACGTGTCGTTGGTTCATTCAACAGTTCAATACAAATCTAGATGATTTTTTACTATCTTGAAGCAACTTTCTTGGCTCAGAAAATTATGTTTTAAATCAATAAACATCTTATGGGTAAATGGTGGCACAATTCAAGTGGGATCAAAAGACTATCTGTCTCTCTCCACTGACCGTGGGTTCTTTTTTTCCAATGCCAGGGGACACAGCAGAAGGGACTTTGGCCCTTTATTGCTAAATATTTCTTTCACTTAAACACAACATGCAACATATGACAACAAAACATTACTTTCCAGCTTTTTGCTTTAATATACATCATGTGTGAAATCAGCTTTTCAGTGGATGTAATTGTCACTTTACAGTAGTTCCATTGAATCAGAAGCAGTGCTAACTAAATGTTTCCTTTCTCAGATTTTAATGAGGACTTTATTTTACAGTTCACTCATACTTAATATAAGACAAGTAGAGAGCTGCATTAGTTGAGCTAATTAACTAGAGTGGTAGTTGTGAGTTTTTAGACAGATTTGGTATTAACAAGGGAAGGAGCTGTTTGTTTGTTTGCAGTCTCTGAAGAGACATAGTGACAGATGCATCAGATGAATCAGTGCTATGTGCAGTTGAAGGGTTAAAATCTAGTGCATGTAATCATCTGAGAGTTGTTATAAACACTGTGCCATCTAAAACAGCTGAATTCTGGAGAGTGAAGGTAGATTCTTGTTACACGCAGCTTGGAAAGGAAGTCAGCTGTTTAGCAAGACATTTTCTAGGTGGTAAAGAACCAATTAGTGTTGTGGTTCAATTAATAAAATGATCCTTTTAGTGACAGTGATAATGGGATGGTTCCTTTAGTTATACCTTAAGGTAGACCACCAAGATAATTAATGTATGAATACAGTCCCACAGGGCAGATGCACCATCTTCTCCTCTCCCACACACACACACACACACACACACACACACACACACACACGTTTATTCGTTATCTATCCATCTCCATTGTGTCTTTCTCCTCCTGCCTCTGTGACTGTAATTCTACAAAAAAATGACACAGGTAAATTTTGTTTAAAATCAGACTCACAAACAGTCAGAGATGGATGGAGAGGAGGATGGAAACTAGCGATTCATTACCTGACTATAAGGTTATCTAAATGGGATGGCAGCCAGACTGTCCCTGCCTTTATGAGAACTCTCAATGCCTACAAATGTGTGTGAGACTGCGTGGGGTGTTTGTGTACATGCATCTCTGTTTGTTAGGTAGATAATAAGCAGTGGGAAACAATAAAAAATAAATCCACAACTGAATATATGCATTGCCATTTGTGTGGGAGTTTGGGAAACTGTGATACTACACCTTAAGTCATCCATACTCATTGTTGATTTGTGTCATAAGAATGTGCCTAAAACACAGACAATAATTTATATGTTTGGTCAACAGTAGATCTCTTTTACAAAGCCTCCCTCTCAAAACAGATCCAATCCCAAGAGACTTCCTGGTAAAATAAAGGTTGAAATATAAGACATTACAAATTTGCAACTTACTTGGTTTTTGCAAAAGCTTCTGTATCTGCAGACTGTTTTATTATCTCCCTATGTATGGTCAAATGTTCTTCTAATATTAGCCTCAGTGCCTTATTTGAACAGCATGTGTAGTTTATTTTGTGTACAGAGATTTGTAAAATCGTGGTCATGGGAACAGAATTTGTTAATATCCCTGGGTAAAATATAAATTTTGAATAAAACCAAACCAGTGCTTACAAAACGTTACAAACATTTGGCACTAGGATCAGCCAGCAAAGACAATGGCGCTCCTGAACTTACTTTGAGGGAAAATAAAAGGTGAAAAGTCAAAAATAACTGCTCCCAACATGCTTACTATTGCATTCAGGTATTTTTTTTTACTTTGGCTTAGACATTTAGAACACCACTCATCTGGATTCTAATACAGAAGGCGTCTATAGTGGTCAGTGTGACTGGAATTACTGGCGCTGAGGAAAAATACCTCAAAAGTTGTAAAAAATGACATTTATTTATACTATATTTTGTGTAGGGCTATCAAAATTAACACATTAACATGAATTAATCCATCATCATGATTAATCTGATTAAAAATTTTAACGCAATTAACCCATCTGCAACGCAGAATGACTGATTGTCTCTGCCAACGCATTTGGGGCAGTTTGTCTATGTAGAGTTACTGTCGCACATGAACAAATGGGCAGTTGATCCGGTAGTGACAAGCAGCAGAACCAGTACATAAAGATGGAAGATGCGAAACAGCACGTTGGCCCTCTGGATGGAAACATGAGTACAAAAATATCCAAGACGGAACAGTTGACCGACATAAAGTATTATGCACACTCTGCAGGAAGGAGTTTTGTTTTCACCGAAGCACTTCCAGCTTAAAATACCACATTAATGCAAAGTATACGTTAGTCATGGATTCTGCTAACACTTCAGCTAACACATCACCCAGCTTGCAACAAATATGTTGAGTGCATAGTGCATAAGCACAAGTATATTTCCTTCTTTCTTGAGTCTGTTTGCCATGTGAAATGAAATGCAATTAATATAAATTAAAAATGAATGACATTTAATCGTGATAAATCAAAATTAATCCACAGCAACCCTGTGATTAATCTGATTAAAAATTTTAATCATTTGAGAGCACTAATTTTATGTTTTAGATTGATTTTTGTTGATTACATTGACATAGAGTTTCATCTCAAGAAATATCCCTTTACATTTTTAGGGGGGAGGGGCAGGGGTGACACTGGCTGATTAATTGTCTTTTTCTTGCTCCATCATTATTTTACTGGCCTTTAAAATTCAACCATCCGTCAACCTCTTACTCAACTGTAACAGACTGAAAAGTCAAAGAATGCTAATTCCCTCAACAAGGGAATATTGAACATTGCTAGCGGAAAAATACTTGTGATTTATAATTCATTACCTTTCTGTTGCTCGGCTATGTCTTTAAGCTCTAAGTGGCTGTGAGAATTGTATTTTACCTAAAATTTCATCAATGATGTATATTGTGTCCACATTGTAGAGAACATTCAATAGCAGTAGTGGTGATATTGTCATGCACATACATTTGCACATACCTAGACTCTATATCCACATTTCCATCCATGTGAACTGCTGGGAGAGAGATGTACCCTCTAGTATAGATTGACAGCCCAAGGCATGCACTACTGATTGTGTAAAAAATTTATACCTTCTAATCGCACACAGATAACACAGTCTCTCTCTCTTTCTCTGTCTCTCACTCTACAGTGATTTGCCTTGGTGCCTTCTCTTCATCTTCTCAGTTCCACATCCTTTGACACCCCTAGGGAATATTTTCACCAATAGCACATTTCCATTTTCACCTTTTCTTTCAGTGTCCAACCAGTGCACACACACACCCACACACACGCACACGCACGCACACACACACACACACACACACACACACACACACACACACTCACACACACACACACACACACACAAATGAGTGAGCAGAATACTAAGTAGCCTGAATTGCAACTAACCATACCTAGTGTTTTCACATTTCTCTGGCACATTTTATTGAAACACCTGTTGTTATATGTAAGGTTATTAAATCAATTCAGATGACAAGAGAACACAGAATTATTCTGAAAACCTTTAGTCAGATATTTGTGTGGACAAAGCATCCAATTATACCTGTGTAAAAAGAAGTAGACATAGGCTCAGTCAGTCCACTCAGTAAAAAGGTTGCAATTATGTGCTGTGACATACTATGTATTAAACTGTTGTGTAAAATGTTCCACTTTTACTTAACTATTTCTACTTTTCATTTACATTGTACCCATCCACACATAAGCACATTGTCTGTCGTTACACTCCCACATTAACGCTTACTCTTTTTCCTTTTGATTTTTCAGCTTCAGGGAACATCAAAGTTGTTTTTTTTTTTTCCAATGTGTGGGTCAAAGTGTCAGGCTAAACAGCAGATGTAGGCCTTTGTGCTTCAGGAATACAACAAGAGGGGGACTGTAGTCCTGGTAAAATGGGTTGTGTTTGCAGTAACCATGGTAATTACCAGTGTTTTGTGGACAGTATTATATGGTGTTACACTTTACATGTTATTGATGTTGGGGATTTTTGCCCACTCTGTCCTACTGAGATGTAACAGTACACCATTTAGATGGACATTCTATACTGAGGAGGGGACATTACGGCTCATGTCATTGCATATGTACATTCATTTGTCAATAGATATTAATGGTTGGACAGTTACTTTCCGTGATTAACTGGCTCGTATTGTGAGTTTGTCATGGAGAAGCCGATAAAGGTGACAGCATCATTACCCTCCTGTCAGTCACGGATGGTGACCTGAGTTGGCCTTGTGATGAGCTTTGACCCTGCATTGATCTGATCACGGATCGATCCATCATAGATATGTTTGTAGAGCTTTCTCTGAGGTCAGGGAAGAGGAGCTTGCATTAAGAGGTGTTGGTTGTGTTATTCCAGTGTCCATCCATGAGACACACGCGAATAGAAAGTCATAGTTTTGTTCTCCATGTTAAAAAGCCACAGTCAGTGTGATGTAACTGATGATACTACTTTTTCTTCTTGAATCCACCATTTCTCTCTTCCTCTCCACTTTCTTCTCCTTTCCTCTCCACCTCTTCTTTTCTCCTTCCTCTTAATCTCATTTGCTTTCTTTCTCCTCTACATCTTCTACACTGTTCTGTCTCCCTTTTACTTTCTCCAGGGTGGAGGCCATGCATCGGCGCCACACCACCCTGAGGGAGAAGGGACGTCGTCAGGCAGTGCGAGGTCCAGCCTACATGTTCAATGAGCGTGGCTCACCTCTCACTGCAGAGGAAGAACGTTTTCTGGATGCAGCTGAATATGGGAACATTCCTGTTGTCCGCAAAATGCTAGAGGAGTCCAAGACTCTTAACTTCAATTGTGTGGACTACATGGGCCAAAATGCTTTGCAGCTGGCAGTAGGTAATGAGCATCTTGAAGTGACTGAGCTACTGCTTAAGAAGGATGGTTTGGCAAGAATTGGAGACGGTCTTCTCTTGGCGATCTCCAAGGGTTATGTTCGTATCGTAGAGGCTATTCTTGGTCATCCTGCTTTTGGTGGTGGTCTCCGTTTGGCTTTAAGTCCCCTTGAACAGGAGATGCGGGATGATGACTTTTACGCTTATGATGAGGATGGGACACGTTTTTCTCATGATGTCACGCCCGTCATCCTGGCGGCTCACTGTCAGGAATACGAAATCGTCCACATCCTTTTGTCCAAGGGTGCCCGCATAGAAAGGCCACATGACTACTTCTGTAAATGCACAGAATGTGTGGAGAAACAGAAGAAAGACTCTTTCAGCCACTCTCGCTCTAGGATGAATGCATATAAGGGCTTGGCCAGTGCAGCTTATTTGTCCCTCAGCAGTGAAGACCCGGTGCTGACCGCTCTGGAACTCAGCAACGAACTAGCAAGACTCGCCAACATTGAAACAGAATTTAAGGTGAGCTGATCTCTGTGTTTTTATATTTTACATATTTTTCTTTTCATTTTGTACTTGTTAATCAATACATACTTTCCCTATGTTTTAAAATGTTTCATTCACATCCGCTTAATAACCACAAATATGGTTACTCTTTGCATTCCACAAAATGCTTTCCTGTCAGTTACTGGATTTGGCCCCTACACTTTTTTTAGCCAGTTCAGAGACCCAGTGGTAGAAACCCACCAGTGGTCAACTCAGGTAAGTTCAGTCCAGACAGCTTTATTTATCTCCCATTGGCAATTAATTTGTAGCTTCCCAGTCCATACATTCAGTATCAACAGACAACTGGTACATGAAACAAGTTACAATAAATCAAGCAACAAATAAAAGCAATAAATAAAGCAACACTGAATGATTGTGAATGACTAAAATAACAATCATTAAAAAATGGGTGTTATCTGTCTTGAGTAACTTTAATAGCAGAAGGAATGAAGGGCTTGTAGCAACGATTAGTTCTCATCAAGGGCACATTAAAATGACGGCCCGAAGGCAGTGGGGAGGATGTGGTCTGGTTGGCTGATAAGTTATTTTTCCTCCCTCAGTGATTTTTCATGCAAAAATTACAAACATTAGTTTCTCAGATGTGATGATTTACCAAGTTTCTGCCCTTTTTTTGATCTTACAGCCTCTCTTCTCATTACTCATTTCTACACCTCACCTCCTCTTCATGTCTTAGTCCTTCCCACCTAAGATGTGAACCGAGGAGATGGGGAGGAGACATCAGGAGAGAGTAGCAGAGGCAACAGACATGTTAAAAAAAAAAAAAAGAGAGACATCCATGCTTCAAGCTGTCATTTTAAATTAACCCCAGACATGGCGCAGCTGCTTCTGGCCATTATTTGGTTACAATGAACTGTTCTATTTTATGGTCTCTGTCAGATTAGCGTAACAGTGCTCATGAAATGCTCATATTCATAATGTGTCATAATGTATTTAGGGATGTCATGCATGCTTTTAAATGAACACACACAAGTCTGATTGTGCATTTGGTCATTGTAAATAAATAATACACCTTGTAAATCAGGAACACTTTCAATTGTAACTCATAGCTCCACTGGCCAGCATCCTCATAAGCAAAATGGCATAGACAGAATAAACAAGGAGGCACAAAATAGTGAATTAGTAAGAACCTAGTGGAACATTTCTAGATCATGGAGTGTGGGTTGGTACAAATTTAAGAGAAATAAAGAAAACAATTGTCGCCTTAATCAGAAATGAAAATAATCATTATGGACTTGTTTGCCTCCAGGATAATGTTGATAGCAGAAAACTAATATGATAGTGTGTTGTTGCATTAAGTAGGTCATGCATAAGTGTTTAGAAGTTAATAGTGTTTGAATCTTTGATTTTATTAGCCCAAAACACACCCACAAATATCTGTGTAACTGAAGCTGACAATATACCTTTAAAATGTTTAGATTCGGTTTTACACACCAGCACTCACACCCAACCTGCTGGCCTGGTTTACTGGCATCTGTCCTGGATTGAGCAGTGTGATTGGCTCAGGTTTGCTGGGCAATACGCCTGCTCACAAAGTTTGGGCAAGCTTTAAATGCCAGCTTGAGATTGAAAGAGATTAGATTTTTTCCTGCTGTGCCAGCTTGCACACCTATCCCAAACATTTTTTTGTGATGTTAAAACACTTATAAAACAAGAGGGAAAAGTCCACTATGTATTACAAAGATACAAGTAATCACCATATGGCAAATAGTTGCAAAACAATAAGAAATGTACAAATGCTCATTTTATTTTAGTTCATAATTGCATCTCATTTAAAATCATATAATGGAACCACAGACTAGGGCTGCACAATAGCAAAACTTGCGATATGGGTGTACAACATTGCGATAACGATAATTTTGCGATATTCCTCATTCACCTAAAGAATTACCAATTTCATCTACTAAAAAAAAATGTTCCTTAACAATGTTCAAATGAGCCAATTGTTTATATGCTGATTCAATTATTTATAATTTAAGACAAAATACTATACTACTACAATCAATTACACAGTTCTGTCCAAGAACTTGGTGATGCTGTTACCATAGACCTTCAGACACAAACGTAGTCAAATAGTTTGTCATTTTATTCACATATAATGTCTAAATGACATGGATGTATTTCATAATACCAAAAGTGCTAGAGTACTGCCATGTAAGAGCTTTAAGAAAACAGTATCCCATTGATTGCCTGGTTTGGTAAATACTGCATATAAAAATAAAATCTTTAAATATACGTGTTCAGGCCTTGCCCAAAGTTGTGCTCTGAAAATAGTCACATCTTTTCAACATTAATAACATCTAAACTTTTTTTCAACCAGCAGCAGTAGCATTACTTCAGGTTCTTTGCCAGAAAAACTAGCATGTTTGAGTGATAGAGAAAACCACTCTGGTACCCCATGGTGTGTAAAACAGAAAGTTAATGAAAAAAAAAGAAAAGAAATGATTGAACGTCTTTGTGATATGAATATTGCACACTCTGTTATTGCGATAATATTTTTTTGATACAATGTGTAGCACTACCACAGACCTTTATATAGTGATAACTTTGAAACCTCATATCATCATGATAAAAAGTTTAAAGCATGGAGTGTTCATCAGCCTGCAGAAATACACAGCTCCTTTCCTTCCCTGCACGTTTTTTGTTTTTGTTTTTTTTGGCAGGATCATTTGAACGGTGTAGCAGTCTCACTTTGTGTCAGTGCCAGAGGAACCTGTGGCTGTGTATCATTGTCATTAACAGTTTAACGCTCTGTGAAAACTTTTCTGTGTATCAGCTGTATCCTCCACCTGAGGAATAGAATACGGACTTAGTAACCTGTTACCTTCAGTCCAAATAATATTCAATTCAGTTTGATCACATGACAGGTCTATAGAAGAAATAACAAAACTTCTAGTATAAATGTTAGGTTTGTCACATTTATGTGGTATACTGTCCATATATTTGTATCACTCGCCTACTAACACTTATTTAATTCATTTGTTTTCTTATTGTCTTAAGTTAAATTTACACAAAATTTCAAGTTTTTTTTACTTTGCTGTAGTGGAAATTTCTCAGCTCAGATTGTTTACTTACTGTTGTAAAGCAAATTTATAGTTAATATCTCAAAAGCTTGGTCATCAACTGAACTAATCATAAAGCAGTTCATCCCAGTCTCTCATCTTATTTGTCTTTTCATGTTTGTTTTTTTTCCTCACTGTCTTTTGCCCACCTTTGTGTTTGTCACTCAGCCTTTCTGCTTGCCATTCTGTTCATCATCTCCAGACAAGTTAATGAGAAGGGCTCACCTGAGGGACCAGAGTTATGTTGGAGCTCATCTGTCTCATTACCATCTCATTATCACTCCTCTGCCTTCTCTTCTTATTTGTCCCTACGTGCTTCCTCTTTGCCATTGTCTCATTATGTAAAAATATCAAATAATGTTAAGACTGAACTGTCTTGAACAGTCCATTTTTATGCGTGAATATGGGGAATAAAATAAAGGGCACTGATTGAGGCGTGGCTCCACTGATAAAAATGTGACATTTTAAAGAATAAAACAATACTTTATCTCAGTAAGAATGGTTTTATCCAAAGCATGTTCATATTGTTCAGACAATATGAGACTAAAGTATATGGCAACCAGAAAAAAGTCAGTGTAAGCAAGAATATTAAGCATATGTAAACAGTGGTATATTAAAGATGTAAATTTGAGGCTTTACAGAAACATTTTAGTTGTCCTTCCCTTAACTCTTGTTACTTTTGCCCCCAAAAAAGGAGGCAAGAGATTATAGTTTCAAGTAAGAAGAGTATGAAGTAAGTTAAAGACAGAGAAGTAACTGGAACTGGAATGATGAATGGAGGAAGAAAAAGAGATGAATGAAAAGCCTGTCAGTCGTACTCTATTGATGCCAGTGGAGTTAGATGAGTCTGATATAAATTAGATGCATTCTGGAACCATTTTCCATAACCTTGCTTTAAAGAGACGTTTGCCCCTTTGTGTAAACTATTAAACTTTTTACAATTAAATATTAAAAAGACAAACAAAAAGGGAAAACTCTACATATAAAGCTTTGGGGGGGTTGACTGCATTCACCTGTAAAAGACAGGATTCAGGCAGTGCAGACAAAATCCATCTTAGGAATAGGAATTGTATTTGTGATGATGTGTGCAGCTGTTTTCACCTGCCCTAAAATGTAGAGAAACTTTTTAATATAATGCTGATTCATTGTCGCAGCTACTGCTGCATCACCATGTTTAAGTCAGTTCACCTGCTCATTTATCTGATTCATACAATATCTGTGTATGAGTCAGATACTTAAAGCAGGGGTGGGATTCTTCCAGATAAATCCATCTTTTCTGACCTGAAAATGAGGCTCTCATGAATCATGCAAATCCACTTTTTTTGGGGGGGTGGCAGGGGTCAGGTATTGGTAAACATAATGACCGGTCACCAGTGCCTCTGATTCATGTCTTCATCTCACTCCACAAGCCATTGATTTTGTGCTTTATATACTGCTTTACAGGTCACTGAGTGTATGTGCCTGTCCAGGCAGGTGAAAGCCCGCCCCTGCAAGTTAATGTCCAATCACTGTTGTGCCTCAACAGTGATTGGGGGGTTTGGCTTTATAACTCACAAAGGTTTAAGTCGCTCCACTGTCACATCTCATCTGTTCAGTTACTACACATGGAGTGAAGATGGACCACGGCTTGGACACCCCCCCCCCCCCCCCCCCTCTCTGTCTGTCTCAGAGAGAGAAAAAGTACGTTTGGTACTCACAGGGGGCCTTTAACTCGACTGATATATTCTCTCTCCCTCTCTCTCTCTCTCCCTCTCTCTCTCTCTCCCTCTCTCTCTCAATATGCTTGTGAGCACGCAGCATGAGGAAGCCCCACCCCTCAGTGGCAGACTGTCGACAGACAATACAATACCGTGACATGATAAGGAAGTGCTTACGGTAGATAACCATGGCCTTTTTGTACTGCCGCTTTCTTTTAAAAAGGGCAGGGGCTCAAGCCCCCTTTGGGTCCTATACATGCACATGCTTGTTTTATACTACTGTATACAAGTCGTCAAGGAATAAGAAAGTGTTGGATTGTTCAGCACAGAAAGTGTTATTTTATTCAGTACAGTGATGTAATTTGTTCCTACTGTGAAATTCAGTTTTTGCTGACAAGCAAAATAAAAATATAATTTTGGGAGAAAAAAAATAGTTCTCTTTACGCACAAAACATGTTCCAAACCGAAACTGTGGCCCAAAAATCGAGGTATGGACCGTACCGTGGGCCACTACCTGTACTGTTGCACCCCTAGTAGGTGCACCATATATTTTCCTGCTTTTTTGTCCTTTGCCAATCACACCTTTGTTAAATAAAAGAGAATGGTGTCAGACAATAGAAATAACTCTACAGCTCTGATAGTTCAGACACAAATTAAGTGTAAAATCTACTCAAGTACAAAACTTAATGGATGCGTTTGTAGCAGCATTTGTGAAAAAAGACTGAGAGGGCACAAGAGAATATGAACACAGAAGTTATGAATCTGGGTGTGGAGCCAAATCTTTACATTTCAGTCAGATGATAATGCTTAGCATAAGCCTTTGATAATGAAGTGGTATTTGGCCTTATACTCATTTATACATGAGCCTTTGTGTAAAAGACAAAGGTGAAGTTGGCTAAACATTGGTGTAACAGCCTGAACAGATCAAAGTGACATTTGGAGCAGTTTTCATTTCAGTGTTCTGAAACTTGAGGCAACTTGGCAACTCAGCAAAAATGATCCAATCATGTTAGGACCTGGGGTGGATCTTTAATCCTTGAATAAGAGTAGAGTTTCATGTCACTTGTTCAGCAGACGTTTTAGGAACCACATACACACTCATTTATCCACTGGCCTGTGACTGGATAGTGAACACATTCACACTGAAATGAACTAAATACTGTTAAAACCAATGTCAGTTAATTGTTAGAAGAACTACAGGACACAGGATGTGCATTATATCATAATCATTAAGACAAATAATTTTTTTGTGTTTCAGAGACAATTTAAGTGCCATGTCCTGGTCACCACTGGTGTAAATTCTTTTTTGAATAGGTCGTTAAAGAAGCAGATTGGGTGCAAGTATGATACAATTCACAATGCTATTAATGAGTGCAATCCATTGTGTAAAATGGTGCAAAAATACATTCAGCATTTAAAAATAAACTTGCATAATGTCGTTTAGATAACATTTTTTAGGATTATGAATTGAGCTGTATATAGACAACTCATGCTGAATGTTTACTAACTGCTTTATCACAGACCGTTATATTTTTATCCTTTTTATCTTAACATTTTATGTCATTAAGAATTCATTCAGTGTACCCATCATTTCAGGCACTGCAAAGAGAATGCTGCTAGTGTTGGTGTATGTTGACTGTCCCTGAGAGGAATCTTAAAAAGTATATCAATACCTCTCTTACAGCTGAACATGCATCTTCAAATAGCATATTTTTCAAGACTGGCCAACAATTTCACAGAAGAAGCTCTGGACTCACACACACACACACACACTAAATCCCATTGGAGAAATAAGAGAGAGAGACAATAAGCAGATAGGAGGGGAGGTTATTCCCGCAAGAAGTGAGTTTTGGTTTAATTTAGATTTTTGTGATATTATGAAAAATTGAGACAATTACAGTACAAGACAAGAGAGAAAGTAAAACGGAGGTGTGATGGATGTCCATTGAAGTGTTGTAATAGAAAATCTTTCCATCACTTCCCTCCCCTCCGTCCATCTCACATCTCCCTCCCACCATGTTTCAGGCTTGTCCCCCTCAGTTCATTCATCTGTAACTGTTCTCACTCTGCTCTGTCTCCATTTTCAATCTCACAACATCGTCCTTTTTTGCTGTATCTCACGCCCCTAGGCACAAACCACATCTTGAATTATGATTGGACTTTCATGCATGTGTTGCTGCTGTGCATGTATGTTTGATGTCTGTCATGAGGGAAAATTCATTGATTAAGAAAGCATGTATCACCCTGAAGACTTGCCCTTTCACGCATGTAAAACATAAGATTATAATGGCTTTCTTTAATTTACTAGCTTAAAGGAAAAACTACACCTCATAGTGTCTTTTCCTTTACGTCCACGGTGGGCGTATAGATGTGTCATTGCTCAATGAGCAGATTTAGTTTTTTAATTTTCATATGCTGACAGATCTTATCTTATATGCTGTTTTGTTCCTTGACTTTGGTCTTACATTGGAATTCCATGCTAGTGAGAAAGCTTTTAAAAGGTATTGTGGTTGTTATTTTGGAAAAAAAAACAAACACAAGGAACACAAGGAGTAAGTGATTGCATCATTTGATATTCATGGCTGTGGCTACAACTAACCCATGCTAAAAAGAAACGTTTCCATCTGATCCAATGCTGAAGGAATTACAATGATGTTCGGGATCTGTGGAAGGACTGATGTAGAGAACATACTGTACATAACAATCTGCCTGGGGAGGCCTATGTTATTTTTTGTTGGATTTTTTTTTTTTTTTTTTTGGCTTTATCTATATATGTTTGTGGATAAAATGATATTTGAAGGTTGCATATTGTGAATTGCACTTGAAGAACTAAAACTGCCAGAAGCTCCAATCTGCTGAATGCTTTTCTGTTGATGAGATGTTCATGAATGGACAGGCAAGAGGAGACTTAAGACAGAAAGAGTTATGAGTGAAATAACTGGAACTGGAATGATGAATGATGAATGAAAAAACAAGAAGAGAGGAGTGAAAAGTCTGACAGTTATACTCTAGTGAAGTCAGTGGAGTTAAATGGGTTCCATGGAGACACGTCCAGTTTGAAAGGTTTGTTTGGGTTCTTAACTGGGTTGTTTGTGTTTTTTTGTTTATAGTTAGTGTGACTGCAACATATGGCAGCCAGAAAACTGGTTAAAAAAATGTCAAAAAAATTGAGGTGTAAGTGAGAATGTTGTCACCACTCCCACATTGCTGTTGGACAACCTTGACAGGGAACTGAAGCGACCATCTGCTGCACGTAAAGCCCTCTTTGAAACTCTGAGCCAACCATTTAAAGACAAGAGTACGCATTCAGGTCTTGGATTATTTGTGATAACAGATGAGGCTGGAGGATTTGGTCAAATGATCAAATGATGATCTTTTGAGGCAGAATCACAGTCCATGACCTGAATCACAATCAACTACATTTTCTCTCTTTCTGTAGTGCCGTGGCTTTTTTATTATTGTTGTCATTTGATCAGAAATTCTACATTTTTGCATAATTTTGTACTAATATTATTACAGTATTTTCTAGATAAGTGCTAAAATTACACTGTCCTTTAATACAGTGATTCTCAGTGGGTGGGTCGTGACCCAAAAGTGGGTTGCAAGCTTGTTGTCTGTGGGTCGCGTGCCTTTGTCTGGGCAAAAAATAATGTTAAGAAACCAATCCTGTGCTTTATTTTTTATTGAGCGGAGCACTGTCCATTCACACTCCCCAACAGTAGGTGGCGGTAATGTGCTGTAATGCTAATTAACACCAGACATTTCACAGCATAAAAGAAGACCCAGAAGTTTCTATCATGGCGAAATTCTGGACTACATCAGAAATGGTTTTACCTACACTGAAGACAAAAATCTCAGTGTCTTTAATTCTTGAATAAGCAACTGAATCCACTTTTAATTTTTAACTGAGTGCACATTTTAGGTTTTGGTTGAAATGTACTCGATTTAGTGTTAAAAGGAATCTATATCATAATCTATAACATAATACTGGAAGGTCTCACATTGTGTGTGTGTGTGTGTGTGTGTGTATCTGCACAGTTCTAAGAAATTGAAACATTTTTAATTGGCCAATTTGGTACCTACAGTTGAGGAACAGTCCCATCTCCACATTAAATATCTCGGCAAGTTGATAGGACCAATATTTTGGGAGATATGAGTAATTTTGGGATGCTATAGCCTTACAGTCACGTTGCGTTGCCTATGACAGTTGATGGGAAGCGCAGTACCATGCTGCATGACAGGAAATTAAGTTAAAAACAGAAAAGACGCATTTGCTAACTTCAGTCTCTAGATGTCCGTATTAATTGGTTCCCCATGGGTCAATGCGCTAGTATTTCCATATTTAGCATCACTGCCTGCTGGTCAGTTTGGTTTAACATTAAACTTGTCTTCTGTGTTTGCATATTGTAATGTTCTGTATTATTTCAGGTTCAAAACGCACCATATTTTTATTAAATACATTTGAGAAGGTTTTAAATTATCAATTTAGGTCGTAGCTTCTTATTTAGAGGTGATAGTGGGTCCTGAACCAGACCTGTTGAGAACCACTGCTGTAATAATCCCAAGGGAAATTCAGGTAAATTTCAGTTGCTCACACTCATCAATTAAAAAAGGCATCAGTTAAAATTAAAATACAATGTAAACACAGTAAAAGTAGTGAGAAAAAAACAGTAAAAGCATAATAATAAGTAACAATAGATGCATGATAATGAAATACTGTCAGTGTAAGAAACCGCCATCATCATATTCATTATTGCGCCCCCCCCCCCCCCCCCCCCCAACTGAGGAATTGTACAGTTGGAATGGCTCAGGAGACAGAGGATCTTCTAAATCTTTTAAAACCATTAGAGAAAACCCAAATCTGCTCATTAATAAAATAAACACAAATGCACCATACATCTGTGACAACTGCAGTGTTTCCCTTTAATTACTGAAACTATGGTGGTCTAATTTTTACTCCCAAACATTTATAATGAACCCATTTTTTCACTTTGAAGTTGTGTTTTGCATCATTACAATGGCAAACCATGTAAATGAGACTTACTGCAGGCTGTGGTTCAGTAGGGGGACCAACTGTTCATGGAGGTATTTGGCCAGCAGTAGCAAAGAACACATGACACAAACTGTGCAGATTAAAATAAACTCAAGTCAAATACTTTTAGTGAAAATGGTCACCAAAATCACGGACTTAAATGAAGTCACTGACCCAGCAACATTAATGGTACAAAAAACCAATCCATAATGCACTGCTCTTTACAGTAATTACACCCCTTCTTGCTCCATTTAAAATGAATGTTACTGCAGTAGGAAAGTTTTGTCAGCAGTTTTATTTATTTATTTATTATTCACATGATCTTATCAATCCCCTGAAAACCATATCATGCTACATTATGATTGTTAGATTACCCAGTCTTGCATGAGATAGGATATCATCACAGGTTTCATTTGCAACTCTAGTAAAAAACAAAAACTTCTCTCCATTAAAAGATGCTTGCACATATCCTCTCTTCATGATTAAAGAAGATATTTTATGTGCAAATTCAAAAATGTGCAGAAAATGAGAATGGGATGGAAATATACTGAACAAGCATCACCACTGCAGATGTTAAAAATGTATGATGTCTTTTTAGACTGTTGTTGTATATCCATAAGAGTTAATGATCTCATTATTTTTAACTGATCTAATAGCATTGGGAATCAATTTAATTATTTTATCACACCATATTTGTCTTTTTCCCATACATATATATGGAATTATCTTTGCTGTAAATCAGCTTTACTCCCTCTGTGCTATAGGCTGACACTAAAAAAAGATTACTTATGATCTCGGTTCCCATTAGATGGAAGGTTAAAAATGTGTATGAGCTGCTATATTTCACAGTGGAATGGGCATCACAGACCTTTGCAATTATTTTTTACCCTCTGTGCTTGGTACAATTTAAAATGGGAGTAAAGGTTTAAGAGGTTAAGCTTTCTCAAGTCATCAAAAGCAGTTTGATGCCAAATTTTTTTGATTTTATGTGAGAAACATTTCAGGGTGTATCAGGGTTCAACCCTATACGGATAAAAGTAAAATGGTTTAACACAGAAAAGCCCAGAGGGAGATCTGAATAAAATCAAGTGTTAGTTGTGCAGGCATCAAACAGGTAAGCAATTTCATTGTAAACAAGCTGAACAAAGGCTGATTGATAAAGGAGAAGATATGAAAAGCTGGAGGAAGGCTAAGACTTCTTAGACAAGATCATAAAGAGAAAACTTTGAGACAGATAGTAACAGGGACAGGTAGAGGCAAAGTCAGAAGCTTCTTAATCTTTTCTTTTGGTCATGTTCATTTTCACAGCAGGTGTTATGAGCACAAAACAAAAACATGCAGAGCTACAAGCAGTATCATGCAGGAGCACGTAATCACAAGGTTACCTACAACAGAGGCCAAGACACACTACCATCAAATCTAAAACAAGCACAAAGTAAACGGATGGTTTTTAAAGTCTTCCCCTGTTTGTTCTTTGACAGAATGACTACCGGAAGCTGTCCATGCAGTGTAAAGACTTTGTGGTGGGTGTGTTGGACCTTTGTCGGGACACAGAGGAAGTGGAGGCCATATTGAATGGTGATGTGGACCAGTGCCCTCCGAGCGCCTACAACCGACCCTGCCTCAGCCGTGTCAAACTGGCCATCAAGTATGAAGTCAAGAAGGTGAGACCAGCAAATCATCACAAATGGCATGAAATATGAATATGAGATGTGATGGTGTCAGATCCAGTTTTAAAACTTAAAACCAACAAAAACAAGAATCTACTCATTAAAGATCTCAGCGTCTTAGAGCTGATTGAGACCAAATTTTACCTTAAAGGGGTCATATTTTGTTAAACCCACTTTTATTAGTCTTTGGTTCATTTATTTGTGTATTTGGACCCTAATAGTTCAAAAAGTTTGAATTTGAACCCTTGCGGTGCTGCAAAGCTATCTTTCTGTTCATTTTGGCAAAAATCAAGTAGATGTCTACAAACCATTTCAGTTCCTCCTTAATTTGTTGCATTTATAACTAGTTATGTCAAGAAATTTGCATGTATAAGGTCAAGACTTCCGATGAACATTTCTCAGAGTACACCATAATTGTTTGTCAGCAGCAGCGGTTGTAGTCCATACTGAAAATATGTCCAAACTTTGAACCGATTACCTAAAATGTTCAGTCGTTGGTTGAACGGGAAAGAGAAGCATGGTCAACAACCTGGAGCGGGTGGGGCATGAAGTGGCTCATTTGCATTTAAAGGGCCAGCACTCAAAATGACCTTTCTGGTGTCATTACTCAGAAATAGGGTTGAAGAATGACCTGTGGAGTTGAATTAATGAAGAATTCAGACCCAAGCATAGCATTTACAGTTTATGTAGACCACAGGGAAATGTTTTAAAATGCATAATTCAATTTTTTATTTATTTTTTTAAAGCAAAATTTCACACCTTTAATGATCTTCACTATCTAACAGTCACAAGTTTTGCTATATACTATTTAGTTGGTAAGATGATAAAACTGCTGCCCAATAAAAATTATGTCAATAATAACATGATAATGGCAATTGAAGGTAAGTGACCTGAGCAATAACAGACGCTAGTTACTGTTTTTAAACATCCCTCCATTCTGTCCTAAAGGTAACCATACTGTAGGCAGCACAGTGGTACAGTGCAGACGGTGGTGTATATATTGTTCCTCCAGTGTCTCCATGGGTTCTCTCCAGATACTCCAGCTACCTCCCACCATCCAGAGACATACACCTTAACAGGTTAACTGGTCAATTTATGTGAATCCATGTGAATGTGATAGTAAATGGTTGTTTGTCTGTATATGTTAGCCCTGTGATGAACTGGTGACCTGTCCCTCGAGGACAAAGCACTTCAGAAAATGAATGAATAACCATTCTGTAACCACAAAGGGAACATTTGTTCAAACAAGTGTAATTGCACCAAAGTTTTTACTCCATTTCGGAGATCCATATGTGTGCAAAACTAATTCTGTTTGTGTGTTTTGATGCGTGAAGCCCCATGTAAACAACAAACTGGCCTCTGTGTCAGAGAGCTAATCCCTGCTGAGCAGGGGTGTTCTAAATAAATGTCACACCAAATCCCTTTTCTCCATTTGCCCCTACCACAAACTCACACACGCACTTTCCTATTTGACCTTCATGTGCTGCATGTTTTCTCTAATCAGCTGAATCCCCAGTGTGTGAGTCCATGTGCAGGCTCATGTTAGTGTCAGTGCCTGTGTTTGTGTGTGCAGTGGGCAGTAAACAGCCTGTTTGGGTTGTGTTTTTTCCTGTACAAGAGAGTGACCAATATTCTGGGAGCTAATTACACAGGAGGGGAAAGAAGAGGTGGGGGTTGCCATAGAAACCAGGTGGCCCATGACTGTGCAGTGGACATGATGTTTGATGCAGGAAAGGTTTGTGTCATGGGTCAGTGGGTTGATAAACCTGTCATGAGACACATACTATGATTTTGTATGTAGTAGAGTGTGTGTGGTGTGTGTGTTTTTGCATGCAGACATGACTGGATGCACATGGACACACTGCATGTTTCGATCTGTGGATAAAAGAGCAGGATATCTATTGCCAGTTCAGAGCAACTCTTCCTGAATTCACTAAACAAGGCCGATTGGTGAAGTGGTGGGATGAGTGATTATAGGAAACCATGACGCTATAGAAAATCAACAGAGATCAGGCTGGCGGAAAGGTAACCTGCTGCTCACATCATACATAACAACTATGCATAAACACTGGCTTTGATTTGCAGTTGATCACCAATTTTGCATTGATTGCTCTGTTGTTCACATCCTTCCTCCAGCTGGAACAAAAACATCAACCCTTTCATCTATCATCCCTTTGGCTCCTGAGCTGTCACACCAGACCAGCGGTGGCTTTTGTTTACTTTATCGCTCTTCTTGAGTCATCAACATGCAATACCTCGATATAGCACACCAAGCTTTTCCAAATGAAGCTAAAATCTTTCAATAATGGATTCTCTATTTGCTGCAATACTGTATATTTAATTGATTCCCCAACCCAAGTGGCAGCTATGAATACAAATGTGTTCTGACTAATACATTTTATTCTAATGAACATGCAAAAGCTGTGCTGTAAATAAAAATGCAGTCTGTTCATTCACTTTAGAATACAATGAATTATAAAATGAAGAGGAGCAACAGGAGCAGTCCTCATCTGGATTGTTGGACAGTCAACACTCAATCCATAAGGCTAAATAAAAAAAATGAATGATATACTTTATGTTATATATTCTACAGACAATAGGAAAATAAATTCAACCAGTTACTATTGACATTAAAATCCCACCGTGATAGAACATTGGTTTTAGGACATAGTAACACTATTATATTAGCTCCATTGTGGACGTTAAAAAGTCTAAACAATTTTAAGTTAATTTTTACAATTAAATTACCTCATCTTATGTGGAGTAGAAGCCACTTTGTAAAATTTGACATTTAACAGGTTTTAAAGGAATGATATTTTACTTTTTTAAATGGAATTATTCAGACATTTAAATGAAACATTTTAAAACATTTCCCTGTGATCTACATACACTGGAAATGCTATGCTTGGGTCTGAATTCTTCATTAATTCAACTCCACAGGTCCATCTTCAACCCTATTTCTGAGTAATGATCCCAGAAAGGTCATTTTGAGCGCTGCCCCTTCAAATGCAAATGAGCCACTTCATGCCCCACCCCCTCCAGGTTGTTGACTGTGCTGCTCTGTCCCGTTCAGTCACTTGTGTTCATTAATACAACCAACCACTGAACATTTTAGGTAATTGGCTCGAAGTTTGGACATATTTTCAGTTTTTACTACAACCGCTGCTGCTGATAAACAGTTATGTCGTACTCAGAGAAATGTTTGTCGGAGGTCTTGACCTTATATGTGCAAATGTCGTGACGTAACTAGTTATAAAACGTAACAAATTAAGGAGGAATTAAATCAGGTTGTAGAAATCCACTCGATTTTTGCTGGAATGAATATAAAGATACTTTGCAGCACCTGGAGGGTTCAAATTCAAACTTTTTGAACTATTAGGGTCCAAATACACTAATAAAAGTACCAAAGACTAATAAAGGTGGGTTTTGCAAAGTGTGACCCTTTTAAAATGCAATACAATGCCGATATTGATTATGTGAAAAGCTGTGTTCTGTATTCTGGGTGTGATGCACATACGTTTCTTACCTTGACATAAAATTATCAGGTTATGCATTTGGGGCCAACTCTAATTTGCTTTTCCTCATACTAAGACAGGTGTTAGCGAAAGAGCTTTCAAGTGTAAAGGCTTACCAGTTTGGAATAACTTATCTGCTGATATTAGATCCATCTCACTGACTGGTGTCTTCAAGCACACTTCTGTCTGTCTTATTTTTCAGATGGAGTTCTCTTGTTCTAATGAATGTGCTCTGTGTACATATCTTATAGTTAAACCTGCACATAGATTTATTTATTTTCTTTTTTCTTTTCTTTATCTGTTCTTTAACTTGTCACTTTAATTGTTATTTGTGGTGTATGTTGTGTCATAAACAGAATAGATCATCTCACATCTCAAAGATTTTATTCTAATAAATAATTTTCTAACAATAAGTAACAAAGTTTTAAATGTATTTTCCATGGATTTGTTTTGGTAGAGAAACACACAGAAGCCTCTTTTCTATAGATAAGTGAACTCTAAGTTTTTAATCATATTTCTGTCTTTTGGGGCCATTGTAGTTTCACTGACAGTGTGTAGAATTTGGTCATGTTTTGTTTACTCTGCTTTTCAAAATGACTGTCTTGTTTAAGAAAAATCCCTCATTATGTTAACAGAGCATCTATTGTTGTCTCTTCACAAATTGCAAATTTTGTCTCTTTTCCTCCAGTTTGTCGCCCACCCAAACTGCCAGCAGCAGCTGTTGACAATCTGGTATGAGAACCTGCCTGGCCTGAGGCAGCAGTCCATTGGGGTGAAGTGCTGGACGGTCCTGGGAGTCACTGTGGGTCTGCCCTTCCTGGCTATCGCCTACTGGATAATGCCATGTAGCAAAGTATGTGGACACACATCACACAAACACATCCTCTAACTTCACTTGGCTTCATGCTTTATCCTGTGATCATGGTGGTTTACATCCTCTGTAGGCTTCAACACTCACACACACTAAAGGGCATGTACTTGGACAGATTTTAACTCGATATATTATAATGGCAATACTCTTTTAACAGCCCCATAAATATACAAACATGCCTACAATATTATACTTAAGGTTTATTGCATGTTTCAACTCTTCTTTGTTGTTTTACGCTAGACTTCCTGCTCCTGCTTTTCACCTTCTGCTACTTTCAAAATCACTTAAGTCATCTGCATGTACTTTTCTGCCCAACCATGAATGTCAGCGCAAACCTGATTCTTAATCCGTGCAGTAGTTGTCAACATGTTTAACTCTAAAGCACTCTAAAGTGCTGGACAGACTGACTAAATGACTAGTGTGATTTAAAGAGCATCAAGTAATCACTATGTGATTATTGGGCCCAGAGGCACTTTATCACATTTTGTTAATACTCCATCAAGTAAATTATAATCTGTAAAGTGACACAATATGACACACATACACACGCAGTTGCTGAGGGAATGGTTATGCAAATCTGTTCATCAACCTTGATAATCCTCTGCCTCATCTTCAAGCGGTGTATGCCCCGAGGTAGCTTTAAAAACACTGTTGAGGACCTTGGAGTAGTTTGCATTGGGTGAGGCTGATGAATTAGTTATTTTGTGGGCTTAGCAATAGAGCAGCTGATGTCAAGTGTGTGTAAGATGATGAAGAGCAGGAGAGCGGAGTCTTCGCTGGTGAAACACATGTTGAGCCAACACATGGTATAATCATGTCATGGCAACGCCTGTTCATGTTAATGTATGCAGTCTGGTTTTGTGTATGCATTCACATGTATGCAGGCGTACATGATTATATTTGGTTATGAATCAAGCACCTGATGAGCCTCTGTCACGTTTTTAACAACTCAGAGATCAGTGAAGGGGACTGCCGTTAATTAAAAAAAAACATTTGAGATTTTAAAGACAAAAAAAAATAGAAGACCTGAGAACCAAAATGAATGCTTAAATAAACTTTAGAACAACATGATGTTAGCTCAGATCAGAAGGTAAGAATTTGTTAAATGCATATTGTAGGTTAAATCAGTGTATCAGATAAATAAATCAAGACACATGCAGGCTGCGTTGGGAGGAAGTGTACCATACCCTCCTACAACTGACAATAATAATGCAATTTTGCTCTTCTCATCTCATCAATTGCTTATCTTTTACAGCTTATAATATTTTCAATTTACAGCATCAGAAACTCCAGTATCAGAGCCGCAAACCATTTCATATCAGCAGCAACAGATTAAAGCACATTGATATTTTTGTTGCTCAAATGTAAGTCGTAAGTCATTGCAGGCAGAGAGAGAAAACACTATATAATCACTTTAGAAGTCTGCTTTAAGAGGAAAATTAGATGAAAATAGATGCTTCTGACTGAATCTGTCTTATTGATTGCAGGAAGTGAAAAATGAAGAAAACAAACATGCATGGAGAGATAGAGAATACTTTGAACCTTCACCATATGATAGAAATGACATGAGCCATGCGATAAGAACTGGAAAACAGCCAGAAGGAAGGAAAATAAACACCTTTGAACGGTCATCAGATTTCCCTCCCTCTGAAGTCAAGGAATAATATCTTAGATCCATACAGTACATGGCATACACAACATGGAGAATTTGGATTTGCTAATATTGCATTAATACAGCAACAGTAATTAGGCAATGGTGTAAAACAGCCATGGGTCAGATGGGAGAGCGGGTCATCCAATAACTGAAGGGTTGGCGGTTTGAATCCCGCTCTGTCCATGTGCAGTTGTGTCCTTGGGCAAGACACTTCACCCTCCTTGCCTCCAGTGCTGCTACTCACACTAGTGTATGAATGTGTATGAATGTTCAGTGGTGGTCGGAGAGGCCATAGGCGCAGATTGGCAGCCACGCTTCCGTCCGTCTGCCCCAGGGCAGCTGTGGATACAGATGTAGTTTACCACCACCAGAGGGAGACTGTGAGAGCCAGTGAATAATGGAACTCTGTACACACTTTGAGTATGTGTTCATAGAAAAGCGCTATATCAATCTAATCCATTATTATTAAAATACTGTCAACATCTACCATATTTTCTTTTCTTATACTACACGGTCCTGCTAAAAAAAAAAAAGTCACACACTCTAATTCACAGTTTCAAATAAAGCTGGAATAAAACATTTTGTACCTCTTCTTATGAAATGATTGTGACAATACAATTTATTCTTGATAGATGAAGTGAAACTGGGACTCAGTATGTAATCATTGCACCTGGACATAACTGATTACTGATGTCTATGAATAGGAATAAAAAATGGAATGTATGTGAAAACAAAATTATTTCAACTTTATGGGCAGCAGGGCATTTGCATCAGTTTAATTACGTCACATTTTGATAAACTTATGCAATTTATAACATGCACTTGTATCATTTTTGGACACATACTGTTACATGACCACCCGAATCAACCCTAGATTATAAGACTGCCCCCACGGGCTTGTACTGTCGGCTCTAGGCATGATGGTTAATCACTTCATCTGCCTCTCTTCTCACTCTGATGCACCGATCACTCCTGAACAGGGTCAGTCTGGACTCATCACATCATATAATAATAAAAGTTTATTTATATAGCACTTATAACAGAAAGAATTCACAAAGGGCTTTTACAATAAAATCAGAAGTAAAATACTTGGGCAAAAAATAAATAAACAAGTGGTGCCAGGCACAACAAACCCCGCCCCTCGCATGCATTGTAGCTTATTTTGGCATTGATCCAGCTGATGTCATCATGTCTATGCATGTGCTAATGTCAGCATATCAACTTTCTCTATATATGTGGCAAATCTGAAGTAAATTGAAGCAAAATTGATGTCTTTATAGACATTTGAAATGTTGCTCGTTATAAGTAAATGGGAGAAGAAACAAGATTTTCAAAATTTCATACAAAAATTTGAACTTTAACCTACTTTTCCCAAAATGTAGCCCCATCTATTTTGGGTCACTGGCAAACTATAAACCCAATTTGGTATGAATTCAACCAGTAGTTTTGCTGCTGCAGACATTTGAAATTTTGCCCATTATAAGTGAATGGGGAAAAAAGATTTCAAAAATTCATAAAAATTTTGAACTTTGACCTACTGTTCCCAAAATGTAATGAGATCTATTCTTGGTCACTGGCAATTTATAAACCCAATTTTATATTAATTCAACCAATAGTTTTACTGCTAGAGTGTTAACAAACAAACAAACTGAACCAAAAACAATACCCCTTCAGGGGGTGGGATACTGAAGAATGAAATCACAACTGAAACATATTAATCACTGCAGTCACTTTTTGGACAGTCAGTGTATATGCTAATAGCAGTAATATATTTCTGAGTGAAGATGCCCAGTTAAGTATTGTAATAAAAATGGCACTTGGAACCCATTTTACACATATATTACATCATTTATTGTGCTGTTTTAAAGATGGAACAGCAAAAGCATACAAGACAGACTCTTCATGTAAAGTAATTTAACCCATTATCACACTCAATTCGACAACGATATGCTGACATTTTTAAATGTTACATGTTGCCCTTGTACTCCCATTAGCCTTTCATTTTTCTTTAATTACTTTCCTGCAGCCTGTCATCCGTGTAATTTGATCTAATATTATTTTGCATGAAACGTTTGACTCATTTATTCATGTGTAAAGATACCCTCAGTCTGAATCATCTCTGTTCTTATCTGGTTGTTTTGTGTCCTTTGCTGATTTATGCTGTAGGAGATTCGCCACATGGGGAAAAAAACAATCAATAACCTCAGGAAAGGGTCAAAATCAATATTCATTAGGTACTTAGAGTGACAGGAGACCACTCCATATTAAATTAGACTTTACAAGAAAATTTGGTGCTGCATGATTAAATATGAGTGTGGGTTTTAAAACTGTTATCAAAGAACCACTATAAACATGTGTAACAAGTCACCCATTTGGAAACAGTGGAGGCATCACAAACATCCAGCCCTTTTTCTTTTTCTTTTTCATTTTACCTCTGTTAATTTAAAGAAATAGAGAAGTCAGATATGTTATGGAAACAGTAATTAATGATGTTATTGTATACAGTATGCCCTCAATTTACATAAGACGTATCTTAAATTAGCCTTGATTCCTGCCTAACACCTTATTATTTGCAGTGGATGCCTGTCAGCACACAGTGTATAGGCCTGTCTTTCTAGGTTTCCTCATGTGAGAGAATGCAGCAGCTTCATTCTAGCCATATTAAATTTCTATTTCACGCCAAACCTCTTTTCTTTTAGCTTGCATGTGCCCGTTCCCAGTGGTCACCATTTTATTCGAAGGCAGAACATCAGCTTTTATAACAGTCACACTGACATAAGAGAAAACCTATGTAGTGTGCTGTGCTCATTCAACACTCACCCTGATCTAGAATGACCATCTTATTTAAGCTGAGGGGTGAAATGGATCAACCGTATCAGCACAGCAGCTGGGAGTAATGAAGGAGCTACAGAGATCCCAGTGGGAGGAGGAGGTGCAGAGGAGGTTTTGCAGGGTTAAGATTTACCAGATAACCTCTTCCCACATGGTTTAGTATTATGTGTGTGTGGCACGGGGAGCAGGTACAGGATGCGACGTGTTTCAATCCACACAGTATGCAGATATCCTGTGGGTTGTTAATATTGAACACAGCAGGTTTAGAGAGCGGCAAATGTTCAGACTTCTAATATCTGTATGGGGTTGGGAGTGTGTGTGTGTGTATGTGTATCAGTGCGCAATTGTGGGCCTTGGCATACTTTACTGCAATTATAAGAAGGTCGCTGTGTGTGACAGTATCTTTAAACCTCCATGAGTAGCAGCACCTTGCACTGTGTTTTCCCCATATGGTGCATTTCCTCAAACTCTGGTGATTGTTTGCTGTCTAGTTACACTGACTGTTAAAATGATCAGTAGATAAGCATTATGCATGAATTATAACAGCTGTTGTTTGTCTGCGAATATGGTGGCGTAGCGCTGCTTTTCAGATTTAAATCTCACGAGGCCAGAACCTCAGGAATTTGGCAAAAATGTGACTTTCTCAGTAAATACAGAGCAGATGTTTTGGGTTTGCTTGTTTTTTTTGTCTTTTGCAGTTCAAAAATGTAAGTACAATTCTTAGAACAGTGTGGTATTGTGCATCACATGAAAGCAAATGGATTTACCTTAGATTGGAATCACGACAAACCATAAGCCAACTTATACACAGCACTTCTGTTACGGGAATATTTCGCCTTTATTCCAGAATGACGTCTGTATAAACAAAATGGTGGATCATTTGGTCCCACCTTTATCGCAGCTTTGTAACGCCTCTAGAAGTAGTAACAGAGCCGTTACAAAGGTGGGATCATGATTCCGGAACACTATGTAAAAGGAACACTTCTTATTCCATAACCAAGGTGTGAAGTTTTTATGACATACTGCGTGTGCAACCCCACGCCAAGGGGATTAAAAATGAGTGTGGGCCATGTATAGTAAACACACATATCAACACAACCAGAACTGGAGAGATGCTGAGAGATGCTGAGATCTGCGAGCTATTGTTGCTTTGGGTGGAGGACTCTATCCATGCTAATTTGTGGAATGGTGAAAGACTCTGGAGAGGTTAGCAACACCGCTATGCTCAGGCTATTTCCGACACGCAAGTTATACGTCACACTATACGCTGCGCTATACACCACCCCTTTGATTCCAGAACGCAGGTCCGCTGTGTAAAAGTCCAGCCTGTCTCACCTCTGTTACTCCTATGGCTTGGCTGTTGAAATCGGTCAATGAAAGGGTCACAATCTCATCTTTTTTCCGGGATCTCTGTGTAAAAGTTACTATAGATAATAAGGGAGTATTGACCCTTTTTGTCGCTCTTTCTTCTTCCAGCTTGGTCAGATCTTGCGGAGCCCCTTCATGAAGTTCGTGGCTCATGCTGTGTCCTTCACCATCTTCTTGGGTCTGCTGGTTGTCAATGCCTCTGACCGCTTCGAAGGTGTTAAGAACCTGCCAAATGAGACCATTACAGACCATCCGCGACAAGTCTTCAGGGTCAAGACCACCCAGTTCTCCTGGACAGAGATGTTGATCATGAAGTGGGTGTTGGGTGAGTTGCATTCTGTTCTGACACTCAGTCTGCACATACTACAGTATAAAATTTGAATATGTCTATGTTTGGTACATACATGGATTCTATATTAAAAAGTAATAGCACTATCACCTATCTGTTTATATCTGTAAATGATATTCTCTTTCATCTATATATGTGTATTTGTTTTTATTAGTGGTCTTCGTATTTTGAGATCCAGGTTGGGTTGGTATGGGGGTCACCATTGGTTCTGGGGGGGTGGGGTTTATACTTTGTGTGTCACAAAATCTTATATCATAAAATTTGAATTTCTTTCTTTTTTTTGTATTGTACTTTTGGAGGTTCACAATGAAAATAAATAAAAACTTGATCAAAAAAAAAAGGAAAACCACTCATAAATAGAGGCCGACTATCTCTTTTTGTCAAAATGTGAATGTTTTCTATGAAGATGTGCAAGAGTAGCATGGTTTTACAAGTTAAGTTTCTTTAAAGTTTTATTCAACATAAAATAGCTGAAAAGTTGCAGAAGTTTTTCGCTCACCTTTATATAAGGCAGAATTAAAGATCAACACTATACCAACTTAGAAGATATGAGCCAAGGATATGGCAATACAACAATTCATTCTCTTTTATCCTCAGAAGATCAAATAGAAGTTTCCTGGCTTGTCGTAGCTGGAGCCATGCTGAATCCTGCCGATAAGCTAGGGGGAAATTTGGAGGTTGGCCTGAGTGGAAGTTCTAGGGAAATATTAGAAGGAGGAAAGAATTTTAGGAAAGCAGCGGAAGGTGTTGGGCCAAAGTGTATGGCATATATGAAGATAGCAGAGATGAATCAGGTGGATAGGAGGAAAGGTCAGAAAACTAACTTGACAAATTACTACTTTCTGACAACATATATATATCAGACCTCAGCTCCTGCCCATCTGCTTTTTGCTTACTCATTTCACTGAAAGACACCTACATATTGGTAATATATGTGTGCTTTATGTATTTTGTTCACATATGGCTCTATTTTTTTTACCTCTATGTTGGTAATGACACCATTTTTTTTTTTTTATCCATGGTCATTTTGGCAGCAGGTGCTCAAGTGTGTTTGTTTCTATATTTGTGTGAGTATGTGTGCAGTGAGTCATGGCTGAGCTAGTGCCGGGTAATTGTAATTCCAGCAGCATGCTTTGAAGGCCCAGTAATTGTTATAGAGATGATACTGATCAGGGGGGGCTTCTCACTAAGCAATTTTCTCCTTGTTTTGGCTCCAAATAGAGAATGACAGAGTGGTTGTGTACATGTGTGCATGTGTGTGTGTGCGTGCGTGTGTGTGTGTTTGTCAGCGGATGTATGTAACTGAACTATAACAAGGATGTCTGAGTGCTTTAGAAATCATGAGCTTTGTTTTCAGCATCCGTGTATGTGCAAATTATGTGTTCATGTCTACAAATATATATGTGTTTGTATAAGTGCCTGCAAGAGAAATACGATTTGATTTTGTGTATGTCTTTGCAGATTTTTTCTATTTGTGTACATACAATGGATGTATTTCTTCTTTTTCAGCGTCTTTCTTGTCCTTACATGTGTATTTCTACTCTTATATGAGTGTTTCCTCTCCATACATATCATGGGTGCCTTTCTACTCCATATGTGCTGTTTACAGTCACGGAAAAAATGATTAGATCATCAAAAGTCATCAAAAACAATGGTTATGCAATCAAGTACTAACTCCTTTGTGCATCATGTGACTAAAAGAGACCGAAAAGAAAACATGGAATGCCTAAAAAGACTGTTTTTGGCAGTACAATGCCATAGCTATTGATGTAAGAACTGAAGTGATTTAGGTTATTATCAAGATAACATGGAAAATTGCTAGATATCAGCTCTGAAATTAAAGTCTTATAAGCTATTTTTGTTGTTATCATTATATTTGTCAAAACAAATGTACTTTTAATTGTACCAGACATTAAAACGAACAAGAAACTGAAGAAAACAAGGGGTGGTTTAATCATTTTTTTCCACGTCTGTATGTGTGTGTCTATTTCTCACATGCATCTTTCTACTTCTTTTCCTCAGGTATGATTTGGTCAGAATGTAAGGAGATCTGGAGTGACGGGCCACGGGAGTATATCATGCACCTTTGGAATGTTCTGGACTTTGGCATGCTGTCCATCTTTGTGGCATCCTTTACAGCACGCTTCATGGCTTTCCTCAAGGCGTCCAAAGCCCAGCAATACGTGGACATGCATGTACCCGACGAAGACCTCAGCAACGCCTCGCTGCCTGACGAAGTGGCCTACTTCACTTATGGTGAGCAGCTACTGTAAAGGGGTCATATTTTACTAAACCCACTTTTATTAGTCTTTAATACATTTATTTGTGTGTTTGGACCCTAATAGTTCAAAAACTTTGATTTTGAACCCTCCAGGTGCTGCAAAGCTATCTTTATATTCATTTTGGCAAAAATCGAGTGGATTTCTACAACCTTTTTTAATTCCTTCTTAATTTGTTTTGTCTATAACTACTTACGTCATTACATTTGCACATATAAGGTCAAGACTTCCAGCGAACATTTCTCAGAGTACAACATAATTGTTTGTCAGCAGCAGCAGTTGTAGTAAAAACTGAAAATATGTCCAAAGTTCGAGCTGATTACCTAAAATGATGAATGAATGAAAGTGGTGGGTTGAACGGGACAGAGCAGCACAGCCAACAACCTGGAGGGGGTGGGGCATGAAGTTTTGTCATTTGCATTTAAAGGGCCAGCGCTCAAAACAACCTTTCTCATGTCATTACTCAGAAATAGGGTTGAATATGGATCTGTGGAGCTGAATTAATAAAGAATTCAGACCCAAGCAGAGCATTTACAGTTTATGTAGACCACAGGAAAATGTTTTAAAATGCATAGTTCTATTTTTAAAAAAAAAAAAAAAAAAGCAAAATATCACTCCTTTAAAAGAAATAATGCATAAATACAGTGATTTTCTATGCTTTTGTTATTGTCAACAACTTTATTGGAAACATTACAGCAACAAATAGCATTGCCATTGTATCCAAAGCAATATTTAGCCAATTTTAGCTTATTATTTGTACCGCAGACATCCACAAATGTTTAAAGATACATCATTAAGCCAGACAGTGGTACTCAGTGACACATGCGTTCCTTAGAAAATGGAAAGTAATCATCAGCAACACAGCTCCAAAGAATAATAATGACCATCATTGCTGCCTCTGCCAGGCAGAACATGTGTCTAGATTGTGAAAAGCTCAAAGGTTGAGTGATGTCTTTTTAATTGTTTTCAGACAACAATGGAGCTTTATGGCACAGACAAATAAGCTAAATTGGGTTTTAGACAGACGGATAATACTGTTTGTAGTATGAATATTCAACCCTGGTGTGCAAAGCTGTGATAGAGGTGGTCATTCTTGCCCAGTGTCATTAGACTTCATGATTCAGCTGCTTTTGTCACTTCTCCTCCTAGACTATTTTTGCCTTTTTATTTTTTACGCACCTGGACTACCAGGACACATAAGTCCATTTGTCATGTATCCAACAGCTACAGTTGTGGAAAAAATTATTAGACCACCCCTTGTTTTCTTCAGTTTCTTGGTAATTTTAATGCCTGGTACAACTAAAGGTACATTTGTTTGGACAAATATAATGATAACAAAAACAGCCCATAAGAGTTTAATTTAATAGCTGATATCTAGCCATCTTCCATGTTTTGTTGATAATAACCAAAATCACTTCAGTTCTTACATCAATAGTTATGGCATTGTACTGCCAAAAACAGTCTTTTTAGGCATTCCATGTTTTCTTTTCTGTCTGTTTTAGTCACATGATACACACAGGATTTAGTACTTGATTGCATGACCATTGTTTTTGATGACTTTTGATGGTCTAATAATTTTTTCAGCTGTATGTCAATGAGTTTCCATCTGAGGAACAAAAAAGTGTAAAGAAATCCAAAGACTTCTTTGCTGATGTTATCAATAACATTTTAGAAATTCCCTGACTTGGACTCAGTAAATGCATTCATTTATATGACAGTGAACGTATCTGTGAATCAAGTTCCATGTTTGCTTTAGCTTCCAATTACCTTTACACAGTAGTTGTGCACTGCGCTGCTTTCTGTCTATCTGTCTGTGACACTCCTGGTTTTAAGTCACTTTGGATATTTATTTTGAAACTTTGGACATTTTTTATTTATTTATTTATTATTTATTTATTACTTGTCTTGTCAAGCATCATAACAGCAGAATGGTGGTCTGGCTGCCTTGTTGTGTTGAACAAATTTGCTTTGCCAATGGGGACTCTTCATAAAGTATATAAGGTTCCCCTTGATATTCCACTGTTTTATCTTGGGTTTTGTTGAACCATATTTTGATGCCGGACCTGACAGGAAAAAAGGGAAAGAGAGGAAAGGGAGAAGAAAGAAGGAGAGAGCGAAGGGGGTAGAAGAAGGAGAAAAAAACAAAAAAGAAGACGGCAGAGACCCTCACACAAGAAAATATCAACAATAATAGTGCCAATAACAATAATAATGACAACTGTAATGATACAATATAATGATAATAACTGACAATAATCCACAACACCCACAAGTAAACTGAAAAAAGAAACTTTGGGCATTTGAGTTGAAAGATGGTCTGTCTCTACTGCATAAAATGTGAAACTGTCTCCTTCCCGTCTGATTTTGTGAATGAATGACCAATTTAAAGCCAACAGATAAAATTTAGGAACCCTTATAGGCAGGTGAATCATTACTTTACATTTATAGCTGAAGGTGATGGTGAGCAGCTTCAGTAATGGTGTCAAGCATTACAAATAACATCAGCAGAGGGAGAAGACTAGAACATATGTCATTTAGATAAAAATGTCCTTGGAGCATAGTTAAAGCTTCTGTGGGTAATATTTTTCCTGTCGTCAGGAAAAAAGTCCTTAATAACCTTTCAGTATATCATAATTAAATTGACCTGAGAGGAAACTAGAATTCTGCATATCCTCTTGGCTCTGTTTTCACACTTTGTTTTGAATCAGTTGCATCTTGACAACACAGAGTATGTGATTTATCGAAGACACAACATGGCAGCTTTAATACCCATGATCATTTTGGCTTCACTTTTCTATATAGCTGCATGACACCATGAAGCTTGTGTTGTCCATCTTCATATCCAGCCTATATTATGATAGATAGGAGAGGGCTGCATGAGGAGGGTTTAGATTTTAGATTCTGGGATTTTATTCTTGTTTTTAAGACGCTTTATCTTAAAATGTTCACATATTTGCCCAACATCTCTCTGTTGGACCCTCAGTTCACTGACAGTCCACACATACTGCACATACTGATACACATACGCACACATAATGTACTTCTAATTAGTAACAGATAGCAAATAGCACAGATGTAAACATCGCCATGAGTAGATGCACAAATAAGGGAATAAACAAACTAAATGTTTAAATTAATCCAATATTTAATAACAGCTTAAAGACAGGAGTGAGTAATTAAAAGCCAAATTGGAAAAAAAAAAAAATACTCCTAAGATCAGAACATAAAACAGAAAAGGGTCTGTCTATAATGAGATTAATACCAAACTAGTAATATAATTGCTTGTTTTCCTTTCCCTGTTAAATGCACATTAACCCTGACCAAATCTACTCCATATTATAAAGTGCTGCAGGCTGCTGGACTGTTCCCTTATTAGTGGCCCACACAGGGAACCTTCATCAGTGCTGTCATCTGGTGGTGTGACTCTGTTATGACACTTAAATAAATTCATAACAGTGAGCGTCACAACAGATCCACTTCTCACCCAAACTGCATGTCAAGATTCTCCACTGAATACTGAACATGCTGTGTTTTTATATCTATAATCACATATTTTATCATAGGTCACTTTTCATATCAGCCAGTCTGTTTTTTCCTTTAACTTTATTTTCATTCTGTTTGTGCCCCTCTGTGTATCGATCTGCTTTGTATCTGTTTTTCCCATCTTGTTCAATTATCCTTTCTTTCTACATGCCTGACTAAGCATCTTTTGCTGAGCTTCCCTCCCTCTCACTCCTGTCCTACCTTCTCCTTGGATTCACTATCCCTTTATCCTTCCTTTTTGCTGTCTACAAATCTTATACTTATTTCTTTGACTCCCCCTTCTTCCCCTCTTTTTGAGTCTAACTTTCCTTCTTCCATCCTTCTTAATCCATGTTCTTGCTATACCTTCCCATCCATCTAAGGACATATTTCCTAAAGCCAAGATTGCGTTATTTAGAAGTTTCTCTGTTCAAGCATTGAGGCTGCACTGGAGCCAAATATTTTCTCTATACAACCTCAGCAGGGATTTTAACAACACTGATGTGCAGTTTAAGCCTTATAGAAAAAAATAACACTGACAAAATAAAGGTTATTCATTCTGAAAAATTGTTTCGATATCAGTATATGATACAGAACCAGCAATGGCTGACTGAAAATATTTATTACAATGTAAATACTAAAATTTGGTATCAAATCTAATCACAGATAAATTGAGCTAAATACCATTACTCTCCATCTCCTCCTCCCACAGCCAGGAACAAGTGGCGTCCATCAGACCCTCAGATCATCTCAGAAGGCCTCTACGCCATCGCTGTGGTTTTGAGTTTTTCACGTATTGCATATATCCTCCCAGCCAACGAGAGCTTTGGCCCACTGCAGATCTCACTGGGACGCACAGTCAAGGACATCTTCAAGTTCATGGTCATCTTCATCATGGTGTTTGTGGCCTTTATGATTGGCATGTTCAACCTCTACTCTTACTACCTGGGAGCCAAGTACAATCCTGCCTTCACCACGTGAGTTATGCCGATGTTTGTGAGTGTTTTGGAGTGTGCAGTGCAGAGTGTGACAGTGTAGTCTATTCTGTATGTCTAAATGTATGTGTGTATTCATTATCATCTATTTAACTCATAAAGTATGGCGTCAAGATGACAGATAACATGATGCCAGATAACACTATAAATGAACGTTGAAGTATTGTAAGCGCAAATTAAGTTTTGTAAACCAAAAATATATATTTCTTTTAAAAAATGCACCTACAAAACTTATTTTGCTCCTACAAACTCATTTTTTGTTTTTACAAAACATTCTCTGCATTTACAAAACTTTTCTGTGGTTACAAAACACTTTTCTGTGGTCACAAAACATTCTGGCGCTTGTTGACGTGGGGTCGTGGTTAGATGAGAGGCGTGTCAAGACCTGGTCCAGACAGGAAGCAATATTAGTGGTGACGGACAGATATCACCTCATTCACTACAATGGAGCGATTGCGAAGTACCACCATAATGTCTCTATTTCACCTTAAATAACACCACTTATTGTTACCTGGCAGAGGGAAGTTGGTTCCGTTCTCAAAACCAGTTCCAAGACCCGTAAACGGAACCACTTTTGTTTACAGAACTGGGAACCAAGCCGTGCTCCAAGCTCTAACCCCCGGCTCACAGCCACAGCTATGAGCCGGACGCAGAGCACAGCAGCCCATTTTACTTAAACAGACCTCCGATCCAGTTCCAAGTAAGGCTCTCCATCAGTTAAACGTAACTGGGAGCTGATGGAGAGCCATTAGAGCCAGGGTCATTATCAGGCTTCTGCAGAGCTTGATGATAGGCTTATCATTTGAAATAGATGTGTTGGATGAGGGATACATCTAAAACATGCAGCATAGTAGCTCTCAAGGACCAGGGTTGGTGACCCCTGTTCTTGAGCACTGATTCACCAGTAAAACCCATGGAGTTTGATAAATGATGGGATGGAGACACTTGGTTTATGTTCAGTTAATGAAATATTTTACTCAAAAAGTCACTTTTTCTTCAGTTTTCTCTGTTTTTGACATAAAACCTCTAAATTTTAATCTGAGCTTTTATGAACATGTGCATGATCAGTGAATTAAATGTAGGAAGATACCTGATTTTCACTGAGGAAAAAAAAAAGCAAAATAAAGAAGATAATATTACAATAAGTGGTGATGAATTACTTAAGAAAGGTTAAATAGAGAGAAAAATTAAATTAGAAACTGCTACAACAGTAGCACTGGGTCTTTATGGGTTAATTAAAACCTTTTATAACTGTATCTTTCTCATGTGCTTTAGAGCCCATGTTAGTGTTCTTGCAGTGCAATACAATCACAAATCTTCCTTCATTAGTTTGTTTGCCAGGCTCATTAAACTCACGGTGCTTTATCAGTGGCAAAGATCGAAGTTTAATCTCCTCTTAGGCAGGTGTAATGTTGCTGGTCAATTTTGTTTAATCTAATGAGAATAGTTAAAAGTGATGGTTTTCTCTCTGAACTATTCAGCAAATTAGCCAGACACACTCACATCTTTAAGTAAATGGTGGGTAAAGAACCTTGTCTTTTGCAAAACAACTTCTACTTTTTCTTACTCCAGTCAACTTAAAAAAAAAAAAAAAAAAAAAAGTACAGAGGTAATTGCAAGTGTCAGTGAGAGGTGAAAGGTGTGAGCCGAGACATACAGAAAGAGACACTGTCTAGGTGTGAACTGACAATGGACAGTTTTTTCTCAGTAGTGTGCTGTGTCAGTACAATTGAAAATGGCTTAAACAGTGAAGCCTGGTTCAGATTTGCTTCCTTGTGAATACATCCAGCACAGTATAAGAAGTATGTGAACTGAATTGTTTCCAGTTTTCTTAAATGTGGCAACACCTAATGGGAGTCAACATATAACGATAAGAATTTCTAAAAATAATCTGGTCATAGAAGGACAGGTTGTTTGTGTAGGTTCTCATTTGTCCAGGTCATCGCTCTTACAATACAAGCACAGGGTTTTTGCCATAGCGCTGTGGAAGTAACACAGCCAAAATGTCTGATACCATTTAAAGTGAGGCAACAAAAAATCTAAATGCACACTCCTGCTCAGAGCTGCATCTATAGCCCCTTTTACACAGCACTTCTGTTACAGTAATATTTCGCCTTTTTCGGCTCTGTAACACCTCTGGAGGTAGTAACAGAGCCATGATAAAGGTGGAATCATGACTCTGGAATGCTCTATAAAAGGAACACCTCTTGTTCCGCAACCAAGGTGTGACGTTATTGCGTGTGCGAACCCCTGCACCGAGGGGATTTAAAAATGAGTGTGGGCTGTGTACAGTAAACAAACATATCAACGCGACCAGAAAGATGTCAAACTGGGGAGACGCCGAGATCCACGAGCTGCTGTCACTTCGGGCGGAGGACTCTATCCATGCTAGCATTTGTGGAATGGTGAAAGGTGAGCCGACTCAGGAAAGGGTAGCAACACCACTATACCTCGGGATGTTTCCAATGCGCAAGTTATACGTCGCACTATACACTGCGCTGCGTCACCGCCCCTTTGATTCCAGAACGCAGGTCTGTTGGGTAAAAATCCAGCCTGTCGCACCTCTGTAACTCCTTTGGCTGTAGAAATCAGTGGTGGAAAAAGGTGGGATCACCATTTCTCTTTTTTTCCGGAATCTCTGCGTAGAAGTGGCATATACCTGGAATGTAACCCAACTTTCAGTGTCGGAGAGGGGGCTGAATGGCACAATGGGCAAAACCAAGTTTTCTTAGTGCTGGCTAGACACTTCCAAATGTAAAGCCTGCTTTGGCAAGGATTCCAAATAGGAAGATAGTGAGGTTCAAGTGATATGTAAAATCAACATCTCTAATATGGCGGAGGCAGAAATTGTAAATCATATGTACAGGCAAAAATATGTCTATATTGTCATGGCATTCATGGTACGTTTTTGGACCAAAGCAATGAGAGACCTAGACCAGCTATAACAATGAACCAAGGGACAGGACATACTAAATGATCAGAATAGTACTGGATGTAAAAAACATGTATTTAGACAGTACACATGTAGTGTATTGGGCAAAGACATCACATACAGTCTCAATAATCTACCAAAAAGTCTGGAAAAATACATTTTGAGGACAATGTGTTAGAGCTCCTGATGTACTATAGATATTTCCAGTATATGTATGTATAGAGAGAGAGAGAGAGCCAGAGAGAGTGACTGGTAGCTGTGATAGTTCCTCTCTTCCATACTCCTCATGAAACTATCTCTTCCTTGCACAGCTCCACTGCAAAAGATCCAGATCTGTCATTCAGCCAAAGCTAATCTGAGGCACCAGCAGTCTGATTTAGCCAAATCAGTTGGGAGAGGCTATTGTTGCACTTGATAATTGAAAATCATTGGACAGAAATTACAAAAGCTGGAGATAATGGCATTTATTCCACTAAATGTACTTTAATTGCTGAAGTGCAGTGATCAGCCCAGTTATCATGGACATCCTTTTATTACTGTGAAGTGGATTTATAAATGGAAGACTATTAAAGGCTGCACTGCACTAAGTCCACCACAGGTTTCCGTTATTTGCGCTTTTATACAATTTTAAACATTATCTTCAAATGAGTGAATGTTTATTCCATTAATTTTAATATGGTTTGTGCATAAACAAAAGACAATAAAAGGAGGAAAAAAGTCCAACAGATTTGCTTTAGCTCTTTGCTGCCTTGCTTGTCCTTTTACATCTGCAGCAAACAAAATGACAGCGAGTCTTTCACTGTCTGGTATTTGTAGAAAAGTTATTTATCTTGGGCCACTGACAGATTCTTTCTGCAAGTCTGTTTATCATCATCTATCTCAAAATGAAAACTCTCACTGAGGTCTCTCTCTGTCATGTATCAACTTTCATTTTCTCAGAGGATGACATCCTCAGATTTAAACAGATAACATAACAATGGAGAAAACATTCTTCACAGGATGGCTGCTAATCACACTCCCATATACACACATAGTGGAAAGCAGTTTTGTTTTTGTTTTTTTGCTTTTTGTTTACTTAAGTTCACAGTGGCTGTATTGCTGCCTGGATTAAAGACATCACAATTAGCTGTATGTTAAATAAATGTACCAATCCACAGTTAGCTTTTCATTTTGGATCAGTAGTATTACCATATCCTCCTGAGACCCAGCAATGCATTTTTGTCCTCTGTAGAGGATAAGATTTTCACAGCTTTACTTAAACAAACAAAAAAACATCCACTGCAAAGGACATTCCATACAAAACAAAACTAAAAAATGTAACTGAAAAAACTGTTGCATTATGATGTTTCCAATCAATGCAATTATTTAATATAAAAAAGACAAAACTTTTACTTACTGGGTCTCAGGAGAATACACTAACTAACACTAACACTAGAGAACTTAAAAAAAATAAATAAACAGCATCCAAAAGTACACTGGGCATCACAAAAAGTCATGTATTTAGTTTTGATGCTCTCCATATTGATCGGAAATTAATTTGGCTTTGGTTGTTCCCAAAATCTCTTGAGTGCTGTACCTAAGCTGTGCAATGGCAGAAAAAAACAAGATATCTAATTAAATTTTTCCTGATTTATTTATTTATTTACCTTTATTTAACCAAGAAAATCTCATTGAGATTAAAAATCTCTTTCCCAAGAGTGTCCTGGCCAATACACTCTTTTCCAGAGCACCAGGCCAACAAGAAACTGGAAATACTGTTTTGAGTTGTTTTGTTATATTTGACTTTCTAGCCTCTACAAATTGCCACCAAATGTCAACAAGTACCCATAGGCCAAAGCAAATTTTATAGTGATTTTAACTGTTGCTGATTTTGGATACTATCATTAAACAGACTAGGGTTTACCTATATAACTTATATTTTTAGAACATTAGGTGTGTTTATTTTTCTTGCAGACAAATTTGACCAAGAATTAAATAGGATATAGTATGTCGAAATGACTTGTGAGCATCTTTTTTTGCTTTTAGTTGTTTTGGCACACGATAAAATGGTCATGGTTATATTTTTGACAACAGCTCTTCTGGTTATACTGTTTGTTTTTGTCCTCTCGTTTGGATTTGTATGTCCACTAAATAGAATTTGTTCATTTCTTTGTTTTTTTTTTGTTGGTGATAGTTAACAAGACATTGTGGACCGAAAAACAACAACAACACATAAACAAAAGGAAAATCAAACAAATAAACTAAAAACAACAACAACGACAGAGTAATGGCAAACAAAAACAATGACAACATCATATTACAATGAAAAGATAATAAAAGTAAAGAGCAAATGTGTGGTGAATTGTGTTTTCAGAAATGCCAGGTTAGAAATAAATGTAATGGATACTCTTCTTTTGATATGGTAAAGTATGGTAAGCTGGTAAGTTGCACAACAGTAGTGGCTGATACCATTTTCTAAAGTGCCAATTACCAGTCTGGAATGTGTGACATCTGAGCAGCCTCATTTCGTTTTGTTTAAATAGACTAGATCTGTCACTCCACTTTCTCTCACATACTGCTGTCAAGTCTGAAATGTGTGTGCAGTGGGAGCTATTTCCAAGTGTCTGACCTGTTAAACCTTCACCCTTGATGATAAAAAGCGACTGGACTCTTGGTGTGAAAACTTTATTTTCCTTTTCTAATACTTGCACCTTTGTGCTGTGCATATACAGCAGCCTCTGCTGAGCCGCAGCACATGGGTCTTAGAGGCTGTGAGTTCTGCTTGACTGCCCACATGGAGCCAAAGATCCAGGCAACGTGATGGGCAGACAGAGCAGCGGCATAAGAGAACCTAACCTCCAGAAAAGCAGGGAGATGAGCCCAAATGGTCTAATGGAGTTCAAGTGTAAAGTTGTAGTTGGCAGAGAAAAGGTGGTCACAAGCCAAGAGTAAGATACAATTAAAACTTTCCAAAGACCAAAAGACAAATAGAGAGAAGACCCAGGCCCCTCTGCCTTATCTTTATCATTACACAGGTATTTCCACTCTGTAAGATCCATATCTGAACAGGGACCCTTTATCATTTCCTCTCTCTGCTTTAGAGATCAGGATCAATGCTGATTTTAAAAATAGGACTAAGGGTCCTGTAGCCTGACGGCATATTTAAAGACATAAATTGACATTCGTTTGACCTTTTAAGGTCACTCAAGGTCAGAGGTCATGACACCAAATGAAAGCCCATATGTGACTTCCTATCTATTGCCAGTAGTAATTACATCAATATCTTCATCTGTTTTGAAGTTATAGCGCTTTGAAATTTTTCCCATTATAAACCAGTGGGGATTTTTAAAATGTTAAAAATTCATAAAAAAATTCAAAAATCAGTATTTCTCAATTCTCTGAACAAACTTGGTAGACCTCACTCCAAGAAACCTCTGCTATAAATTTCAGTTGATTCTGGTTGACGGTTTTGGAGAAGTTTCTAGAAATCTGGACATAAGTGACCTTGGGTTTGACCTTTCAAGGTCAGTCAAAGTCAAAGGTCATGGCACCAAATGAAAGCCCATATGTGACTTCTTATCTATGGCCAGTAGTAATTATATCAATATCTTCAATTGTTTTCAACTTTGAAATTACACTGTGAAATGTTTCCTGTTATAAACCAATGGGGATTTTTAAAATTCAAAAATTCATAAAAAATTCAAAAATCAATATTTCCCAATTCTTTGAACAAACTTGGTAGACCTTACCCCAAATATGTCCTACATCAAATATCAAGTCATTCTTTCAGAGAAGAAGATTCTTGAAAAATTGTTTGTGGACAGACGGATGACAACTGATTCCAACTGTCCATCAGACCTTCAGGCCATTGGACTGAAAATCAGCGTTACCAGAGCCATGTTAAAAATAGAAACCACTTCTCCTCATCATAACAACCTTGTCTTCCCAGGACATTTTTGTCAAGATAATATCCTTAAATGTATGTGTCTAAATGAGCAGCAGTGGTGTTTCTGAGACTGTTTTCTGTTGTGTCCTCTGGCAGCAGGGGCTGCACAGCATGAGAGACCCTTTACTTTCTGCTGCTGCTGTCAGTCTCACCACCAGGGGTCAGTCTGGCTTCAACTCTCACTGAAAATATGGTCTTTGCCTGAGTAAATTCGTCTGCTCAACTGTACAGAAATGCTTCAAAGCCTTTATTATATACACTGGGTCTAATTTTGGGGGGATTTAATCAGACGTTTTTTTCCTATAAATGTTTCATAGTATCTGCAGTCTGAGCATTTTGAGGTATTTGTTTGTTTTCTTTTGTGGCTGCAGTGTTTGTATTTTTTCATTTGAGTATTAATTGAATTACTCAATAGATTGCAGTGTGTTTGGTGTGCCTGTCAAGCCTATGGTGTGTGCAAATCATGAATTCTCAAAGGAGAAATCTCAGCAAAAAAAAACAAAGAAACATATGCTTATGTGGATGGAAGTGTGCTTAGGCTTAGCTCTGTGTGTGTGGGCTGTGCGACTGTAGTTATCAGACAGGGCATGCTTGACAGTAGGCCGAAGAAACAGCCAATCTGATGGCTAAGATGACGCTTGAACCAGGTGGAGGCAGTACTGCCGTGTCAGGAGGGGCTTCATATGCTCTAGGGGTCAGAAACACTTACACAAGGCAAAAAAAAAAAAAAGATATATATATATACACACACGATGCACAGCTGGATAAGGCTTAATGAAGACTGAACAGTAATAGCCACCCAATCCCCAGAGGCGTGAAGACTCAGACGCCTATCTGACTCACAGACTTAAAAAAACACACACCACATGGTCTTTGGTGAGTGCCCACGCAGTTATGTGCATGTGCAAACACATTTAATCAGGGATACACAAAAGCACGCATACACATTAACACATCCTCTGTGTTACACTGTTTTTCATATTCTACAAACAGTGCTTAGTTGGGCAAATACTTATTTATAGTTCAGTTCACACATATACATATGCACATAGAGAATTTCAGGATTTGGACAGAGTGGGTGAAACAGTGGACTCGTCTCTATGTTCTAGTTAGCCATGCATGACAACACTGCTCAGAAACAGAGACAGAAGGAGGGGAGGAAACAACAGGGAAAGGAGAGATAACTGAAAGAGCTAATCCTAAAACAGAGGTTGGAGCAGAGGCAAATGTGAATTTCAATGACCTTGAGAGAATCAGAAGTAATGATTTAAGTGACACTGAAGTGAAACAGTGAATGTACTGTGAATGAATGTAGTATAATTACAGGAACAGGTAACAGCAGCGCAACAATGTTCGAAGAGAAAACCTACTGGGAAGAGGAAGAAGACAGGTGGGGATAGAGGGAATAAAGATGAGAAGAGAACCTGCAGGGGGAGATGCAGATGCAGAGGAAGGTGGTTTTGGCCAGCCTGTTTGTTCAGGCAGAATGTGGGAGATGAGCCAGGATGCACAGACAAAGGAGGAGAAAAAAAAAGGAGAGAGAATGAACAAGGATGAGAGAAGGTCAAGCAGAATGAGCCACTGGGAGTAGAAGCCAAATGGTTTTAGCCCAGATTTAGACTGCACAGATTTTGCCACAAACTGTGTGAAAAGTTGGGCAGAAATCAGAAAATAGCAACATAAAATGTACAGTTTATAGATTTTGCCAGTTTCTCGGGACTGTTTTCTGTTTGCAGTTAATTCACTCAGCTGCTATTGACATGAGGCAGTATGCTGTGTGATATTAGAAACAGGGGCCTTATTTTCTTGCCTTGCCATATTTGAATTGAACTGAAAAACTCAATGAGCTGAAACAGTATGGGTGAGATAGGATGCATATCTTACTCAAGCCAAGGGTCGCAGATATATAATGCAATGTAAATGGAAATATTTTATTAAAAAGACAGAGAAAGTAAGGACTAAAGGCCCAGTATGAAAGATGTCAAATATTGTCATTAAGATGCAGGCAAGAAAATGAAATCATATTTGAAGTTAGGAGTGAGACAAAGTGAGGGAAGAACAAAGCAAACGCAAAATGAGAGCGAAAACGACTCTAGAGAGAGGGATCGGAGTGGAACATGGTGGTGAGCCAGGCGTCCTAGTGAGAGATGGAGGGAAAGGAGGCTAAGAGGTGGCTGAGAGAGTCAAGAATAAAAGGAATGGCTGAGACAGAGTCAGGGTGAGCAAAAGAGAGAATTTATTAGCTCTGAAGGGAAGGCAGAGGTGTCATGTTCCGCCTTTACCAGTCAAGCACATCTGAATGTCAAAATGAGGGGAGGAGACACAGTTACAATTAAGGAGAGAGACAGAGACAAGCAAGAAGCAGGGGAAAGAAAAGAAACAAATGCGCTCATGCAGTATGACAAATATGGGCTTTTAAATGTCAGTGCCCAGACCAAAAGCTGTACACTGTAGTGTGCCAATATTCTATTTTTATATTTTATTCAACAATGAATTTGGTGTCAAGCACTGAATTGGCATTGAGTCAGTCATTTAACATTAAAATAGTGAACCTCCAACCTTACATCCACTCTTGTTTATTATAATGTTTCTATTAAATAGTCAAATTGGTAATCTAAAATGGAGAGGAAACTATCAGTATGACTGGTTTCTATCACACATAACATCAAAGTCAGCCCAAAACGCTGCTGTGCACTGTTTATAATAAAGACAACTCAGACTAAGAAGGAGAGAGAGAGAGAGAAGACAGATAACATGGGAGGAGGCTAATAAAAAAAAGTTGATGTCGAGCTTGATTCACTATCAAAACACTCTTAATTGCTCGTCTTGCGGTGTTGTATTCCCCACTTAATAAGATTTCTCTCACATCCTGCCGGAAGACACACCAAAACAGCCTCCTCTTTGCGTTGCTTTCTGCCTCATTTCTATCCCACTGTCTCTCATAAATACACACACACACACATACAGGAGGGCACACCCAAGACACACACATCAGTTTTTGTTCAATTTACTTTGTGCCTTCTTCTCCCTCTTTTTGTTTCCCTGTGCAACACACACAGGCAGGCAGGCAGGCGTCTCTTAGGAGCAGCGTTCATTCATTCATTAAAAACTGAGGTGGGTAAGACTCCACCCCTGCTGTCACCATGGCGACAGGTCTTTTGGTGCAACAGACAGAAGTTAAACTTAATTTAACATTTAAAGGTGTTTTGTCTACTCTTTAGAGGAGAGGAGAGGAGAGGAGAGGAAAGGAGAGGAGAGGATGAAAACAATAGGAAAAGAGATCGAGGAGGAGAAATTTAATATCTTTCTAATGACTGAAGGGCAGAAAAAGAGTGAGAGACAGAGGGTCGGCTGCAGCTGTTTGCAAAGTCTACATTTACATTTACCAAATGTAGATGTGAGAATATTGCTTCAGATCTATCCAAGAAGAGATCTGAAAGGGGGGGTTGGGTGGTGGGTTAGGGGGTAATAAAAGAAAAAATATAAATCAAAAGAATAGACTGAGTGACAGAAATAGCTAAAAGCTATTGGGAAGAGAAAAAGGAACGGAGGGTGATGGCGAGAAAGATTTAACAGCAATGGCAATTTAATGAGAAAATGGCAAAAAGAGATAGAGAAAACCAATGAGAGACAGATGATAGTGAGAGAAGGAGCAGGGATGACTATAGACATAAACATATAGTGCAAAGCAACACAGACTGGATGATGTCTCCGGGGAGAAGAGGTTGATTTGGGCCCGTTGGTGATTGGGTTTGGTCTGCAGCCGTGGAGCCGAGGTGACTCACCATTCTCCCACACATACAGACACACACTGTGTAACAGAGCTGGCTCTTTAATGCTTGTGTCCTGAAGGGTGTGTATGTGTGTGTCTAATGCCATCATGCAGTGTGCAGCCCATTGGGAGCTGCCACTCTTAATAACAGATAATGACACTGTCCATCTCTGTCTCCAGATGCCCACTGTCCTTGCTGATTCACTGCCTGTTCCATGCTTGTAAAATGCCATTATAAAACACACACAAGTTTGAAATCAAATCATGTCCTACTAAGGTTGTTAAAAAATCTCCCATTACCCAGAACATCTAGCATCTCATCCATCTTAGTAAGAGGGTATTACATAACACATATGACCAGTGCCTCAGCTGACATTAGCAACAGAAAAATGCACATCTATCAAAGTTGTTGATCTCCGGAGATGCATTTTTGTTTCTTTTTCCTTCAAGAAGGCAATAAGCAGAAAACAAGGCATGGAATTATGATGCACAGCAGCACTGATTCCAAATGTTTCAGGACTATCCAATGTAGTATAACCCTCTGAATTTCATACTGTATATGTCTCTGTGAAGTGTTGAAGAGGTGTGGAATGTCCTGTATGGATGAAGGATTTTTTTCCCAGTAACTTTGCCAATGCAGATAGTACATGTTGTACAAATGCAGATTTTTAAAGGTATTATATTTTTCCACAAAAGTGATTCAGAATCAGTAATAAGATTTTGAGATAAAGAGTGGTCTGTAATTGTGTAAAAGCATTCATCTCTGACAGTGTCTGGTTTAATGGTATATTAATGTTGCCTGAAACGATGCTCCTCATCATTATCTACACTCACATAAAATCTAAATAGAGTGAGAATTTCAGTCAGGTGAGAAGGAGAAGTAAGAGAGAATAATTTGATTAAAAAAAAAAATTAGTGTATAACAATAATGGGTAGATAACCGGTTTGCTTTACATGTTTGAAAGGAAGGGCAAAGTATTTTTTTATCTGGTAAAAGAAGCTCAAGATGATTGACGAGACTTTATTTAAAAAGCGCAGCACTCAGAATAACGGGCTTTCAAGGCAAGCCCACCAAAATCACCTTCCTCAGCTCTCCTGATTGCACGAGGCTGTTGGATGTGTGTGATGTGAATAGTGAGTGAGAAGATGAGACTGTTGAAAACAACCTTCGTCGCAGTCGCAGCAATGACAAGGCTGGAGTCTAGGCTGCCTTTCATGACAACATAAAGGGGAAAACCACTAGAGAACAAGTGGTAATGTTCCTGAATGTGTTTTTATTTATACTTCTCCGGTACTGATTCCACTGTGTCATGTTGGCCTCTTTCTGGTCTTCATGTCTATGTGAATGTGGCCATTGTGAAAAAAAGGCATAGGTGTCAAGTTAGGTATTGAGGAATATAATGATGTGGTGTCAGAAATATTATTTACAGTCAGGGAAAAAATTCTTAAACTATCAAAAGTCATCAAAAACAATGGTTACGCAATCAAGTATTAACTCCTGTGTGTATCATATGACTAAAACAGACAGAAAAGAAAACATGGAATGCCTAAAAGCACTGTTTTTGACAATACAATGCCATAGCTATTGATGTAAGAACTGAAGTGATTTTGGTTATTATCAAGAAAACACAGAAAATGGCAAGATGTCAGCTCTGAAATTAAACTCTTATGAGCTATTTTTGTTGGTATCATTATATTTATCTAAACAAATGTAGCTTTACTTGTACCAGGCATTAAAATGAACAAGAAAATGAAGAAAGCAAGGGTGGTCTAATAATTTTTTCCACAACTGTATGTCTACAAGCAGTTTTTTATGGTTGGAAGAAGATGTTTTAATCAGTCATTTGTCAATAGATAGTCTCAGAGTAATCAAACTCAGCACCCAACACAATAACGGTTGATGAAGTAGCCACTCTTTTGGCAACTGTCATGTTATTTTAATACAAAATGTTTAGATTAAAATTTGGGAATAATAACTGGGCTAAGGCTGCACCAAACAAATTTAAATGTCATTTTTGATCAGTTTTGTTAAAGTTTAAGGGACACTTTTTTTCTTCTTGGTTGTTGATCTAAGGTGGTTGTAAAAGTCTGTCTGTATTAGCTGTATGAAAAGGTCGTTGAGGTGAAGTTACACACTTTAACCAATAACTTTTCCCCTTCTACCACCCTATGGTGAATGCAAAAAACATGGCATTCCTTTGTTGGTCAGTGTTTGACTCTATTCAGTTAGTTACTTATTTAGTTACTTAGTTAAGGGGATAATAATTCTTCCCCACGCTCCAAAATAGTAGTTTGGTGCTTCTAATGAGCGTCCCTAAAAACAGGACAGAGGGGCTAAACATTCAAACAAGCTGTAGACTAATGTTATGAAGCAAGTTTGGAAGCACTTTGGGTCTATTTTAAAAATAAATATTTACTGAGATAAAAGAGAAACGATTTTTCAGACAAAACCCATTTTTGGGAATCACATTTTGGGAGTCAAACTAATTATGCCAGGCAGAGTGTTTCATTAAAATAGCCGCTGTTGCAAAGTCACTCACAATTTATTTGTATTTAAATGGGGAGGTTCTGCATTTAACGCCAGTGGACGCGATGGGTTACACACGAAACCTGGAATGAGACTGAGATTCATGAAAAACCCACGTCTGGATTAAAAAAACCACTAGGATTGTCAAATTTAACACAGTGTCTTAATTTATAGTGATATTATATAAGACCATTTCAAGCCATGCTTTCCAGATCAAATGCACTGACACCTAGGTAGCTTTTCCTGTCCCCAATATTTTATTAAAAATTCATTAATTTTGGGATGGCTCAGAGCAAGAATATAATTTTTTTCATTTATCTGAGGTCATCATTAGGTACATCCTGGGGGAAATATGTCTAAATGTCTCTTATTATTGGGACTAAAAAAGCTGACAAAGTGCCAGATACCAAAATGTACCCAGTTTCATAGAAGTACCCAGCTGGCAGCCCTGCAACTATAACTGGAGGCTATTTGCTAAGAAATGGGGTGGGGGGGGAGAGTACATTAAAATTTTCTATAAACATAGCATACTCACGAACTACCCTTTCTATATGTTTCAGGCAGTAACACGTAATTTAACCCTTTAACTGCTGCAGTGAATAGCTTCTCATTTCTTATACAACCATCAGTTTGATAGAGAACATAAATATTGGATCGTTTCAACGGAAAAAGGTCATGTGGTCTGATGAGTCCAGATTGACCCTGGTCCTGAGTGATGGAGCCATCAGGATGAGAAGAGAGGTGAGTGAAGTGATTACTAGGGATGTGCTAAAAAATCGATTCATATAAAAATCACGATTCTCATTTACTACGATTCAGAATCGATTTAAAATGTCCCAAAATTGATTTTAAAAATAAAACAAATATGCCGGCAGTCTGAACGCCATTAGCGTGATTAGCGGTTAGGTTTAGGGTTAGCGCAGTTAGTGCAATTAGCGCGATTAGCGGCTAGTGCATTGACACACTATCAAATGGCATTAAATAACATGCAAACGGATGAAAATGCGTACATATAGCACACCAAATGTAATAAACTGCCATCACATACGTGATTTCATGAGATCAGTCTGTCAGCAGGCATCACCCAGAGGTTAAGGACATGGTGCACAGTCAGCCACCAGCGGCAAACAAACACACACTGCTGTGCCTCACCAAACTCCCTGCCAAGCACGGATAAATGCTTAAAACTTAATAAATGTGAAAAACACATTTTAATGTCTGCATTTGTCATTCTGTCTTGCAAAGCAGGCTGGAGTAGGTCATGAGGATCCTTTGTACACCTATAGATTGAAGAAGAAATCATTATGAATCAAATCCTTCTGATTCAAAAATCCTTTTGAATCGAAAATCGATTTTGAATTGAATTGTAGCCCCAAAAATCGGAATGGAATTGAATGGTGAGATAGTAAAAGATTCCCACCCATACTGATTACCCATCATGCCTAGTGGTTACAGTCCAAGTCTGCAGGGGCAGTGTTATGACCTGGGGTTGGTTCAGTTTGCCAGGTCTATGTTCAGCAACGTCATGTGTCCATAATATGAGGTCAGCTGAACCTGAATATACTGAAAGACCAGGTTTGAGCATCAGTGGTTTTTCCTCCCTGATGACACAAGCGTATTCCAAGATGACAATACTAGGATTCACCGGGATCAAACAGTGAAAGAGTGGTAAAGAGAGCATGAGACATCTTTTCACACATAGATTGGCCACTACAGAGTCCAGACCCCATGGAGAATCTTTGGGATGAAATGGAAAAGAGTTTACACAGAAGCCCATCTCTCACATCACTGATAAGAGATCTTGGTGAAAAATGAAGGCAAGTCTGGAAAGAAATAGATGTGACATTAATTTTACATTGCATTTACATTACATAGTGTTTAATAAACGATGCCTTGGTCAGTGCGTCCCACAAATTATTGAGTATGTCCCTTTTTATGGCAGGGTAGTGTGTTATCATAGACTTTTCACACAAACAGTAACATGAACATTGTCAACAGTCAATAACCCTTTCTAACACCAGATATGAAACAGCAAATTGTTATACATCAGATCCAGTTTGGTGAGAAGTGTCTGCGGAGAAGAAACAGCTGCAGTAGTTTGTAAGTAAGTAAGTTAAATACCTTATGTATATCTCCAGGATTTTGTTTTACTCTTTTTTCACCTTTCTCTTTTCAAAAACTCCTATTTTATTCTAACTCCTCATATCTGATGATCTGGTCTGAGACTTATTGTTTTGTAGAGTTCAAGCTTAAACTCTTACACAAAACAAAAAACTTCAAAATAAAAAGGAATATCTTTTTGTCTTGCAAGTTATCCTAGTCTATGAACTCCCATTCTTTGTAAAGTCTTCAAGGGCCACACTTGTTGCAGCACTTGATAGTTTTGTAGCATCACTGGACAAAAAATCTTTCAGCATATTGTAATTCAAGTGGTCTTAGAGGACAAAGGAGTGTGTCTGTTCCCTCTGTGTGTTTTCAGGCTTCTGAGGCAGGTTTCTGGTTAATCACAGGTGTTTTCAGACTGGTGGGTTTATGGTTTAAAACATGATTGACAGCTGTAATGACCAGTCGTAGATCAGATTCTGTCAGATGCAACTTGGACACAATTCTCTTGCTCTACTCCATGTCTCAACACAGAATCTCATAAAAGTAGCTTCACTTTTCCATAAATAGCATGAAACCACATCAGGTTCACCTGTATTTATACTTAGTCTTCTGATATGGATCAACAGCTGCAGAACTAACGTGTGTATTTCCAAATCCAATTCTGGCATTTTTTCCTCCTGATTTCAGCTCATGCAGCTTTAATTTTTGTAATGTCAGACAGTGCCATGTGCAATTTCTTGAAATAAAGAGATGACATTTTGGAGTACAAATACTAGATAATCATGTGCACCTATGGGTCATAATAGGTGGTGTTGGTGGCACGAGTGTTTTCTTTCTCACTTAAATTCACATCTTTTTGAGGAGGATTTATTTATCACTTCACTAATATATATGAAACATGGTTTAAAGGGGTCATATTGTGCTTTTTTTTAAAAAAAAAAAAAAAAAAAGGAATTATGCATTTTAAAACATTTCCCTGTGGTCTACATAAACTGGAAATGCTCTGCTTGGGTCTGAATTCTTCATTAATTCAACTCCACAGGTCCATCTTCAACCCTATTTCTGAGTAATGACACCAGAAAGGTTGTTTTGAGCACTGGCCCTTTAAATGCAAATGAGCCACTTCATGCCCCACCCCCTCCAGGTTGTTGGCTGTGCTGCTCAACCAACAACTGAACATTTTAGGTCATAAGTGTCAAACATGCGGCCCGGGGGCCAAATCTGGCCCGTCAAAGGTTCCATTCCGGCCGGCAGGATGAAAGTGCAAAAATTAACCTTAACAGTCAACATTGTCAAAATCCTTTTGGTTCAGGTTCCACATACAGACCAATGTGATCTCAAGTAAAAATAACAACACAATAACCCATAATTAATGACAACTACAAATTTTCTTTGTGAAAAATTATGTGGAAAAAATTTAAGTGAAAAAAATAACATTACACTTTGAAAATATTAACATTTACAAAACTATTCTTTCACAATAAAATACAAATAAATGCTTAATAAAAACAAAGATGAACAACCCAAAATGTGCAATTTTAACAATATTCTGCCTGTTACTAAATGTTTTCGTGCATTTATGGATCCACTGTGATCTGTAGTTGTGTTAATAATAAGAGATGCAATATTGTAGAAGTTGTTCAAGTTTTAGTTCCAAACTCCGAAATTTTCACAATATTCTGCCTGTTACCAAATGTTTATGTAACATTGTGTGTAATGTACATGTATAAATAATAAGTCGAGGCGTAGTATTGTTAAAATTGCACTAATTTTTCAAATTAAATTTCTGTTTTTTCAGGTTTTTCGCATCTTTTTTTGTAAAATGTAAATATTTTCATAATTTAATTGGGTTTTTTTGTACTAAAACAAAAAGAAAAACTTCATTGTCATTATTTATAGGTTATTAAGTCATTATTTTACTGGTCTGGCCCGCTTGAGATCAAACTGGGCTAAATATGGCCCCTGAACCAAAATGAGTTTGACGCCCCTGTTTTAGGTAATCGGCTCAAAGTTTGGACATATTTTCAGTATGTAGTACAAAAGCTGCTGCTGGCAAACAATTATGGCATACTCGGAGAAATGTTCCTCAGAAGTCTTGACCTTATATGTGCAAATGTTGTGAAGTTACTAGTTATAGACATAACAAGCAGGAATTAAAGCGGGTTGTAGAAATCCACTTGATTTTTGCTGGAATGAATATAAAGATAGCTTTGCAGCACCTGGAGGGTTCAAATTTAAACTTTTTGAACTATTAGGGTCCAAATACACAAATAAATGTACCAAAGACTAATAAAAGTGGGTTTAGCAAAATATGACCCCTTTAAGGGTAGGGCATCAGCCAAGATCAGACTCCTTAAATCCTGGAGCAAATTAGAAGTGGAATTATGTCTCACTTTGTCGTCAGAATCCTCGGGCTTAGTTAGAACTAAGAATAATGTTAGTCAGTGAAATTAAAAACCAAATGTTGTGGCACTCCATCCAATAATTTTGGAGATATTTCAGTTTGGATTGGAACACCAACAGACCGGCACTACAGATTTTTAGATATTAAATGATGGGGAAGAGAACTACTTTTCATATTTTTCAAAACTAACAGTGTTCATCACCTTGGCGTTTACACTGCAAAGCTTTGTGTGTAAAGTCCTGTATTCAGATTATTAACACACAGGTTAGTTGTAATCAGTGCCGACAGAGACTATTTCTTCTGATGCCAAGAACTAAACAGCTTGTCAGTTGAATGTTAACTTGGGGAAATCATTCAAATAGGATGTGTTCAGCGTTTATCTGTTGAGCTGTGAAAGGCTTTAAATGCACTAAATTATCTTTACTATTAAACATGGTAGTCTGCTAAAGTTGAGAAACTGGGAATTGTGTCTGTATGTGTCATGCCACTGTGATAAAAGAACAAAAGGAAAAACTCAATGAACCAGGGTTTTCTGTGCTGAACATAATGTAATGAGGGTTTTAGTTTAAGTCACAAGTGTCAAACATGCGGCCTGGGAACCAAAACCGGCCCACTGAAGGGTCCAGTCCGGCCCATGGAGTGAACTTTTCGAAATGCGAAAATTAGGCTGAAAATATTAACAGTCATTTTAGTTCAGGTTGCACATTCAGCCCAATTCAATCACAAGTGGGTCAGACCGGTAAAATAGTATCATAATAACCTATTAATAACGACAACTGCAAAATCTTCTCTTTGTTTTAGTGTAAAAAAAAGGAAAATTACATGAAAATGTTTACATTCATAAACTATCTATTCACAAAAAATGTGAATAACCTGTAAAAATATGAACAACCTGAAATGTCTTGAGAGAAATAAGTGCAATTTCAACAATGTTACATCTGTCACTGTCATTGCTACTGTTCCTAAATGTTTTGTGTATTTGTAGATCTGTAAGTTGTAATGCACCTATGTAAATGATAAACTGAGACAGAATATTATTAAAATTACACTTATTTTTCATAATACTTTTCAGTTTTTTCATGGTTGTTCATGCTAAAGGATTGTTTCTAAATGTATACATTTTCATAATGTAATTTTGCTTCTTTTCAATCTAAAACATAGAGAAAAGTTTGGAGTTGACATCATTTATATATTATTGTTTTTATTTTACTGGTCCGGCCCACTACAGATCATATTGGGAGGATGTGGCCCCTGAACTAACATGAGTTTGACGCCCCTGGTCTAAGTAATTCCAGAGTTTATTAGTTGATTTCTACTGTTTTAAGAGGTCTGACCTGGCATAAGTTTCATCTTTTTGCTTTTGCTGTTTTTGTGTTGTCTTTGTTGAAGGAAATGTTTCTGACAGAGCGTATTCTGAGAGATTTTACACTTGAGTTTGCAAGAACAAACACAGACAGACAGGCACAGATCTGGTGTTGAAGGTTAAACTGTGGTTTGCTCTCTTTCTCTACAGTTAAAGCGGGAATACTCAGAGGAGTGTTGTTTTTTATGTGTATGAGAGGGAGGGAATGGAGTCTATGCCTGAGCGTGTTTGTGTCTGTTCCTGTCTTTTAGTAAATATGATAGTGTGTTTTGTCTCATAGCTCTCTGTCTGGCAATAAAACTTTGTGTCTTTGAAAAAAGTCAATTTGGAGGACGCCTACAGCTTCAGACCAGGAGACTACAGATCTTCTCTCAAAGCCTTGTTTCCCCTCAAGCTCCTTCCAGCTATCCAACCTGGCAGCTTCTTTCTCTGTACCCAGCTCCCCTCAGTCATCTCAAGCCCATACTTGCAACTCATGGAATATTTAAGGACAGATATCTACTGTACCTGAATATCAGTTTGAACGTCTCTCCTCTTTCTTGCCTCTCAAATACACACTAGAGTAATCCTCCTGAATGGAGATTTGACTCTGAACCTTAGCAAATATCACACTACATCTTGAAATGTGTTTGATTTATCATATCCAAATCTCAGGTTGGGAAAAGACAATTGTAGCTTGAGAAGTGTGTGAACCATGCAGTAAATGCTGTCTGGTGAACATGGTAGGAAATTCACACAAAGTGGTCGAGGAAGATTCTACTTATCAAGTAATACTGAACCTTTTTTTCCATTTACTGCTGTTACATCCCGGTATCTATTTTTAGTAAAAATAGCTGGCTGACATGGGACTAGGTTAGAGACTTAATGTACTCACTTGGATGAACCTAGCCATTTCACTGCATTGAATCATTTTCACTTTCTAGGTGTCACAGAAGTCAAGTACTGTATGTTCTATAAGCGTGTGTGTGTGCAACACAGTGTGCACATCTGAAAGAGAAAGGGGATAATGTCTACAAATTGGACATGACTCATCAGGTATTTCATCAGTGCTACCTCATAAACCCCACCATCTTGAAATGCATTGTGCATTTCTATGTGTGTAAATGTGTATAAATGAAGAACCAATTAGCTGCTAACAGTGTGAGCTTTCTTGCAATTTTTTCTTACTGACATTTTACCCACTTTTTATTTGCAGGGTGGAGGAGAGCTTTAAGACTCTGTTTTGGTCAATCTTCGGGCTGTCTGAAGTAATCTCGGTGGTGCTGAAGTACGACCACAAGTTCATAGAGAATATTGGCTATGTGCTGTACGGGGTCTACAACGTCACCATGGTGGTGGTCCTTCTCAACATGCTCATTGCCATGATCAACAGCTCATATCAGGAGATAGAGGTATGAAACAATGAACTGAATGAATCAACAATGAATCAGACAGAAGGTATAATGTTACCATTTTTAATTACCTTTGCATTGCTATCAGATACTAGAACATATAATAAACCTGAGTTACATAATAAAGTTATTGCACTAAAATAGAATTACAGGGTTTTTTTTACCCTGCCCCCCAAAGGGGAGGCGAGGGGTATTGATTTTAGTTCGGTTTGTTTCTTTGTTTGTTGTTAACAGTCTAGCAGCAAAACTATTGGTTGAATTCATACCAAATTTGGTTTATAGATTGCCAGTGACCCAGAATAGATGGCATTACACTTTGGGGAAAATGGGTCAAAGTTTTTTATGAATTCTTAAAATCTTTTTTTTTTTCCATTTACTTATAATGGGTGAAATTTCAAATGTCTGTAGCAGCAAAACTATTGATTGAATTCATACCAAATTGGGTTTATGGATTGCCAGTGACCCAGAATAGATGTGATTACTTTTTGGGAAAAGTAGGTCAAAGATCAAATTTTTAATGAATTTTTTACCTCTTTTTTTCTCTATTTACTTATAATTGGTGAGATTCCACATCTGTAAAAACATCAATTTTGTTTCAATTTACTTCAACCTCGAGGCAATTGATATGATGACATCAGCACACACATAGACATGATGCCATCGGCTGGATCCATGCCAAAATAAGCTATAATACATGCGAGGGGCGGTGTTTGTTGTGCCTCGCACCACTTGTTATAGATTGATTTTTCAGTAGTGTCCAGAAAACTGGCAGGTTTTTGGGTGTGATCGTTTGGGAAAAATCCAAATGAGATTAGATTTTTTCCCATTTTATTACATCTCCAAAACACTACATCTGAGCATAGTGGCTATACAGTAAAAACAAGTCAGAGGTCCGGATTGTTATTTTGAACTATGAACTAAATATTTTCTTCAGTTCTCTCCACCTATACATTTTAACATGTCTTCCATATATAAATATAATTGTGGAAATTATTCATAGTGGAACATTATTTCAGGGTTTTGTTCCCAAAGCTGGATGCACTGTCTGGAACTAATAACATATTACATTAATGGAGATTTTTATGGAAACACTGATGACAGCAAGTAAACATGCAGTGTGTTTAATTGACCATTGACTGCAATCTTGGGTTCAGCGCCTTGTCCAGTGACTAGATGGGTATTAACCCGTCAACCCTGCAAATACCAAATAACCCTCCATCTCTCTTTACCCACAGTTCAATGCATTTCCAAAGTTTACAGATGGACGTTTTTTTTTTAATATTTTTCAGTCTCCACTGATTTTAAATATGCACTCGGTCTGTTGTGTTTACAGGAGGATGCCGATGTGGAGTGGAAGTTTGCACGAGCAAAGCTGTGGTTATCTTACTTTGATGAGGGTCGAACACTGCCTGCACCCTTCAACCTGGTTCCCAGCCCAAAGTCTTTTTATTACCTAGTTCTTCGCATCAAATCCTGCCTCATACACCTTTGTAAGGCCAATGGCCATCGCCATAACAATGAGCTGGAGTTGGGCATGCTGAACTCACAGGCCAAGGTCAGTGTCTGGAGCTCTTTGATTCCTAATTTTATGACAAATGATTTTCCAGAGTTACATAAAATATGCATTTCTAGGAGTATTCTAGGACCCTAACAGTTCCATAAGTTTGTATTTGAACCTTTCAGGTGCTGCAAAGCTATCTTTATATTCATTTTGGCAAAAATCGAGTGGATTTCTACAACCATTTCAGTTCCTGCTTAATTTGTTATGTCTATAACTAGTTATGTCATGGCATTTGTACATATAAGGTCAAGACTTCAAACAAACAGTTCTCCGAGTATGCCATAATTGTTTGTCAGCAGCAGCGGTTGTAGTACATACTGAAAATACGACCAAACTTTGAGCTGATTACCTAAAATGTTCAGTTGTTGGTTGAATGGGACAGAACAGCACAGCCAACAACCTGGAGGGGGTGGGGTGTGAAGTGACTCATGTGCATTTAAAGGGCCAGCGCTCAAAACAACCTTTCTGGTATCATTACTCAGTAGAGCTGCAGCCGATTAATCAACTAGGTGCTTGAAGTCAATGCAAAAAGTCCCGATTCGATTAATCGACTCGAATTGATTGAAGGGAGATATTCTATTGCAGTTTTCCTGAATTTAAGCTTCTTTGTGCGTCACAATAAGTGTCCGTGTGAAACACAACAGTGGAACCAATGTTTAACAGCAGAGAAATGAAGGAAACAAAGCTTTGATTCAGGAGAATTGTGGTTGAATGATTTTTTTTTTTTTGGATCACTTTGAGTCGATTAATCGGTTGCAGCTCTATTATTTAGAAATAGGGTTGAAGATGGACCTGTGGAGTTGAATTAATGAAGAATTCGGACCCAAGCATAGCATTTACAGTTCATGTAGAGCACAGGGAAATGTTTTAAAATGCATAATTCCATTTTAAAAAAGCAAAATATCACTCCTTTATCAAACTTGCTGACTTCATTTTTTGAGATCATTTACTAAGGTTTGCTTCATGACTTTTCTTTCACTCAGTTTTGTGCCAGAAGCTGTTCTATTTAAGGGCCAGAATTGCATGCTGACAGACTGCTTATAGAATTCTGCCTGTTGTTTTTTTTTTTTTTGGTTGTTTGTTTTTTTTAACTTTTGTGTATTTTGCTGTTATCTTTGATAAAATATTCAGTGTATATCATTCTGCATGATTTACCCCTGACACTAGTGCATACAGTAACCGGATCACCTGGATATTCCTGTTTTGGTGCATTGTAATTTTTGACTTTCCAATTGAATTGTCTTAATAAACTGATGTGAATTAAAAAGGGGCAGAAGACATATTCACTGCATCGAAACAGTCTGTGGTAGAGTGTGTAGGTGCAGCTCTGGACCAAGTATACACAGATGGCCTTGTGGTTACTGCAAGTCCCATGAAATGATATTCCCACTGCAGACTCGGGATGCAATTCCAACACTGCTAATTTTCACACTTTCTCCTCCTCAAGTATTGTCCATCTAAATAAAATCTCTGTAATGAAAAGAAAGTCTTGCGTGAAGAAAATAGCATAGCATTTAACAGAGAATCAATCTCAGCACCAGCCTTGTCCACAGGCATTTCCTCTCTCTGATTCCGCGAATCAAATGGCTCACCTCAGCACCTCGGTTAAGCTATTAGTCAGGCCATTGGATCTGCCTGCATTTCTTCAGATGCCCAGGCGGGTTGTGGATCGGGACAAGACGGGCTACACCCTGCTGCCTCTGTAAGCCCATAAAGTTCTCTGCAGACCTGTCAGCCTAACCGCAGCAAGGAAGTTCAGCAAACAATCAGTACATAAGCTCACACTGAACCACAGTGCAGCAGCGAGAATGTCAAGTGAGACAGCATGGCCTTCTTGAGTCAGTAATTTTTTCCTCTCACTCTTTTGATCTATGTGGAATCTCCACTGTTTGAGAAAAGCGAGGCACTAAATGAAAGCTAATCATATCAATTTCAAAGCTACATATCTTCAAAGAGATAACAAAGTCCGTGGTTTACGTAGTACCATTTTAATGACTGAATCGGAATATTTTAGGGAAACATGAACTAGTATGTAAGGAATGTAGGACATGTAAGGATCTGCACCATGTTTCTATGGGTTTCTTTACATACAACAGTGTGTTCATGAGACCTTTATTGCATACAGTTGCGAAAAAACACTATTAGACCATCGAAAGTCATCAAAAACAATGGTTATGCAATCAGGTACTAACTCCTGTGTGTATCATGTGACTAAAACAGACAGAAAAGAAAACACGGAATGCCTAAAAGCACTGTTTTGTCAGTACAATGCCATAGATATTGATGTAAGAACTGAAGTGATTTTGGTTATTATCAAGAAAACCATGGAAAATGTCTATAGATATCAGCTCTGAAATTAAACTCTTATGAGCTATTTTTGTTGTTACCATTATATTTGTCTAAACAAATGTAGCTTTACTTGTACCAGGCATTAAAATGAACAAGAAATTGAAGAAAACAAGGGTAGTCTAATAATTTTTTCTGCAACTCTATGCGTAACATTATTTCACAGTAGTTATCTACTTGTGGAACACACAAATGAACATTTCTTGCTCATTTGTTGAATGGAGACAGCAGAGGTCAACAAAACAGGTCACTAAGGCTGTAGATCACAACAAATAAAGTTATTCTAGTCAGATCTCTGCATAATAAATTTGTTCCTCATTTTCATATCAAGCTCAAACAAGTAGTCGCTGTCTGATTGTGTTTGACCGAGTAGCAATTAGATTATGAGAGGTTCATCTCCCATGCCAAACGTTTTGTTTCAGTAGGTTGTCTCTGTTTTGTAAAGTCATAAAAATGACTGCACATCACAGAGTATGTGACCTGAGTGTATAAGAGCTGAAACACCTTATAAAATAACTTCCCTTTAACTGCTATATTTTCATTAGTATATAGGTGTAAAGGATTTAAAGTTGTCATGTTTTGCTTTATATATTGTATTTAAGAACATACTTGATTTGTGCAGATTGAACAATAACTGCTTCGAAATTTAAGAAGATATTTTCCCAAACCTTTTTTACATAACTTGCATGTCATTAAAAGTTTATAGGGCACTCATTGAAATACTCTGAAATTCAAAATTTCCACCTTAGTGTGTTATTGGACTTTGTCAGCTTCCTCCCTGTCGGTTGGCATGAAAACAGTCTCCTTCCTTCTGCCGTAAAACATCCGAGCACTTGATAAAAGGTAAACACATGCAATAAAACAACTGTTATAAGATCATAAACTGACAAAAATCACTCATATTCACTATTTACAGCTTCAAAATGTCTAGAAAATCTCCCAGAATCACTGTATAGTGTTATAAAAACCACCATGCTTCTTGACGTCACTGAGGCCCCATATTTAATGTTTGCGAAAATTGCCAAAAATAGTCACTTGCCCGATAAAGGGTTACTTGAATTTGTACATGAAAAGAAGCAACTGCTTGGATTGAATGAACACAAGAGTGCTAAAGTTGCACACAAGCTACAGAGCAAGGTTGTGAAAGTCATGGGCATAGAAGGCATTGAGAACATAATTAATAGAAATTCTTCATTCTCATTGCCTTCTTTTGAATATAGGTGCATAGTTTAAAATATGTAAGCAACACATTCAGACACCATATCTTGCCTTTCTTTGTTGTGTAGTCTTAGCAGAATCTTGGATATTTTCATACCTTTTCAAATACTCTCATTTTGGAAGATCACTCGGCCCTGAAATGTGATGTTAACACTGCTGTGTTGTATCTCTGTCTTTCAACAGGATGAACGTTTCAGGTCTTATCCACGACCAGGAGAAGAGTTCATGCCCAGGAAATCCAGAAAACACCCGACCAGATACCAGGTGAAGTGGGAAGATGAATAAGAGAATGAAATATGAATGGAATGGAAATGAAAGACAGCAGAAGAGACTCTTCATAAAGATAAAGTGGATAGAACAAGAAAGAGTGAAATGAGAGACAAGGAGAAATATAGAGGCTGAGGAATGTATAACAAAACAAAAGTAGGGAGTAATAGAGGTTGAGAGTGAGGATGGTTGGAAGGTGATAAAAGAAGACAGGGAGAGCTATAGTGAGAGGAAAAGAGGGAGGTGTAAGGGGCAGACGGTGAGAGACTGTAAGATATGTTTTAGGAGAAATGAGGTAGGAAGAGATGACAAAAGGAAAGGAAGGTTACGCTAGAGTTAAGTGGTAAGTGAAAGAAGGAGGAAAGAAAAAACGAAAAAGGGAACAAGAGTAAAAGAACAAGGCTAATAAACTGTTCAAAGAAAATCAAATACAGGCACTTGATAAATGAGTGCAAAGTATTTAAGTGAGAATCAGAAAAGACTTTCTCCCCCTTAGTTGCTCTTCACCTTTGTCCTGTGGGAAATCTGAGTTCTTTCACTACTCCACTGCACCATTGTGTTAACCCTCCAAGGCTGTGTAGTCACCCTGCCTACAGACACACATGAGCATGGATACACCAACGACTGAGAAGTCACCCATGCCTGTTGATTAGACATCTGTATGTGTGGTGACAGGTATCGACTGATGGAGTGCCTACATACAGGGATTAACCACTGGAGCCTTAGAGCTGCAGGACGTCCCTGTTGGATACTGATCAATAGCATTTCAGGAGCACATTGTATGGCTCTGTATGTATATGGCCTCTGCATGTACAGACAAATGTATGCTTTCTGTTCTTACCCTGTTACCATCCATCAAGACACCAGTGACCCATTTGAAGGTTTGGGTTAGCGCTATACTGGGGCAGCCATGGCTCAGGAGGTAGAAGGGGTTGTCCAATATCCGAAGGGTTGGCGGTTTGAATCCCGCTCTAACCTAGTCATGTGCTGTTGTGTCCTTGGGCAAGACACTTCACCCACCTTGCCTTCAGTGTCACCACCATGGTCAGAGGGGCTGTTTGGCACGTATTGGCAGTCACACTTCCGTGGCTACAAACGTAGTTTACTACCACCAGAGTGTGAATACGAGAGCGAACGAATAATGGATCAATAATGTAAAGTGCTTTGGGTGCCTTGAAAAGTGCTATAGAAATCTAATCTATTAGTAGTAGTAGTAGTAGTAGTAGTATTATATTCTAACAAATGATTTACATTATTTCAGTCACATGTTAAATACAGAAAGTACAAGACGTTCCTCCTTGAATGAAAGTATATCCTCATACTGGAGTCACAGTGCTTCAATTTAACCCTAACCCTAGCTTAAGGTTAGGGTGATGCTTGACAGTTTTTTTGTTTTTTTTTTTATTTTTGGGGGGGTGGGGTGGGGGGGGTGGACTTTAGACGGCCTCTCTTCAAAAACCCACTTAAAAACCTTGTCCTAACTAGGCTAATTGTACAGTTTCCAAGAAAGAGTGGATGTTCCAAGGTTAAGTTTGACTTTTTTTTCATGATAATAATAATAATAATGATGATGATGAATGGGGTTCTTTTGCAGAATAATACTGCCTCTGGTCCCTGACCAATCCCTCCCACATGACTTTGCTGGTGGTTTTCCTACATTACTGTTTATTATTTAATTCTTTCAATATTTGCAGTTTTTTTGTATTTTTTCATACTTTGTCTTTGTTAACCTTGCTGCTGTTGTTGCACCTACTACAAGCTGGACACTAAACTTATTCAGCCAGGGATGGTATTGACCGTCGCTTTATATTCCTGCTACCCCAAAAATTATGATAAATATAAAAGTCTATGTGGTTTAGAATTTTTTTTTTTTTATTAAAAATACTACTGTGACTTTTCCTGTACAATTCATCCTGTCTTCTTTTCTTCTTTCTTGTTGTAGAAGATCATGAAGCGTCTGATTAAACGTTATGTCTTAAAGGCCCAAGTGGACAGAGAGAGCGATGAAGTTAATGAAGGTAAAAACAAACCCAAAAAAAAAAAAAAAATCCTCTAGTTTCAGCATATACAGTAGTCTGGATGAGCGCAGTATGTGAGGATGACAATGACAGAATCTGTGTGTGGGGGGGTGTACGTCTGTATATCAGAGATAAGGTTGGTCATGATTTCCTGTAAATAATGTTCATCGCAGCATAGATTTGCTCTTATCTACTGTACAGTTGTGTATTATGCAGTCCAGCACAGTTTATTGCCCTTGCGGATCAGTTCATACCTGCATCCGTGGGTATTTGCACATGCTCACATGTTCTGATTATTGTGCATTTAGTCATCACTTCTTTTGTAACTCTATTTGTGTGTAACTGTGTTGTAGGTGAGCTTAAGGAGATCAAGCAAGACATTTCCAGTCTCCGTTATGAGCTCCTAGAAGAGAAGTCCCAGGCGGCTGGCGAGCTGGCTCTGCTCATTCAGCAACTTAGCGACAAGTTTGGCAAGAACACCATGAGACACTAACAGGACTCGCTCGAAAGAGAGAGAGGAAAAAGAGGGAGCAAGATGAGAGTGAGAAAGAGGGTGACATCGGGAGGAGGCGGGGGCAGAAAGAAGAGACAGATTAGGTATTTTAAGATGCTGATAGTGGAAGACGGAGAGAGAAAGAAGGATGTTTATGAGACAGACACAGAAGAAAGTGGAGGGAAAGAATGCAATATATAAACTAGACACGGAGTCATTGAGGCAACAAAAAAATCTATTGTATATGCAATGACCAATTAAGTTGGAGTGTGAGAAGAAGAAAGTTGCGTCTGCAAGTAAGCATGAGGTCAAAGGGCTGGAGGTGAGGTAAGCCCAGCCGGGGAGGTCTGTGTTGACAGCTGAATTTTAATTAAAGGCAACATCTTCAGGAAGTGAGAGAGGAGACGAAAGCAGAGTCATGCAGGAGAGGTTGGAGGTAGAGTGAAGGAGGACAACATAAGCACTGTGGAATACGAAGAGGGACCACAGGGCGGAAGACTGAGGCAGCACAGCGATATAGGCCCCCACATCCGCTGTCAGGACATATGAGCGCATTGCCAGAGTAGGAAACCCAGAGAAAGGATGACACAAATCAGGCCAGAGAGGTTAGAAAAGAGAAGCAAATAGGCAAGACAGAAAAATATATAGAAGAAACTGTCACTGCTGTTCACACCAGAAAGGCTGACTTTGCTTTTACTGTACGTCTTCACTTCATCTGGTCAAGCATAGTGATGCCCGTCAAGATACTGTACAGCCATACGCCAGTGCACCAGGCAATCTAATTAATACAGTTTCCATTGTTTTCCACAGTTTGTTATTATGAGTTGGATTGATTGGAAGTATAGCAGGAAACAATGTCGAAGTTACGCACTCATTAAAAAGTCATTTTAAAAACCGAACCGAATTTATCATTAACAAATGGAACAATAAAATTACTTCAGACAGCATCTTTCCATTTGCAAATAAAGTCGACTGAAAAGACAAGTGATGGAGACACTCCCTCAGTTCCAAATTGTTTCAACGCAGGTGAGTTTCATACATATTTGAATAACCTACAAATCAGTTAATATGGTTTTGATAACAGACTTTCAGAACCAATCTGCAATGATTTGGCTTTAAAAAAAAAAAAAAGCGTGGATAAGCTGTGTGGGGTAATTTTAAGGTCATGTTTTTTCTGTTTGTAGTGTGTCACCAGGAATTTGACAAATACAGATGCTGGACTGCTCTAATAAAAACCTACTTAATTAAATAAAACAGTGCATTATGTTCTAACCGTTCAGAGAGAGTTACATATTCCGTACATACAGGGAAGGCCCTTCAGATATGGAATATATAACTGGAAAACAATAGAGATCAGCTTTTACATTAATTCCAAACACCAGACTTGAGCACAGCTTACATCTCATATAACATTCTCATAGCTGCTTATGCTCACATTGCTAGTTAGAACGCTTTAATATGAACCAAATGCAGTGTCTAACATGATACTTTGCTGTATTTGTGCTTTGGTGAATAACGTCTAATTTTGCCACGACACCAGTTCGTTTATAGTACCATGTTATCTTTTGAAAACAACTTTATAAAAGAGGGCAGATGACACAAGTTTCTCCAGGGCTACTTCTAACATCATAAATATTTTCTCAAGCTAAAACACTGTAATGTTGTTATTCTGTTGATTTGTGGATCATATCAAATGCCATTAGTTCCATAGGGAAGAATCAGCAGGGGCCTACTCCACTTATAACACATTCACTTCATTGCATCATTTATTTAGCAGGGGGGTGTAAACAAATGGTTATGTTAACCTCATTAACAATTAAAGGGAGATGTGTGAGATATGTGATTGTGAATACTAAATCTACCTATATTTAAATCCTTGCAGAAAGTTTAGAGGCTTCTGAGGTTAAAAGCAAATCGACACAAGTACTGTACATGCAGGTGTAGTAGGCCCCAGCTCACTTTTTGACACAGATGTAGAAAAGTGTTGATTTTTTTTAATCAGGAGGCCTTTAGATAAGATTTAAAAGGCTTACTTTAGCAACAAATACTGTTAAAGATTCAAGTTTTCACTAAAAGAAGAGGCTTGATTAAAACTTGCGTCTTTATTGATTTGTGTGTGTGTCAGAGAGAAAAAGAGCAGCTAACTTTTTTGTGTGTACAGACCCAGGCTTAAAAGATTTTTCCCGATAATGTTTTATGATTTCCACCACCAGGAAAGACAAAATTCCCCAAGATACTGTATTTTTAACTTGTACGCAGGAAATACTGACTAAAGCTAAATCTTGTACTGTATATTGTCATATTTTTGATCCTTGAATTAAACAGAGTAAGCTGTAAACTCCCTTGTTCATCACTGGTGTTCTTTGTGTTTTTGTGTTTGTGATATGTGCAGCTGGATGAAATTAAATGAGTAAATATTCTGTGTTTATCCCCACTGGTTCTCTGCAGTTGATGGCAGGCACTGGAGAAAAACCAAACACATGGCTTCAGCTTTGTTCAGTGCATGAAATAATGATATGTACATACACACAAACAAAGCAAATATTTGCGCCATCCGAGTTCTAAAACTTGTGCTAAATGTGCACTCGCCTGACGTGCTAATCATATCACACATACAAGCTCTTCAGTATCTCAGACAGTGCTGCATAATATTACACATCCATTTCAAATACATGTTCATACTGTCTTCTGTACCCCAACTTGCTGGTTTGCACAATTTTTACATAATCTAAATTCCAAAATGCTCAAACGCACTTGGTGTTAATTTCATTTTTAAAGCCTTGTGTCACATATATAATAACGGAATAAATTATTAGACCACCCTTGTTTTCCTTCGGTTTCTTGTTCATTTTAATGCCTGGTACTACTAAAGGTACATTTATTTGGACAAATATAATGGTAACAACAAAAATAGCTCATAGTAGTTTAATTTCACAGCTGATATCTATCCATTTTCCATGGTTTTCTTGATAATAACCAAAATCACTTCAGTTCTTACATCAATAGCTATGACATTGTACTGCCAAAAACAGTGCTTTTAGGCATTCCGTGTTTTCTTTTCTGTCTGTTTTAGTCACATGATACACACAGGAGTTAGTACTTGATTGCTTAACCATTGTTTTGGATGACTTTTGATGGTCTAATAATTTTTTCTGCAACTGTATGTCCCAATGATAGGAGTGGTTCTGAACACTATACTGTAAAAAAAAATCCTGTTGTTTTTATGGAAAAAAACTGGCAGCCGTGGTTTCCAGAATAATACTGTAAAAAACACATCCAACTGTAAACATATTTGCAGAGTAACATGTAGATTTAACATTTTAAACATGTATAATTAACATTGGATTTAAATGGTAAATGGACTGCACTTATTTAGCACATTTTCTCCACCTTCATGGTGTCCAAAACCACCAGGTCCAACTGGGAACAATTTAGGGTTCAGTGTCTTCCATGGACACTTAGACATATGGAGCCAGGATTCAAACCACCAACCCTTTGGTTACTGGACAAGCCACTCTACCAACTCTACCAACCCATTCATTTACAAATTGAAAATGTTACATTGTTAAATGTTTATATATATATATATATATATATATATATATATATATATATATATATATATATATATATATATATATATATATATATATATATATATATAAGCATATATATATATATAGGTATAAGCATATACGCTGTAATTTCAACATTACTGTCTTGCAATTTAAACGGCACCACATTGTTTTTCAATTTACACTTTTATTTTCTAAAAACAATAGAAATACATAATTTCCACATACAAATCTGGTTTTGTTCACATACTCTTCCTGTAAAAACTACAGCTATATTTGATTTAGTTGTTAACACAAAAATCTTTTCAAATAAACAACTTTGATTTGTATTGTCACTTACAATTTTTTAATGTTGCAATTTTACAACTTTTTGGTGTTAATTCAGCAGTCATTTTTTACAGTGTATGTATATACTCTAGTTAAATTATAAACAGTGATGCATATTTATGTGATTGCTTTCTGACTGAATGTAATTTTATACTGAAATGAAGGTTCACTTCTGCACAACGTCATAAACACTTTACTGGGTCATGTTGCTCAGCAGTTGATGTAAAAGCAAGAAGGCTGGTGGCAACGCAAGCACATACTCTAAACATTGCATATTGAAAAATAGAGTAACTCAGCCCAACTTTAAAGTACCCCTCCCACCAGCACAAAAGAAACACAAATCTGTCATGGTGCAGTAATGCTTACATGCGATAAGGAGCTGGGCTTTAGGAGCAAGTACTTAAAAAAAAAAACACTAATTCACATTACTGTAAAGAATTACATAAAGCTACTGGTTCACTTGTGTGTATTAGAATTGCTTCTGCTAAAGACGGTCTTAAAACCCAAAGAGTGTTTGGAATGTGTGTGTGCGTGCTCTGTCATGCACCTGATTTGCTTACATTGACTTTACTGCCACTGCGTGTAAGACACATCCTGAAAGCTGCCCTACAGTTCAGTACTATAAACACTCAGCTCGAACATATGTCCAGATGTTTATCAGACCTCAGTCACTTACACCAGATTGTTCCCTCACCAGTCTCACTGGGGACCTTCTGCATTGTTTCAGGTTGTCACACAAGGACTTTGTTTTATTGTCTAGCATGTTATTACACAAGCGGTCAAAGAATTCAGTTAAATTGTCACTGAAATTTCCCGTACACGGTCATCCACCAGACCACAGGCGACAAGATTTAACAAGTTTTAGATGTCTTTGTTTTCAGTGCAGCATAGCTTTGAAACTGTCCAGTTCTTACAGGATATACACAGAAGAGCATCACAGGATAATTTGCAGAATTTTAAAAAAGTTAAACCATTTCTTGACACTAAAGCTGCCAAGGTGTTCTTATACACTATGATCATCTCACACGTTGAATATTGTTTTATAGACTGGTCACTAACTAGCATGACTACACTTAAAAGCATTGAGTCTCTCTTTAAGAAAGCTATAAAAACTTTTGATAAAAACGCATTGTCATTTCATCATTATGATATCCTACAGAGACACAAACTTCTACATTTTGAGAGTTTAATTTTTTTTTTAGTATGCTTGTTTTTTATATAAAATGCTTCATAACCTTGCCCCTCCCCCACTGCACGGCTTTTTCCAGAGACTTGAAAGTGGAGGTAGTGCACAGGCCTCTGTAAATGGGAACTGTGTGATACCATTTCGACTCACCACTTTTGGACATAATGTACTGTCAATGGTAGGAAGTAAACTTTGGAATAACCTGACCTCCCAATAAGAGTGTCCAACTTACAATGCTTTCAAAACTCACTTAAAATGGTGGCTCCTAGAAAACCAGATGCACTCACTTTTATATGACATACATTTCATCACCCATACACTTTCTCTGTTAAATTGGATGTAAGTATAGAAGTAAATAAATAGGCCAATGCCCCTGTGATCATAATATGTCTATTTGTTTTTTGTTTTACTTGTTTGTTTTGATGATGTCTATGTCATTATGTGTAATCTTTTTTTCTTTTCTTTTTTTTAATTTATAGTAAATGAGTGCTGTATCAATTGTTGGCTGTTTTATGTTTTGTTCTGTCACCTGCCTAGGGACTGCAGATGAAAAGTAGTTATTTTTACTAATTCTGGCATATTTACATGGGTGTATTTTTTGTACAAGTGTTCATAAATATACATAGTCCCAATTAAATAAACAAAATAAATAAATAATAGAAATACTTAAATTCTTTCAAAGGCAGAAAGTGTGAAATCTAGAAGTCATCAAATTCACAAATTGATAACTTTAGTTTACAACTAAATGACTAAAAAGATGTTTCTCAGATCATCATCAGCTATAATCGTCCTCAGCATTTTGAGAAAAACAAAAGATCCTTTAAAATTGCAGTGCAATCTTGACAACACAGTACACTAACTGGTACACCTTGAACCATCCTTTAGTGAACATGTTGTGAAATATGCTTTATCACTATTGTCACCTCATTTTTTTCTGTTTGCTGCAGCCTTGTTCTCACTCATCACTCACCACTGCTCTAAACAGTCCAGAAAGGCAAAAATGCCAAAGCAGTGTCCCGGGAAGGGAAGGATTTATTTTCAGGCAAGTCCAAGAAATGCTGTGCAGCACACACATAAATAGCAGCCGGGGCCTAGACTGGACTCCATATCTCCATAGCAACAAAGTCAGTCAGAAGGAGATGTACTTTTGGACGAACGCAGTAAAGTCTATTATCTGATTTCCTTTAGCGTCTTCCCCCAGACTCTTGATATGAGTTTTAACCTTTAAGGTGTTACTCAGTAATACACACCACTGATGTACATGTGCAGTTGTGTCTGTTCATTGTATATCTGTAAATGTCTGTATCTTTAGTCACATGCTGCAGCAGCCCTGGCTCAGGCCCTTTGCTTAACTACTTCTATCTACGTCTATCAAACAAAACAAAAAGTCTTTTAAAAAAGACATCTGTTTGCTCACAATGAACTTTGGCCTGTGTGTTTGAGTAGAAGACACTTAAACGTGTGTGTGTGCGTGTGTGTGTGTATGTGTGTGTGTGTGTGCGTGCGTGCGTGTGTGTGCGCGCGCGCGCGTGTGTGCGTGCGTGTGTGCGTGTGTGTGTCTTAGACCAACATAGTAGAACTGACATCCCCTCTGTGGTGTAATTTGTCCCATAGGCCTGGAGCAAGAAAATGTTTCCAGCCCTCCTGCCTTCTCTCCTCTTTCTCCTGCTCCTCATCCTCTCTCTCTCTCCCCATCCATCTCACTTCCTCCATCTGTCTTTCACTGCTTCTGTCTCTTGTAGCAGAGCAGTGACCTCCTGTCTCAAAAAAGACAGGGATTCCAGGGACTTGGAGAAGAGATTAGACTCCCTTTCCAACGTGCCTCCCACCTACGGCCTGGAAGCCCCCTCAGGAGACGAACTTAGCAGCACGCACATAAAAAAGATGCTTTTCTTGCTTATGTAGACATACACACATACACAAAAGCTTACTCCAACTTATTTATTTTTAGCTTGAGCATACACGTAGGTGGGCTCAAACGCCCTCGCAGTCAGAAGTCTACACACATATTACACACTCACTGAAGTCCAAATACTCACATATGCACACTCACACACCAGACTGTGATTAGCACTCACATTTAAACAATGAACGCTAACTTGCTCACACACAAACACAGGCGTGTGATTCACAGATGGATTAATGTAGGGGTTGGATGAACTGCAACAGTCTGTGCCTCGTACTCCTGCAGATGCATAGTCCCAGACACATATGTCACTCATCTTTTTTGGACTCAGGCAGATATATACATACATACATACATACACACACACACACACACACACATATATATATATATATATATGTATATATATATATATATATATATATATATATATATATATATATATATATATATATATATATAGAGAGAGAGAGAGAGAGAGAGAGAGAGAGAGAGAGAGAGAGAGAGAGAGAGAGTGTGGGGAAGCAAAATTTACAATGAACATTTAGTTGTTTTTTCTCAGCAGGCACTATGTCAATTGTTTTGAAACCAAACATATATTGATGTCATAATCATACCTAACACTATTATCCATACCTTTTCAGAAACTTTTGCCCATATGAGTAATCAGGAAAGCAAGCGTCAAAGAGTGTGTGATTTGCTGAATGCACTCGTCACACCAAAGGAGATTTCAAAAATAGTTGGAGTGTCCATAAAGACTGTTTATAATGTAAAGAAGAGAATGACTATGAGCAAAACTATTAGGAGAAAGTCTGGAAGATACTATTAAAGAAGAATGGGAGAAGTTGTCACCTGAATATTTGAGGAACACTTGCGCAAGTTTCAGGAAGCGTGTGAAGGCAGTTATTGAGAAAGAAGGAGGACACATAGAATAAAAACATTTTCTATTATGTAAATTTTCTTGCGGCAAATAAATTCTCATGACTTTCAATAAACTAATTGGTCATACACTGTCTTTCAATCCCTGCCTCAAAATATTGTAAATTTTGCTTCCCCACCCTGTGTGTGTGTGTGTAAATAAATAAATAAATAAATAAATAAATAAATAAATATATATATATATATATATATATATATATATATATATATATATATATATATATATATATATATATATATATATATATATATATGTATAAATTATTTAAAATGTGCATAATTTTTTTTGGGACACCCTATGTATGTATGTGTGTGTGTGTGTGTGTGTGTGTGTATATATATATATATATATAGATAGATAGATAGATAGATAGATAGATAGATAGATAGATAGATAGATAGATAGATAGATAGATAGATAGATAGATAGATAGATAGATAGATAGATAGATAGATAGATAGATAGATAGATAGATAGATAGATAGATAGATAGATAGATAGAGATATAGATATATAGATATATCCCCTATTGTTGCATCAATCACCCCCTTAAGCCAGCTCAGTCCTTCTCATCAGAGTATCTCATTAGAAGAAAGCCCTCCAGAGAGGACCCCAGCAGGACAATCCAAGGGACAATTGTAACAAATAAAGCTGTCACAATCGTACAGTCATTGTCATTTATCACTAAAGACACAACCTTTATTACAATCATAAGAATATCATCTGAAATAATGTGTCCTATTTCTCTTTCCTCTGAGATGACAGCCTGTAAAAAATCACAAATCTGTGGAACTAAGACTTTTTTATGAGTTCTCATCATTGGCAAAAAGCCAATATCTCATTTCTGGAGCAGTCTGGAGCTGATGGAGTAGCAGAGGACGGAGCTATTGGGGGGCTATCAGAACGTAAGGTTTGTCGAGTGTTTACCAATTCTTCAAACTCAGGGCATACTGCTTTGAGATGGATGGAGAGATTGATATGACAACACCCTGACAAGCCCTCCAGGTGGCTCAACCAGCTCTTGAGGCGCATAAGCTGGGTGCACTCATAATTGCAAGTGCGGTGCATGAAACTGTCGAGCACAAGATATACAGCATGTGTCATGTATTGATCTATCTCATGGGTGATTTTCTCCAGATGGTATAATTGTTGTCATCACGGCTTTCTTTAGAACAAAACATAAACAGAATTAAATGCAGGTTGCAATATTCTACAGGGACTTTTAGACTTAGGCTAAGTCTGATGCAATATATCAAATGATAACTTAAAATAGAACAAAGTACATGTGGCTGACTATTAGGAAGACTAATGTTTGTTGTTTCATAAGCTCGCTCAATAAACAGAGCAGTGTTAGGTGGCTATGGTGTTAAGTTATCGCTTGAGGTTTAATTTCTTTTAAATTCTCCTAAATAGCAAAATCTTTATGGTAGAGTTTTGTGCTACCCATTACAGAAATAACTCTAACAGACTCTGAACCTAAAGAATCCAGAAAATCTTATGTTCCTAAGGGTTACTGTATTCACCTAGTCCCAGAGGGTGATCCTGACATTATCATTTCTCAGTGAGGTTCATATATTCTCACATATTTGCACAAGTCTGACTTTCAAATATTAGAAGAACTCCAATACAAAACTTTGTTGAAGGTCTTTACGCAAATAAAGGACATAAAATTGAATAATACAGTATGTCACCATTATTATTTTTCAGATTTCACAAATGAACTGTAGGGATTCTGAATAATAAGCACCAGTATATAAATAAATGTTCTCATTTCAGTGTTGATAGGCTATGGAATGTGTAACCAATCAGTATTATGGGCAGGACAGAGTGTTGAATACACACAGAGAGAGGCAGCAGCATCAGAGCCAAATAGCACATTTTTAATTAATGTCATTAAAATAACAGACACTGATTATGATGTAAAAAGAATGAGTATCATCAGTATCAGTATATCCCTATTCAGAATATCAGCGACAACTGTTACAATATTACTGTAAATTGCAAATATTTATGGTACCTATTTTATAGAACCTTACTGAATGGTGAAACAGTGGTACCAAAAGTCAGAATGGTTTTATAACATGTGTCTTCATGTGAAATGTCATACGAAAACATTGTATTGTCAGATACATTTCCCACATATGCTAAAAGGCACATTCTACATCTTCTCTCATCTATGTACAAATGTGACAAGAAGGCTATAGGGTTTTTTTTTTTTTACCCCGCCCCCCTGTTTCTTTGTTTCTTTGTTAACATTCTAGGAGCAAAACTGTTGGTTGAATTCATACCAAATTGGGTTTATAAATTGCCAGTGACCCAGAATAGATGTCATTGCATTTTAGGAACAGAAGGTCAAAGTTCAAATTTTTTATGAATTTTTAAAATCTTTTTTTTCCCCCTTTACTTATAATGGGTGAAATTTCAAATGCCTGTAGCAGCAAAACTACTGATTGAATTCACACCAAATTTGGTTTATAGATTGCCAGCCACCCAGAATAGATGTGATTACATTTTGGGAAAAGTAAGTCAAAATTCAAGTTTTTTTATGAATTTTTAAATCTTTTTTTTTTCTCTTCTCATTTACTTATAATTGTCTATGCTGTCTATGTCTACGCTGACATCAGCACATGCATAGACATGATGACATCAGCTGGATCTATGCCAAAATAAGCTACAATACGTGCAGGGGGCGGGGTTTGTTGTGCCTGGCACCACTTATTTTTATGTTGGGGGTTTTTATTGCATATATTCTCATCATGATTACAAGCATTCTCATTGCAATTTTTGTCATCATCATGATTATGATCTTTAATTAATTAACAAGATTCTGCCTAAACTTGTGTTATCTTCAGTCTTGCTTTCAAATTTAAATCTTCATCTCTCTTTAGAGGCAACAGAGAAAAATAGATATGGAATACTGCACAAGAATCAGGTCTGTGTACATTTCTTGAATAGCAAATATTAACCCATTCACTGTGTTAAAAGTCACTTAACTGTGAAAACAGAATGAGTGAGACATAGAGAGGAAGTTATGTTTATAACAATCCCAGCCCTGCTGCTCGTAATATACAGCAACATTTCCCCTCACTGTATTTATGCACCTACAACATAGTTTGCCTTTTATGGATGAGCCATAGCAGTTGTAAGACCATTCATCTTCTGACTCACGTTGCTTTTAGGTTTTATGTTTGGTTCTGTTTTTATACCTTCACCCTTTTCCACAGACTCACCTCCCTGTTTTTCCAGTTCTTTCATCGGCTACTTGATTCTCCCTTTAGTACCAACTCTTTTCTGTTTGTTTGGCTTTTCTTCAGTACTTTGTGACCCTTTTTCTTCCAGTCTCTGCTGTGAGGCAGCAGAATTTAACACTGAACACACAGAGGCTGCAATTAGAGACGTCTGGGTCATTGAAAAGGGGACATAGGTTGTTGGCTTGTTCTTTCCATTCTCTGTCTTCTCCCTTGCCTGTTGTGCTCCCTTTCTTTTCTTCATCACACCTCCTCCTGTACCCTTCTTCTCTTGTCCATCTCCATCTATTTGTTGGATTTTTAGTGTGTAGGGTGTCTAGGGTATGTCTCTGCTCTGACTACTGGACCAAGTACTGCTCCTGAACACACCCATTTAACTGTTGGCACTTCCTCCGTGCTCAATTTCACTGATCCTGAACACAACCCCCCTGAAACTATTCACATTTGAATTTCAGATGAAATGAAGGAAACAGAGAAGAAAGCTGTTGGCTTGACTCCTGTGCTTCTCCCTTATTATGTGCTTAGCGTCCTCAAGCTGACACTTTGAAATGCCTTAGTGGCCCATGCCTGCTGGTAGAATCTGATTTGTTTGCTTTGGAGTTGAACTGGTTGAATAGTTGAACAGGTCTGAGTCAGTGATGTGCACAGGGTAAATTAAAAATATATATTTGAAGCTGAACATTTTAGGAAAAATATGCAAAACTAAGCATTGGTGAAATTGATTTAACTTCACAATATTTATTTTGTTAAAGTATCTCTTTTCCACTGATCATAAATATATATCTGCTAAAATATAATCTGTCTCAAATAATTGTGCGAATAAACATAATGTACTGTTTATTAATTTACTGTGTCTACACATCTGTTTGTTGTAGTATTACGTTACATGCATTTTGTTTTGTTGAAGTTGCACAACAGCTGTTACTTATTCTGAGTGTCATTTTGTCATTTCTTCTGCAGGAGAAAGACTCTCCTTTAATTCCTCCCTGAGATGAGAAACAGCATTTGGTGTTCTGGAGAGATAATCAAGTGACTAATTGTAGACCGTCTGATTTTTGCCAATGGGGGCGTTTGATGCGCTGGCAGGAAGAAATCCTATTTTACTGGATGATTTTTCTATGGAGGTTAAACAGAAGATAGCTTGAAGAAAATGAACACAATTACAGAAAATAAGAGAGCAGAAACATGTGTGTGTCACATTTTTTTGTTTGTTGAAGATTCTTGTTGAAATCAGTCAGACAGAAAATAGAAATGTATTGACATAAGAGATAAGGGAGTCCGAGCTGCTTCTGTAGTCATTAGTGATCATAATGTCTTGGGCTGTGTGTTTGTGTACGTTTGCTGTGGAGTTTCTGATTTAAGTTTGTGTGGTGTTCTAGGGGTTTTATGTGTCTGTATGCATGCTAGATGATGCACATCAGTGTCCTCGTAATCTGTCTTCTTCTGTCTTTTGTATTATTCTAGAGAGTCTGTCTGGGAGTATCACTGTTATCAGATGTTGTGTTTTTGTGTGTGTCTGCGCCTCCATCTGTCTTCACACACAGAAGGGGATGGTTTCATTGTTTAGAAACATTGATCATTGATGGTTTGGAGCTTTGGTAAAATTGTTTTCATGAGCCTGGCTGCAAGGCAGTGAAAAGCAGAGACAGAAAGGCAGTGTCTTTGGGTGTCTGTTGGACTCCAGGTTGTGCAGGAAATGACTATAGTGTGCTGTAAATAGTGCTACTCTCACGAAGCAAAAATAAACAAAACTCAGTAAATTCAAGCCTTTAGTCTCACAGGAATTAGCTCTAACAGCTGAGGAAAGCACTGAGCGAATCCACATTACCAACACTTTTATTAACACTCTCTTCGTCACCCTCACTTGACATGGCATAATTTGAGGTGACTGAGGTAAAACAGGAGCAGAAGGCTGTAAGTAAAGATTTACAAAGTGCTGATTCTTTCTCTTGTGGAAATAATGAAAAATAAATGTGATAAACCAACAACTACTGAGCAGACTCAATTCTTCACTTCACTGACAGTGCAGAAGAATGTGTATTAGTATTCATGTAAATGTGAGAAAGACCAAGTGTGTGGCTGGTGTGTGTAGCCTACACATTCATAATCCCTGTTGACTTGTATGTCCTGCCGTTTGCTTTGGTTCTGTCTCGTCAGCGACAACAGTAAGCTTCTTTTATGTGTCCTTCCGTCTCTTTTTTTCCTCCCTTTAAAACAACATCGCTTAAAAGAATTCCAACAACTTTTTTTGTTTATCTCCATTTCGAGCTTTCACTTCTTCATGGATGACTTGTCTTTTTCCACTATTGTATGGATTAAACGGATTAAGAAACAGAACATTTGGAGAAAAGGATGCTGTGAATGAAATAGAGTGAGGGCAGGACTAGACACAAGTGAGAGACATAGGGGAGTAGAGACCACTCAAAGAGTAGAATGCAAACAGTAAAAGAAGTACTGTGTTGTGTTTCCATCTGCTGTACATTCAGAATCATATGTGAATATGTGACAACAGAGAGAACAAATGAACAAACACAAAGTCTTAAAGTGCAGTGTTTTGTGTGACATGACACTTGACATACTCAATGAGTAAAGGATCTGTGCGGATGAAGATTCAATCCTAAAGCAGCTCCTAAACTATGGAACGATCTGCCTCTCCATATCAGACAGGCCTCCTCTGTCTGTTTTTAAATCCCTTCTGAAAACCCATCTTTTCTCTTTGACTTTTGAAACTATGTGAGATGTTTGAATATATTATTTTTATTCTATTGTTTTATTTGGTATTGGTTTATTCTTTTCTTTTTTTGTTTTGTTTTTAATTGTACAGCTTTTTATGTTTTTTAATCTCTTCTTGTATTTTATTCTTTTATTTAGATTTTTATTTATTCTTCTGTTCAGCACTTTGGTCCACTGTGGTTGTTTTAACCCTTTCATGCATGAATTATGAGACCCTTATACAAGATTTTTTGTTTTCCTGAGTGTTTTTATTCCTCTTTAAGCATAAAAAAACCCAATACGATTGAAAATTTTCTTCTGAACCTATTTTAAATGGAGTTCCAAAAATGTCCACTCAGCTGGAAATTTTTGAAGCAAAGAAACATATATTTACTGATATAATGTGTGAAAACTATGAAATAAAAACATTTTTAATGCTGCTATTCTGATGTTTTTACACATTTTAACATACTCTAATACTAGTCACTAGTCACTTCATGGAGGTAATATGCAAAAAAAACCTTTTTGTTAAAAAAAAAAAAATTAAAAAAAAGTTAATTACAGTCTAATAACAATAATAAGCAATTGATTTACACTCAAACATGTTAGTGCAGATCAGGTTTATCAAGTTTTATCAAGAACAGCAAAGTTACAGTAATGGTATGAATTGCAGTGTATTATGAGATGATCCATAAGCATCTAATGTGTTGGCTGATATGGAACTAAAACAACAAAATCCATGAATCAGTAAGAGAACATCTTTGAACAGCTGTCCACTGAAGTGATCACTATGCATGAAAGGGTTAAAGTGCTTTACAAATAAAGTTGGATTGGAGTGGATAAATGAAGCCTACAGTTGTGAATTACAATTTCTCGTTCCTACTCAAAATTCCACTGGCATGGGTTACAGCTAATGAGCTTAACCTGATAACTGCAATGATTAGTTACAGAGTAAGACATCAGTCTATGTGGTGTATCACAATCTCAGTCTTGTTTCCATTTTCTCTCTCCTTTCAACTAACAACATCATCTGATATGATGAATTATTTACAGTAGTTCTGTCCCAACCAATGTATCACTTTGGGAAAATGGGTCCGTTTTCCTTTGTATTTCTATAGATTTGCCTACATGCCTTTCCTGCAAGTGTGTATTTCAGTGTGTATTTGTGAATGTATGATACAGTTGAGGACAGTAGCAAGCCTGTAGTGAAACAGGGAATGGGTGCTGCAGCCAAAAGCAATAATAAACAGTAATCTCCTTAGCCATCACAATAATTGCTGTCCCTGTATGTTTGGAAAGTTAGCTTTAGGCTCTATTTAGATTTCCCATGAGACATGCACATTCTGACTAAACCTGGTCCACTGTAATCCTTTTTATTGTTAAATTAAAAGTTGAAATGAGACACTAAGACACCATTTGGTATTTGTCTGGTTTTGAAAGTTAGTTTGCCTCAAACTTTTTGTTGTTTCTGTCTGATGTTTGGTATTAAAGTTGATTCAAAGTGGTCATGTTAGACAGTATTTTCACTGCAGTGTGCTCTGTCCTTGTTTTATGTCTGGCAGCCATTCTGTTGTGACAAAACAGGTGCAGATGAATATGAATCAGATCAGCAGAGCCTTTAAGGTCTGGCCCTCAGGCTCATATCCAAAGCATAATGTCAGAACATACGAACTTCCAGTCTCCATCTTTTGTAACTTCTTTGACATTTATTGTACCTGAAGGAAATGCCAAATGTTCTGTATATTTCCAATAACAGACACATCTGTGGTATGAACACAATCTATGTCACATGCAATGCGTGGAATTTCCTATCATTTATGTATTTAAAAAAATACTTGCCTTACTATTCAGCTGTTTTATAAAAAGACATTTATTAAAGAAAGAAACTGAATGCAGTACTCCAATGCCAAACATATTACTGTGTTCATATTTTGCTGTAGACAGGAGATACCTGGCATCGCTTTAGATTTAATCACCCCAACAAGTTTTTACATAGACACACCAATGTCACACTTATCCAGTTCTCTCATCACCCTGGTGTGAGACATTCCACACACTAGTCCTGGAACTCAGTTTCTTCTGAATACCGTAACATGGAGCAGATAGATAGATAGATAGATAGATAGATAGATAGATAGATAGATAGATAGATAGATAGATAGATAGATAGATAGATAGATAGATAGATAGATAGATAGATAGACGCTCTTTACAGTAGCCTAACCCGGTTTGATGACGTACCTCCAGCGCCCTCCTTCCCTTCTCCTAATCTGCAACTCCCTCTCCACACACACACACACACACACACACACTCCACACACATACTACCCACTGTGAGGGTAGGAAGCTGACTCGGTGTGCTGCTGTGTTTTGCACTTAATTAATCTCACCTTTCGTCTCATTTTAGTCAAACTGGATCGATGGTCCCCTAAGAGTAGACTGTCTGGATCATCTATCAGACACACATCGACTCTAACTGGATAAAAGAACAAGCAGGGAGGGTGGAAAACAGGTGATCCGACGTGCCCTTCTTCTGCGCCCTGGACGCACAAGGAAATGCAATTGTTTTACAACCCACCACGACGCACAAGAGGACATGTGTGCGCACCAGCGATTGCAGCTGAACTTCACTTCCATAGCCTAGAGTGATCTGGATATTGCCACTGTGGTCTGCATCTGCGCTCAGTCTCACGCGTGGTTTGGATTTTGACACCAACAAGTGGAAAATGGATCAGTGTCCCTTTACTGGTACTCTGATCCAAGGGGGCACAGAAAGGATCGGTTTGGTTTAATGTGGAGGGAACGGCTGTGCTGATATTCCACTCGGTGACATATGGACTGTGATCACAGGTTTGAAGCTATCGACCCGCCGCCACTCCACAGCGCGTCCTCGGCGGGACTGGAGCAGACAGAGCCCGGGACGCTGAGGAATGCAGAACCGAGATTTTGTCTTTTTCAATTCACCTGCGGAACTCTTCGCAGCGCATACCAAAGTAAGTATCCCCGTTACCTAAAACCATATGGTCTGCTTGATGTAACTGTGCGCGCATTATGCACAAGGTAAAGTCACACAATTGTATAGTTTGCGCTTGATTCTGGGGTCTGGTGTTTTGGTTATGATCTAATAACAGTAGACAGAGGTGATTATCGGTGTTACCACATAGACTTTGACAGTGACCTTGTTGGGCATGAAGGTAGTCTGTTTTACGCATCAGAATCCATTCCTTTAAGTCTGTCCCTGAATGCACCGCAGATGGATGCCCCTTTATTCTTTTGGTCTCGGTCTAAAGGACACCTAAAGTGGACTAGTCCAAATAACCTTCTCTTTGTCCTTTTCATCTTCTCAGCCGACCCACGAAACCGGTGAGCCCACGGGACGCCATGCTGAGGCAGATCCTCCTCAACTCAACCGACAACCCGGACTTCGACCTGGTGCTCATGGCCCAGTCTTCCACGCACGCCCCCACGTCCCTGAACACCTCCCACGGTGGCTCGGTGAGCGTGGCCGCACTTCTGAGACCCACCACGGGGCGTGGGGGAGGAGGACTCCGGGAAGGCGAACTCCACAAACCAGACCTGATCACCTACATAGTCATGTGCCTACTGCTCTTCCTGTTAGTGCTGCTCATTGTGTTCTTCATTAACTGTCAGCTTCGGAACTCTTTCTTCGCCTCCATGCCATATGACAGGTCACTGAGAGAGGCCCGGACCTCTTACAAGTAGGTTCTAGACCCAACAGCAAATTCAGGACGAGCCTTTAGGACTTCAGTGGGACTCTGTGAAGTGTTTAGGACTGTCATGCCAATCTCCTACTGCTGCTGCACGTTTTAGACATGATGCTGATGCCTTTTTTTGTTCAGTTGTCTTGGAGCCTAAAAACCCTGAGGTCCACTATAAGACTTACCATGACCAGCTGGGAGCTTCTTTATGCCAAACTTTCCACCCCTTTCCCAACCCTTCTGACCACATGGGTGCCATTTCAACAGATTGGTGTTGTGTGTGGGCCTGCTTCAAGTAAAATCCATGGTCAAATTACTCACCACTTTCTGTTATTGATATTTAAAGACTGATATCTAAAACAATCCATCTCTTACTGAAGCTCTTGTGTGGAATTGAACTAAAAGGGTCACCCCATTTATTATATAAAAAAATACATAAATAATAATAATGACGTGCAAGCACTGATTTATTGCTTATAAACTTGTAGGGTGAGAATTCACACTATTTTACTCTGACCAGGTCCTAGTTTTATTTTCGTGGAGACGTGACCCGCCTTGCCATAGAAGGGGCCTGCAGTATGTTTACCTGGTTGTACAATATTTTGTATACTGATGTTAATTTGTCTTGTCTTGTGAATTGATGCAGTCGACACAATTTTCACCGTTGTTTATTGTAAAATGGTGAAAAATGAAATCCTGAAGGCCCATCATCATATAAAGATATTCAAATGTACCTACTTAGTGGAACTCTTTTCGTCTTTCCACCTGTTTTTCGACAGATGATGCCACTGGTGTGAAGTGGTCTAAGTGGTGATCATTTAATGTGTCCGTAAAGGCGTTTTTACAGGTGCCACAGGGCTGCCAGCCTTGTCGTGCACTTTCACTTTTAATTAACCTCTCCCCCACAATTTATTGCGCCAATATCTAGTAAGAATGAAGACCTGAGGCTGAACTGTATGACGAGTGCTATGTAATAAACTAAACTGCTGTCAGTTTCAGTGCCACCGGTGATGCGCAAATCGTCTCCAATCTTGTTGTTGGAAAACATCTTGCACATACCAAGACAGATAAATGTGCCTATCTCTGTAATCCTGTGTGTGTGTGTGTGTGTGTGTGTGTGTGTGTGTGTGTGTGTGTGTGTGTGTGTGAGAGAGAGAGAGAGAGAGAGAGAGAGAGAGAGAGAGAGAGAGAGAGAGATCCGCCTAATATATGCGTACAGGTTAATGAATTCCTGTGAAATTCATTCGTAACTCCTGAAGGCTTCGTCAAAAATGTAAATTTTCAGTGAGAGGAACTAAACCAAGTGATTATTTCCCTTTGGTCCGTAATCAAGATACTTGAAGCACTGAAATAGGACAGACGGGGGAGAGAAGGCTTCATCTGCGTGTGCAGTTTCAGATCAATTATGGGCTATGTTGCATTTAGAAAACATTTGGCCAAGTGAGTCAGCAAATTCAGAGGAACACACTCTACTGCCTTGTGTGTTTTAATTCTGTGGGTTGATTTTTTCATGAGCTGAAATGTTTTAATCACTTTACATTGAATCCCAGTCTTCCCACATGTCTCTGGTGTTCCAGCGCTTGCAGTCTTCATTGTAACCACTTGGTGGCGTCCTTACCCTGATTATTTGTTTTAAGAATATGATCACAGATCAAAATGCCATTGCATCTTATTTAACTAGACACGTCCCCCCCCCCCCCACACACACACACACGCACTGAGGTACCTGTATAATTATGTCACCTCGTTGTTTTAACATGGTTTCACTGACTGTTTCATAAGGGATGTTTAATGCTGACCTGCAGTAACCTGGATCAGTAATATACATGATATTACTGATCCAGATATAGCACTGACCTTTTCTATTTCACACTTATCACAAATTAGAATGGGAGTGTGCAGACTTTGATTATAGGGGTGTCATGAGCTCAGGAGACAGTTTTTTTTTTTTTGTCGAGGTGTGTTTCAGTAGCCTATGTTACCACCACAGAAATAGCAATGCCAATACTGTGATGAAATTACACTGCAGTACTGAACTACTGTTAGTTGTTTTTCTCCAAGGTTGCTTGAAATAAAAGACAGATAGGAAAATAAAGGAACAGGGAAAAAGCATAGGCCTATGCCTCTGGGAATGCTGACTTGAGATGATTTATGCTGACCAAGGCTATTTCCAACTATTTATTAGACTTCACTTTACACCATGATGGGAATGGGGTGAGATGCTGAGGTTACTGTTGAATCCAGTTTTAAATTAACATTATAGTGGGACTTTGCATAGGTTCAGAGAAAACTACTGCATCCACAATGACATGCACTGCCTTGCTGCTTTGTTGACCTACTAGATAGATAGATAGATAGATAGATAGATAGATAGATAGATAGATAGATAGATAGATAGATAGATAGATAGATAGATAGATAGATAGATAGATAGATAGATAGATAGATAGATAGATAAGCTTTATTACAGACTCATGGTACACATTAAAAAGCAAACTGTTACTGTCATTCATCATCCAAATATGACTATTTTATTTTAGATTTTCCAGAACATTACAGACTATGGATCAGTAGGTTGCAATAACAGCACAGTAATGAGCTAATCCTGTTTCCATCATTACCTAACCATCATTTTTCTTTTGAGGCCATGGGAAACTACATGAACAAACTTTGTGATATTTGTCTAATTTTGGTGGTGTTGGTCAACAGTTAACAGGGGTCATATCCTCAGTGTGCTGTGGGCTGTGACTGTCTCCTGGCTGTCAGTTAAATCCTCTCAGGTGTAGCTGCAGAGCCTTAAGCTCCTCCCCAACCAGCTTGGACCGGACTGTCAGAAGAACAGGAAGACTTTTATTGTCGAAGCCCTAGTCGATTACCCACTGTCATTCAGGGGTTACAAACTTTGTTGAACTCTTAGCAGCCATGGAAACTAATAAAGAAGACACCGTCGACCCAAGTCATCGGTAACACCGACTTTTATCCGTGTTGTAGTCACCGAAACAACTCGTGAACCTGGGAAGAGCGGAGTTCTTTTTCGTCACTGAGACTTTACCTAGTGTAGCAGCCAAGCTAGCCTAGCAGAAGCTAACATTAGCACTCATAGTACCCCACTCTTTCGGGACGTCAGAATTACACTGCACACGTTTCAGTTCATGTTACATGTGGTTACTACTAGTATAAAGCTGTTGATTATATGATAAGGTCGCAACAGGTTGTCTTTATACTTTTCGTGCAGTGGACTTGGGAAAGTGCTTTGAATTTCCCTCCTTCAGTGTAACAGACAGGCGGCTTAGCGAGGGGTCCGCTGTGTGTAGTTGGCTGGGTCCCAAATTATTAGCAACGCTGTGCTAATTGTGGCTAGTTAGCCTGGGCTCTAGTTTAGGCCCAGGGGAAATAACTGTTCACTTTGTTGTTAGTTTGCAAACAAAAGACCGGGGGATTATTGGCTCTATGTTTAGAAATCCAAGGTGGATTTATCGTCACATTTACACGTATTTTGACGCATATTCCAAGTAAACGGATTAATTTTTGAATATGGATCAACACACGGGGAATTCTGCCTCAGCTCCTGGTCCCAAGAAGGACAAGAAATCAAAGAAAAACTACGAGGATGGAGATGGAAAAAAGAAATTTGTGAGTATTCATCAAGTTCTGCTGTAGGTCACTGTGTTTTTGTACTTTAGAATCTTTTTCAGCAAGTAGACTCAAGATGTAGTTCACTTATTTTTATTTTAGTTGATGGCTACAAGGAGCTACAAAACAACATACTGCCAACATACCTGTAGTTACATGTATCCACAAGTGCACGACCTTTCAACAGCTGAAAATGTTTGAGTTTCAGGAGTCATGTTCAGGTTAAAGTACATGGACATATTTGAGGAAGTAGTTTCCCTTATAACTTTCTAGACTTGATGCAACTCATTAGACTTGCACTGTGTTTTGCAGTCCTGATAAGTTGCAACACTCTGACAGATAAGTGATACAAATTCTTAAAACACATGCTGTCAGTCTATAACTCATCTGTCCACTCTACTATGCTGCAATTTCACTTTTTAAGACTTTTAAGACTTCTTTAAAGGATTATATAGAGAAAGAGAAAATATATTAGGTAATTGTGACTGAAAAATGAGTAAAATACCCATGAAAGGGTGTGGCACTGAATTTCCTCATGCCTCCTTTAATTCTGATAACATCATCATCATTTTTTTTTTTTTTTTTTTTACCTAGCTGTGTGACTTTGTGGTAACTGATTGGGAGGAGAGGAGTAAGAGTCACCAGTAGTAATGCCATTCATCAGCCAAGGCAAAGTGTTACGTAACTTAACCCCTTGGCCATGTCTAGCAACAGGTGAAAACTGATATTGTATACACTGACAAACGGTAACCATAGAAGATACTCAGAAGACACATCTGGTTACTGTGTAAGCAATTCCACCACATACATAAACACAAATGCACACTCAACTCAACTTAAGAGTTGATTCTGTGCTATGTCAATTTATTCTATTATATGTTTTTTCAGCTGATTAATTTGTATTGTGTGCTATTTATATATTTATTTATTTATTTACTTTAATTTTGGAATACTACACAGAGAAGTAGGTGAAGTTAAACTTTTGTATTACCATATGCACAAAGATTTTAGGTTGGTCTATAAATAAACATGAGTCATGGGCAAAAAACAATTGCGCAGTACCTGGAGATAAGGCTGCATTGTCTGTTTCTGATTATTTGTAAGTGTAGAAGTGCAAGTACATATCTGTACACATTGTTCACCTTAGAGAGAAGCACTGGAATGTCCTTGACTTTAGTACCTTTCTAACTCTGAAATGTAAACCCATTCTGGCAGAAATTTACAGTATCTCACCACCTGCTCACACTAAGTGTTGGCCAGAGTTCAGACAGAGGTTAAAGGGTTGTTGATCTGTGTGTGCTGTACTGTGCTGTATTTGTTTTGTCATATATCGCATCATCTTTGAGTGTATGACTTCATGGCTCACCTCTCACCTCTTTTTTTGTTAGTGTTATGATGTGATGTGTATGATTCGTGATGGTTGTGGTTTCCAGTCAACTTGGCGGTTTGTCTTAAAATGTTCTCTGTGTAAATGGCTCTCAACTGTAGTCTAAAGAAAGCAAGATTTAGCGTGGGTGGATTATCCAATTTTAGGCATTTCTTTTTCTACACTCTGTTTTTCACAGTTTTGTTTGCATCTATTATGTTATAAATGTTTGTTTTTTTTCTATGCTTTGTAAGAATCAGTCAATATTGTTAACTTTAGCCAGGAACTAATACATTTTTCTCTCTTTAAAATTAGAATCTATATTTAATTTGTCAAAATATGTTCTTATATTCCTTTGTGCTGGCATTTAATGTATCAGACAGTGCAAACCCCAGTGTTCATGCCTGCAGTATTTAAGGCTGCTCCACGTGTCCCATAGAGTGCGGTAATGATTATTCAGCTGTGTCCAAGCATGTCTGTAAACTTAATCATTTTTGTGAGTCTCAGTTCCCACAAAGTAATGGCATATGTAACCTATACTTAGCATGATTCACTGCACTCTGTCATGGAACAACATGCATGTGTCTGTTTGAAATTATATGCAGTCAGTTTTAGCTGTACTATTTGAAGTGTTACATGTGTATATCAAGCACATAAAGACAGAACAGTATGCACACAAGCTGTTGATATAAACAGACTGCCTCATCTCAGTAGGCCATCACAGTGTGTTTTAGCCATAGATCACGGCATTGGACAACTGTAGATAACGGATTATGGCACTAGGACAAGTAGAAATGTTTTCAAGAATTGATAACAATACTGATAACTAATATATGCTATACTAATGCTATGCTAATATATCCTATAAGTAATTTTAGCTGGGATGTTCTGAGACATTCCTGAGCATGACTGGTTTTTCAGTGGTAGATATTTTATAATTTAATCAAGTAAATGTTTATATTAATTGGATTTGGAGACAAAAATATGAAACTCTGAAATTCGATAGGCAGTGTCAGAAGACTGTTTTGTGTTAAAACGAGAAAGAAAGGAAGCTTTACTTGTTGATAAGAAAGAAGCATTGATAAGACAGGGCTCGTGACTGCGACTGAATTACGATCGCATGCGCCTGAGAATTTCGGTAGTGCAACTGTTTTTGAGATTACGATCGCACGGTGCGCCAATAAAAAAATGAGCGAAAATTAATACGTGCGCCTAGAATAATGGCTGCAGAAGTAACTCGTCAGCTGAAAATAAACAAGCTCCACGCCCCGCTGACTGAAGCGGAAAATCTAGTCCCCGCCCCCTCGCGTGCGCAGGCGGAATAAACAAAGGGATCAAATAACTCCACCGACGTTTGAAACAATCTCCTGACTTCAGGCGTGGTGTAGACCACAGTGACTAAGGGGCACCAGGTCAAGGAGACTTGACTTCAGGCGTGGTGCAGACCACAGTGACTAGGGTACGTTTACACGGCAACAATCCGCAAAGATTTCTCCTTTGCGTTATAAAATCATTCCGCGTTAAGACGCCGCCGCTATGATAACGATCTGCGTTAACATGAGTCCGCGAGGACGGCTGTAGTGGCCATGCCAGACCAGTAGCTGGCGATGTAGAGCTGTAGTGAAACAGTGGTGGTAAAACAGGCGCCTGCGCACAAACAATTTCCGGTTTAGACAGCCTTTAAATGAGGAGAAGAAGAAGAAGAGGAGGAGGCCGACAACACTATTTACAAACAACAATGGCGAGTGGTCGTACAAAGACGCAGGACTTCTTTGTCTGGACAGACGAGCTGAGCACAGTTAGCAGCACGTATGTTGTTCTGAAACCGGCCATTGTTGTTGTGGTTGTTCCTTCTTTTTCTGCAGCTTTATTGTGTCATAGAGGCTGGCAAACCAGCTTGGAGGCGCATTACCGCCACCAACTGGCCCGGAGTGGGTTAACTGGTGGTTCTTGGCTGCGTGCGCATGCGGTGACGTCATATTTTACCTCGGAACGCTCCGACTCGCGTTAACACGGAGCTGGAATGCGGAGCGTATCGATAACGTTCCACCCTGGACCCTGGTATCAAAAGTTTCCGGATTCAGGCACTCTAGGCACCGTTTCCATGTTAACAGAAGGCTAATCCGCGATGAAATCTTCCCGGAGTCGACTGAAGCCGACGCCGTGTAAACGGCCCCTAAGGGCCTTTAGGCCATGAAATAAAAAAGTTGGTTGTTGCAAATAATGGTGTGATTCGTCTTTCTTCTCCAAGAACCAACTAAAGTATATACCACACATTGACAATTGTTTTGCACCTGTGTCAATGTAAGCTTTTTCTTTCATACTCTATTCAAATACTTTATTCTAGGTTGTTAACATTGCTTAAAAACATATAGGAATATTACTTGGTATGGCCAAGAGTTTTGCTTGTTCTCCAAATTTTTTATATAATAGTGGTGCGCCTAGATTTTAGCCTGTGCTCCTAACTTTTTAGGGTTAGGAGCACAGTGCTCCTAGGTCAAAAAGTTAATTTTGAGCCCTGTAAGAGCAGAAGCAGCACATATTTTGACTCTTGCTGAATGTTTACTGTTAAAAAATATTCATCATGCTCATCTAAACATACCTTTGTCATTACATGTCAGCTGCATATCATCCAAAATGCATAGCTTTTCCAAGTTTACTTTATGGACTTTCTTAAAAATATCATATGAAAACTTCTATGAACTTCATGGTACCTTGTAAAATTTTGAGGCTCTACCCTAGATACTTTTTTAGATATGGATTTTTTAAGTTGGTTCCTTGAAGCTACACATTCAAGAAATCACAGACAAAATGTAAGATACATTCATTCCTGAGATCAATTAATACATTTAAATAATTTATCAGTCATTCATTCATTTTCATTCAATAGCTTAATCCACTGGAAGGTTGCAGGAGGGCTGGACGCTATCTCAGCTGACACTGGGTGAAGACGGGGCTGGACATGTCACTAGTTCATTGCAGAGCTGATATAGCAGTCATTCACTCTCATATTCACACCCACGCTGGTCTTTGGAAGGTAGGAGGAAACCAGATTATAAGAAGACAACCCACACAGTCAGGGGGAAAACATGCAAACTTAAAACAAGGAAACAAATTAATGTCTTCACTAGTTTTAACGAACAAAGTCAGACACAAGGGTGAAAATTTCTTTTGCACTGCGGCAGAATTGTCATTTTCCATTCTTCGCACTCTTGTTTTGAAAGTTTCCCTTGTTAAATGAAAGAACAACCACCTCTGACCTGTTTAGATGTCGCATGTTATTTTATGTTTTCTTTTGAAGGGATTTAGTTATTTTAATGCCAGATCGTTCTGTCATGTGCACGTTCCACCAAAACGGCTTCTCTCATGAAACTATTTTGTAGAGCTGCAGTATCCCATGGGTATTGTTACGATTTGATCAATACTACTACCCAGATCAATACTGCTTATTGTTCTGGTATTATTATTAATTTTTTTTTCAGGTAAGGGTCAGGGTTATGGTTCAAATTGAGATCAGTGTTATTTGTTTTGCTTTTTTTCCTATTTATGGCATAATTGATATATGATATATATTCTACTGGATGAAAGTGTAACAGAATGATTTTGAATATGCTATTATCATAGATTCTGATTTTCCTATGATAGTAATGTGAATTATTTATGGCAAGAGAAAATAGTGTTTAAGAATTCTTAAGAACAAAATTGAATGCAAAGCTTTTCTTTGAAAAGGTCAAAGAAATGGAAAATTAGCAGATACTGATGATGGCTTTACTGCTAAATGTATGCTAGCAGCCTTTTTTACATAAGAAACAGGGCCGATGGACTATGTGCTGAACAGTCAAACTGCATTTCTCTACCTGTTCTTGAAGAACTTTTGCTAGGTTCTGTGACAGATCATTTGTCTTTCCATGCAAATATGCGAAAGACTTGCTGCACTTGTGTGACCAAGTGAAGTGTCCACTTTCCCGATTAGTTCTCGGTGAACACCGGCTGCTGTCGAAAGGATGCCTATATGTGTTTTAGCTGCTGGGTGCGGCAGTGTCTGACAGAGAGCTCACCTGGATTGAAAATCCCGAAAATGCATCAAGAACGACTTACTGAAAAATAGTGTTGCCAAGAAAAGTTTGATAGACAACCTTTATGCTTATATAATACATAGGAAATCTCTTTCTTATTTTCCTTTCTTCAGTAATGTTACGAAAACCAATGATGACAGAACTCATTGATACTCCAGTCTTTTATTATTTAGCCCTGGGGCCCATTTAATATTAGGTTTTGGTTCCCATCCCTAGCAAGGACTGGCCAAACATACCCAGATTACCCCTATAAAGAGCTGATTTCCCACCCTTTCTGATGTGACCTGTGGGACCTAAATATTGGAAAAATGAAGATGAGCAGTCAATGATGATAGACAATTTTAACCCCATTTAAATTATGCCAACATTTACTTTTTTATGTGAGTATAAAGGCTAATTTTATGAGCCAAGAAAGTCGCAGTTTATGGCTAAGATGGTAAAGAATAGTTTTGTGTTAAACTGCTAAATGTACTGCATCTCCTGTGGCAAAACGGTCACTGCCTTGACACATTTTTACCTCATTCCTCCAGAGAGAGGTGGAACGTATTAAGAGGCCAAAATCACTACAAGCTAAGGATGCAATGGTACTTGGGGAAACTGTGTACCGTTTGGTCCTCCCTGCACAGGACAATCCGTCCTTGTGGACTACAGGTTTTCGGTTTATTGATTTCTCTCTCGCTCGCTCGACATGTATGTGAGCACACAGTGCGGGGAAGCCCCGCCCCTCTGTGAGAGACAGCGGACAGAGAAGCGGCTTTAGACTCAACACACATCAGAGTGCTCCAGGGGTCCCCCACTTTTCTAAAACCAGCACCCTCCTGACCCCCATTCATTACACCCATGACCCGACCCAACCCATGATTAAGCACATTGTCTACTCTGTAACTCATAAGTTCCTGCGGGTTCCTGACCCAGTGCAAAACTCTGACACATATACAATACCGTGACACGTTATTTCAAGGAAATGTGTACAGTAGTTAACCGTGGTGTTTTTATACTGCAATCTAATTTGTTCCTACTGTAAAATTCAGTTTTTGCTGACAAGCAAAATAAAAATATAATTTTGGAGAAAAAAGGCTATTCTCTAAACACGTACTGAGACTGAACCGAAACTGTGGCCCAAAAACCGAGGTACAGACCGAACCGTGCGCTACCTGTACTGTAACACCCCTATTACAAGCCTGGTCATGTTGAAGCTGCAGGGACATATTCAGTGACTCTAAACAGATTGTAATGAGACCATTACAATGATGTCACTTCTGTGACTTTAAGGTGTCTTGCTATTGACATATTTTCACAGTCTGATAGTTCAGCAGAAACTGCAGTTCACAAACTGGAACTCTCTTGACTTGTAAAACAATCTCTTAAATTGACAAACATCATGTGTTTTTATGATGGCTTAATTCAAAGGGAATCAAAAAATTAACAGTCTAGCACCACTGACTACAGTAAAAATAAAAATAAAAATCTGAATTAAGGTCCAATAAGGCAGACCCAGAAGGGCAGGACTTTGGCTCTCTATTCTAGAAGGATAGTGGAGGATGCCAGAACATATCTGCAATACTGGCTCAGTGCTAGTGATATGTGGTGATAGGCCTGGCTACACAAGACTAGACTGAACATGCTTCGAAGATATTCTGTCCTGTATCAAAATAAATTAATAAATCTGACAGAATGTAGCTTCATAGTTGAAGAACTTCCATTCTGTTAGAGCTGTTATTAAGGCTATTACAGATTTTAAAAATCTCTTACTCTTTCATAAAATATGTAAATTGGTAGTTTTTTGTTCTTTTACACTGACATTAATGTTACATTCCAGCCAAAGAAAAGGAAAAAAAAAAAAATCCCCACAGGTATTTGGTATTTGTACTATGCTGACTCCAAGGTTGTTCTCTGTGTACGTACGGAGCCTGTTTTTCATTCGATTGAGGTTATTTGCAAGTTTTTTGCCTATAATTGGTTGGTTAGTTGCATACTAGGTGATGTTGTATTGCTTGGTGTATCCATGTGCCTGTGTGTTAAAGTAGGTCTGCTACAGACAGGAATCCAGAGACAGAGATAGTTGCTCCATGCTGGTCAACTAGGGCCATCTCATCAGTTTGTGTATTGAGTGGGTGTGTTGGAGTTTATATTTTGGGTCATTCCATACCAACTCACCTATGACTTTTGTTGAAAAAGTTGTATTGTATTCAACCTAGAATATTTATGTTTAATCAGCTGTGACACTCAATGTCTGCATATAATTAATGACTCAAATCATAATTATGATTAATATCTAAATTTATTTTTAATTCAATCGCACACTGATGCATTGGAGTTTTAGAGGTCATAAAGTAGGTTACAATCTGTTAAGCATTAAGGACAAGAAGAGTGAAAAACCTAATTTGTCCTGATGTGTGTGTATCCTATCTACCTAGTGTTGATGCATTTGTGTCAATGTTTAGCATAAAGGTGTGCATAATATGTGCACCCTCCATCAAGTATGCACTTTTATGAGTATGCAGCAGCCTGCTGACTTCCTGGGGGAACCACCTCAGCAAATGCTTAATGTAAAATAGCAGCACGATTTAAGTCACAAGGTCAAAACTCCTGAGTCACGTTGGGACTCGTTTAGTTGGTGTCAAGTGGAGTAGTTACAATTCACTTTGTTGCTGTTTTATCATCTTTACTTTTTTGTATGCCTGTTCTATTCTGCAACACACACCTAGTCACACACTTTCCTGTAACTCAGGGGAAGAAGAGCATACTGTGAGCTGGAGAATAGAATGACTGAGTGCCAGCGTGAAACTGGAGTGGTTAATGGACTGCTAGTGGCAGGGTCCTCTTGGCTCAGAGTGAACGGGAGTATTTTAGAGATGAAGGCTGAGTAAGGGAAAGAAAGTGAGCCATGAATGAGCAGCGACCAGCAGGGAGAGCAGCAACTTGAGAAGTAGAGTGTGGAGGAATGCGTGACAGAAAGCAAAAGAAAGAGCTGGAAAGCAAGCCAGAAAACACAAATTTAAGACACTCCATGAAAAATGTGAGTGAAGGTGAAGCCACTGCTGTCATATGTTATTAGCAAGGTGGTTGTATGGTTATGGAACTGAGTTGTTTGTAAAAGTTACAGTTACATCGTAAAGAGCACTGAATTAGTCTGGATATTTGAGTTTGATTGATTTGTCCCATTTTATTCCTCTTATTATTTTCAGGTTTTTGTTTTGAACATTAACTAGTATTCTAATGATTGTCACACCATTACAGTGTCATTTCAAGGCTAGTTGTGTTTATTATTTGTCAGACAAAACTCCTGGGGTTGTGTCACTGATGACATGACTTAAAGTGTAACATGAAATGCTGATTTATCATTGAAGTTGGTACTCTTAACAAATTTGTAGCCTTATCATGAAGAGGTTTCCTAATAGATGTTTTAAATTATTAAGGGCAGCTTCCTTAAAAGATGACATTTATCACTGGTGTGCCCTGACTGGGATTTCTAAATTAAAAAGCAGCATCACTTTGGCTCTGCTGTCGTTTTGGTGCCTGAAGCTGAATTGTGCAATAAAAGTGTTGTTAGCCAATCTGTTGAGGCAAGCACACAGAGGAATGCAGAGTCACTATAACTCTGAAATACAGTAATTTTACCTTCACCTGGATGATTACTTCATTCCAGAGTTTTCATCTTTGGTTCAGCCTACACATTTGACTCTAAGCCTACACTGTTTGTGTACATTACATCATGGAGCTGATGATTGTAGAATGATACATTATAATGATACATTTTATTTCTGTAGCACTTTTTGCAATAGTCAGGCACTTTACATAAGTTAAAACAAGTTGGTACAAAGAACAATGTACAACATTCATGGGAGTATGGAATGCCTAGTGAAATACAGCAGAAATAGCATGTAACGAGTATTTTTTGCAACTTAATAAATATTAACACATCCAGTTGTGGGTGTTTGAAAACTGTCGTCATAGTCATGAAATGTATAAACAATAATTATACCAGGGACTGGGTGATTTCACCATCTTAGAGGATCTTTCATAATGTGTCATATCGTCTACTTTTTAAAATGAATGGTACAGATCCTGTCTTAAAAAAACAAATAACAATGCTGTCAGAACTTCCCTACTTAGATAAACTTAGTTTTAAGTGTCCTATCAGTATAATTACAGTAGCAGTGCTCTAACTTATGGCAAAGACCTGTATATTTTGTCAGCATTACTGAGGCTAGCACAGGTTGCTCACTTCGTGAGTTTTGGTAAGCGTTAACATGCAGATTTGGTAGCATGTTTTTGCAGCTGTTGAAGAAATGAAGAATTACTGTAAGTCTGTGCAATGAGTCAGCAATGAATCTAATTTACATAGATGCTGTAGTTTTATGCAGTGTGAAAAATTTTATTGATTCAATATAAAACTGTGGTGGGGTGTAATATACTGCTACGAGCTTAGAAATATTGTAGCTCAATTAAATGAAAAATGCGCATGCGTTTGTGTACTTCACCTAGATCTGGTTGTAAAATGGTTGGTTAGATGTAACGTAGTTGGTTGTAACATGCCTGTATTTCACAGGTGGTAAGAAAACTGCAATTCAGATAGTGGATTGTGATTTTTTTTTTTTTTTTGTCTCCCCTCAAAATATCATTTGATGTTTTGGCCAGATTCCCAGCCCTAATTACATCTACATGAGCTAATTAGTGGGCTAGGTCACAGGCCCTACAATTCAATGGGAATTAATGCTAATATCAGCTAATGCAGCTAAGCTATGCTAATTATATTAATTAAGTACCAGTAAACTTCATGACAGAATTCTCTGGCTGCCTTCATCACAACTACAAAAATACAGATGAAAAAAAATAGTGTAAATTTTCAATGTTTCTTGTCTGTTTTTCAGGATGTGAAAATTGTATATATTCTAGACTCATTGCACAAACTCAAAGGCTTGAAATATTTTTATCTTTTTAATTTTGACAAAAAAAAATTGAAAAGAATATATCTCAAAATATTAGACTATTTCATTTTTGAAGGCAATTAGGACTGACTATTAAGGTCAAGGGAAAAGTGTGATAGGGCAATATGCACAGGCAACAGGGATGACTGCAGCCTTGGGATAATTGTCAAGCAATGCTGTTTCAAGAACTTGGGGGAGCTTCACATCAAGTGGACTGAGGCTAGAGTCAGTGCATCAAGAGCCACCACGTGCAGATGTGTACAGGAAATGAGCTACAAATATCACATTTCTAGTGCCAAACCCAGTACTCAGAGACGACGTCAGAAGAGTTGAAGAGGACAAGAAGTGAACTCACTGCTCTGTGGTCCCAAGTCCTCTTTTCCAATGAAAGGAAATTTTGCATTTCATTTGGAAATCGATGTCTGAGTCTGCAGGACGAGTGGAGAGGCAAAGAATCCACATTATATCATGTCCAGAGTGAAGTTTCCACAGTGAGTAATAATTTGGGGTGGCATGTCAACAGCTGGTGTTATTCCACAGTGTTTTATAAATTCTAAAGTCAACTTATGATGCGTTTACATAACGTTGTACTGGCTCAACTCGACTAGACTTGGCCTTTTTCTGTTTCCATTATGTAAATGAACATGGAATCTGGTACCCGGTACTAGTTTTTTGGTATCTGCTTGGCCGAGGTTCCAAAACGGGTGAAGAGATACGAAAACATGACATGTAAACATTGCTGACCACTGATTGGTCAGAGAGTGGTCTTTGTGTCATGTGTGAACTGCCATTTTAAAAAAACAGATTCAGAAGTTCACAGTAAATATAATGATAGGTTAATCCAGATGATGGCAGCCTGCAAAACTACACCGTGGTCGGTTGAGGAGATTCAGACATTTCTGTCCTTAGTGACCAACGAAAAAATGTAGCATTAGCTTGACAGGGTAACACGCAATGAGCGAGTTGATCGGCAGCTATCTGAGCAGATGTCACGAAAGTTTTGCGCCATGCTGCTATGGCGTCCAGGTACTCTAAAGTCAGCAGTATCCTGTAATGGAGACTGTCTCCAGGAATAGTGTCTGGTACCAAAGTCGAGTCGAGCTGGTTCCACGTAGTGGAAATGCGGCATTAGCCGCCTACCAGTGGATTTTACAGCACTTCATGCCTCCATCTGCTAATGGGGTTATAGAGATGACAATTTCCTTGTTCAGCAGGCCTTGGTACCTGCCGACAGTGCCAAAACTACTCAGAACAGGTTTTCTGAATGTGGTATAACTGTGCTTGATTGGCCTGCCAACTCACCTGAAATGAACCCCATAGTGAATCTGTGGGCTATTGTTGAGTAGAAGATCAGAGACACCGGACCAGATGTGCTGAGGGCCACCATTAAAGAAACCTGGGCTTCAGTAACACCTCAGCAGAACCACAGGCTGATCACCTCCATGCTATGCTGCATTAATGCAGTAATTCATCCAAAAGGAGCCTTGGCCAAGTGAATGCATAAAAGAACATACTTTTCAGATGTGTGATGTCTCTGTATAATAAATCCTTTTTCTCAATTGATGTTATGAAATATTTTAATGTTTGAGAGACTGAATTTTGGATTTTTGTAAGCTACGAGTTATAATCATTAAAATTAAAACAAAAGAAAACTTGAAATACTTCACTTGATTTGCAATAATGAAAAGTTTTAAATAAATTAAAGAGGTCCATGACATTCAAATTGTTTGGGATGCACCTGTATATCAGGACTGTCTCTCAGAAAGAAAATTAAGTCTTTTTTTAATAAATTCCAAATGTCTGACCAGGCATCTGAGCAGTCACGAGCTGCCAATCAAAATCCACACAGTACAGCAGACACAGACAATCTCACCTGTTGATCCCAGCAGCCGCTCACTCAATAATGCATAAAAACTTTAATTTAAACTGACTTTTGACCTTTCTATAATCTAAACAATTGACTTGTATAAAAATTAAATGATTTTAAAGGGATAAAGTATTGAGACCATAGTCATTTTTTGCACCAGGTTATAAACATATTTATTTAAACTAAGAAGTTGCTAAAAATGAGATTCAGTTCAGTCGGTTTTAACATTTTGTTTTACTGGTTGTATGGATGGTATTTTACATTTAACAGCTATTGTTAGCCTGTGTGACAGTATTTTAGCATATCTTGCAAGTGCAAGAACATATTTGCTTTATTATCCATTTCACTTGTCTTAATATACAAATAAACAAATTAAGAATGTTCACTGCCTAATAAATGTACATTTGGAATATTTATTTATTACTGAAAAATTGTATATTGTTTCTTGCAGTGAGTTGTTACCTCGGTTTTAACTGAGTCTCTGAATGAGCTGCCATGCATTCAGTGAGTTTTTAGGCATTGTTTATGCTGCAGTGAATAAATGGGCAGAGTTGGTTGGTGTCACAGCATAACTAGTCCAAACCACCCTGTCAGCATTCTGCAGACTTCAAGGGGAAAGCATTTCTGTATGTCAGTGCTTCTGTCACACTGTTTGATAAGCTAACAGATCAAATATAAGCTGCTATTTTTAGACCTATATACCTTTTTGGGTAGTGGCAGGCTTATGGCTGTGGGTTGGAGATAAGGTAACAGAAGACTTGTATCAATCAATATCTAATTGGAAGAAAAGCTGTCACTGTCACTACTCTTCTTTGTCCTTGTCAGATTGTACAGCTTACCATTTTTGTGTCACCTGCGATTTGTCAATACACAAAAAGCAGTCTTTCTGTCTGTTTGCATAGAGATGTGCATGCTGTATGTGTTGTTGAGTGTGACAAATGGAGGCTGTAGAGGAAACAAATCATTCTGGTTCCATACGTGTCATTTTTTGTCATGCAAATTTGCCTTCACACAGAGTACATTCATCAAATGCCTATGTGTGCATATAGCGCTCTGAGGTGTTGAATGTTTTCCACAGTTAATTTAACCTCCCCAGATGTTTGTTGAAGGCCTGCACTGGTATAAATTAGACTTCAAGCTGAGAGCAGACTTCACAGTGTTGTTTGACTCGGCTTGATTGTATACTTAAATCTTATTTTAAAATAATCTGGTTCATATTTCTGGTAGAGTTTGAAAAATTCATCATGTCTCAAGGGAACTGACAAAAATACCCTGCTACATAATTTACTTTTGTTTTAGTTTGTGCTCTTCTACTCTCTGGTGTGTTCATTTATTGTTCACATGCTCGTTTTGTTATGTTGAACGTTACTTCCTCTTCTTTCTTTTTCTAGTTGCGTATTAAACCCCGCTATGTCAGTGATATTTTTTTCTCAAATTCTGAGGGCTGTGACAGGAAGTTGTGCAAATATAGCGAACAGGATGCTTCCGTATTCTTCTCCATAATTGCTTAGCCTTATCTCTCTCATACTCTTTTCCATCCATTGTGCATGGAGGGCCCAGTGGGCTAGCAAGTGTGTTTACTCACACATACAGTACATGTACTGCACACAAAAACTGATATCAGTATTTAGAGGCCTGGGTGCCTTAAAGGCCTATATGATGTTAACTAGACAAAGGTTTGACATACAAGAGATGAACATTTTAACTTCTTCAAGTAACATCAGTGAAACTAGGTTTACTGTTGAGATTGTAGCCATCAGCAGTTCACTGAGTTAGTGGAGCAAGTTGAATCATCTTAAATTTCTCTGACATTTCACAATTCTCACACCATCTTTGTGACCATATGAGCTTATCATCAGTGACAGCTGTCATTTTTTAGGTCTGACAGATTTTCTGTCCAGTTTTTCCTATTATTTATATAGACTGTGGGAACCAGTGAGAACAGCACTCTCAGAACAAACCAGAAAATTCTGATATGAGAGGAGATGTAATCTCACCATAGACAAGAAGAACATTTGAGCTTTTAGTTTGAACAGTGACTATAGCATCACTTTAGTTACATCCCATGTACACGTTCTTGTTTTCAACCTAGCACTCCAGATGTCACAGTTTTGCTGTTCTATCAACTGAGGATCTGCTTTATGAAAATTGTGAAGAATATGCAAATTGTAAAATTGTGAATGGTGTGTCGTCTGAAATTTTTTGAATCACATTTATTTGAAATCATTCAGATAAAAATTATCAAAATTTAGTCATTTGTGATGAAGGTATGCTAATGACAAAATATTGATAAGAGAGAAACTGTAATGCAGTATCTTTACACTTTTCATAATAACCTCTGACATTTTGTTCTTTACCACATAAACTAAGCATTTGTGTAAAACTGGGCTTGCCATACTATCTGACAACTACAGGTAACAGCAGTTAAATGCAGTCTCAACTGCAAGCTAAACACCGACATCATGCTTTTACTATGTCAGCAAATCATGTTACGCAAACTCCTATCTACATTAAACTGACCAAACACATGGCTCTTGTAGAGTCAAATGAACTTTAATACACTTGCTAGCATAAAACTACATTCAGAGCTTGAGCCTTTAGGGAATGTTTATAGCTGATCAGGTTTTAAATGTCAAAACATACAGTGATGTAGGCCATTGTCTCACTCATGTAAGCTCATACAAAGTAATGCTGTTTTAGTATTAGCCTGTCTCAGATAAACAGCGAGCCAATGAGGTGCTGCTCTTAAAGGTGATTTTCAGTGTGTGTGTATATATAGTCAGAGTTGTAGACTGATCCTCACAGATATGAATGTTCTCGCCTGTGCGTGTCTTACCTATGTTAAGTATGGGGGGGCTTAGTCAGGATTACATCGTCACTCTTCCTCTGTGGACTCTCCCCTGTCTCCCCCTGGCAGATTATAGTTAATCTGACTGCCCTGTCTATCTCAATACTTTGTCAGTAAACAGCACGGGCATACTTGCCACTGTCACAGCTAAGTTTGTGGAGGAGAGCAACTCGAGCAGTTTACTAAGAACAGACCAAGAAGACATTAAGATAGTCCATGCCGTACAATTTAAATGCTGGAGACACATGCACAACCTCTAGTGACTTGATGAGGAGAGTAAAAAACTATGCTTAAATTAGCATCTGAAGTAATTTTACCTACAAAGAATCTTCAAATAATAATTACCACATGACAAGAGACATACCAGAGACATTAGTAGTATTAGTAGTACCTTAGGAGATAAAAATATTTCAGAATGGTGAAGGTAAACAACTAAAAAAGCTTTGATATTTAAGTTTCTTCTGTGGCCTGTGTCTGTCAGCACCAAGGCGGTTTGGTTACTTTGACCTCCTTTGAATTTGTCAGGTGTTTTGTTTCTGCTGTAAAAGCGCAATGTTGGACTTAAAAAGTATCGGCGTATTTTCAGCTGTAAATGAAGTGTGTGTGACCATGTGTAATAGCCTGAATATTTGGTGAGTCTAGTGTCCTGAGACAGTGTGTCAGAGAAATTCCAGTTTATGTATCAACAATTTAGAGATGCTAGTAAAATGGTTGTGGTCATTTTACAATACATCGCACCATTCAATTTATCATGTAAAGCTCAATAAGAAATGTGTGATTTAAAGCTATCCCATGTGAAAGATGAAATGATGATGAAATTCTACATAGTCAGAAATGAGGATGACCATCTTGTAGTGTGAGATGTCATTAGTGTGTGACTCCTGCTACAGCTCTGAGTCTACTACAATCATCAGGAACGCACCATGAAATGACAAAAAGTTGTCCTCCTAAGTTGTCCTCTTTTGCGTAGTCCTTCCCCCTGACTTTGGATGTTTGCTGTAAAGATAAATTACTGCTATTGTAACAGCGTAACCAGTAGTTTAGCATAATTTATAATTATAGTGGCACAGAAAGGAAAGTGCACTGATGACATTTAATTCTTGTACTTTGAATTGAGTCAGTAGATTTTTATCATTGCATAGTCTGTTTGCATGTACTGCCCACATTAATTCGATTTATGTCACAAGACTGGTGAAATCACAGTCTGTAGGAGCCATTATATATTATGTAAATATATGTTGGATTTTCAAAACCGTAACAATGACTGAATTCATTCTGTACTGGGATGACAATGAGACCCAAACATAGGTATGTAAACATTAGTAGAGAAACATTGCAGGATTAACAAAAGGACCCATTGGTCGTAGGTCAAGTCATTCCCTCCTGATCCCATACTGTCAGGTCTTTGATCCTGATCCTCTGCCTTATGGCACCCCTGACTCACCTGGTGACCTTACCGTGCCCCCTGCATACCCTTTAACAACATTTTTATTACATCTGTTTCATACCAATTGGTTACACCCTGTTGACACGTGGTGTACCCTCACCCACACTTTATGACCCTTGATTTGTATCTCTTTTGTCTTGTAAGTTCAGTCCTGCTTTCTCCCCACCCTTTTGTCACTTGTGCAAATGCCGCCTCTTTCAGAAGCTCAGGGTTGGTTCCTCTTAGGACCCGCACTGTGTGGCTGTGGGGAGAACCCACCGTACAGGTATATTTCATTGAATAAACACACCACCCATGGCAAGTTATGGACCCTTGGTGATTGACAAGACACTCCATACTCTTTATGAGCTTCTTGTTGTCTATTTAAGTATCCAAGTTTAACCACATTATTGTTCAGAACACTTTCTGACTGTTGCAATGGTAGCAGTTTATTATGAAACAGGGTGGAAGGGGTTTCATATCTGTAAGAGCATAGACTGTTCCATGTGTTCTAAGTCCAAAAGGCAGATGTTTTGTGGTGTTGTCCCTCCAGAGTTTAGCAGAGTCAGTTTCTCATTATTTACAGCATAAACAGGTCTTCTGTGATGAGCTAATTGTTTTGGCCTCTCAATCAATGCGGGAACAAATTCTGTCTGCCTGTTGATTATGAAGGCTGTAGTCTTGACTAGGAGCAGTCAGTGATGCATGCTTATCAGCCATGTGTGCATGTTCTAAACATTACATTATGGCAGCCTCATCACTTCTTTAACTCCAGCTTCCTGGAGACTGCTCTTATTTAAATGACTCTGCAGGCCTTACATCATAGATTTTTAATCTTTATTAAATGACTGTTGTGCAGAGTAAGCTGAGGTCTGTGAAGCATGCAGTCATGAAACAAATCAGCATGCAAAGGTAGAGCTTTGTTGAGGCGTCACAACTTCATATGATAGGTGACAGCTTTGGCAACAAAGTGGAAATCTTGATTACTTATGAACGGAAAAGTGTGTTTGGAGGAAATTTAAAAGAGGCTACGTAATGTCTCACAAGAAAAAACAAATTAAACATTTTGAAAATAATGCTGTTTTTTTTTTTTTTTTTTTGAGTGTTTTTTTTCTGTTTCAAGTAAAAGAACCATAGCAGAAGAAACACCTATTTAAAAACAGCACCATATCATAGGAGCAGCACCTCTATGACAGAATAACTCTTACAACTCTATCTCGTAAATTACATCAGTTTCTTAAAACTGAAAAAATTATGGTCCATTGTGGTGGAATTTTTTTCTGTGATTACTAATGAAGGCTGTTATTATGACTATTTTTGTCAGTATAGGTTATAGTTCACACATGTAGACATGCACCACACACCGAAATTCATCTGCATAGAACCCATCACTACAACATGTATGAACACTGCAGACTAGGAGCAGTGAGCTATTAGGTGACCGGGGAGCAAATCGGGGGGTTAAATGCTTTACTCAAGGGCACATCAGCCAACAGTGTTCTTCCAGTCCAGGGAATCAAACCAGCAACCCTTCATTCACAAATCTTTTTTGTCATTTAGACTTTGCACTGCATAACCATAATGTACAGAATTTTCCTGACTGGACTGAATATAGACCCCTTTTATTTTTGCTCTCTCCCCTCCTGGTATAATGACTTGGTGTCAGTTACTCAGTTATTGTACCTAATAATTACGTAGCAACTTTAACAACCTTCCAGACATTTTTCTATAAACTTGCAGAATAGGTTTTACATTTCCCGACTGGTGATTTCTGTTGAAGTGGTTGGAGTATGTGATGACACAAACACTACTAATAAATGCTATTGTGTTATTATGGAGGCTTTAGGCTTGCTCACACTTCAAACTGCTGTTATTTACTTCTCTGTGGAGGCATACATCTTACCATTTCTTTCCTGCTGCACATAGATAATTGCATGTATTTCTTTAACTCCTTTAATGATGTGCTAAACAATATTAATCATTGATTATATTAAACATTAATTCTTTAAATCTTCAAAATATTTGTGAGAATTCCTTAGATTAAAAGTTTTTTGAGTGTTGTATGGGAAGGAGGAGATGTTTTCAGTTTAATTCACTGCTATAAAAAGAAAACTGCCATTTTCATGATCTACACAATAGCCAGTCTGGGAGTTGCTATATTTAAGTCACTGGTAATAATGGACGATTTCATTGAAATTAAGAAAAACAAATGTTCTTTTAGTTTGTGAAGACAAAAGTAAAAGCCTCTAAAAGGAGATGCAAGGCAACAGTGGCCTCCCTTGTTTTAAGAGGTTTGTGGGGGTGGCTGGGTTTTGCCTCCATGAACAACAGAGGACCAAGGATGAGGAGCAGTCATGCAGCAAACATGCTCCACTTGTGCTGACATACAATCCCAATAATGTCAGACACATACAGTCACTGCACCCAAATGCACCTTGAGCCTTTGGGTCAGGGAGGCAGGAATATACAAACATTAGAAGTGCAGTTAAAAGTCAGGAAGAACAACAACTTGTGAAACTCAACATGGGAGTATCGATCTTTTACGTTTAAGACAATGTGTGGTTGTTATCCTTTGTGAATGTGTCTGTAAATATATATGTTGTTCTCAGGTCTCTCTTGTAAATGAGATCTTTATCTCAATGAGGCATCTGACAGCTTTACTTCCCAGTGTCCACACTATTATTAATTTAGGATGCCTTATATGGAAATGTTGCTGACCCTATTTTAGTGTGTAAATTATGGGGTTGTAGTTTTAGCAAACAAAGGTTATTAAACATGATGTTGTTGTTCCTTGTTCTCTGCCTGACTGGGTCTTCTCAGTTGTTCTTGACTGATTTTTATGCCTCTATCACTTGGTCCTTTGGGAAGAAGTCAAGGTATCAACCTTAATTCCCCCCAAAATTAAAGCGTTTTGTGGTCTTTTTACCTCTCCCAGCAGCTGTTGTGCAGTTGAATTCTGCATTTTTATTATCCTGCAACAGACTACATTTACAGGCAACAAGCTTTTATGTAAACAGTTGGTGACAATTTATATGTCTACTGAGTCATCGGCCCTCCCTGGTCATGTGACATGTGTTGCAGGGATGGAGATTATTTCTGAAGTGTTGCTATTGTTTTCAAAACCTTTTTCACAAACAAAAACAGATTAACAAAAAAACCAAAAATGTTTACTTACTCAATACCCATTGGGATCCAGATCTCATTTACAAGAGTGACCTGGTCAAGAGGTCAGCAACCCACGCCATTATAATTAATGTACAGATCAGTATGAATGAAGCTTTGATTTTGGTCTCCTGTGCTTTTTCTTCCTGTCTCAGTGCTCTGGGTAATTGTTGCAGGACGGATGAGATATATTGGATCACTGCATCCATACATTTTTGTTAATTATGTTTAATATTGATGTATCTAAGACTTTATTGTCTTCTAAGCTAGTATCCAATTTGAATGGCCATGATTACTGTGAAAATCCAATGTCACCGCCACAAACAGCCTGGTGTTTTGTTCTTTGTTCTGTTGGTAGAGATGAGAAATAGGCCTTTCAAGTTGAGACTTTGTTGTGATGACCTTGATGGTTTTAAAGTTGTAGTTCACGAGAGAATTTGAACACTGAATCAAATTGACCTTTCATGTATTTATTTAATATTATGAGATGTTTGTAGTTGATTATTCATTATTATAAGCTTCACCACTAAGAAAAATCCAATTAATCACATTTAATTACTATAAAATCTACTTTATGTTGCTTAAAACAACTTTGTGCTCTGCGTGCTTGATTTAATTTTATTAGTGTGCTTTGTTTCTGGTCTGTCTTCTTATGGTCGGGGTATCTAGTCTTGTTCAGCAGTTCAATAGACTGAATGACTCGCAAAGCATGTTATGTTTTATGATGTGGGTGTCTGTGGTGGCAAACAGTTGTCATGTGTTCATCACCAGAGTGATAATGACCTATCACTGTGTTTGTTTGAGAACGTAAGGCCTGAACATACAGAGGTAAAGTGAGGTGGACAGCATGTCCACTGATTCACTCACATAGACTGAAATGGGCCGTGCTCACATTAACAGCTACAAAAATATATTATGTTCATAGTATGTAACTGTGGCATTTTACCTCTGCCAAGGAAGTTGTATTCAATGGTCTAATTTCACCAGGCACAGGAACATAGACTAATCCCAGAAATACAAAATAGTGGGAGGTGACTACAATTTGAATGTCTTTCCACACAGCTTCCACTTTGCAGGGAGACTCACCCTTTCCTCTCATTTGGTGAGGAGGGAGACTCCTCTTGTTGTAAAGTCCTGGAGTTACAGGGAGGTGGTCAGACCTTACCTGTCAAACTGTTCAGCAGGTGTTCAAAGATGAGCTCTGGAAGAATAGACACGTCTTCTACGGTTCAATGACAGTGTATTACTGTGTATTACTGGGTCTGTGGATCAGAAAGTAGAGCTTTTCATGACAGCAGTTTACAGATTATATGGAGCTGTATTAATTTGGAAAAAGACCTCTGATCTGTCTGACCACTGATAAAATTATCAGTTAGGAGCAGCCCTATTTTGCTTAAATGTAATAAACATAAATAAGGAAAACGCATGTAAAGCTTTTGGATTATGTATGATGCTGATGATCAACCACTGCCCCCACCCACGTGTAATATATGATTGTGTATATACACAAAGCTGTGCTATCTAAGCATCACATGATAAAATTACAAATTTTAATCTTAGATTTTCAAAGTGATTCCTGTCATTTCTTCTGACCCAGTAGTGGACACGGTTTCATTGCTTGTTTTCTCCATGTTTGTTGCTGCTGTGGCTGTGTGGAATTCCCATTCCCACAATGCGCTTCATGCCAGAAATTTCCAAAAAGGTCCAAGTGATGTGTCGGTTTGGTATATAAACAAATGGACTGCTTGTGATGGAATCATCTTAGGCTTAGGCTATCACCCAGGTTTTACAAATTTACAGAAAAATGTGTGATGAAATTCATACAATGCTTAAAGCAATATACTACAAAATGCTCAAAATCACAATCTACTTCAGGTCAAATTGTTATCATTTGAACCCAAGAAATGTGTTTTATGACACCATAATGTTACAGTTAATCTAGTTAATCTTATTACCAATATGTCCCACCCCAGAGAACGAAACAATTCATTGATATTTCTTTTTTACTTTGAATTTGATGTTCAGTCATTCATTTAGGTGTGTATTACCATGACTTAAATGTTCAGTTCAACAACCGATGAGTTTCTAATAAAGTAGAAGACAATCTGAGATGTATATAATATATTTTCAGTGTAAATTTGTTTTAGGTTGGGGCTGGGATCATATTGGCCAATTTATTTTCTTTCAGCTTTTTCCTGCTCCAGTCTATTGTTTTTTGTTACTTTAAATTTTACTCTCTGTGACCTTTATTAGAAAGTGTTTCACTGCACATTTGTGATAATGAACAACTATGTTTCTTATGTTCTCAGAAATGCAACACACTTGAAAACCTCAGCTGGAAAAGGCCACAGAACACAGCTCACCATCCTAGCACTAATGAGCAGAGAACATTGTTCACAAATAAGCTTTTTATGTATAATATATCATGATAGACAGTTGTTTCCTGCCAAGGCTGTATGACTAGGATTCTTTTTTTGCTTGATCTGGGTGTGTCTGCTCAAATGCAGCTTCCTCTTGTATGATATCATTAGTACACTTGGTGTGTAGCCATGACAACATTGTAAGCAATATTAACTCAGGGTGGTTAACAAGATCTCACACTTGCACACACATTTGTACTGCTGTCTTTGTGAGGAAACTCATGGACTTGCTGCTTTTGCTGGCCCTTCCCTGCTCTCGCTAACCATCATAGCTAAATGTCTAACATAAGATCTAACCCTCAAAAAGCCCTTTGAATGTTCATTCCAAGTGAGAACCAGCCAAATTGTCTTCATTTAGTAGGACAGGTACTCCGCTTCGACTAAGATTGGTTCTCACTAAGATGGATGTTGTACAGAAAACCATGCACTTTTACAGGATTTTGTGCTGAAAGAGGAGTTGAGATTTAGTGCTGGGTAGTATGACCAAATATTTATAGGAGCTTTTAATATTCCAGTAATTTCGTGGTATATCACAGTATTTTTTAGGCAGTGCATCTTAAAATTTGACTGACATTTGTGATGTTCAATGTTTGCTTTTTAATACCTCACCATAACACAGCATGATAGTGCTATAAGCATTGGCCTGTGCTCAGCCAGTTAATAAGCAGAGATTTTTCCTACAATTTTGATGGTGAATTATCATTGAGACACACTAATAAGGACTATTTATGTCACTGGCATGTGTGAGAAGGGCAAAAGTATAATGTATGAGATGGATTTTCTGAAGAGACCTTCTTCCTTATTTTCTTGCTTATTTCAGACCAGAATACACAATAATGATCAATAATAATATCATGAAAAAAAGTGAAAGCTTGTGCCAATGGTTGAACTCATGAGAGAAGGTGAACACAGAAGGAATAACTTTTTTCACTGACTCAGAGCTGTGCACAGTTGAGCCCCGAATATGCTCTGTTTTCTGGTGTCAGCACTATGCTAGAGCTACACCTGTCAAAACACAGGTGTCCTGAGGTGAGCTCGCCGAGGAGGGAACCATCCATTTAGCTGAATGCCTCGAAGTCAAAATCAACCCAGGATGTAATGATATCAGAGGTCATTGAATTATAAGTAGGCCAACTGGCCGTTGGTGTTACCGTGCAGTTTGCCATGTTGCAACACCATGTTTCTACATTTGCTCATATTATACTTCCTTTTTTCTTTTTTCTAGCTTGTAGCATCAAGTGTGAAGATGCCTTACTGTTACCTATTGTTTTTGAGTGTGACCACACGCTAACCTAAAAAATATAAAGGACAAAACAGTTTCTTTCAGACTGATTTCCATATGGTCACGGTCAGTGAGTGTGGGGAAGTATGTAGTTGGTTTCGATTTGCAACTGAGGACTGTCTTTAGCACCATCTTTGATAAAACTCTTTTTCTGTTCTATCCATACCTACCATTAATGGTGTATGCCTCAAATTTGAATAATGATCAGACAGAACTGTGAAAATTTAATTCAGATTTTGCCACTCTGCTTTCTGCCAGTCTGCATATACTTAGTTTTTAGCCTTGTCCTGATTTACATTATGTCACTCACCACTCTAAGGCTTCTGCTTGAATATATCTGCAGAGATAGGTGCAGGTATACACATACTCACAACAGACATGGGTACAGGGCACACAAGCCCTATGCATCTGCTGATTGAATTTCTCAACAGCTTTCTGGTCTTTGACACAGGCAGACCCAGGTGTGAAATTTTTGCTGATACTTTAAATGTTGGTTAATTATGCTCCTTTTTGGAAGGGGCTTTATGCATTCAAAAATTACTATGGCCTGACCCACACAGACTGATAAAGCATACACTACATCTGGAAAAATGTATTATTTTACTTTTTTGTCATCAGTATAAACAACATTATACAATGATGAAGCAAAGGTTTGTTTTCTTAACCCTTTATAGGGCACTCATAGAAATACTCTGAAGTTCAACATTTCAGCCTTAGTGTGTTATTGGAGGACATAACAAGACAACAACATAACTTTTTTACTTTTGTGAAATTTTTCAAAATGCTTTATTGTTGTGTAGAAAATCAAAGAACTTACCATATTTGGTTCCTTACCCATAAATAGCAAAAAAAAAGAAAAAAAAATCTAAGAATTATATATAAAAAAAATACAATAAAAACAAATATAAGGCGAAAGAAACATGGATTTTAGAACATTACTTTTAGAACATTACAACATCTTAAGTGTTAATCCAAACACCTGTCAACATTCACATTATCATTTTAAACATCAGTACTTACATTAGTACCATTACTTCATGGTACCCAACAAAGTAGGTACATTCACTGTTGATGCAGAGGTGGACCTTAAAGACCCTACAGACCACATTTGACCTCAGATTGTTGCCTCACTGTAACTGTTGCTGTCACTGTCTTGTAATGTGTGTGGAAATCACAAAAAATAGTCACTTGCCCGATAAAGGGTTAATTTATTAGAAAATAATAGACTAAAATAAATGTACAGACATGTATTCTATTCTTAGTTAGCTACACCTCTCTTTTTCATATTTCTTCCATTTGGCACTGTTGTTCAAACTCAACCAGATTGGATTGAGAGTATTGTAAACAATTTCAGGTCTCCATAGATGCTGAATTGGGTTTAGCCTGGATCCTGTCTGGGCCATTCTAGGACTTTTACAGAGGATTCCAAAAGCCACTCTTGTGTTTTCTCGTCAGTATGTTTTATAGTGTCTTGTTGAAAAGTCAACCCTTGCCCCTCCCTGATAGCCTGAGCACTTTGGAAAGGTATTTCACCATGGACTGTCCTACATTTTTCTACATCCACCTTTCCCTCTCTTCCAACTTCCCTCTCTTGCCTCTTGCTTTACACCAACTAAATTTAAATTTATGGTTCCCTTTAGAGAAATACTATAGATACAGAACGAGACAAAATTGCTCGAGCACTGTGGCCAAATTTTTCTTTGTATATGTATCTATTCATATCTGTACTTGTGGTTAATTCTATTTTTTCTCTCAAATCTTTGACCTACTTGTATTCAGTTTCCTGTGCCATTACCCACAATCCACTGTGTTTACAGTTAGGTCTACATTTCCGCACAGTGGGCAAAGTAGGCTATTTGTCTCTTTCTGTGTGTAAATGAGTTGAGGGTCTGTTATTTAATGGCAGCTGTGTAAGCAGAAACATCCTTCTCTTCAATGTTCGCCCATAATCCGAGTTTGGTTCTGTCTTTCAATTTTTGTGCCTGTTCTTTTCTTTTCTTTTTTTTTTGTTTTTAGGCTTGCAGAACTGGCTGCTGGGAAGCCTGGGGAGAATTACAACATGTGCAATATTTGTTACCTTCTACTTGTCTCTAATTGTAAAATGCTTGAAATATTGCTAGTGTAAAATGTAGAAACTACATGGTGACATGCTTGTGACATTCCAAGTGTCATTTTTTATCTACACACTGAGAACAGAGTACCTCTCTACTTAGGACTTGGCTAATAACAGGAGAAGGGACCCATGTTGAAATAGCACTGTATTTAGCCTGTGTTTGTTCCTGAAAGATAGAGACCCATGGAAAACTGCTTGTTTTTTGATCTTGGGACCCTTTACCTTCAAAGCTGCTGTTCAGTCACAAGGTCACATGCCATTTGATGTTGGAATTTGTCAGGCTTTGATACAGCCAAGCCTTTTCCACATCTTGCTTCTTGATATAGTGTGTCCTGGAAGTGGCTGTGCTTTTTACCATCCCAAGCCATGAAAAACAACTTGTCATTCAAATTTGAATACTATGCAAATTTTTAAGGGACAATGTTTTATCACAGACTTTCAACCCAAATGAGATTTTGTAATAGTGTTTTCAGATTCGACTCTTTTGTCTTTGGTGATGCAATATATTTGGATTATTCTAATTAGAGATTTTTTAATGCCAATGTGCTTTCTGTTGTTGGTATGTGTATGTTAAGTTTGTATGTGACACTGCTGACAATAGGGTTCCTAAGGGGACATTTTTGGGTGTAGGCTGCCATCTTGTGGCCAAGACATGCTTGCATCATTTGGTGGTTTAAATTTATTTTGACCCATCAGCCCTACTTTTTGACTATTGATTTGCTATAAAGCGATAATTTAATTAATTTCTTAGTTAAACTTCCAATGTTAGTGCTCTGTTTTAGAAGTTTGAATGAATGACCGTACTGATTTACAACTGTCTTTTATTTTCACTATTTTCCTCTGTCCTCCTGTGAATCAAGAACTATGTAGATTACATCCTGGATCCGTTTCCTGTCGTAATTGATTTCTGTCTAATTAATTCTTTGTTTTTCTCTCCCTCCATTTGCCTCCCTTCCTATCACTTATCCTTCTGCTTGGTGTTGCTTACCTTCCATCCCATTTTTCTTCCCTCGAATCCTTACCCCCTTCTACAGAAACTCAAACGGCTGATTCCTGATGAGGTAGGTTTATTCTGACTCTGCTCCTTCACCTGTGTGCTTAACTCGTCCTTCTGATGCTGTGATCTTTCATTAAAACAAACAAAAACCTCTTCAACATTTTCTGTTTAATGTCATACCACCGTCATTTATTGTAACCTGAGTGTTGTGTCACCCACCATCTGAGCTTTGCCCTGTGTTCTACTCATACTGTAACAAATCTGCATGAACTGGACATGCGAACTAACAGTATACTTGACACATTGTCTAGTGAAGTCTGCATACAATAACTTGATATTCATAATAGGAAAGTCCCTATATCACAGTGTATCAAGGTTACAGTAAATATGAGCATCGTCCTTTTCAATGAATGGCATGTTACCACACAGAGTCATCAAAATCTGTCCAAACCAATCTCTGCAATTGTTTGTCAAAATTGGAACTCTTTCTGTGCTTGTCAGTCTTTCATGCTGACTTTGTGTGCCATTGTCATTGAGGAATTTTGTCACTGCTAATCCCTAATTATCCTCTCACATGTTTGAAAGATTTTTGTTGTTATAGCAAAAAAGTGAAAGAGAAAAAGCTTCAGAGTATGTTCTTGTTGATACATCATTTATCATTAAACATCCTAAACATATCTTTGAACTGTGAGTGGATTAGGGATTGTCCGCTTGACTTGTGGTCCCACAGAGACTGCCGCTCTTCTTGTCACAGACCTTTCACTTTTTAAATGTGCTGTCTGCTAATGCAGTTGGAGCGTTTCACCAGTATGAGGATGAAAAAGGACAAGGAGAAGCCTGGTCATGTGCCAGGTCAACGTCACTCGTCAGCTGCCAGCTATGAGATCAACGCTCAAAGTGCCATGCTGCATGATCATTCTGATGAATACGTCCTGGAACTCTTTGAACAGATGCTGGTGAGATGCACATTTACACATGTGGTAATGCAAGACCACACCTTAGGAAACATACCTATAGAATACTCTGGTTGGTCTTAATATGATAGCATCTATTTTTTTTTTTTTTTCATTTACTGCTTGAAGAAGGTTCAAGGTGACTTTATTAATACCCATAGGTAAATTTGTTCTGCAGTCTGGAGTGGGCATCTCAAACACAAAAAACATTAAAACCACAGGACACATACAGGGGACAGATTAAAAACAGCACAGACAAAAGACATGGACAGGTACTCCCATCAGCTTGCTGATCATGTTTAAAACAGACTAGAAGTAAATAAATAAAAAGACGAAAATAAATAGAAATAATCAGATATCATTAAAAATGCTAATATAAAAGAAGATCAAATGTGTAACATATGACAATATTCACATGTATTGAGCATGTTATGCATTACCTGCATCCATATTAAATAAAGGAATTTTTTTGGTGCATAATTTTGGACATACAGCTTATTTCAGAATATACTTAAAAGGAGCACAAACCAAGTCAGTTTATTAATGACAGGAATACACAATTCCAGTATTCCACACAGACCTTTTGAAATGCTTATTTCCAGAAGAAACACAGTCTATTTTCGGGTTTTATGGTATTATATGTATGCTATTAAGATTTTTGTCTCTTCATCTTGGGTCACTGTAGTCTGTAAAACCCTGTAGGTGAAGGTGGTTTTTCTTCACTTCTTCAGTGCTTCTTTTCCTGTCCTCTGCAGTGTGCAACACTTAAGCTATCTTAAAAACCTATGTTAGACTGCACAAACTTAACATAAACACACATGAGCACAGGACATTTTCTATAATTAATCTCGGATATATTTGCTCTGTTGTTAGTACGACAGAAATGCTCTCCGTTACACTAAAAAAACTAAGCAATGTCTCCTTAGGGGTGTCATCTTCCATGCCTCAAGTTCAGTGAATACCGGTTGATGTAATGTTAACAATAATAATGAGTTCCATAGTCAATTTTTTTCTGTAAATTGCATGAGTCTGTGGATCTTATTGCTTTGAAAAATCTCATCATCTAAGTTTTTCTGTCCCCATGCTGTAATTTTATAGGTGGATATGAACCTTAATGAGGAGAAGCAGCAGCCTCTTAGAGAGAAAGACATTGTGATTAAACGAGAAATGGTCTCTCAGTACCTCCACACATCCAAAGCTGTAAGTACGCAAATAAATATTGCTGAACAGTCTTGTGCTTTATGCACTGTCAGAACTCAATAAAGGAAGGTCACACTGTTTTTTTTACAAGGCTCTGTATTAAAATGGATCATGACTTATGGTGGTGCTGTTTATTAACTGTTAAGACTGATAAACAGTCACTGGGTGGTCTGTGATCATCGTTTTTTTTTTGCCTCACCTTTCTTACTTATGTGAGATTTTATTTGTGTTTATTTGTGTTAAAATGTGTAGTATTGTGCTTCCAGTGCTAAAATGGATAGATTCAGTAAAATTTTACAGTATTGTCTGTTGACCAAAAAGGGCAAGCCCCGACAGTTTCTATCAAGTTCAAACAGCTATGACTGCCAAGAATACAAATGTAAATGCAGAGCTTGAGCAAGCTTGTTTGGTTGCTGACTGTGTCTGTTTTTGTTTGTCAGGGTCAAAACCAGAAAGAGAGCTCCAAGTCTGCCATGGTGTACATTCAAGAGTTAAAGGCAGACTACAGAGATGCACAGCTGTTGAGCTGTCTGGAGTCTCTAAGAGTTTCACTCAATAACAACCCTGTCAGGTAATACACACAGTATAGACTTACATAGAGAAAAATCATAACACATGGAAGTGACCAAAGGTCAGAATAACTTAAGACTTTATGGCCAGACTTGACAACTGTGTATGTTGGATTTAAATATAATAATTACATTAATAAATGCTGACATTTCTAAAAGTTTCAAGACAATTTTAAAATAATTCATCTTGAAGAAAATTATCGATATGTGTGTTTTTGCTGCACCAAAGCTTTGCTTTGTAAGATGTGTGCTGTCATTTTTTAAGTAAGAACAAAGAACTTCTAGATATGATAGAACTGTATAAAAACTGAAGAATCAAAATCTTAGCTTATCTTGGAGGAGCTTAGAGTAGAGTGGCTGTTCCTTCACATTTTGAGGAGTTGAAGTGGTTTGGGCATCTGGTCAGGATTCGTCACTTATTCCGCTGCCCTTGAGACACAGATAAGCTGAAGAAATATGATAGATGCAATCAAAATTTCAACATACATTGCATATTATCAACGGAGGTTTCTACCACCCATTGAAAAAGACAGAGGAAAAAAGTCACCATTATGAAGTTAAAATGTCAACTGTGTAATAGTGTGTTGATCATGTGGTTTTGTCATTTCCAGTTGGGTACAGAACTTTGGAGATGAGGGCCTGGCACTGTTACTGAACCTTCTTAGAAGACTACAAGAGGAGAAAGATGAATACCCGTAAGACAATCAAACCTCAGAATATCCCAATTTACATATTAGAAATATTTTTGTTGAATTTATCCTCTCTCTTCTTTGAACCAGTGGGATGGGGGTGAAATGTCAACACGAGATTATCCGCTGTCTAAAAGCCTTCATGAACAACAAGGTAATTTTTTAAAAACCCTACATAAGATACTTTGAAATCATTTAATAACACTTGTAAGTGAAGTCAGAGATCACTACTAGTAGATTGGGCACAACAGTATTAGAGTGTAGTGTTAGGTCTCTAGAAAATATGTAATTTCAGTGATACATGACTGGCTGTTCAATAAAATTAGCACTGGCTTTTTTGTGGCCTGGCTGTAGTGTAGCTATTTGCCACCAGATGGCACTGTCAAATCAATTTAGCCAGTTTTATGTGGTTCAGAGAAAGCCTTAAGAATTGACTTTAGTGGAGGTGGAGCTATTATACTAGTATAAGGTGTAAGGTAAGGCTACTAGTATAAGGATGTGTCTGAATTGTCCTTTTTGCTGAGTGGAATGACCTGGAAGTATGAGTGTCAGCCATGATAAAAGCTGTCCAAACTCTCTGAATGCAAAGGAAAGTCAATGCTTCCTTCAGCACCTCCTTTTAGTATAGGATACCATGGATCATCCATTACTGAAGGTGGAGAAAATGCTGTCCCACATTCACTGCAACAGTAACATTGCCCAGCCCAACTGTTGACGAAAATAAACAATCAGCATGACAGACAGGATGCACATTTTCATCTTATGTCATAATTGTCTAATATAATGACATGTTTTTAACTTTAAACACTTGTTGGTGTAAAATGTTATGTTGATGCAAAAGAACCTGTGCTCAGTTTTAGTTTGGATGAGTTAGTTCCTCGCAGCTTGTAGTTTAGTCATTGATTACTTTTTGGTTCCTTCAGTCACAGATGCCTTAGTAACACTAAACTGTAGTTTAAAACTACAAATAGGATGTTCATGAAGAGAAATGCTGCCACATCAGGCTGGAAGAAGTGTATCTGTGGAATAAAATGGTGTTAGAAATGTAGGCAAATAAAGTTTGATTCACTAAGTTAAATTAAAAATTACCTCATGTAGGCTAGTAGATTGAAAGACATAATTATATATGTGTATACATATATAGCTTTATGCTTATCTTAGTTACATTTACTATTTTGATACAATTGTGCTGATTCAGGATTCATATGGACAAATATGAATGGATAGGAGATCGAGTCCAACTGGTAGAGTAGCTTTAACCTTTGTGTAGGCGTATATTTGTTCAAAATCCAGTCAAATTTTATTGTCTCGTCCATGTTTATATCCTGTATTAAACAGCATGATAAGAACACACTGAAGGAAGTGTTGAGGGTGTGTTTTTGTCGTTTTACTCCAAATGTCCTACATAATATTCACCTAGCATACGAGCAATAGGATTCTGTCAGCATCATGCTGTCCTCTCCTAAGGCCTTATGAATTCACCATTCTATCTTTCCATAACCCCATGACTTTTTTTCTGTAACATCACGAAAAACTGCTTAGGAAAAGTAGATAGGAGGTAATTTTTTGGACTTTTTGGACACACTCCAAATCTCTTCAAAGCCTGTGTATCAGCAAGGGGGTTTTATGATATGCAAATCAGAGATATAGTGCTTCACAAAAGATTTTCAAGTATCTTACCTTAACCTGCCTTGTTGTTTCTTTCCTCACTTCCATTCTTTCTTTCAGTATGGTTTAAAAGCCATGCTGGATTCAGATGAGGGGATACCTTTGCTAGTGAGAGCCATCAACCCTAGGGTGCCTCATATGATGGTGGATGCTGTTAAGTTGGTGTCTGCTATCTCCATTTTGGAACACCCTGAGAATCTGTAAGTAATTAAGTCTGACATTTTTGCTGAATGATTTTAACACAGAAGAGTCATTGCTTTGGACCAGTAATAGAGACTTAAGAGTTACTAGAGGGTTTTGGTGATGATGATGTATATTGTGAAAGTGGGTATATGTGATCAGTAGATTGGGCAGTGACATTTCGGCCACAGAATTTTGCCCTGGTCTCACATGATTTCACGATATTATGTGATTATTTTTTATTAATTTATTTTTTGCAATGTTGAAAGCCAGTTGCCTCACAAAATAACACGATTTGGATTGCAGGACTACTGAACCTCATAATACTAGTAAAATATTTCTTATTGAATCTAGAATTACATGATTGCAAGCTATTTCCATATTGAAATGTATTTTTTGCAGTATTACTATGCTCATTTGGAAACTGAAAGGTTCCAATTGTAAGGATTTTAATTTTGCTGTTAAAGTCTTTAAACTCCAGCGATTTCTCATGATATAATAGTTTTTTTTTTGCATATTAAAGTTCAAAAGAAGAGGGCTGTAAAATGTGATGAAATACAGTAAAGTTATTTAAACCATACGTACTTTACCCTCATATACACTGTTACTGTGATATAAAATTAGACATTCCTGAAATACAATTTTATGACCACAACGTCCAACCTTAACTAGAGATGATATTTGCCATTAACCCCTTTTTATTTATTTATTTGTTTATTTATTTATTTACTTACTTACTTACTTACTTACCACTCTGTTTATTTGGAGAAGCTGATCATACAAAACTGCCCCTTTCAAGTACAATTCAATGTCCACACCTCCAATGTGAACGAAGATGCTAAATTTTTTAGTAGAATATAGAACAAATATAGCAAGTGGGTGGGAGTAGAGGGCTTGCTCCGCTTCTTCAACAAGATAAGCCACCTTAAGGTGTGTATGTTCACTCTAACCTAAACAGAAATGTATATCATATAAATGATTTCACATAACCGATATATTCAGTTCACATCAGTTACAGGTTTCACGTAGTTTGTCCATTTTGACCAAATAGTGAAAAAAGATTCCCTTTGACCCTTAAAACATAATGTCAACTTCTCCAAAATGTAAATGTCCTGTACAATGTCGATCCATTAACAACAATTTTTTATCTTTCAGAGTCCAGTTATCACATGAAATATCTCCTAAGTACAGAACTTCATACTTACATGGAATTTTTTCATTAAAATTGTTATTTAAATGTTCACATAGATGCTCCCAGAATGGTTTGATCACTGGACAACTCTAGAAGATAGGATAGTGATTTGTGTTATTTGTCCCACAGAGTCTCCAACAGGTGTCTCTACTGCACTGATGCCTTTTTATTATTTTTATGAAGAATTTTCTACTTGGGTTATTCAGGTAGCTACACTTTTGTGGTGTCTGTCATTTACAGTCATGAGCGAGTCTTAGAGGCCATTACAGAGGAAGCAGAGAAAGGGGACATTGAAAGGTTTCAGCCTCTTCTGTCTGGAATGAACAGTCATAACATTGCTCTTAAGGTATGGACAGATGCACTCATACCGTTGAAAAATTGTATGTGCTTTCGATTGGATAAGTCACACCTTAGTATATTTGTCATCATAAGAGTATTAGAGGTATATCTTGATTAGTCTGAATTGTGAAGCTAATTTTGGTGTTTTTGTAGGGTGGCTGCATGCAGCTAATCAATGCTTTGATCAGTCGTGGAGAGGAATTGGACTTCAGGATCCATCTTCGTTCTGAACTGCTAAGACTGGGACTTAGAGACCTGCTGACGGTACAGAAAATACACTCTTGATAAGCGTAGTCTTAATGTTTATGTGCCTTTGTCAATACGTCTGTCTGCTGACTCACTCAACACAGATGTATTTGGGTGTGTGTTGGGGGGTTTCTCAGCTGTCCAAATGTAAAATGTTTTATTTTTTCACTACCTTTGCCATTTTTCATGTGCCATTTCTTTCCTCCACCTGCATTTAAACCTTCTCCCTGCAGGAGGTACGGACAATTGAAAATGACGAGCTGAGGGTGCAACTCAATGTATTTGATGAGCAAGCTGAAGATGACTCGGAGGACCTCAAAGCACGTCTTGAGGACATCCGCATTGAGATGGAATATCCTTGCCCTGAGCAAAATGGTCCCTCTGTAGAAGTGAAAAATTAGTCCACTTTTTGACCTTTTCCGAAGTAAAAGAAACAGAATGACACAGTTACGCACCTGACTACTAAATACAATGTGATACTCAGGAACTTGGTTTTGCATTTTTATTACCCATTTTGTGAAATCAGTGGTTTATATATTTCAGTACATGCTAAAAGGAATGAAAGAGAGAATGTATATAGTACAATAGATACAATTTTTTGTAGAATTCATAATTAAATCAAGTATAGAATTTTGTGGATTCTGTTTCTTTCAAACATCATAAATGAAATCAAGGCCACTGCCCTCATTCTTTGTAAAGAAAAGAAAAATTCTTATTCAGATGAGTAATAAGTTGTTTTTTTTATATTCATATTTTGCCAATTAATAACCAGCAACCCTAACTACTTATCTGCATTGCTATAAAGCAAGTAGCCAACCACTGTGGGACTGGGGCATTACTTTGTTGTAACTCTCTTTAATAGTTTTTTATAATAAATTCACATAAGGAGTACTCCAAAACAGAACAAACAAAAACAGGTACTTGATGAAATACTAATGTCTGCAGTTGTATGCAAACATGATGGCATGTGTTAAGATGACAATTACCTGATAATTTTGCCATTATGACTTAACCCTAGCTCTAAATTTAAGAACCACATTTAAGTCTATTTAATGATTACATAGTGCCATTTTATTATGTGAACTTTGATAAACAAAAACTAAAAATTAACTTATAATAAATGTGGCAATGTCTGGTAGTTTATTCAGATGAGAAATAATGTAATATAATGTATAAATCTCCAAAAACAGTTTTCCCAGCAGGACAATAGTTCAGTAAGACGTACTGTTTTATCCTAGTTGCAATCTTATTTACAAACAAAAGAAATTCAAATGCCCCACAAGTCTAACCTTTGTTGTGTCATTGTAATTCTGTAGTGCACAAACTTGTTTCACTGAGCTTGGTAGGAATAATACCTGCAGCAATTTTGGTGCAACAATGTCACAGTTTTTAGTTGAAATTGAGGTTAGAATTGAATAAGGGGCATTTAATGTTTGTCTTGAGCTCTTTGTCAGTTAAACCTTAACTGGTTTTGTTTTAATGATGTGAGGGAAGTGTTCGAAATTCTAGTCAATACAGTGAAGGACTCCAAGGCTGAAACCCACTTCCTGTCCGTGATGCAGCACCTGCTACTGATCCGAAACGATTATTTGGCCAGGTACTGCACCTATAGACACTCGTATTATGTTTTTTTTTTTTTTTTAATATTGTCATAGCAAGATGTCATTACGGAACATTGAATTTAAAATTCAAACTGTGTGTGTTTTTATAAAACAGATTAATTAAACCTAAGTAAATAAACTACAATTGTCACATCAAGGTTATTGTGTTGACATTTCTCTATTAATTTGTGAAATGTCAGTATTTTCATCCCCAAAGTATTGCTAGCAGATTTTTATTAGTTTTACAGAACTCAAATAATGCACACATTGTATTATCATACAGTGTGTGATACACCCCCATACAAGTGTACACAGCTATTTCTTTGTACATTTACCAGTTGAATAAAAGTAGAATGTCCAAGATGCATTCAATAGTACAAGGTTCTTCCATTTCGTCCTTTTAGCTCCCTCTTATCATTCACCTCCCTCTATTTGCACTTTTGTCTGTTTGCTGTTTGTTTTCTAGAGCACCCTTCCAAAGCTGTGAAATTAATACATGCAAAGAAGTCTAATTCCATTTTAATAGAAATGAACGCAATCACCTCTTATCACCAGAAATATGCAAATGTCTCTCTCTCCGTGTCTTCCAAAGCCCTTGAGGCTTTACCTAGTAATACAGAGAAGGGAGGAAGAAGACAGAGCAGTTGAATGACAATATGGGGGTAGAATAATAGGAAAATAAGCAGTCCGACATAAATACACATTTACCTATATCTGTCCACTTTCACCCTTAACTCTGCACAGTATTCAGGTAAAACAGAAGCTCCAGTGCTGCATTAATGGTATCAGACAGGCAGGAAATTGTGGTGTATTTTTAACAAAGGGATTGAGGAATAAATGGCAAATGTAAAACAAGAATCTAATGACTAACTAACTCCCTCTTACATCCATAATCTTTCCAATCTTGCTTTCTCCATCCATTAAAACACAACAAGCGTTTCAGTAAAGGATTATAGAAGTGTTCTGTGATGGACTTCACTGAGAGAATAGAAGTGAGGGAGGGAAGGAGAGCTTAAAGAGTGGCAATGGAAAAAAAAACTAAGTAAACCTTAAGCATGGTAATTACAGAGACACAAAGAGAAAAGCTCAAGTAGGTGAGGCAATAATGCAGAGGACAGGTTAAAATTAAGGTTAATTGATGGGTAGAGGGTGAGAAAGTGAGGAAGCTGCTTTTGCCTTAGTATATTTTACTGTTACATATGGATGCAATCATTTAAAAAAAAAATGGTTGACCAAGCTTGTATTCATATAAATACTGCACAGTCTAGATAAGTAAGACATATTTAATGTAGGAAAAAATATTCTTTGTATGATTTTTGGATTCACTAAAATGTGTGTGAACTCCACACTGCTTTCTTTTTTTGCCTGTGTTTTGTCACTAGATGTCTCTCTCGCTCCACGGATAAATTTGCAGCTTCAAGAAAAAAAAATTCCAGAAGTATAGTGAAGAACTGAAATAAGTGTTAGACAAAGACATGGTGACTAAGAGAGAGACAGGAGAGGGAGGGGATAGACAGAATAAATAAAGTATTGGGTTTGTGACTCTGGCAGCATCTAATGGGGTCAGGGAATAAGACACCTCCAAAATTGACTGTCTGTGTGAAACTGGCTTGATCAGACAGACAGTGTTGGACATGCCCTGGCACGCTTTTTCAAGCACAGTAGCACACAATCAATCTTGGTGACAAGAAACTCAAACTGTCATGCTCAAACAGACATCCAATCTCAGACCCAGACAAAGGCAGTGACAACACGTGTGTTCACTTTTATCTGGACAAATGCACCTCCTTGCTCCGTGTCAGTCACATCCTCTGCTCACCTAATGTCCCAGATTTCTGTAAAAAGCAGTCTATGCCATAGAAATAAATAAACTTACTGCTATAAATACCTCTGTGGACACAATGTACAAATTTCTCCCTATGAAGTTACATATTCTATCATTTAATAAGACACACAAGTTCTTCTCTAGTGTTGCTGTTATTTTCTCAGTGTTTCCTTCCATTTGTGTCTCTGTCCTCTAATCCATCTTTCTCTTTTAATCTGTCACTCTGTCCTTCCTGCAGGCCTCAGTACTACAAGTTGATAGACGAGTGTATCGCCCAGATCGTGCTTCACAGGAATGGAGCAGACCCTGACTTTAAGTGCCGTAACCTTAGCCTCAATGTTGACTGCTTAATAGGTGAGTACGAGACTGTAATATACAGATAGTGAAAAAATGCAAAGTTATCAGTCATCTTCTGCAACTGAATATGTTTCAGTTGCATTAATTAAATAGACCCTGTCATATTATTTGAAACATAGGGATATCAGTTGAACTTTCATTTATTATTACTATATTGAGGTCCATTAGCATAAATATTGCACAGAACAGAAACAAGACTATGCATATTGTGCTTTGAATCAAAACATAAGTATGTTACCTGATACAGGTAAAGGACTAGAATTACGCTCATCATGCCAATCTTTTTAGTAACTCCCATTTGCCTAGTATCACCACAAGGTGGAGCCAGAGAGAAAGTGTATCTCAATCTGGGATGAATGGTGCTACAGGTTTTACAGTGGCAGGTTGGTGGTATGGAGCTTACTTTATCAAGAGGATAAAAGCTCATTTGAATTTAGCAATCCCAGAGTCTCCTTTACAAGTAGTGAGTCCTCTTTCAATGTTTGATACTCTACATTAGATGGTAAATTGGTTAAATGGTAACTCTAAGCACTGGCAGAAAATGCGTTATTATAATAAAATCATGAGTACCTACATCCCTTTCTCTACAAGCATCTCCAGTTGTGCTGTGTACTTCACTAAGACACTGAATCCCTGGGGCTGCAGTGTCTGAATTTTACCTTTATACTTCAGGTTTTGTGAATGCTGAAAGCATTCAAAAGTTTTCACAATATTCAACCTATCTCAATCCACTTTCACAGTGACCGTGAATGTACATACTCCTCTTAATATTTGGTGGCTTCATAGCTGCAGGACCTGAATTAAGGGAGCATAATGTCAGAATTTGAAAATGCATTCATCCTTCAGTTCTCCCCTCTCTCTCAAAATCAAAAGATAAAATGCGATGATAGATGACCTGCTGTTGGTTCACGTCACTATGGAAAAGTGAAGGCATTTTCCAAGCTTCTGTAACGAGCTACAGAGTAGAGCAGCAGACTTGCATCTGGCAGAAGCTGAACAGCAATCTGTAATTACAAATGTCAATCACATATTTAACCCCCTCACCTCTCTGATAAAATCTGTGCCAAAACCACCTGTTACAGGGTAGGCTTTCTATATCCTGGAAATGTAGTCAAACAGAGGTGCAGAAATCAGTTCATTTAATTGTGTAATTTAATGACATAATTTAATCACTCAATTCCATCTTATTACAATAAGTGTAAGGATTTTTGTCTGGTTTTCCAAATAAACTATGGGGCAGTGAGGCTTTGAATTATGTCACTTGAATCTAACACATATTGTAGCCTTCTGCAAGGATATTTCAGAGTTTCAAAATCTTCATATAATTTTGTTTTTGATGCCATCAGTTTTATTGGTTGAAGAAAAAGAACCCCACATGATGTTGTGTCTCCAGTTCTTCATGATTGGGATATGTAATGAGATTCTTCACATTACAAGTCTCAGCCTTATTCTTTCATTCATGCCATTGGCTAAACTATTCAATTATTATGGTTCTGACCAGAGAACATTCCTCTAAATGGTCAGATACGTGTCACAGTGCGTATTTGCAAATTTTAGTCTTGCTTTATTGTGCTGTTCTACAGGCTTTTATGTTATGACAGTACAGCCCAATTAACTCCAACATCATTACGAGTTCCTCAAATGTTTTTCACAGAAAGCTTGGAACCAAAGCATGTTCATCCCTGCCCGTCAGTAATCATTCTTAGACATTTCTACTTAAGTGCTCCTGTACTTTTCATTTTTGGGTTTTATGGTTTGCACTAGTTAATATGAAGGCATATTAGGGCCACATAAGAAGATAAAAACACTTGTTACTAGAGGAATAAAGTCATAAAATATCAAGATAACACCTAGAATTTTATGAGAATAAAGTTGAATATGAAAAGAGTCATAATTTTATGAGAATAATGTCATATTTCGAGAAAGAAGCCATAATAATACGAGTATAATGTCGTAATTTAAAAACAGGCGGGAAAAATATCATAATTTACGAGAATAAAGTCGTACTCACTCGTCGCATAACGGATAACTTGGAATATTTTGTGAGGTTATAGTTTCATTTGGGGTTTATGCACGGTAAAATACTGAGCCTAGTAGCCCACCATCAACACATTATCATTAGTCTAAGGACTTTGAAGCGAGTTTGCACACATTTGGGTTTGTTTTGTTGTGAGAACCAAACTGACTTGAAGGAAATTGCCTCTTTTGCGGAAGAGGAAGTGACTGGAAGTGGTCGGCTGCAGGACTATTAGTGGTTACACCAGAGTGCTATACAGAGAGGGTTTGTGTTTATGGTGGGTGGGGCTAATGGGCTCAGTATTTCGCCGTGCGTAAGTCCCAAATGAAAGTATAACCTCAAAAAATGTTCCAAGTTCTCCATTGTGCGACGAGTAGGTACGACTTTATTCTTGTAAATTATGATATTTTTCCCACCTGTTCTTAAATTACGATGTTATTCTCATAATATTATGGCTTTATTCTTGAAATATGATGACATTATTCTCATAATATTATGACTTCATTCATGTAAAATTATGACTCTTTTGTATTAAAATTCTCATAAAATGGTTGGGTTTTATCTTGATATTTGACAACTTTTTTCTTATAGTGACAAGTGTTTTTATTTTCTTATGTGGCCCTAATACGCCGTTGTAAGTTAATCTAAGATCTTCAAATTTCTGGAAAATAGGTTTCATAGGTGCCTATGATGACACGAGAGGCCCTAAAATTGAGAGTCGTCTAGGATATTAAATGACTCACTCAACTTGATCTATGTACATTTTAGACCCTCTGAGAATGATAGTAAATAATAATATGAAAAAATGAAAGCTGATCTTAAAACCACTTTCTATTATATTATATCCTCACATCACCCAAATAAAGTATTTAACAGTGTAATATTTACAAAAAGAAAATGTAGTTTGAGTGCATCTAACCAAGACTTATCTAAACCTCTGACCTCTACTTCATTTCAACAAGAAAAAGGCATCTGTTGATGGGTCATGGAAGCCTTTTATCATTATAATGACCACTGCTTTCTGTCATATGCTGACGCACTATTAATTATAAAAGTGATCACTACATTGATCAGAATACAGTATAAGTACATACATACGCTTGTGAATTTGATTAATGTGAGTGACAGCTGTAAATGTGAACTAGACTAAACCAGAGCAGAGTGGAGGTGCAGGCCATGTCTCAAGAGTTCAATACTCCTTTATGGCAGGTCTCTGTTGCTCACTCCAGGAGACTCTAATTGCACTGCTTCTAAATGCGTCCTGACATACACACAGGCTGGCTGGCCTCCTTTAAGGCTGCCAGAGTTATTATCGGTGGAAAGCAGCCCAATTCTGCCCTGCATGCATTATTTAGTGTTTTTCTTTGAACTCTGAAATTCAGCACAGTTTTTCCCCACATTCTGTCTCCCTTAGTGCTCTCTATTCAAAGTTTGTCCCATTTAGCCTCACCACTTTGACAGAAGTAACCCCCCATTACACATCCAATAACCATGTGAATTCATACACAAATGCAAACTCTGAAATTATATGTGGCTGGGTGTGTTATTGTAAGGTTTTGTCATTCAAAAATAGTTCTTTAAAAAAAAAAATATATATATATATATATATTGCTTTACTTACTACCTTATCTAGATGTAAAGAGATTTAACCATATTTTAATGCATAGACTTGTAAAATATCATTATAATGATTTGTGATTTGATAGTTTCTTTAAACATGTTTTTAATTTTGCGTTCTAGCTTCTCTGAGCTGTCTCTCCTCTGTAGATGTTTGATTGCCCTCCTGGGCTGTCTTTGATCCAGTGACTTTGTGGCATTCATCTTGGTGTTAATTAGCTCTTTTACTGCACAGCCTTGGGGCACTTAACCACCTGTAGATCCTCCAATTATGCTGTAAAAGTGCCCCATTGGTCAGTTCGTGTCCTTCTCACCCTGTCCTCTATCAAGCAGAACTTCTGATTATGAATTTCTCCCAAAGTGTCATAAGGTTCTTTCATTTATCAGAATAATTTAGAGACATGGAATTCTCAGTAAAGTAGTGTGATATGTACATTGCATAAAGGAAAATTAGTTTGGTCTCTCACATATGCGTCATCAGAAAGAGGTGCATGTTGGAGCCGTAGAAGGTAATGATGTGTACAAGAAGCAGGCAACAGACAGCATCCTATTGTATCCTTTGTAATGAGATGCTTCCACAATCATCGTACAGATCTTGACTTTGTGTGGTGTTATAAAGGAGGCAGACAGGACGCTTGCTGTGAATGTGACCGTCTGTTTGTGTATGAATGTGTGCACACCATGTGTCAGACTGAAGGGTGCGATGTCTTCACGGCTAGACGTGTGCAGGTGCGTTGTCTGAAGCTCTTATCTTTCTTGCTGCCTTTTTTATATTCCCTTTCTCTGTTTTTTTTTTTTTTTTCACACAGACAACATGGTGGACCAGACCAAGGTGGAAACCAGTGAGGCTAAGGCCACTGAGCTGGAGAAAAAGGTTAAATGCACACACATTTATTTACATGTGAAGCCATAACCACACACAACAAAGCATAACATTCACGGTTATACATTTACATGTCAAATCCAGGAAATACAGCCATAAACACAAAAGTAATAATGTTGTCAAATGTAACATTTCTGCCACACGCTCTTTGGGAATCTAATGCAATTCAGTGACCAGTGTCTGTCTGACATGGGATGACAACTGAAAAAGGGGGAGAATAGAGGGTGATTAAGAGAATGAGCATATCCACATCTGACAGCCACCAGACAGACAAATACTCTCACAGGCTAACAAAAACACTGCACAGAACAAACACATATTCACACAAGGGGGTAAATGCCTTGATTGCGGTGTGCTGCTACCCTGATGTTTCAGTCCCAGTGACAGGATAATTGCAGAGGGAGCTGAAACTATCCTTTATTCAGGTACACATAGACACACACACACGAGAACATATCTGGTGATCACATGCACATCTAAATTACATCAGCACACTTGCATTCATTTTCCTTGACCACAAAGGCCAGAGTACTAGTTGCATATGATGGGGTATTTGCACAGTGTTGTTGGCAGGAATTAGGTATTAACCTTTCAGGCTATGGACAGTAAGTGTAAAGGATTTGCTGTCTGCATGGATTTTCACAGTTTCACACTGCTTAAATACCTATATCTGAATTGTCAAGTCTCACAGGAAAAAAAAATCTGTAATTATAAATAAGAGAATTTAAACTTGGGCTTTAATTTAGGTTTTTGTTTTAGTTTTTGTTTCAATTTTGATGTAAGGTTTTTAAAAAGGAGGGAAGAAGTGAGCTCACATGTGTGCAATTGAGCATCCTAAATCAAAAATTGCCACTTATTTTCACCATAAATGAAACTGAAAGCACTCCGCTGCACGAAATGTCTTATGCAGGTGTTTGAGATATGGAAGCTGTGGTGTCAAGAGGGAAGCTAAAAGCATGAGCGTACATTCACACTTAGCTCATATTTCATTGGAAAACACTGTTGTGGCTTCATAGTTATTTACATATAACCGCCCTTTAAATAAATAGTACAGTAGATATTGTAGACTTTTAAAACATTTCTGTAAACCTTAATTCACTGTGGTTCAGCCCTTCTGAATTGGGAAATGACAAATTAACTTTTCTTTTTCTTGCATAAAGATCGATTAGCCACCAATTATAATGTAGTACATTTTGAAGTACATCCATACCTATCATTATCATTGTGATTTAAAAAATAATTAGTGATTTTTAAATAATGATTTTCTTACCGTAAGAATCAGGTTAGATTACCTAGGTATGTTATTACTTCAGAGATATTTATCGCTTTAGCAAATTTAATTAGTTGATTCAATATGTGCCTCCCATCTAGAAATGTACAAGTCCTAAGATGTCATTCTGTGTAGTAGAAGTGTTTGTTTCCTGTGAGAATTTAAAGTCACTGAAAGGTTTCGCCACAACTGTTTCTGACGCATTGTTTATACTTTCCATGCATATTAGCTGGATGCCGAGTTGACAGCACGGCATGAGTTGCAGGTGGAGCTGAAGAAACTAGAGGGTGACTATGAGCAGAAGCTGCAGGACCTGAGCCAAGAAAAGGAACAGCTGGCATCTTCCAAGCAGGAGAGAGAAAAGGAGAATCAGGGACTACAACAACAGCTAAGCACTCTGCAGCAGCAGGTACATACCAATGCACGCACACCATCCTCCTGTATGTCATTCAGTGTTATTAGAATTCAAATAACACTTTCCAAATAGAAGCTGTTGGCAATTTTAAGTTAAATGTGAAAACATCTTGACATTTCTTAACATGATGAAAATGAAAGTAGATACTATATTTCATTGAACAGATTTAAAGAGAATGAAAATATGAAATGTATATATGCTGTGATTTAAAAACAAAACAAAACAAAAAAATCATCTCCTCACCCACATATTTCCATCACTGCTTCATGCTATTGTTAAAAAATAGATATAAACAATAGCAATAAGTCAAAATCAACAAAGATGAGGGCTGTGTATTGACAAAAATGGGATGGTACAATACTTATGACACAGGGATTATAATTCAATATAAATTGGCAATACATTGTTTTTTTGTTGTTTGTTTTTGTCATCATAGTTCAGGCAGTGTGTCATTGTATGAAGAACACACCAATATATCAACAGAATCTAAGTGAAAAAGAATTGGTGGTCAGGAGTTCACACAAATGGAACCGCTGTCTGTCATAAGTCTTGTTATTAACTATTAATTTCATTCCAATAGTGTTTTTGAGAATCAATACAGTATAACAAAACATAATATTGTTATCCTCCAGTGTATTGATATTTTCCTCCGCCCTATAAAGACTGAATTGGTCTTGTTTAGTGTCCTGGAAAGACATTCACGCAAAACTTCTTCTAAAGCTGTAACATTAATTTTGTTGAGGACTGGAAAAATCTAGTATTTCAAAAGTTTTGACATGAAAATTTTGTCCATTATCTATGCATATGTACACAAACACCAAAGCCTGCTGGCTGTAAATGATTTAGCCAATTGCTTGCATGGAATAAAAAGAGGAAGAATATTTTAAATGAAACCATGAGAAGAAGCCAAATCCTTAAGAGATTAAGAAACTTGTAGAAAAATAGGGGGTGGCAGTATAAAGAGTGACTGCACAAAGAAGACAGTGAAAGGATGTAAATAGGACAACAATATTTTTAAGGCCAAGATACACACACACACAGGCTGTGTATGTTGGTCTTGTGTGTGCTGATTTGTGTGTACAGTATGAAGGAAGAGATCAGGATTGTTTAGCTGTCAGTGTCCTGCTGCCACACCAGCTGGACTCTGCCTCACAGTGACACCCTAACTAGCAAACACACCAAGTGACCCAGAACCGTCTGACTCTGTGCATGTGTGCTCATAACCACATAAAGATGTTTTTGTGTGCTGTGTGAGCATGCACACACACAAGCACGGCTGTTTGTCAGTTAGAGAACTATACAGCTTCCAAAATGAGTTTCATCCAAAGTGGCTGATGCCAGCAGAGTCATCTTCTCACCACACAAAAGCCTGTACATGCGCGCGCGCACACACACACACACACACACACACACACATACAGCACATATGCACATGCAGTTGTCCAAAGAATAAACAGCCAAGCATCAGAGGCTTCTCAAACTAAGATGGCTCACTTTCTCTCTGTTTGAGGCACTGCCCATCGAAAGATTTCTTCACATGTTCAGATCTCTCACTGTCCCGTTTTGTGATGCAGTGCCCAACCTTTCATCTGCTTCGGCGCTAAGAAAGCTTGCCTCAGAGGCCCTTTATGTCTGTTACTGTCTTCTTTTTAATATTGGAGGAAACACAATGTGTTACGGTGCATAAAGACTTTGCACACTTTGCTTGCAGTTGGCTTGTATTTTAAGTATATAGAATCCCATGGAAAAATTCTGTTTTTGATAGATCAACATTTTAATTTGTGTAAAAATAAACTTCCATTTTCTTTTAGAGTAGAATTAAAAAATGATTTTTCCTTTACTTGAAATTTAGAAGATTGGTCTTCTCTTTTCTTCCACTCTGGACTTGATTACCCCCTGCTCTGTATTCCTCTCTGTGCTCTGCACTTCATCCTCTCCCAATGCTTCCAGCGCATCCTGTCCAGACTTTATTGTTTCTCTGTGTCACTATCCCTGTCTTTGGTTCTGCCATTTGTTTCTCAAATCCAATCACTCCCTTGGTACAGCTATTCAGTGGAAATAGTATTTTAAAATGCATAGAAAATTGTTACTTCAGGGAGAAAACAAAGAAAATTATTGAATTGAGGAAAAGTGAAATTACAGAATGTGGGTAGAAAATATGAAATAGATTAAGTAGTATAATGAGTACAACGAATAGTATTTATAACGTACTAATACCTTTTCTTTCCTGTAGGTCGAAAAGCTCTCAAAAGATCTTGAAAAGGCCAAGACTCAAGTTGTCACAGTTACTGTTCCTGTGCCAACTCCTGGTTTGCCCCCTCCACCTCCCCCACCTCCTCTCCCTGCTCAGAATGGTGGAATGGTCCCTCCACCACCCCCACCCCCACCCCTACCAGGCCAGGCATGCATGAATGTTTTCCCACCTCCACCTCCTCCTTTACCAGGCAATGCAGGTATTCCTCCCCCTCCTCCTCCACCTCCCCTACCTGGCATGCCGGGGCCCCCACCACCTCCACCACTCCCTGGCATGCCAGGACCCCCACCACCTCCACCACTCCCTGGTATGTCAGGACCTCCACCGCCACCGCCGCTTCCTGGAATGGGTCCACCACCCCCACCACCTCCGCCTGGAGGGCCTGGTATTCCACCGCCACCACCAGGTCCTGGTATGCCTCCACCTCCACCATTCGGTATGGGTGGCTGGGGTGCCCCTGCACCACCTCAGCTGCCGTATGGCCTCCAACCGAAAAAAGAGTACAAGCCCGAAGTCCAGCTTAAGAGAGCCAACTGGAGCAAGGTCAGTTTTTGTGTTCAGTTATCAAATCACTTAAAAGAGAGACACTGTGAATCATGTACATCACTATGGCTTTCCAGAACGGGACATGACTAATCTTTTGCCCAAATGTAACAACATTTATGTGGATACTTAACTTGGATATCTGTTGGCTGATACTTATGTGGTTCCCCTTCATCCCATTGAAGTTTGTTTGAATAAGACCCATGGCAACTTGCAGAAATATTGCTATATGCTGTCTTTGTGTTTTGTTGGTTTTGATCTTTTATCCATATCTATATCTACATTACACTGTTCTCTGTCTCCTCTCTAGCTTAATACACACATTAATCACTAAATTGAGTTCAACTGGTTACAAGCGAGGGAAATTACAAAGAGTTTTACCAATCATTAAGCAACTTGTGATAGCAAGTGATAAAAGGGCACATACTTTTATTCTGGAGAATGAAGATTCTATAAAGGAAGTACTGACAGCATTTATGTCATCCTAGTCAACTGGGAATACAGCCAAAATAAGCTGAAAACCCTGCATCTTATACAGAGAGAAGCAAACTAAAACTCTGCCAATTTTAAAGAGAGAAAGATAAGATAAGAACTTTTACAGAGATTTTGCAACATGGATGAAAAGGAAAAAGGTAATGCGTGACTAAAATGTCAGCAATAGCGAATCTTGTCCCTGAAATCATTTTATTGGTAGTTAATAGACTCAGTGATTTTGCTTAAATCTACATAACCTTCTCTCCTTTGCTTTCCTTAGATGGTAGCTGCCACACGTTTTCATTTCTCCATTAAATTAAAAGCTTTCTTCAGAGTTGTGTCATATGACCTCCTGACATAAAGAATTTCATGCAATTCAGAAGCAGTGGCGTTAATAACCTTGTATGAGCTTGAATGATTATCTTTGCTGTGTAGAAGTGGAAATATGCTCTGAGTTACCGTATAAACATGGGAAATCTCCTCAAATGCTGTTTATTTACGTAAAAATAAAAACTATTCATTATAAGGCAGCCAAAGCACAATTCTTATTTTCAGATAATTATACACAAATTAATACATAATAATGAAAAAGGTTTAACACTTGTAATATTACTATTGTATTGCAATTATTTTGGTTACAATAATTATTTTGTGTAGCTGTTTTAATTTAATTATTATATTCCCGAAATTTGATTTTGAGGATATATTGGATTTACCCTGGATATCCTTGGTGTGAACGTGATAACTGTTTTTGTCCCGATTTTCCCCCTTCCTGGCCAAGGATGGCAATCGCCAGATTATCTTATGTCTTAAAAGATTGTCCCATCAGATTGTCCTGTGGTCTGAGGTGTGTTAAGAATGACTTTGTCTCGATAATTGGCTCTGAAACGGGTCGGGGCCGACAATCATAAATATTAAACTTGTTCGGTATTTAAACATATTGTCTACACATAGCTCACTTTTAAGGTCTTTATTTCTGGTTAAAACGCACGCCATCATTAAATCTCTAATATGCGCTGCTCAATGACGTCTGTGGCCGGATGTAAACAGACATGAAGCTCACTTCAAAATAAAACCGAATGTGGATCAACCACGGTCAAATTAGATGATCATCATCATTAAATGTCCTGCAAATTATTTTAATCCACAAATTAAAATTTTTTCACTTCCTTGCCCGCTAACTATCCGCATTTCATTTAATTTTACCTGGGCCTGTACTGCGAAAATTCTTCTTCTTTTTTCTTTTTTCTTTTTTTTACCCATCCCCACATGTTTTTGTGGGTTACCCGACCCAATTTTTTTTTTTTTTTTGGTGTGTGTGGGGGGGGGGGGGTTTACCCGACCCAATTCAGGACTCTGCTCCCAAGTCATGCTATGCATAGACACACACACACATAAATATATGTGTATATATATATATATATATATATATATATATATATATATATGTGTATATATATATAAAATTTCTATGATGCCATGTTTCTTAATTTTTGTTAGATCATGTTTGATCATACGAGATTTCTGGCTTGGAGGACTAGGTTCTAGATCGGTGGTGGGACAGAATCGTTATGTATGTGGTGTGCTGTGCTGAGATTATCAGAGCACACCACACACAGTACGATCAAAACTGTTCAATGCCTGACGTTTTTATCTTCATATGTGGGGTCTGTACCAGATGAAAAATCTCTTCAGATTGAGAAAATCCTTAGGTGTGTACCCCACCTAAGACAGATTTAGTTGGATTTCTTATCCCTTGATAACCAACATAGGGGACCCCTAGTGGAAGAGTGGAAGAACTATATCGATTTCAGCTTCTCTATTAGTCATCCAAATGGAGGCGCTTTAGTTGAAAATCAGTTTTTTGGACATAAATCAAGCAATAATTGGCCGATTGAGATAAAAATTTACAATTGTACATTTTCTTGCTACCATCCAGAGTTCATATGGTGTCATTTACTTCACTAGGAGGAGTTTTGTGGGGAAAAAATAGTTCTCTGACCATTATTCTGCTACTATCGGGTCGATATAACTCAAACTGAGTTCATATCAATTGTCTAACAATTATCTTTCTTCATGCCACTACCTTGAGTTCACATGATGTCATATTTTGACACAGGTGGTGAGTTTTTTGTTAATGGTTAGGGGAGCTTCTGTTGAAAAATCTGTTTTTTGGACATTTTTAAAGAAAAAGTAGGCCAATCAAGCTCAAACTTGGTTCATATTGATCGTCCAACAAAATGTCTAATATCTTTTCTGACTTTCTTCAGCATATAATTTTCTGACTTTATTCAGACCAGATATCCTTCGTGTGAACATAACTATCTCCCTTTAGCACCAACGGTGACCCCTTTTGGGAGAACACTATTGATTTTGGGTGTTCAATGAATATTATTACTTGTCCAAATGTGGGCAGTTCTGTTGAAATATCAGTTTTTTGGGCAAATTTGGTTCACATCGTTCATCCAGAATTAAGTTGGTATCTTTTGTACATTGTGTCGTTTATTTGCTTTATTATATAGCGGAGAATTGGTGGGGATTTCAGGGATATACCCTTGCTGTTGGCCCCTGACAGCGTAAGCCTTGTTATTTAATTATCTTTACTCAGTTGTATAAAAACTGAATGAAACTAAAAAAATGTCCTAATTTTGTCACTACTTAAACATGATATTCCATTGTTTGATATCTACTTGACACTTTTTTTATCTTAGTTTTGAATCACTAAACTTCCTTTTACTACTGTCTTTTCTTTCATATATGCATGTCTGTTCCATATTTCAGTTAGAGTTTTCTGTAAAAGTAAAGGGGCACATAACAAACATCTTTATGAACCTCAATCTTCCCCATGGTCAGTGCAAAAAAAAGAAAAAGTGGAAGGTCCTTTTTAGAACCAGTTGTTGTTTTGTACATTGTCCAGGACATTAACTTTGATCTACTCTCAAACATAGTTGGTGATGTTAATGCACCGTAACACTGGAGTTTATCTGGGATAAAACGGAAGGAAAGAGGAAGTCTGTTCTGGGCTATTGTAAAAGCATGTAGCAGCATGGTGGACCGTGAGGAGGGCATCTGCTTTTTCTGTAGATATAAATGGCTCAGTCTGCAGTAACAAAAACACAGTGATCTTTACTTTCATGTGATTATACACTAATTAAAACAGAATTGTGAATGCAATATCCATTTCCTGCAATTAAGTCCTTTGAAATCCCACTAAATCTAACCCACTGGACCTTGAATTAAGTCATATCTATTTTTGTTTACCAAGTCTGAAAGCAAACAAATGCAATTGTTTATTCATCTGTCCTCGTGTTCAGTATCCATAAATGGTTCTTCAGTAGTTGTACAACTGTACTAAACTATGCAAGTGGCACATAAGAAACTACAAGACAGTTAGATCATTGAAAAGTAAATCTTAAATGGTATTTCAGTTAATCAACGGAAATTTCATCATGGTGACAGCCTTAATTAGGAAAATTATATTCCATTATTTTGCAATTTGATCCCCCTAAATTTTACTCATTGACCCTTTTTTAAGAATGGTTGTCTTGGTTGATGTATTTCAGCTCAGAGGTTTCAAAAATTAATTTGAAATAATTGTAATATAACTCCTTGGTCATTCCAGTGTTATTCTTCAATGCAGTCAGAAGTGGCTCAGGGTTTGTTGTTGTGAATGCAACGCTATGAGCACCATGACAGAGATGTGAAATGGAGGTTTAACTGTGAGATTCTGACCTAAAATGACTTGTGTGCATGCATGGATCTCATGACTATGTGCCTCATGTTCTCCCCCTCCCTCTCATCTGTGATGGTTAAAACATCAAAACGGCCCTCTGTCTTTCTTTAGCCTAAAGCTACTGTTTAATGGCTGAAGTAGACTTCATCAGCATTTAGCTTCTCTCTCTCTCTCTTTCTCTCTCTCTCTTTCCCTCTCTCTCGGACTAGTGAGAGTGTTTGACGAGGATGTCACAGAAATTGCTTTTTAATAAGCCTTCTTCTTTTAACTGCGCCACTGAAAGATAATTAAATTGCTGCTAGAAAGGACAGTATTCTTTTGTAATTTAAATTAAGTTTTTTTTCTAGCTTGGTCTCATCGTTTTTTTCATGAGCACTCTTGCTTTTTTCCTTGCTCCTTCAGTTCATCCCCATATCACATTTCCCTTCCCGACTCTGTCTTTTCTGTCCAACACCCCCCTCCCCCTCCCTAAGGCTTTGTCCATAATGAAAGGCCTGATATCTGAAAATTTACTACCACTGCTTTTTTAGTCTCTCTGTTTCACTTTCTCTCTGTTTCACTTTCTCTCTTCTCCCTTGATGAGAACACTCGGAAAGTAAAGGAAAATGCAAGAAGTTAATTGCATCTTATGAGCAAAAGAGAGAGAGTGAGCAACACTAAAACAAAGAGAAGAATATAGAATGAACACCTGTGTGAAGAAAGAAAGAAGAGGGGAAAGGAAAGAGTGGCACTCTGTGTTCCCATGTATTTCTGTCTGAAGCTCAGGTTCCTTTGTGGTAGAGACAGTGTGTAAAGATTAGAGAAAATGACTAGATGTTTCCTCATCTTTTGCTCTTTGTGCCTTCCTTCCTCCTCCACTCCCCTCCCCACCTTATTCATGTATTTCCTATTACAAACCCACTGTTTCTTTTGTTCTGTTTGTGTGTTTATCTGTTCATCTCATTGTTTGCCAGCTGCAATGATGACCATTTTTGCAAAATTTTGTTGTAAAACTAAAATGGAGTTCCTCTCTTCCTGTCTATGTTTCTCTCTCATAGATTGGACCCGAGGACCTCTCAGAGAACAGTTTCTGGACAAAGGCAAAAGAGGAGCAATTTGAAAACAATGAGCTCTTTGCCAAACTTACCTTGACATTCTCCTCACAGACAAAGAGTGAGTGTCTGCTTTGTGTGTTTTACTCCTCAATGTCATTATATTGTGTTTCACAGTAATGAGAAATGTTTCTGTTTTTCACAACTCTGCATCCTCGACCCCATTCCTGACTCCATGTCTTTTTCAATCAATGTGCGCTGCTTCCATCAGCTACTAAAGGTAAGAATATAACACACACACCCACCTCAGTAGGTTTTTACCACACATCTTCTCCAACCTTTTTCACTTTTCTTTTTCTCTGCTTGAAGGACATACTGCACATTTACATTATTCAGCAACACTGTGTAAAAACAGCATCTAATACAAGTTCATGAATAAACCACCCACACCTGTGTATGTATTCATCTTCTGAATGTGCCCGTGACTTGTTGTGCAGAGACAGAGTGCTCACTAGCAGATGAGATGAATGGGGACTTAGGGACAGTGGGAGAGATGGACAAAGGAAGGAGAGTTGAGGGAGGGATAAGGAGAAGGTCACTGATGTCCTTTGACTAGCCACCTGCTGTCCTGGCACAAAGCGCTGACACACGGGCGTATACTCGCACAACCACACCTGTCCACTCCTATCACCTTGTCCCAGTGTCACTGAGCCTTCTGCTCTGGCTTCTCCATATTCATATCATAAACAGGAAGCCACGGACAGACAGTGTTTGTGGGTGTATATAATTCCATCTGACCTTCAGATTGAGTCTCTGTACACACACACAGACTCTTGCACCTGTCATATACATAAACAAAAGTGCGCATGCACTTATGGCTGATGCTAGCTGTTTATGCCAGTTAAATGTCAATGTTGGCAGCTGTCCTATCTGCATTCACCTGTATGGCAGCTCCTAACGTATGCCTGTCACTTCTTAATTTGACCTCCCTCAGCTCTTGGCCCATGCACCCATGCCTCCCCTTTTTATTGGCCAAGACAGGCGCCTGTTCCAGTTGATGTCTAATAACCTTTTCTCAGAGCTGACTATAAAGACACCATGGCCTTTTCATACTTGCACACCTGTCTGTGTATCTGCCTTTTGTGTACTGTATGCGTGTGCATGTGTGTGGGAGTGAGGGAGATTTGAAAGACTAGATCCACTGTTTTCATTTCTTTGTATATTGTGGTTTAGTCATTGGAATAGGGCTTCCATGGGTCTTTAGAGTCTTAAAAAGTAAAAAAAAACCAAAACAAAACCAAAAACAGTAGTCTGAATCTTAGGCAATAAAATATTTAATATATATTTAATATATTTAAATACTTTTTTTTTTTTTTTTTTACATTTTTGCATTAACAGTAGCCTCATGTTTACATTTGTTTTAGAAAGAAAAAACAAAGCATATATGGAATCTGTAACAGGTAATGCAAAATGTGCATTGTGGTGGAGCATAGTGTGTCATGACATGGCGTTGGAAATACCACGACGTTTCCTCTCATTAACCCATAAAGACCCAAACAACCACCGGTGACACAAACCATCTACTGATATAAACTGTTTCATAAATGTTGATCCATTAATCCTATCAGTCCATGTAAATAATTGGTGTAAAATACAGTTTGTCATCTTTTCATGGTCATCAGATATGACCCATTTGAACGTTCAGAGGCTCCGTAGTGAACGTGGAAACACCGTCATCTTCTACAGCATTGATTCACCAGTAAAACCCATGGAGTTGGATCAATGACAGTGGATGGACACACTTGGTTTATGTTCAGTTAATGATATCTTTACTGAAAAAGTCACTTTTTCTTCATTTATCTCTGTTTTGATATAATTAACTTTGAATTTACTCTGAGTTTTTATGAACATGTACATGATCTGTGAATTAAATATAGGAAAATACATGATTTACACCAAAAAATGCAAAATACAGAATATTATTAAAAAAAAAAAAAATTGGTGATAAATCAGTTAAGAAGGGTAGAAATAGAGAAAAATTACTGTGGGAACTGCCACAAAAGTAGCACCGGGTCTTTACGGGTTAAAGTAATTAGTGGTACAAGAAGTAGAAGTTTAAATGTAATTTTTTTTTATTTTTTTTCTTTTTTTTTTTTGTTAGGTGCAAGTTTGAAGTCCAGCTTGATAACCGTGCATTCTCTGTTTGGTTGGAACCTGTTAAAAATAATACATTTGATGTGTGCCACACCTTGTACAAAAAAAAAAAACATACGTTCTAGGAGCTTTGGGTATGAAGACACTAGTCAGAAGGAATTACAGCACAAAACTGCAGTAAAAAGCCACAAGCAAACATCTACCAACACCCAAAATTGTTTTGCATTCTCAAACTCCTCATGTCCTTGTGGTTTTTTCTTTTGTTTTTAAACCAGTACAGATGTCAAATTATTATGAATGCAATTTAAGACTGTTTTTAAAAAGGTCTTAAAAATTCTAACTTTTTGAAATCTTCAGAAACCCTGTAGAAAGAGAGGATGTTTTTTTGATAGATATATATTTGTTATAATGCGTTGTTTACTCCACATTTCTTCTGTGTTGTGTATACATGAACATCTTTACTCACACATGCACACATGACCCAATAAGCCACCAGCTCTGGTCATGCAGATTGAACCCTCATACCTCATCCCACCTTCTCTTATTTAAACACACTGCTCAAGGCCTGATGCATTCCTTCTGACCTCTCTACCCTTCTCTTAATACCTCACCACTGGGATCTAGGCTTCACTCTAGCTCATCCTGCTGTTCCTCTTCGTGCTGCTCTTGTGCCTCCCCTTCCTCGTTACCCAGCAAAAGCAGATCGACACCACATCGAGCCACCACTGAACCTCCCTGACCCTTCCTCCTCCTCTCCATCAGCTGCCCAGCAGCTCGGCTGGGGCTGAGTGCACACACACCCACACAAAAAACAAATGTGCAGTGGGTTAGTGTGCCCACGGCAGGGTCAGGGGTGTTGACCTCTGAGGCTCAGTGGAAGAGGAGAGAGCTGATGGTGAGAGGCACACCCTGTAGCTGACTGCAAATGGCTCTCATGATCATAATTCAGCACTTTGGCTCGAACACATGCATAGCCACATGTGCCTACATACAGTATGTGCATTCATTAATATTCACATTATCTACTTATTAAATGTATGTATCTCTGTCACATCTAGAATGTATTCTGGAGCTTGTCTGAGAGATTCAAAACATTCATCAATTCAAACAGTTCATAACATTGAACTTCCTGTTTTCTACCTATTTTCAATAAAAGTTCCAAGTTCAGAGAAGATTATGTAAGTATACACAATCAGGCAACCACCAAAGAAAAGAAGAATGTTTGTTGAATTTATTCTGGCCTTCTGTACCTCAGGACTTTTTATCTTTCCTCTGTTCACTACTACTTGCCTTGCAACCAACTGTAGCAGCCAAGGCCATATGTTGAGGACAGTACTGTGCTGCAGAATGTTTTTTGTGGAAATAAACTTAACTCTCAACATGGGAAAGGAGAATTATGCATCTTTAGACAGTAAATAGTGTTTGGTTGTGCTTATTGAGTATGCACACTGAAGGTTTTCAGGTCGTACACCAAGTCTTGGAGCTTCACTTTCAAGATTTGCCTGCAGGCTACATTCTTGTTACGTTTCTGTGGTCCAGTGAATAATCCATTGCGTCCTAAATAAGACATTCTTTTCTTGCCTTAATACCACTTTTAAACCAGAAGAGTAGATTTTAGTAATACATTTTGTAGATATGTTCATGAGAATATAAGCAACGCTGCCTCTCTCACGTTAATCTGTGGAACGTTAATTTCTCTTTGTTTATGTTGTCTGTAGACCTCATTTTTCGTGACATTTTTCCCTCCATTATGGTTGTCTGGGAGTTCAAAGCCTCATAATCTTCTCTAATATGACTTTTTGCTGTTGTGAACAGGTTAGTTGTTTAGAGGAGAAGAACAGAATCTCAAACAGATAAAAATTTAATCAAATATCTGAACAGTGCAGGAGAGCAGTGATCAGGCCAAAGCCCAACACTGTTCATTTAAAATATGTATCCTACCTGTGGTTTTCTGGTTTTCTAACTTTTGCAGGCTGTTTGATGGAAGGTGCCTTTTGAAGTCAGTAGCTCAGATAGCCCAATTAGCCAAAGAATGAGAGAGTCAGCAAGAGATTGAAGAAGAAGTAGGAGGTGGGAATAAAAAGTGAGCAGAGGGAAAGGCTGGGCTAGGGGGAGCGGTAGTGATTAATTTGATTCGGGTTAGAAAAGAAGAGAAAAGGGCCAGGAGCATATATGATTATTAATCCTCATAATGGGAGGATCATTTTTATATCCTAATTCTCCTGCCTATACAGCCTCCTCTCCTCTGTCTCATTCTCTTGCTGTATTTTTGTAGCCCATTGTAGTGTAGTGACCTCATTCCTGGTTTTGGGTAGTGATCTGCCACCCCAAGGAGTCACTTGAGGGGGAGTGCTAGCCACTGTGTATGGTGTGTATTGTGTGCGTCTTCCTGAATCACATTTGCTTTCTAAACAAAACAAGCAGGTTTATTGCAGATGATGATACATGTTTTTCAGTGCATGGGTGTCTGTATGGTCGTGTATGTTCTGAAGAGAGTGGGTGGGAGAGCTCAGCCACATTTACAAACCAATTATATTAAGCCTTTTGATCTCCCTGTGTTCTGAAGAAATCAATTTCCTTCTCTGTAGGTGTGTGTGTGTGTATGTGTGTATACTTGTGTTTCAGTTTCCTCCTAGGTTTATTCCGTTCACTGTTCACCTTAATGAGCCTCCAATTTGCAAGAAAGTGCCTGCTGTGTGTGGGTGTGTGCATGTGCATTCCTACCGAGAGCTTCTTTAGGGTAGCAGACAAATCAGTTAAATAGATGAGACATGTAATATGTAATATACAGAATAAGCAAGAAAATATCATGAGGTGCACAGACATACAAGTCAGCCTTGATGATAAGGTCATGCATTTTCTGCATAATAATAATGAAGTTAACAACATTTAGCAGCTTGTTTTTATGACCGTATAGTTCCAGGTCAGTGTTGGTCACAGAACACACTCCCTTCAAGGGAAGTAACAAAAAATCCTATTTTATAGCTGATGGTCATGTTGTACTTGCTCCATGTTTGACAGCACTGATAAATGACTTGCAAGGTTTTTGTTGAAAATGACTATAGGCGAGAAAGAGGAAGGCTCTGCTATTCATTACACTGGTTAGATCTCTCCTTTCTTGCCTTTATCTGTCTCCTGTTTTTATATCCAACTTTCAAAATCCCCACCACAATCCTCTTCCAGTGACGTTACGCTATTCCACTCTGTCATGGCTGAGAAACATTGATGTGGGTTTGGGTGGTGTGTTTGATTGCATATAATTAGGGAGAGTTTTTGATAACAGTTTATGGGGTTGTGTAGACTCAGAGCTGCAGTCTCCTGAGACTCTTTAAAACATGTACAATTAAAGCACTTAGAGGACTAAATGAGGAATGGGCACACTTTATTAAGCTGTAAGAGTGTTTGTGCGTGCTCGAGAGATTGCTCTAAATTAGTATTGGCTTTGAATAGCTTGTGTGTGATGTGTTTTAAGTTCTCTGAATGTGTCTGTGTATGTTTGCTCTTGTGGAGTCCACAGTAGCAGGTCTTGTTAATAAATCATACAGTGTTCAGGCTGGGGCCTCAGAACGAGAAGCGGGTTAATGCAAGGGTCACTAATGCTGTAGAGCGAGCTGCGAAAAATATCACACTATTCTTTCATTCTATTCTTGCTTCCATTCCATTTCTGGCTTTAGCCATTCTTCCATGTGCATCTCTTATCCAAATTACCAAAAGACAGGGAAGATTGTGCACAGTTTTCTCATGGTAACAGATACATTTGCATAGCACCTATAGTATATGTATATAAATTGCTTTTTTTTATGCTGATAGTCTGTAAATAACAGATTTGATGTTTATAGGTTGTGTTGTGTGTTTGTGTAACACGAAAGTGTTTATATTTTGTAATATATTTTAGTTTAAATCCTGACTATGCCTTTTAAGCCCTCAATAGGAGCAGAGTGGGTACATTAGGTTAGCTTTCCTGGCTCTCTAAGCCTCCATGTGTATTCTCATGCAATAGAAAGCATTCCCTCATTCACCACCTCTTTATGGTTGTAGAACAGCCGCAAAACGCCGCTCATTCATCAGGCCTTATCAGGTTCAAACACATCTGTGTGTGCTCACATTGGCTCTCACTGCCAACCGCAGTAGCTCACTCACATGCACAACAAACAGCCAACAGAAACATACATTTAAGTGTAAGAATGCTCTCTCGCACACACATACACACACAGACACGCTTTTGTCCCACTCATTCTCTTCCATTCCTCCCTCGTTACATCTCTCTTCTCTCTGTTTTACATGCAAATGAGCTAAGTGTACTCATGCCGGAGTATTACCGCTGTGTGTGCCTAATCTCCTTGCAGCCTTTTCTCTTTCTTGGAGATTATCCTGTTTTTAAACGGAATAGGCCGTCTTCGCTTCACTCAGTTTAGCTCCCAGCCAGCAGTCGGTCAGCCAGCCAGCCAGCCACCGCTCCAATATCTCATACCTACACCATTACCATTTAAATGGTCCCAGTGATATGACAGCTGAGTAGGGCTAGAGAACAGCTATGTGTGTGTATGTGAGTGTTTATGCACGTTTGTATTCTTAGCAAATATATATGTTTAATTGAGGGGTTAGCTGATAAGCTCGAAAGCTTGTTACACATGCAAAGTGTCTTTAGTGTTTGTGATTCTGTCTCTTTTAACCAAGCCAAGAGGGAAAAAAGATGAACAGAGATGGAAGGATGTGGGGATAAAGGGATATATGTATGAACACCTACACTCTTTCCTCCCACACTCTTTCCTGTTTCGTTTCTCTTGGTCACAGCCACAGAGACTTTTTTTCCACTCCCCCTCTGTCTTTTTTATACGTGCGCTTTGTCTGTGTTCTATGTATGTACATGTGTGAGTGCCTGTGTCTCTGAAGTGCTTGCGAAGGTGGAGGTGCCTTATTTTGATATTGATGGGTTGGGGAGATAGGGCAGTCATACTAAGGGCTTATCTATGATTAGAAAGCCTGTTGATAATGCTTCCTATGGGGGGTTGGAGAGCGGACAAGAAAGAGTCAAAGTATGGAGTAGATTGACTGGGGCAGTTTGGTATGCTACACAGCAAAAAATCTTTTTTTTCTCCAATATCAGCTACCTATCCTTGAGGGTAGTGACACGCAGAAATATACTCTAACGCACACACAAGACATAGCCCACTTTGATGTCACTGATAGCATACATAAAAAATGGAGCACTAAAGAGCAACAACTTCAAAGATGGAGTTGACAAGATAGGAGCGTTAACCCCCATCTCCCTTCTGTCTTTCCTTCTTCCTCTACTCTCTCCTGATTTCCTTCTCTTATCTCTTCCTGATAAAGGGGTTCTTATGAAAAGAAACAATGAATGAGAGACGGAACCAGAAAAAAAAAAACTGATGGAAGACTGGTGGAGTGTGTAGATAAAGTAAACTGTAAAATGAGAAAAAAGCAAGATAGATGGAGCTAAAAGAGGCATTTGAAAGTATCCTTTAAAGCCCAATGCTTCTATCTCATTCGAATTGTTGAACAGTAGCCTTAAGCTGTTACTGATGGGGTGCTGGCTAGCAAGTGAGTTATTAGGGTGCTATTAGACTATCTTTCCCATTATGCCAGTGGCTCAGGCTATGTGTTCAGGGCTTGCACACAGTTGCACATATTAAAGCTATTAATTTCACCCAAACTTTGTACATACTTGTACCAACTTTGTTTGGGCACAGTCGCGTATATATCTATATTACGTGCAAATGTATGATTGTAAATGTAACTCAGTGATGTATGTGAACGGTCTTCATAGTGTAACACACACAGTTTTTATTTCTGCTAATGGAACACAGCCCCAGTCCCTAGCTGGAGAGGCAATGTGTAATATGGATAACCCAGTGACATTTACACCAGACACCGATGGTATTTGCAAGGCTTGGTAGACCAAACCATGCTCCACTTTCTGACCTTAATCTGCTACCAGTAACACTAATGCTGTAAGCACTGAAATTTGTGTTCATGTGTCATGAATGTGTGGGGACTAGAACTTGAATAGTTTATATGAATACAGTTTAGCTGCGTGTATATCCTGCTTGGTCAGTTACAGTTGGTTTTGTCCTATGTCTTTGTGCCTGTAGCCGTATGTGTTTTTGCATGCTGAATCTCTTGCTCCATTTCTCAGTATCTGCATGTGTCGTGTTCTGTGAGACGTGGGTTTTGCTTCACCCTGCAGGCACCTTAATTTTTCACCATGCTGTGTGCTACACTACACTACACTGCACCGCATGAAAGTGTATGTCTACTCCCTCTCCTGCTCTCTCTCCTTCCCCCTCTCTATTCATCTCCCTCCCCCGTCCTCGTACTCCACCACTACAACCACCACCCACTGCTCGCCACACGCACACGCCTAATCAAAGCAAGGGGCTCTCTAGATTAGCACTTGTGAAAACTCCCTAAAGACATTCCTTCATTTTGACCATTTTCAGGTACTCTTTCCTTCTCCTCTCCACCTCCTCCCTTCAAGCTTTGAATTTTTAACCTCCCCACTGAATAAGAGATGTGGCCGCCCTCATGGGGAAAGGGAAGTTGGAGGGAGGGCAAGGAATGAAGGAAGGGAGAAGGCGGGGGAGGCAGAAGGGAAAAGGTTGTCCCTAAACACGCTTTCACATTTATTCCCTAAAAACTCCACTCTGTATGCTCAATAATGCATGGCCATCCCTCACTTCTCCACCCCCACCCCCATCCCACTCTTTCTTCATCTCCTTCTTTGCGTCGGTTCCCCAAGTGCTCATCACTCTACCCAGCAGATTAACTGCAGGGTGAAACTGAAACTGGCAAAGCAGGGTGATGGTAGCAGGGCATCAGGGACTAGCAGTAAAAGAAATAGAAGCAGAGGAAGATAGCAGATGAGTAATTTGTCATCTTGTGAATAGAGTTATGCCTTTAAGTATTGATCCTAGTGATTGGGTCTCTGAGTCATACAACTTCAAAGGGGCTGTACAGCTGGACTGGCCAGAAAAGTTGAGCCTAGTTTGACTAAAAGTCTACTAAAATTCCATCTTAACTTGAACATTCTTTTGAGAAACTAAAGTGATGTTTTTCAGTAAATTATGAGACAAAACCAGCCATGCCTAGCCCCATATCTTTCCGTTTATTTGGAGCATCGCTATGAAATGGCAAGTATGCTCTTGATGTGCAGTGATAGCTCAACAGCGTTAAAAGTCAGAACAGTACCAGTTAACTAGAGATATGGATAAATTATACAGCCATAAAAAGCTTTAGTAGATGATACTTGGAATGCCTAGCACTAAGAAGAGACTGGTTTTGCATGTGTAGTGTGTTTGTCTTTTTCCTCTATATCTATTGCATGTAGAAATACTTTGTCTACCAGAGCTGTTACACTGTAGATATAAATCCAACAGAGAGCCTTTCAGGACTTGTTGTGAATGCACATGGCATCAGAAGCAGCTCTTTTCTGTTTGGGTGAATGGAGCGCATTGCCTGAGATTTCTTAAGATCTCTCCAAGAATGATTTTTTTAAAAGTCTGATCTGGAAAGTTTTTATAAAACCCAGAGAGTTTGTGCTTTCCAAGTTTCATGTTGATTTGTGCTCTGAAGTATTTTCTTTCCAGTTGTTTTCTTCATTTCTAGCCTAAAAGAAGATGGTGGTTTAATACAGCAAGAGCAACAGACCACATTACAAATAATACTAATAAATATAAAATGGGTGGCAGACCTTGAAAACTAATCTTAAGTCATTAATGTTATGCATTTTCTGCACAAGGACAGTTTTTTGAGTAATATGTATTTTAATAAAAATGCAAAACAGTGTTATTGACAGTCACATTTTGGGGATATTCAGGGCTGTACAGTGAACTACAAACATTCCACTTTTTGTTTATCCCACACTTGAAAGAAATGTGCGCAGCACTTGATGGAGCACTGCAGTTTATAAGGGAAAGTTAAAGTTACTAAACAGTATTTTGTTGGCTCACAAAGTAGTTGGCTAACCCGTTCTAGATAAAAGCTTGCCACCACATTGACAAAGAGCTGGTTGAATGCGAAGTGCGCTACTTGGTTGAATCAACTGAAGGAAACAAACATGAAAGCATCTGCATTGTTTACCTGAATTGTTTTTCCTGTTCAGTGGTGGGTAAAAGTAACATTTTCACATCTGTTCTGCAAGTCTACAGTAAAATGATATTGCATTTTTATCTTGATAAAATTAATATGAATATTTGAGCTTCTTTGTTCTTCTTTCTGTGTTACTTGTTTAAATGTTTGTAAATTAAATTCTAGATTCCCATATACAAAAGCAAAAAACAAAGTCAAAGAATTTTTTTCGAGAGTTACAGATGGATGGAGACTAACCTTGGTTCAGTAGACGAAAAGACAGATGGATTATTGAGGGTAGTGTGAAGGAGAGAGGTACAGAATAAATGAGGCTCAGAGAAGGACAAATGGAGGCAGGAGTGATCGGCGCACAATTGAAGAGAGCAGTGAGCGAGGGAATGAAGGAATGACAAATGATCAAAAGGTGAAGAGATATGAAGCAACGAGAATGATTGAAGTGAGGGAAAATTCTCAGGAAACTGAGTTAAGTTAGTGCTGAAACTATGTGAGTAGGTAAAGGTGTAAAATGAGAGCACGAGAGACAGTCCAGGTGTTCAGTTGGCGATGTACTGGTTCTTGCATTTTATAATAGGTGACTGCTTTGTTCATAAGACAACACTTTTGCTCAGAATTAAAGGTTAGTTGACCAGCATTTGTGTCCTCCATCTCTTTTTCTCCTGTCACCATACATGGATGGACTGAGAGCATTTTTGCGTTCAAATCTTTGTTGGCTTGGATGTTTCTGCTCTACGTATTCCCTCTCTGAGTGGTTAAAACAAGTATTTTAATGCTTCTCTCTTCTGCCAGTGTTTGTCTCTTCACTGAATCTCTCCACTTCCCTACCCTCTCTGTTCTCTAAATAGGTTATTTAGGGATTGGTACTTAACTGTACACAGTTAGCGGTCAGTCAGCACACACCACGAGCACACTATGCCACTGGGCCTCCTTAGAGATTGTCTGGTTAATACTGCATAGCACTTAGAGGCATCAACAAGCCCCGTGGTGCTCCACTGAAGCATGGAACGCATGAAAGCATGCTAATTCTCCCCAACTCACTCCATCTATTTCTTTGTGAGCCCCCCCCAAATATCCATCACTTCTTCCTTTCTGTTCCCCGGTAACTCCCCACCTACACTGTAGACAGAGTGTGGTTTAATGAGCACTTGGAACACAACTCTCTACACACGGTACCATGCAATACAATATGTTACACATTACTTATTTATACTGTGGTCCAAATAGCAAGGTTTTTTTGTTTTTTTTTTTACAGTTAGCGAAAGTTGTCCTTACGTGGAAGTATTGTGGCTCAGTTTCATGTTGGTTACTTATTGTATGCAAAATTTACCAGGTTGGTACAAGAATGTGTCACTTTAGAAAGTAAAAGAATTACTGAAAATAATTTAGTCACTATAGAATTAAATAGAAATTTAAATTAAAATTTTGCCTTCCTCTGTTAACATGAAAGTCCCTGCATACTCATGTGAAACAACAACTGACAAATATCAGTAATCTACAGTTTTGTTTTGTTTTTTTACAGCAACAGTAGCATTGATAGAGTATGTACAGCTGCACAGTGACTACATGTTGTTAAATCTAAACTGGATCTGGGTATTTATTGTGTTTTCCAGTAATTCCTACATAGGATTAACTGCATAGTGGTATGTCTACTAAACTGAAAATGAAGTTAGTCTTACAAAAAAGAAAGAAGTGAAAAGAAATGGAAGCCATTTTGCTATACAGCACACTTCCCAGCACAACTGCAGAGTACAATCTGCATAAAATGAATTCATTAGTATTGTTGTCTTTAGAGTCCTCTGGTTTCATTGCCGACTGAATGTAATCCAGAATACTTCACATGGGACAGTTTGTGGAGCAGCTTTTCAAACCAGGACAAGTGAGTGTGTCGGGGGACACATGTCTGTTATGTGAGTAAGCACATATCCCCCATGAGTCCTCACTTAAAATGTGTAAAGTAATGCTAAGAGTTCTTGCCACTCGCTGTAATAATTTCAAAACCTGTTGTCTAGGGACAGCTGGTGCATTTGTGTATGTGTGTTTGTTTGAGTGGCACAAGAGACATTGTATGTGTGTAAGAGTACAAGAGAATGAGCAAATGTGTATGGACAGATCGTGTCACTGGGGACCTCAGAAACTGTCAGCTTCATTTCCCAACATCATGTAACTGAGGGCAGGCCAGCCTTATGAGACCTCAAGCTGAAAAACAGCAAAGTGACATTAGACCCCCCCCACCACCACCACACACACACACACACACACACGCACATATTCACAGTTGTCAGGGCGAAGGGTGGAATCCTGGCCTTGTCATGCTCTGCGCCATAATCCACTTTAGACGGATTAATTAGGAATTAAGGAGTGTAATGTTATCGGTGCGTGATCCGTTCACATGCGTGCACAACCGTGCACATACACATCTTTTTCTTTTGAGCATGTATATAGGACAGGGATTATTTTGAACTAAGAAAAGTCAAGAATTTTAATGGTTTTTCTGACTTTATTACTTTCTCATTCAGTTTTCCCTCGTTTCATTTTCTCTCTCCCCTCTTTTCTTCCAGCTCTGCCCGCCTTACTTATTATCCTATTTGTTACTTATTACCCTCTTCTGCTCTTCATCCATCATCACATTATCTATACCTTGATTTCCTTCCCATTGCATGTTCTAGGAACATCCACGAATTGACTTTTTCAGTGTCCCTCTTGCCTCTTGTTTTCTGCCTCTCTCCTGCTTCCTGTGTCACCATTCTGTCTTTTAATGTCCGGTGTATGCTTTCGTTCACAGGTTTCGTTCTTCAAGCCTTGCTTTTGTTAAAGAGAATGTGTGTGAGACAGATTTCTATAGCTCTGCTACACTTTAAAGAGGGCTCTAGCCTTTTGGTGTACCTCTCTGGATGTCCATTCTACATCTGCCTTCCAATTTTTCATAGTTTCTCTTTATTTCTATGGTGAAGAGTGCAACTGTGGAGCTGCACTACTTACATTTGCTTCATTCACGTCTCAGCCCTTTTTGCTGTGTGAAGCGGCTTTCAGACAAAGAATGGCTTACCTTTGTCCTTGAGACGATGCTTTCAGTCTTCCTTTTTGTAGCTGCTCATTTGTAGATGTGTATGTGTTTGTGTATTCATATTCTGTTTATACTTTATCTTATGCAATGATTTTTAAGGTATATTGCTAGATGAAAGGACATAAAAAGCAGCAGGATGAAGAGATGGGGAAAAGCAGAGGTAAAAACAGAAAGCATATGAGTGATAGGGTTATTTATGTCGGAGTGATTTGTGTTTCCTGTAATTTTGTCTGCACATTTGTGCCTGCCTGCTAGACACAGTGAGGTGTGTGTTGCTGCTTCCTTAGGCAGACAGTAATGATATTGTTTTTGTTAATGCCTGATTAAATTTTTAGCATGGTGCTGCTGGAGCGCTTAGTGCTTTTCTAACACAGAGCGTCTATCAGTTGTCAGTCTTTATATTACAGGAGCACACAAATATCAACTGCTACCTATATAACTCCTCTGTCACTTTCTCTCATAATGAGATAGAAGCATTGAAATCCAAATAACGAGTAGGCTTTGTGCTGATCCAGTGACCACTGTGCTCTCTGTTATCCATCCATCTTTTTTATGCCCTTGTTTTATGCTTTTTTTTTTTCTCCCCCCTTTTGCCTCCATTATTTAGCCGTCTTCTTCATCTCCCTCTTTGCTCTTTTCTTTTTTGCTGTCTGCTACCCTCCCTCTCTCTTGTTCCCTCTGGCACTATTGGCAGCACTCTGTCTCTGTCAGGTGTGTGTGAGATAGCCTTCACGCCATTGACTTGGAGGAGATAGAGTTTTGGATGCCTCTGCCTCAGTTCGACTGCTTCTTTAACTCTTTCCTACCCTGCCAATGTGCAGATATTCAATAGCTGTGTGAATTTGTAATTGAAGGTTGTTCATAATATAAAACATACTGACCATTTCAGTTAATGCCCGGTAAATTACCACCATTTATTTCCAAAAGAATGCAACCACATCCCCACACAGATTTTTGATAGCTCTTTTTTTACCTTCCAGGCATCTGTTTATATCCATGACTTTTTCAACAGGGTGCTTATAAAGATCTAAAACTGAGTTCAGATAAGTAAATAGTGAATTTCACAAGGTTTTCATTTTTGCCTGTACTTTTTTTTGAGTAGCAGTGCTTGTAAAAGATGGTGTGAGTGTAAGGAGTTGCATATTTATATATTCATGAAATATCAGAATTTGTTGGAAATTAAACCTTGGAAACAAATGGTAAAATGACTATAATGTAAGAAAAGGTGCTTTTCTTCCGCAGATAAACCATCATATTGGCAGTTAAAGATGATGATAATGTAACTTTGTCAAACACGAAAAATCTATGCATAGTGTCTGATGTGATGGATTACATACCTCAAGCAGTTTTTTTAAGTTAGTTTTCAACATGTGCTAAATCAAGGAAGTTTGTAAAATGAACTCCCAGCAGCAAACTTTGGCATATCATCAGCTTGTCAAATTATTATGCCCAAGAGGTACATGCAATAGACAAAACAAAAGTGGCATTTTAATATCGGTTGGTACACCATGTCCAGGTGTGACAACATGGCATTGTTCATTAAAATGTGTCATTATTAACAAGTGATAATTAATGAAACAACAAGCTATTAGTTCTGAATATTTTAACAACCCAGCTGTTTTTAATTATGCAAGTTGTTCTGTTATAATCTGAGGTTTTTATATTAACATGCTCAGCTTGTTACAATGGCTGTAGCTCTGTTTGGTTTAAATGTGTTTATGTGTGAGGGAGAGAGAAAAGAAAGAGTAACAAGGCCAGCTCTGCCTTCGGGCTGTTTGGCCCCAAACTCTCATCAGACTGCTGGTGCTGAAACGGAGAACCTTCTGCCCCTTGCCACTGTACAGTCGCACACAGGCAAGCATACATACACAATAAGGAAAGCACAACCAACACGTATGCACATATAACGAAAACATCAAAGTTTGTTACTAAATCATCTTCCCTCATCTATTGGCATCACCCTTGCTTGTTTTATCAGTGCATCCTATCTTCTTTTATCCACCTCCCTAATCTGTCTGTGCCTCTATCAGACACTTTCTATTCCCATATCTTCCCTCTAAGACGAGCTCTCTTTTCGTACTCCTCCGCTCCCTTCATCCTTATCTTGTTTCCTTGCACCCCCATACATCCAAAGGCTTTAGATTACTTTGAGAATGTTTCTTGTCCCCACTCCTTCCTTTCTATTTCTCTCTCTCTCTGTGTCCCCATCCCTCTCTACCCCTCCTCATGTTTCTCCTCTTCTCTCCTCGTCTCTCTCTTCTCAGCGGTGGTTTTTAATGCATTATGAAAATGGACTCAGGCTATGAAAGCGAAACAGGACAAGTTTGGCTGTTTAATGTGACTCCTTTCACTCCTCATCTGCCTCATTGGCAGCCTGCATTTGTGTGTGTGTTCATTCTGTGGTGTGAAGTTCTTCCCATGGTGTGCATTTTCATATGCATGTGTGTGTATACATGCACATTCTTTGTAAGCTTTTTTTTTCTGTTGAAAGCTCACTGTGACCTGCACTGTGTTCATCAGCTGGTCCTCAGACATGTAGTGACACATTCCTGCTCTTTAACATGAACTTCTAACACTCTTAACGCACACATGCACTCACTTTGGGCAAGCATTAAACCACATGAATAATAGAACAGACAGGCAGGCAGCATGGAGCACATGTTTCTCCAAGACGTGTTAACGGAAAAAAGTATTGAGGCATAGATAGAAGGATGGGGGAAGCTGGAAATGGGTGTTTATGAGACATCAGAAACATTTTACCCTGTAGGGTAGTGTGACCTGGATGCAAGTCCCCCCCCTCACCCCCCATTTCCATCTCTCTCACTCTTTCCTTCACGTTTATCTCAATCTCTCTTTCACTCCCTCAGCTATTCGCACTTTGCTAATTTGTGTGACATTAACCTCTTCATCTCAGGAGATGGGAGATCATCCTGTGGAGAGATGGAGCTCGATGAGCTGATTAGATTGAGATGAACTGATAGGAAATGCACTGGGAGGAATACAACCGATAAAGGAGAAGGGAATAATTAATGGTATCAAGTATTAAAACTGAAGTCACCGCATAACAATACAGCAGTTCTAGGTTAGCTGTTGGAATGCATGTTTGAGTATTAGATTAAGAGAAGAATGGTGAGTGTGATAAGTCATGGAGCAAACCTACGCAGTATTTAAATAGAACTGATGATGCTAATTGTGTTTGAACCAGATATTTAATGAACTTTTGTTGCTAGTGAGAGACAGTAGCACTGATTTAGAATAGCCCAAGTCTTTCTTGTCATTTCTTTTTTTTTTTTACTTCCCAACCTCCTCCTCTCTGCCACCTCCTTGCCTGCTTTTTTCTGATGTGTGCAGAAGTGTATTTGTGTGTATGTGTAACTGGCAATGGATATTCTAAGTGAGGGCGGTGTACGTGTGTGCATCAGGGTTTTAATTGCGGTGTGCATAGAAACGAGTGTAATTAGCCAGCGCTCGCTTCCCTGCTGCCCGGCTAACAACCAGCATCCCCTCTGTGCTTGCTCTTTCTCTCCACTGCCTTTCTTCTTTGTCTCCCTCCCTCTCTCTCTCTCTTGTCTCATGCCTGTTGCCACAACGAACAAGCCCCACTCCGCCATTGTTCCCGCTGTTTCTCCAAGAACAAAGGAGGAGGCTATTAACTCCCTGAGAGACGAGTGGTGGAAATGGAGGAGAAGGATAGAGAGAAAGAGAGAAAGGATTGCTGTGAGGGTGGGATGATTAGATGAGACTATGAGAGCGAATTGACGAATGAGGGATGGGAGAGAAAGGAATGGATGAGTGTATAGGGTGACTTAGAAATAGAATAAGGAAGCAAGAGTTGGGCAGATTTACATGGAGCAAAAACTAGAACGAGATTTTAGAGAATTAGGAGGAGAGACCGATTAAATGAGGAAAAATCTTGTGGGCTAGTAAAGAGCTCTTTCTTAGGACAGAAATGTGAGATTGAATAAGTTATTTAATTTGATTCAGAGAGACATAAAGTACTTGGCCTCTCTACAGTTTCATCCCATTTTTCTTCTCTGTAATCTCTTGCTCTCCTTCCCATCTCCTTCCTTTTTCCCCATTTACAACCAGACTTCTTTGTGTATTTGTGTCTGCATATGTAAGTGTACATGGACTCACTTTGTACTTTTTATACTATTACAGCTTGTGTGTCCCTGCTCCCTTCATTTGTGAATGTGTGTATATGGGTGCACTTTGTGTGAGGGTCATTAGTAGTGAGTGTAGGCGGTAATGCGCTGTCTGCAATGCTGGCCATCTGAATGTTAACAGATTGTAACACAGGACAGAAAGTGAATTTGGTTTCCTGAGGAAAATGGAGCAAATTACACTTTTATAGCTCTCTGCCACTATCCTTTGCTCCTGCCATTACTCACTGGATGTAGAGAGGGAGATGAGGAGAGGGAGAAAATTGGAGAACAAGTGACTGGGAAGATGTCCTTACAGAAGACAATGGTTAAGTTGTGATGGTGGGAAGTACAAGAAAATAGTTGATAATTATATATCTCTCAGATCTTCTCAGATGTATGCAGCTTTCATGCCAAAATTTTGGGCACCCCTTATAATATTTGGTGATTTATATTATCAATTTTGATACATGCTATTTATTTCATAAAATTAATACATAAATAAACAATTGTGGCATGTGCAAAAGTTTGAGCACCCTGTATATTCCTAAATCTCAGATTCTGTAGTTTTTACAATCTCAGATCATATTCTGCTCACTATGCATGCCAACAGTTGTCACTGGGAAGTGTCGGCTGGTGCAATTTTCAAAGCTTTTAAACACTCTGACTCTTAAAGCCTTGTGCAAACACTCAGCAACCATGAGTTCCTCTAAGCAGCTGCCTAAGACTCCAAAAATGAAATTTGTTGAGGCCCACTTTGAAGGAAGAAGGCTACACAAAAATAGTGAAGCGTTTTCAGCTTGCAGTTTCCACTGTATGAAGTATAATTAAGAAATGCCAGGTGAGAGGAACTATAGAGGTCAAGATGAGATCTCGAAGACCAAGAAAACATTTGGAGAGAACTGCTCATAAGCTGTCTAGAATGGCAAATCAAACCCCCAATTGACAGCAAAGAACCTGAAGGAAGATTTGGCTATTAGGAGTGGTGGTGTACCATTATCCTGTGTAGTAATTCTTGAAAAAAGAAGACCTTCATGGAAGAGTCTGTTGGAGAAAACTTTGCACTGTCCTCATCATAAAATCCAACGTCAAAAGTATGCAATGGAACATGTACAGGCACCTGACGTGTTTTGGAAACAAGCACTGTGGGCCGATGAAGTTAAAATAGAACTTTTTGGCCACAATAAGCACAGGTGTGTTTGGGGAGAAAAAAAAAGTGCTGCATTTCCTGAAAATAACACCTTGCCAACTGTTAAACATCGGGGTGGATCTATCATACTTTGGGGTTTCAGCCAGTGGCACTGAAAACACTGCACAGGTAGAGGGAAGAGTGGATTCCTCTAACTACAAGCAAATTCTAGAAGCAAACAAGGCACTGTCTGTAAAGAAAAAAAAAAAAAGTCAACACTTGAACGAGAATGGGTTCTACAACAGGATGATCTGAAACATACTTCAAAATCTGCCATGGACTACCTCTAGAGACACAAGCCTTATTAAGTACTGTGTGTATAGGGTTCGTGATCCATGGCACATTCCATAATTGTGTGTGTGTGTTTGTGTTCTTAATGTATGAAATCAAAAGTAAGTATTCATTAATATGCGTTTTTTTTCCCTGTATCCTACAGAGACTATGTCTTGTCAACTATGCTTTTTTAAACTGGTGCTGAAGGTTTTGTAAATAACCGTACTACATTTTTACCAACACGTACACATACTTTTTAAAATTGTTATACTTGAATCTCCAGGCACTCCTACATTTGCATGAATTACACTGCAGTGATCAGGGAAATAGTCTTTATGTATTATTTGCAGTGGTGACAGAAAATATAAAAAACATATCACAGCAGTTTTCCACATGCATGAGGCATTGTTGGTAACAATTCCTCATAAACATTCTGTTCTGCCCTGGCTGATTTGGCCAAAACATTATTTGAAAACATTTTAGGGTAGAATTACCACCCATAATCTGAATCACAATTTTATAACCTTTTATAAAATGATGGTGAGTCACAACCATACAAGTTTTCTCTAGTTTCAAGAGGATTTGGCTCTGTGAAATGGCTTTTTGTTGGTATTTGACTTGAAACGCTGCATTTTATATCATTTTGGACTGACATTGTAATTTTTAAACTATATAGTTTTTCCCTGCACATACATCTGTGACAGCTGCAGTGTTTACATGAATTGCATTGACTGTGGTTTAATTTTTTGAAATGTTTGTACATTCTATAACTCTAAAGTATCTGTACAAATCAGACTTTCTACATGTTTCAATTCAAAAACAGGACCCACAGTCCACAGACTTGTAGTTATTTGCTGTCTGAAGTCATCATTTTGTCACTTGCTGTTCCTTAATCAGCAGCGAAAAAAGTTAGTACATAAACACTGCAAGGTAAAACGGACTGAAAGCAAAACCCTTCACACATTACAGACGTTGAAGTAAATAATTAAAGCATGTAAACTGCAACTGGATTGAAATAGATTCATTAGCCTATTGACATTAGTGCTACAAATCTATGCAATACACTGCATAAAATAACATAATTACGCTGGTGAACAGACCATTTATGATCTATGTTAGTAGGGTAGAATGGTTTTATCTTTTATGATCCCTCTGAAAAGTAGATCATATGCAAAATTAAGGTCAGTCACAATCTAAGGTCATGAGATTACCAAGGAGTAATTGTAAATACTTTGGACTAATGGTAACTTGATAATGCAGTTGGTGAAAGATAATGACTTTGGTTGAACAACAGTTGAATATTTAACCCAAAAGGTTATTGAGACATGTAATGGAATTTTAGCTTCTTTGTCTCATCTCCTTTCCCAACACCCCCTATTGTTGCTTTTCAATGGAACCTACCGAGGTGTCTTATTGCATATGTAAATGCAAAGCAACAAAAAGGGACTGCATGTTCCTGACTAGGTGTAAAACCCGGGGCCCACCATCTAACCAAAAGGGCCCCTTTGAAGACCCCTGTAGTTGTCAACTGAGAGATGGTATCCACACTATAAAGTTGGGTTTTGCCAGAAGCTCAGGGTCTTTCTTCACAATCACTGCTCGTATGCAGACTGACCTTTCTTTGCAAAGAAATAAAAACCTTGTCTGCCGGCAGAAGTCTCTATTTCATAATTCACCAGCAGCAGAGAAAAAAATTCCTCAACAGACAAAAGAATAAGTGGAAAAAATAAATTTCAGGATCAAAAGGACCATAATTAATGGGTTCTTCCACAGCTCATGCCCTATCCTTCCATCAAGTTTATTGAAAATAGACTTGTAGTTTTTTTTTGTGTAATCCACTGACAGACAGACAAACAAGCGGTAATGATAACATAACCAACTAAGCAAGGGTGAAGATAAAGAGGGGGGAACATGCACATACAGTATATTTAAAGGACAGAATTAAACAGCAGTATAAGCCATCAGTAATACATAGTCAGATCTGCACTGAGAATTCTAAAAAGGGTTGCAGTACATCAGACGGAGTTGCTTCTGAATATCCTTGACCCTAACTGGTTAACCTTAGGTTAACTTGAAAGAGTTGCTCATAAAAGTCTGATTACTTTTCAACATTCACACATTCATGCTCTCCCTAAAACAATGCATATATTATCTAATTCACTGTTGGCTTTTTCTTGGCTTTTTGACAGTGCTGAATGTTTAAATTTTTAAGACTTAGGTCACAGTTTAGTTTAATTACAGAATTATAAATATTCAAATGACTTTTTCAGCATTAAGCTCTGCTTTCTTTGCCTGGCTAATACACTTGTTTTAATATGTATTTAAAATTTTTTGTTATTACATTAATCAAACTGTCAGAGGAAGCATACATATAATAACAATGTCAAAAACTGTTTAGTTTCTATCCCACTATCAAGTTGTGGTTTAAGAGGGATGCTGTTAGAGTCTAGAATTAAAGCAGAGCTTAGCTAGAGTGAAACAGCAGTCAAGGTTGATTCAAGGGCAGTGTTTTCCAGTCAGCCAATGAATGTGTTCGTTGACAAGCACATACACACCTATCCACCCTCATATGAGGATTCACCCACCTGACCTGGCAGCTCTGTTTCCCTCCAGTGGGAGATGGGGAATATATTTCGTGGCTATGTGTTGCTTCTTCGCATCCAAAAGATTGTATTCGTTCTTTGTTAAGGGAGGAGGGATTGGGAAGCTTCTCCATCTCTCTAACCCCACCTGTCTTCTTTTAAATGTTTCTTTTCTCCTCCATTCCTCTCCTTCCTCTTTCTTTCTGTATCTCTCTTATACTCTCTCCCTCCATCTGCTTCCCCTCCCTGAGCTGACATTTGCTGTCAGGAAGCCTTATTATTTTGTTCTTCAGATTTCTGATCAGGATTCTCTGGCTCCCTCTCTTTGTCTCTGTCTTTGTCCCTCCGCCTTTCCCTCCCCTTCTCAGTCCCATGTTTCCTTTCCTGTTCCTTTTCTCACTTTTTTTGTTCTTTTTTACTGCCTTCAATTCAGCATAATCTAATTCAGTCTATCTCCCGCTACCCCATCTTCCATTAGACCTCTCATCTCTCACTATTTCTCTCCGTCTCACTTTGTTTTTAAAGGTCAGTTTTGCTTTCTTGTTCATTTTCTCTCCCCCCTCTGTGTTTTTTCCTTCAAACCATAAAGTTTTAGCTGCTATTACACTCAAGGACTCCTTGTCTTCGACTTTAATTATACTCTGTGGGCCTTTTGCTTTTTCTCTGTTGAAAATATTCACACATGCAGGTTTATGCACCTGACCACATGTATCCCACTTGTAAAGAATAAACTAAGAAAGCGCTGTCAAATCATTAAAGAAAAATGCTTTATTCCTATTTTAAATATGCCAGTGGTTTAAAATGAGATATCTGCAATTACTAAGGTCCACTATAAAGTAGCAGGAGTTCATCATACAACTGGACAGCAAAGGAGACAGAAGAGAGTTGTCATGGTGATAAGAGTCCCTCGAGGGTATATTTTCCCCCCTCATTTACTCTCTCCACAAGTCAGAATTCTGCCACTCTGTATTTTGTCTCTTTTCTCCTTCAGTCTCTGTATTTTTCCCTCTATGCATCTTTTTGTCTTTGTCTGTCTATCATACCCTGCTTTCTATTTGTTTCTTTGTCTCTCAGGCTGTTTCTTCTTTCTCTTAATGTCTTCTTTTGTTCCCATCTTTCTTCTTGTTTCTTTTTTTCTCTCCTTTCTTCCGTCCCCGTGGTCTTCACCTCTTGTCCAGCCGTCGAGGGAGGGAGAAGCAGAGGAAGGAAAGGAATGCTAATTTTATCGCCACAGCGACAGTGTGGAAAAAAAAATGAAAAAGAGAGAGAGGGAAAATGTCACTCGTCTGAGGAAATGAGATGGCCATTGCACAGTGTATGTGTGTGTGCATGGGCGTCTCTACAGAAAAGATCAGGGTGACAGTCTGAGTGACATTTTGCGTATTTTTCCTCTGCTTTTCCTTGCTCCCCTGCCGAGTAAATGATATATATATGTATATATATATATATATATATATAGGTGTTAGCTTTTGTCTGCAGGGGGCAAATGCAAATTAATGTATGTATATGTGACTGAACATTTGTTTTCCCATCCAGTGAAAGATCTGTTTTCTACCCTGTCTTTGTTTTTCAAGTCAATCATCTGTCTCACTCACTTTTTCTTCATTCCACTGCACTCTCTCTCTCTCTCATATGTCGGAAATGTAATCACGTTCTGGGGCTGTGTTGAGGGAAGAGAGGGAGCACGGTTGGAGGAAAAGAGGGGGGAAAAGGAGTTTAAGCGAACGTGGGGAAGAGGAAGAAAAAGGCATTTGTATGTGTACCCAATTACCACTCCAGCCTGCCCAAAGTCACCTTCGCAAAGAACGGACGCACATGATCTCAAAATAGCTACTTCCATCCCGCCTCCTCTGTGTGTGTATGTGTGCTGGTTACAGTGGTGATGAGGTAGACTGAATATTATCATGGCCCTCCTCTTGTCCGTTAGCTCAGGGCTTATTAAATGTGTGTTGTACCAGTGTGTAATTGTAGCTCTGAGTGTGGATGAGTGTGTGTGTCCTGTGTCTGATTGCTGATAGCTGATTGAGTCCCAGACCCGCAGATTTTAGCCCAGGTCCTCAGCCTCTGATTAGGTGTTGTGATGTGTGAAAGAGAAGTGAATCTGTGGGGAGGTGTATGGCCTTAGCACACAGCTCCTTAACAGTGTTTCTTGCTTTCTGTTTCTATGTACTTTGGGTCCTTGTTTGTTTGATTCTTATGGGACAGGATTTAAGTTTTAGCCAAGCTTTAGCTAAAAGTGAACACAGTCTTGCAAAGTGAGGACTATAGTTGGCCCAGATTGCATGTTTTGAAGCCCTCAAGCGTACAGAGAATCATGTTTTTAGACTCCTTTAAAAGCCTCTACTGATAATATATTTAATGCTATCAGATTTCCAAAAATACTAAAAGGTCTGCTCTGGGCATATTGCCTGTAAAGTCATAGAACAACACAGAAACAGGAGTCAGTGAGAGAGACTGTTAGAGGGCCCTCCTTCTTCCTCTCTCTTTCTAATCCCCCTGCATCACAGATAACACTGTTATGGAGTTGCACATTAGTTTCTTTTGGGATAACTTTAAATACTTTAGCTAGTAACAGTCACTGGTTAGAAAAAAAAGAGCTTGATCTCTTCTCACCATAACTGAGTTCTTATGGTGATTTCCCTTTATTCTTGTTTCCTCCAAAAATTGAGCTGTAATCTGTCAGAGCTCCCACAACTGAATGTACATTATGTGTCAGCCTCATGTTTGTCAACATTAGCCCCATACTTGTGAGATGTGTGATATCAGGTGGTCAAAGATTGTCTATGGTCCAGTTGTCAGAGGCTGTCAGAGAAGCCCTTGTTTCTGTGACAGCGAAGTTATGGACTTTTACTTAGATCTTGCAGTGTGGCTTTGCTCTGTGTTCTTTTTTAATATGTGTGTAGTTCAGTTCATCATGTCATGTGCTAATTACTTTTTCAGTTTCTGTTTAGGCTAATTGTGTTTCTTCAGACATTTCAAGCATTGTACATTTGTGCAGGGTACAATGTTTAAAAACAAGAGTCTGAAAAGTAATAGGCTGAAGACAAAGCTTATTATGCCTACTCCCTTTTTCATATCACCAAACAAAATGAAATAAAATAGCTACCAATTCCTTTTACTTGGTAACAATAGACCACTTCAGAGTCAACGTCACGGTCTACATCACTGCAGTTGCGCACGTAGTTTGGTGGCAGAGAAAAACTGTATATCAACGAGGGTAAATGGAGAGAATAGAGGGACAAGAGGAGGAAAAATGTTTTGCTGTGCTGTAGGTTGTCAGTATGGAAATGCTAACAAAGGCAACCTTCACTTTTACCGAATACCGTTGTTAAAGACGCCATTTGAGGCAAACTGTAGACGCTTATGGTGGCAAGCCATTAAACGGACGAACTGGACTGATGGAACTGACTGAATCAGCAGTGATTTACATATTTTTTAATGTACATTATACAATACTTACCCAGCTATGCAAGTGCAGTTGGCCGTCAGTATAGAGTAAGTCCACTTGTCCATGATCGCCCATATCTGGTAAAACTGCATTTTATGTCCTTGTCGCCGACTAGGCAGCACGTCGGTCCTCAACACACAAAAACCATCAGACAATTCTCAATGTTCTGTATAACAACCTGTTATATGTTCTTTGTGGTCTTAAAGTGAAGGGTCAAACAGGATGTTCACTAGTAAAAACATGGGCTCAACGTTACCGATCGCTGCATATGTGATTTTTCTCCCATGAATTGTGTGAGTTACCACGGTATTCCTACCCTTAAAATGTCTGATGCAACACTTGGTATTCAATATCCTGGACATGACTGCAAAGCACAAAGTTATTGGCATGGAGGGGTTGGACTGCCTTGAGCTTTTCTTGAGCGTAAATGCTGGGTTTTTCACCCAGATATAATCAGATGTCCATCCACTGTAGCTTGGTCCATTTGGTCGGCTCTGTGACCCACAGAGCCCACAGTGAGTCTGGATGAGGGAACCACCTCACCCCGCTGCTAATGGTCAGCTTATCTTTACACCTTGTCTCTCGTTGACAGATCAATAAAATGATTGGAGAAGGCTTCTGTATCTTCCATGACTCTTTTTCTGTCCTGATTTTTGCATTCCTGACGCCGGCTTCCATGTACTGTTGATACCACAACTGTGACTTTATGCCGCCAGTAAGGCCCCGCCCACAAAATACATCATCACTGTTTACCAACTTCGAAATTGTTTACAGCAACAACAAAAATCAAAACAATTCAATAGTTTGGGTAGGGGAAAAATGTACATACACATCCTTTATATATTTTCATGATTTTTATGTAAGAGCACAGAAGCTTTGACACTGAGTGGATGCAGTTGATTGTCCTGTTTTGACAAGGACGCAGTGATTGACAAAGTGTTCTGTTCATAGTTCAGCTGTACCTCCAGCTGTTGCAGTGTGCAATTTAAAAATAAAAAAAAAGGAAATATTCAAATCTTAAAATTGAAAGTCTACCCAGTGAATATTCAGATAATGGAATATATGGATCTAGTGCAGTGAGGTATTTTGGCTTTTTCTGTGTTTGATCAAGGGACACATTTAACATTAAGACCTGGAGTAGGAAGAAGCTTTGTATTAGAGTTAGATTAATATTTGGGGGTATAGGTTGTGTTGAGTATGTGGTGTTAATGATGATAAGCACAGGAACCTGTCGACAATGTGGTTACTCACAAGTAAAGGAAAGCAAAGTGTGTGTATATGTATGTGTGCGTGTGTGTCCTTGTTAACTGTGGCCTCGTTCCGCCTTGCTTCTTAATTAAGAGACCATAGGCCTCCCAGCACTGCTTCCTATCCCATACTCCACTGGGGCAGAAAGGGACAGGAACAGAAGGAGAAGGAGGTAGAAAGATGTTATAGAGAGGGGACAGAAAAATGAAAGAGCCACATGTCAAAAACTACTGAGCATATAAAGTGTTAAAACAGAAAAAAAGAACTAAAACGGGGATTGCATTTTAAGGATTGTGGCAAGCTAGAGCCGGTCCAGGAGATGGCAATAGAAAAAGTATGTGTGGATTTAGAAAAAGGGATGGTGTTGAGTGATAGGACATAAGGCTCATGCACGTTCTCCATTTCCCCTGCTGAATTGATGCCACTCATTTCCATAGCCATCTATGCATCAGATGTGTGTGTATGTGTGTGGTTTTCAAGCGGTAATCTGTTCATCTTATTCTTTACTTTCCATCTGTATAGGATCTTTCGCTCCGTCGCTCCCCATCTCTCGCTATCACATCTGACTGACTCCTCGGGAATGACTGTGTGAGGTTGTGTGTGTGCATATTCGTGGTTAGATACATGCCTGTGTATATCCTTGTATGCCTGCCTGGCTATCTCTACCATTCTCTCTCCCTCTCTTGTCAGTGTGTTGCAAGTGGTGAGATAGTGGGTTAAATTTTAATGGTGCTGCCATCTCTCAGTAGCTTCTGAAAAAGGGCCAATGCAGACTGACACACTCACTGAGCCGTGAGAAGAGACAAGACAGAGAGAGGAGCGATCGCTCACTAGACATACACACTCATGCTAGGTTACAGCCGTCCACACTACAAACAACAGGTAGAATAAAGAAAATTCTACACAGTGTAGAATTACAATGTTTTTCTGAGCATTTTATTGACCGTGTGCATCAAACCCAAAAAGCAGATTCTGCTGCTTTACAATTCTGTGTTGTTGGCAGTGTTTGTGCTAATATTTTTAAGTGTAACATTTCACTCATTATTGCACCTGGTTGAGAATATGAACACTAGGTATCTGCTGCTGTATTGTTTAAGGAACAACAGAAAGAAAGATTCATATTCAGGTGAGGCTTTTCAGTGAATGTGTAAATAGCCCAGTGAGCAAGGCAATGTTTGCATTAAATTTATTTTTGCAGATGTTTTTTTGTCCAAAGTTGCACCACTAAGATACAGAAGTAGTGAATCCTAAAAAATTCATCATTTTCTCCATATATGCCCCTCACCATCAATCACTTTTCGTTAGAGTAGTCTCAAAACTCTTGCTCCGTGGTCCCTCTAGGAATGCATTATGTTAGGACAGCGGATGTTCGGTGGTTGGCATTATTTCTGCATGGGTTTATGAACACATCACAAAAAAAACGCACACACATATACACACTGCCACTTAATAACAGGTGCCAGTCTCTGAGCCGTATTGTGCATTGTTGAGTTGTTTTCATTCGCCCAGTCTCATTGAGCTGTCTGATTGGCAACACATCCCCCCCGATGGCTCACTAGCACACGGTGGATTAGGTGTGTACTGTGTGTATTTGTCTGTCTTTTTGTGTAAGAATCTACAGCCAGTTCTTGCAAGAGGCCAGCAGACAGATGTTCTAGGTGAAGATTTTCACATGTCTCTGTTGAAATATCTATTTCTCTTGCTTAGTTTATTTAGGGAGAGAGGGTGTTTTTTTTTTTCTTTTTAGGTAAAATTGATTTTATAGACCTGAACCCCTGCAGCACCCCATCTGCCTTTGATGAGAGAGACTTTTCCCAAGTATCCCACACAGAGGTGGAAGTTGCCAGATCATGGTTGTCATCCCCCTCCAGCTACTTAGTTTAACTATGATCCAGTGTTATTGATGTACCTCAAAACACCTGCAGTAGATTTCCCAAGCATTTGAAAACAAAGAGCACAGTTCACACGCAAATGCAATATGTGTTGGCTGTGTGTTCTTCTCGATATGAAACTCTGCACTATGCAGTTATTATATGGTTTTAAAGTTCTAAATAAAATGCACTAAACTTGAGAGAGGTAGAGCTTTGGGTTTATATGCAAGCAAAGGAGAAATGTATAGTGTGGTAATCATCATAATTAGGGTCAAGAACTGTGCTCCCTTCCCCCCTTACTTTCTTCTTACTCCATTGACAGTGTCACCATCTCTCTCCTCATCTTCTTTTCACTCATTCTTTTGTTCTGGAGTCTCTTTCCACAATAGTGTCTCCCTTTGCATTTGCTCTACTTTACTTATGTCTATCTTTCTTTAAGCCTCTCCCTCTCACTCCTCCTCTCCTCTCCTCTCCTCTCCTCTCCTCTCTCTCCCTCTCCTCTCCTCTCCTCTCCTCTCCTCTCCTCTCCCTCTCCTCTCCTCTCCTCTCCTCTCCTCTCCTCTCCTCTCCTCTCCTCTCCTCTCCTCTCCTCTCCTCTCCTCTCCTCTCCTCTCCTCTCCTCTCCTCAATGCTTTACTTGGCTCTGTCATGTTAACATGCTGCCTGGAAAAGGCGTAGTGACAAGTACCAGAAAACAGCCCAATATTTTTGCCTCCAGACAGTTAGACTTTCTCAAGTGTCTGCGCATGTGTGCCCTGCAAGCAATGGCTGACATTTGAAAAGGCAAAAAATCCTCCTACTCTCCAACCCCCTCATTGTCCCTGGGCCATGCTTAGGGGGTAATTAGACCTAGTAGAACTGGCCCCTGTCCTCTTGTAGTCACATACAGTATGTGTATATGTGTACATGCCTCTGCGTGTTTTTGTGCTTGTGTGCCAATCTTTCCACCATGCGGTCAAGTCACAATTGCTAATCAGGCCTGCAAGCTTTGCCTGAAGAGACCAAGAGTGGGAGAAAGGAGGGGGTAGAATTGGGGAGCAAATGAGTGAGTGCTTTTCTTTGTCCTCATCACTGAAGCAGAGATAAAGACGAGTGAAGGGATGGATGGTTGGACACAAGAGGATAGAAACTGAGGGATTAACAGAGATGAGTGTGTGCTCTAGCCCTACGACCAGCTTTTAACTGTCCTCCATGGCATGACACCGTGTAGACCTCCATTTCTCTCTGTAGTCCTTTCATCTAGTTTGCTTTGCATAAGTCAGAACCACATGTATTCATAAAGTGCTTCTCTATGACTTACTCATGTTTTTTTTTTGCACTTTTTTTGTGGCCTTTCTTGCTCTCTCACTCACTCGCTTCTGCTATCTTTCCATAAGGTAATAATGAATATTTGAGGGCTGACAGCAGTGCAGAACCTAATCCCTTTTGCCCAGGGCAGAATGTTCCTCATGGGGTGCATTTGTGTTACAGTTCATCTAACTTTTTAATTGAGATGGAACCCAATTTATAAGTTTCCATTTCTACCTCTGTGCTGATGTAATGAGACTTTCTGCATGGTTGTGCATATGTCATATAAGAAGCCAGAATGGACAGTGCACTCAATAAGCAAGAAAATGTGGGATACACTGGCTGCCAGTTGATGCTTTAGGTATAGACCTGTGTCCACCTGTATCTCACAGTATGAATTATCCATCAAAACAGCTTTAAACCTCTGCTGTATTTGAAGCCCCTGCAGGGTAAAGGTAAAGTAAGGGCAAGGGGTTGCAAACAGCATTTCTAATGGGGGTTTAGTATGTGTTTTCAAACTGCTGCTCATGAAGGCTGTATTTAGATTCACATATTCACATGCAGCTGTCTTTAAGAACAGCAATCTCAACTGTCAGTCTTACACCCACACATATGTATAAACTTTATTTTAAGATTACACCCCACCCCACCCATAGCATTAATACTTCTGGTTGATTGATATACCCAGTATAACATCCCAATCCATCTTAAGGATGTAATTCACTCTCCTCCCCCTAGAGGGAGCACTGTGCTGTGAAGGCCAGTGCAGCGTCAAGGACATTCACACTGTGAATAATAAAAACCAGAGCACCACATAGACTACCTGATTACCAGAGTAAAACTATTTGCAAACACACATACCTTCTGAGTCACTCAGTCAGCCAGACATGCACATGCACAAAGGCCTGGTTTTGAGGCTTTAACATTAAACCATTGTGTGTCTTTGTGTTTTCTTCTTGTTCATGTTGATGGCTCAGGTATTGTGTACTTTATGACTCAAGGTCGCATTCATATTGTCTTTTTGTTCTTTAACTCACTTCTCTGCCTCTGCCCTTTATTTGCTCTCTCTTCGTCTCAGTTTTCACACCTTTATTTGTTCTCTCTCCTTTTGATTTGATTTCCTTCTCTCCTTTACACTCTGTAGCTTCTCCTCACTCCCTCTATCTCTCCTCCTTGTAATTAGCCAGTGTAATTGCTGTAGTAAATCTTTTCTGCTGTCCCAAGGAGACTGGCTGATATAGGACTGATTTAATAAGCACACCATAGCAGCTCACCTCTCCCTATCTGTTTGTGTGTCTGTGTGTGTGTGCATGTGGTGCTGGGGTTCTGTCTGTGTCCTCTGTTATTTGCTATAGGGATTTATGGGCTGTTTGTGTGGTTTCAGCAAGTGCGAATTTGAGTTCAAGGTAGTGCTGTGTTGGTGTGCCGACTGTAGCACACCTTATCAGCAATGCAGGCAGCATACTCCATGTGTGTGTCTGTGTGTATGTGTGTCTAATCAGTGATGCCGTTACGTGCTGTGTGTGCGTCATTGCTGAAGACCTTCATGGCCAGAAGAGCAGAGAGAGGTCAGAATGGCCCTGAGAGAAACACACTGGCACACAAGCTTGTTCTCACACACACTTCCAGAACCTCTGTCCCATTATTCTCCACTCCAAAACACTTGCACACTCTCTGCCTACATCTGACCTCTTCTACCCTCCACACAATTATATATACCACAAGGTTTTCTCTTTTTTTCTCCTCCTCCTTCTGCACAACTTAAATGGCAAGAGAGATGGAGTGTGAAGGTAATACAGTGTATTTAGATGTAAAGATTGTGCTAGTCACACTGTCTACAAACAATACATTTATTTAACCAGTAGAGGGCACTGTGACTCCATGGAAGAATAGTAACTTCACTTGAGGGACCGATACTTTGTGGCTCCTGTCTCCACTACTTTTGATTTAAAAAAAAAAAAAAAAAAAAAAAAGGAAAGAAGTGTTTTTTTTTTTTAGGAGTTAGCAGTGACAAATATGGCTGAATATTGAAAATACTCATTTCTCAAGTTCATATGACAGCTGTCTTAATATATGGGTCACTACTATGTCTATGTTTATATCTCTTGTTGTCATAATCCTTAGTGACATATTTAACTGATCAAATATCATTGATCAGTTTAGAGATTGTTGCTTAATTATGTTTGCAATACTAGAACAGAATAATTGAAATATTAAAATATATCAATGGAAGGTGTTATACTGAGGACAAGCAGTAATACTACCAAATATTAGATCTTAAAATGAAAATATTATATTTTGTCTATTCTTAAAAACATATTGTAACTAATGTGAGACTGAAAATGTATGATTTGAACATTTTTCATGGTTAACAAAATTTCTACAGTTGATGTGCTTCAGTCTTAATTTAAACCTTATTAGTGAGAGCCAGCTCATGTAGATTCATGAGCAGACAGTAAAACAAATTTCAGTTCAGATTTTTGAAAAGTTTTTTTTTTTTTTCCATTCAAATATTGGCAGTTTTTCTGCCTTAAAAGCAGAAATAATTTGTTTTTAAACAAATTGTGGGAAAATTCTGCAGTTACACTGTTCATGCACCAGGGGTGCGCAAGGGAGCACAGTCCTAGCCCCTCCCACTAGCCCTCCCCCTGCATCCTGGCCCTCCCACATCCTGCCCCCGTCCCCCCTCCCCTCTGCCCCACCCTGCCATCTGGTCCTTTTCACAAAACTCACACACACACACACACACACACACAGTCAGGAATCTTTTCTCCTCGTTTCCTTTCAGAGTGAAAAACAGGATGAAGGGGCTCTTTCAGACATGAGGTTACTGTGGAAACCCCCTTATTCTTCTTCTGTCAAACACGCTGACATTGTAACGCACACACGCACTCACACATACACACTGATGCAGAAAGTGACAGAATGTTGGACATTTAAAGTTTAAAGGGACCAAAGCTACAGCTGTCCTTCTGTCTGGGCCATGTGTGCATTTTAGACAAAGAGTTTTATGCCCCCCTCCTCTTCTTTTACTACTTTGTCCCATTTTTCTTTTACTTCTGATACTTCAGAAGTTTTAAAGTAAATTTGACAAAGTAAACTAACATTCCATGTTCTTATGGATTTTCTCTGAAGTCTCTCTTAACTTTTTAAATCAAATATTAATCAGTTTAGTAAGTAAGATGTTTAGTTAGTTAGATGTTGACAAATGATTTGTTTGTGCCTCTGTGTTGTTCTTTCTCTGGAGTAACTTAAACAACTATTTCCAAAGAACTGCTAACCCCACAGAAATCCATGTTGAAATTAAAAACCCTCCTTTCTGTTTTTGTTAAGCAATCACCAGCCTTGGAATGCTTTGTGGAAACAAGTGGAAAGAAGTTTGCAGTTATATAAAGTTAATGTTGTGTTCTCCTGTTTAGCCAGCAGAGGGCCCATGAAAAACACTTCTGGCGCCACATAAATGGGTGCACATCATCTGAAAGCTTTTAGTGGGTTAAAAATAAACTGCACTCCTTCACAAGCAGGAATCGGTGGTGAAAGGAAGAATACAGGTTACTTAATGAAAAGAGAAAACAATGAAAATAGAAAAGTGGCTTTCTTTAGAAACTCTTTGAGTCTACATGTATAGTTCATATTGGTTAAGGATAAAAGTATACAGTATATTTTTCCTTTGTTGTTTCTTTTCCTAAACATTCTGTTCTTTTTGTTTTGTTTTTCTTCCATGTGGTCTGTCTACTTTTCTCCTTTTGGTTTGTGTTTTTTTCCAAGCATGGTTACCCATCACCTTTTCCACCACACAGTTTGTCCTTTTAAGGAGAGAAGGAGAGAGAGAATGAGAGGAAGGGAATTGGGTGGGGGGGTGGGGGGGTGTCTGCTGACTGATACACAGACTTCTCTTTGTGCAGACAGACAGACACACACACACACACACACACACACACACACACACACACACACACACACACAGACAGTTACATATTGACAGAGACCTCTGCATGACTTGGCTCCTCATGATTCTGTGAAACTCCCCCTTTTGCTTCCTCCCCTGCCATCTCTTTTTTCCTCCTCTTCTCCACTTAATTAAAAACAGAAGTCAGAAATGGAAGAATTTAGTTTACTTTCTTGACTCGTGTGTGTATGTGTGTGCGTGTATGCACAGTCACACACACACACACACACACACACACACACACACACACACAAATGCACAGCCCCCCCTTTTTTCATCATCTCCTGGTGCCAAGCAGCTGTTGGAGGCTAAAGATGAGGGGGAGGCACTCTGGGAAAGCAGAAGTGCATGCGAGTGTGTGTTGTTAGGGGAAGCTTTGATTGGTTTTCAGAAAAGGCACTTTGTTTGTGTGGCAGCATGACAAAAACAGCAATAAAACATGGAGCATGCCACAAGTGTGTTTGTGTGTAAGTTATTTTCTTGTAATTTTAGTGTGCGTTTCCCGTCACACATGTGTTCTGCCTCTGTCATCTCTTCTCCTCCCCCACAATGACTAAGTGCAATGTGGTGCAAAGCTACATGTCCACCACTAGAGGTGCCATAGGCTCATAAATGAATTGAGCCGGCTGTGCATGTGGAAACCACAGAGCAGCCATTTTACAATCTGCACACCAGACCCCATTTTATGAATCAGCCATGATGTCAACACAGCTATGTCTAATTCCATTGGCTAGAGCGCAGCTGGCACTGTAGCATGGATGCACACACACACATGAACCCATACTCTCCCACACCAGCTCTCTGTGAGACATGCACACACAGACACACACTGACCTAGTGACATGATCCTGAGGTCCTTTCCCAGACTAACTGGATTGTCACTGCTTGAGATTATACATCATCCAGATTAGACGTTCATCCTTATGGTATGGAGCCTGTCTACTTCATCTACTGTGCACATGGTGTTATAATATTTACACCTTATGTTTCATTATTAACAGTCATTCATATCTTTATTTTTTTTATAATCATGTAAGTACTTGACAAAAGACTATTTTCCATACCCAGTAGTTTCCCTGTTTGTTTCTCTGTCCTTAAATGTTTATTTGTAAATGTAAGTCTCTTCCTGTGGGGTTCTTCCTTACCTTCCAGCTGCGACTTGCTATGTTTTAATGTGTTTGTACGTAGATGCTTGTGTTCTTTCCTCCCAGATGTCCTGGATTGTTTGTGTAAGAGTGTACTTCCTGCTTTGGTTTCCTGCTCTCAGTTGGATTGGTCAAAATAGTATCACTGATTCATACAAGGGATATACACATCTGATTACACAGATAACAGAAATGATATGGAAATTGATGTCTAAAGTTTAAACAGATAATATTGATTATTGTTTTATTAAGATACATTTCATATAAAAAAGCTGAAGCTGATATTGAGTGACACAAAGGGACTTTTGAGGCCTCAGTCCAGTGGCTGACTGTTGTATCTGTGTTCCAAATGAATGGCTGAATGAAGAAATGAGGAGCTCATTAAGAAGACTGCACTCATTAACAGACTGTCCTACTGAGTGCTCTCTCACACAGAGACAAAGCACTGTTTGACCAGACATATGGAGCACAGGACAAATGGAGCAAAGACTTGTTATGCTATAGTCGCTCTCTGTGTCTGAGTGGTTGACACTTGCTGTGATGTTTGTTGATTGGGACAGTATTTCTTTTCTGCTGATATTATTACATAAGGTCATTATGATGTTAGGAAACGGATGTGTTGATAACCTCACAGGGGTGACTTTGAGTTTCATAACATGCTGATTTTAGATGTAAAGTGGCACTTTATTGCTAAGATCAGCGCACTTAAATTGTATATAAGAACTGGCTGGCTCTTATCCAGGGATTCTTGCTTCCTTTTCCTGTCTGTTCTTTACAAAGGTGAAGGAAAAACAAGATCAGAGATTTAAAAAGTTGTATAAAAAATTAAACAGTTGTACAGGAGAGACCAACACATTCCAAGGTTTATGGTGCCTTAAGTCCTATTCCTAATAGGAGTAGAGTAAATTTTTAATCAACTGGTCAAAGAAAATATATTTTTTTGAAATTATATCTAAAGATTTTCCTTGACTCATGTGTTGTTTGGATTCCCTCAAGTTACCTTAAGCCAAACTAATATTTCAAAAACATTTAAACATGTCAATAACAGTGAGTACTATGTCACTGGGTACTTTACTGACCTTTTTCAATAAAATGTGGTAAAGTACAGTTGGCTGCTATATGGCCAAATGATCTTTCACTGTTATTTATCATCTGATACACAGTTTCTCCCACACTCTGACACATCCTCACAGTCATAATCCGACCTTGTCAGAACATGTTAATGTGTAGTGTTTCTGGTAAGTCTGTGTGTCTGATGAAATGTACTATACTGTATATGTGTATGTATGCTGACTACCATTGCAAAAGCCTTACAGCTAACAAATGTCTAAGCATATTTACTAGACCCACACACCAGAGACAGCCTCCCCCAGTATTACAGAGCTTTTGGGATAGTTTTGTTCTACCCAAGGCCACTGATACAATAATCCTAACACATTCATGACACCAGACATTTTGGAGAGTGTGAAAAAGCGAAAGCTAGTGCCAAATCTGTCAGGTTCAATGGCAGTCTTAAAGGCCTTCTATTTATCCTTTGTCCGCCTCTTTTTCTATCACAGAGACAGTTATTTTCCTATTGTACTGATTTTTATGTCTGCTTGAAGTCATTTTACATTAGTTACCCTCCACTCGAAAATATTTCTGCCAATGTGGTTTTGTTACCAAAGGAGCAACTTTCTCTGTAGTTACCAGTTGTGAAAACTGGCTTAATCCTCATGATGTTTCAAGATGACGTTTAATAAAATGGTGACAAGAATAATGTTAGTGACTGTATTTCCGTTTGTCTACCTCTTTAGCCAAAAAGGAGCAGGATGGTGGAGATGATAAGAAGCAGCTGCAGAAGAAGAAGGTGAAGGAGCTGAAGGTTCTGGATGGCAAATCTTCACAAAATCTTTGTAAGTTCACTCCCACATGTGCATCTCATTAAAACCCTAAAACCCCCATGTCAGTTTTCTCAAACATGTTTAGCTAAGTCACTCTTTTTATTTTTACTCATATAGCCATTTTCCTGGGATCATTCCGTCTTCCTTATGAAGAGATCAAGAATGCTATCTTGGAGGTTAATGAGAAGATCCTCACAGAGTCCATGGTTCAGGTAAATTTGCCCAAATGTTTGGGCTGAAAAATCTGAAAATCTAATCCACCTAGTAAATAAATATGTAGTAACAGTATAGGTTACATTCTGAAATATTTTCTTTTTATGTATTACATTTATGGTTCAGCAATTAGTAGACTCAGAAATGAATAATAATTAGAAGTGTATTAAGCTTATAATATATTTTGTAAAACAAGCATACAGTGTACCTTGTTACATGTCTTGGCTTACACATGAAGTTCTTCAGTGGAAAATAAAGAATAACTATCATGGCCTTATGACCTTCACAAAATGTTTTATACATTTAAGTGTCAGTCACGTCTCCACATCATTTTAATTATGTAAATTTCCCTCCTGCTACCTTGAAGAACCTGATCAAACAACTTCCAGCTCCAGAGCAGCTGAGTGTCCTCGGAGAGATGAAAGATGAATATGACGACTTAGCTGAGTCTGAACAGTTTGGAGTGGTGGTAAGGAGACACATGCACATGCTTGCATCAATCAGAACACACAGAAAATGGCTGATTTGGAACTTCCAACTCAGTGCAAAAGTCACTGTGATGGGAAACGAGACGTGTATAAGTTTGAGATACCGAGATAAGTTCATACAAGTATCAATATATTAGATACAGAATGTCTTCATGCTGTTAAACAAAGACTGCTTTGTTCAACTGTGGAAGATGCATATAAGTGATGAAATCCCCTTCTCACACATAACTACTCAAACATACAATGAAGTCTTGTCTTTCTTTTTTTTGAAGACTCACTGCCATAGTGCTTGTCCCAATCACTGTAATCTTAACACAAAATGTTAAACCTAATAAAATACTATGAAATTTTGAGTATTGTCCCAATAACACAGAAATGTCCACAGCAATTGTAAAGAAGCAAATAAATCGATCCAGGATTGAGTCTCAAAACCACCTTCTTTTTTCTCCAGATGTCCTCTGTGAAGCGGTTGAACCCACGCCTTCAGGCCATCCTGTTCAAGCTCCAGTTTGAGGAGCAGCTGAACAACATCAAGCCAGATGTGGTATCGGTGACAGCAGCCTGTGAGGAGCTTATCAAATGCCAGGCCTTCTCCAAGTTGCTACAGATCACCCTCCTTGTCGGCAACTACATGAATGCAGGTTCCCGCAATGGCAAGGCATTTGGCTTCACCATTTCATATCTCTGCAAGGTAAATAAAACAGAAGAAAAAAAACAAGCTAAACGGACACGTTACAAACAGGATGACTGCAGTGGAAAGGCCCGTCTCGTGATTGTCTTATCTCCACAAAATGAATCGATGATATTTTGATGGAAAAAATGGAGACTCTGCCTCATTAGTTTAACTATCTATATCATAATACTGGGAGGTCTCAGAGCATCTGTGTGAGTGTGTGTTTGTCTGTCTGGCTGTCTGTCTGCCCAGTTCTGAGAAATTGATACATTTTTAACTGGCCAATTAGGTACCTACACTTAAGGAGTAGTTCCACCTCTACATTAAATATCTCGAGTTGATAGGACCAATATTTTGGGAGATATTAGTCATTTTGGAATACATTAGCCTTACAATCACGTTGTTCAGTTGATTGAAAGCGCAGTACCACACGACATGATGGGAAATGAAGTTAAAAACAGGAACGACACATTTACCAACTTTAGTCCCTAGATATCGGTATTAATATGACTCATGGTTCCCCACAGGTCAACCCGCTAGTACATAATAATTCTCAATTGAATAGAAATCTAAATCCTATTCATACATGTATCACAACACAAATGTGAAAAATGCTGACACCTTTTACACGCACTCAATAACTGTTGTCAGCCCAGTGATGAACTGGCGACACGTCCAGGGTGTACACCGCCTTTGCCCAAAACGCAGCTGGGATGGGCTGCACCACCCCTGCCACCCTCTCAAGGATAAAGCAGTTCAGAAGATGACTGAATTAATGAATGAATAACTTTTGACTTACTGTTTTTTCTCCTCCTTTCAATCAGCTACGTGACACAAAATCAGCTGACCTGAAACAGACACTGCTTCATTTCATTGCTGACATATGCCAGGAGCAATATCCTGATGTCATGAGCTTTCCTGATGAGCTCATCCACGTGGAAAAGGCCAGCCGAGGTACACAGAACGTTTAACTGACCTTGAATCACCTCTCCTACAGTACATGGGAGTATATATTTCAAACCCTTCATTACTTCCTATTCATTATAGTGATATACAATCCCAATTCTGTTTGTGTTGGGTGGTGGCCATATTAACATATCCTCTGTTGTTTTTATTTTTGTTTTGAATTGATTAATGGGATATGGTGTAGTATACACTGTATTATGAGCTGTGCTTCATTACACTCAGCTTTTTTTTTTCTTTTCTCCCCTGTAGTTTCTGCAGAGACACTTCAGAAGAACCTAGAACTGATGGGTCGTCAGATCAAGAATTTGCAGAAAGATTTAGAAACATTCCCTCCACCACAAAATGACAAGGACCTGTTTGTGGAGAAGTTGTCCATATCCTTTTGATTTAGTTTCACATTTATCATCATTACTCAATAGATGTATCAAAGCATGTTGCTTGGTTTAGCCTGTGAATTTTTGAAATCATCATTTGTCTTTTTTATTTTCATTCATTCATTTATTTGTTTATTTCAAGCATTTACAGAATACATGCTAGTTCAAAATTCCAAAATCATTCATTTACACTCAAAAAAGAGTGGGAAGAAGAAAAAACTTATTTAATCCCACCCCCATGTTCATCATCAAATTACTTAACATAATAACATTTTAAATACTCACTCCTGTCTTTAAACTTCAAGACAGAACAATGAACAAAATAGGCCTATACCAAATTAGAATAAACTCATTTAACAGTATTTACATTATGTAACCAAAATGTGTGTGAAAATTAGAAACAAAGTACATTCTTGGTGGTGTTACCATGGGTAACAGTTAACCGTTAACTTGCATTATAATAATTACATACCAACAATGGCAAGAAAACTACAATACCACAAATGGTAAAGGGCAGCACATACCAGCAATGGTAAGAACAATGCCAGAAGGTAATGGACAACACATACCAACTAGCTGAAGAACAACAAGCACATATTAACATTGTACGACAGACTGCTAATGTAACATAAGTATTTAGACCCTCTATCTTTATACTGGGACCTGACCATATGTTTATATACCAGTTTAAACTGGTGGATATTTTGGCATTGCTTCTGATGTCCAGACTGCTCCAAAGTTTCACTCCACATACAGACACACAAAAAGGTTTACAAGTGGTTTGGTATGAAATGTCCAAAACTTCTCAAATTATGAGTAATCTCCCGAATTGTAAAATAAATTTGTATATTACTTGGTAGTAATTTGTTGAATGCTTTAAATAAGATTATCAATGTATAATATTTTACAATACTGTGGATTTTTAATAGTTTTGACTGAATAAACATTTTATGAATGAGTGAGCACTTTTTGAAATACATAGTTTACAGTGTATAGAAATAGATGTTGTTTCTCCTTAACACAGCGGATTTACAGTTTTGTGGTCAGTGCCCAAGAACAGTATGAAAAGCTGGATTTGTTGCATAAGAATATGGAGAAGGAATATACCGACCTAGGACAATACTTTGTGTTTGACACGAAGAAAGTCTCAGTAGAGGAGTTTTTCGGGGACCTGAACACCTTTAAGAATATGTTTCAGGTGCGTATGCTTGTGTTTTTGTGCATCTCAAAGTACTAACTCCTTTTGTGTCTGTTGTTAAATAGAGGAATGCTGTGGTTTGTGTTTTCCGACCCGCTCATAACCACATACAATACAGTGACATGAACATAAGAGGAGTGGAAGAGAATTTCATATGATGAAATAGAAAGGATCAAAGACAAAAGATCAAACCAGGTGGAGAGAAAAGAAAACAGGAGGCAGAGCACCTATTTGTATTGACACAATAATAAATGACTCCTTTTCAGTTTATACATCAACTTTACTGTTTGCCAACTGCAAAATTTTCTCTTTGTTGATCACTTGTCCAGGGGATAACTTGTTTTACCAGTTATAATGTATAACTGCCATTCAGTGGTTATATTTACACAGATGTCATAGTTCCATCACATGTACCACTCAATTTGTGTTTTAAGTGTCTCTTTATTAATTTTGATGTAGTTATTAATACCAAATACCCCATTAGTAACATCTTTAGTAACATCCATACCATGTCTCACATTTTTTTCTTTGTCTTTCTTCTTCCACCAGCAAGCAGTGAAGGAAAATCAGAAGAGAAAAGAAGCTGAAGAAAAAATCAAGAGGGCTAAATTGGCCAGGGAAAAGGCAGAGAAGGAAAAAGAGGAGAAACTCAAGAGGAGCCAGCTCCCAGACATCAATGCAGGTCACACTGGCTGGATCTTATCTGTTTACCTCAGTGAAAACTCATTTTGTATTTCCAGCACATTCCAGTTGGGGGCACTCAGAGTCCACACTTCTGCAGAAGATGTGTGTATGTGGTGCAATGTGTGGGAAAAAAAACACCATTAGTATTTATGGAGCAGAGATAATCCAGTGTTGATGACTTGTGTTTTGAGCAAGCAAATAACAATGAACCTCTTCAAAAAAGGAGTGAAGATAATATACAAAACTGGTTGAACTCCTCTCAGTCCTTTGATGAATGAGGGATTTGTGTCTTTAAAGGAGAAGTCACAGGAAGCCTAAACCACTTTATCAGTAAAAAACATGTTTTCCAAAAAGACTAGCAGCATATTGTCACACACATGCTCTCAAGCTATCATCCACATATACATAGTTTACACTGAAATCCTGCCTTGCAGAAACACACTAATGCAGACACTTTTCCCCCTTCCCCAAGACTGTGACCTAGTTTTAGTACATTCCTTCTCAGTCTGCCTCCACTTGGGTTCTCTTGGGACTCCACAGTTTCACAGTCAAAATTTGCTGCAGCCTCTGCGTACTCAGTGTTCAAAAATTGCTCTGCTTTGTACTGTTAATGTTTCTGTTTTGCTATGCATTAGAAAAACAACATTTGCCAGTGCGTGACTCATCTGTGTGTGTTAAATCATTGTGTGTGTGTGTCTGTTCCATGAACTTCTTTTATAAATAGTCTTTTTGGCCTTTCTCCTAGTGCTTCATGTTCCAGCTGGCTTCTCCTCACCTCAGTCTTTTTTCCCTTTTCCCTTTCCCTCCCCCTGTCTCTGGCCTTCATTTAAAAGGCACTTAAAGACACAGAACTCAGCCTCCACTTGGAATATGTTGTTTCACTGTGAAAAGTTTTGTGGTAGAAATAAGGTAGTCAAATTTCATGTGCTGCATGTTTGAATAGAACGTGTGTGTGGGGGAGTGTGTTTATGTGTCTATGTGAGACACATCAGTGAGCTGGAGGTCATTTACATACAGGTGGCATATTTGACTGCCCCTGTACTCCAGAGTCATTCAACACCCCCCTATTTGAATTCAACCACACACAACTCCAGCATACACAAACCTGGTCTTTGTTCTGTATTTGTTTATGACCCTCATACTAGATGTCCATCACACAAAGGTTGTTTTCAGCTTAAACTCCTTTGCACGTTCACCTTTTCCTTGTTCCTTTTTTGTCAGTTTCTTACTGGTCTGTGGACATACCCTTAGTATTTGCCTGTTGTTGTTACTGGCTTATACACAGTATCCCAGTTGTTGTAAACCCCTGCAAGGTCAGTGAGTGTTTGCAGTTTGTGGCCTTGCCATTCCTTTGTGAGACAAACAGACAGCCTACATTCAATGGAGCCTCAGTGTTCACATGTGCTCAGCATGTGATGGTAGTTATTGTAAAAGAAAGAACTCTTTAAATAGACACTAGTCATTCTATTTAGATTTTTTTTTTTTTTTTCAAACTAGCAGTAATGCAATTATTGAATAAATTTCATGACTTCCATTGTTTGTCTTTCAGCACAAATTACAGTTCAGAATGTATTGTACACGTCAGAGTGTTTGGGTTCCACACCCACAAGGCCACATTCACCATCTGTCCTTTTAAGTAATTTTAGTTGGCTCTTCTGTGGTCTGATAAATACTGTCTGCGGTTGTAACAACATATAGTATTCATCTCTGGCTGTCATATATTATGTTTTAGAGAAATGACAGAAGGAAGTATTTTCCTCTTTTCCGCAGCTAGGTGTCAGCACTTTCTATAAAAGATGCTATATGGATGTGTTTTTATGGATGTGGCAAAGGGTGTGTGCTAGTGTGGTTTACACACCCACCCAAATGCTGGTCTGGGAACCACCACTAGGTGTGCTCACGCTCCACAGAGAAATGAGCAGAGCAGCGTGAGTAGAGTGGGGGAGGGGAGCAAAGAGGAGAGTAGGGCAGCAGCTGCTCTCATGGGGATTAAAATGTGGTGTTGTCTCTCAGTAAAGGGCATTAGAGAAGAGAAAGGAATAGGATGAGAGAAGGGATGAGATCTTATAAGACTGATGTCTATATTCTCATGTAGGCAATTGTGAAAGATGGTCACAAAGATAGGGAAAGAGATCATCTGTCCCAACCAGTATTATCCTCCTTTCTTTTATTCTATTTGGTTTTTCTTATGTTGGTTTTAGATATTCCCCTCTTCTTTTATGCTTGTTGTTCCACCTCTGTGCACATGCTATTGTGTGAACATCCAGCAGGCGTGCTGTTCCACACAAGATGCTGTTCTCCGTTGTGCCTGTCTTTGTGTGTTTGCACTGAGTGGAGATCAGATTCAAAGAGACATTTAAAAGCTCGTGATCTAATGCTCTTACGCTAATTTATCTGTCTTATGTTCTTACCTGCTTCAGGCTAAATGTTGTTTGTATCATGTACTCTTAGTGTGAGGTCATGTATGCCATACAGTCCATGTCACTGTGGCACCGAGTCTTTAGGCACTACAGATTTCAGGCCATTTTAATATGGATTATTATGGTGGTCAATAGTGCTCTAGGGCAATGCCTTTTACATAGAGTCTTCTGTGTATCAACAAGAGCACATGATTATCAACATGTTTGAACTCAACAAGGGTGTTTTTCTTAGAACATAGTGTTGTTCAGGGCCACATACACACAGAAGTATTATAGAGCTATATGTATGGTTCTTTACAGTATTAACTCTAAACTGCTTCTCTTAGTTGGGTCAACAAAATGCCTGTTGAATACACAGCCAGGTCATTGTTGGTAACTCTGCTGCCTCCAGCAGATCTTCATAAATAGGTTTCTGTGTCTCTGTGCTTGCTCCAGTGGTTTTAAGGAGACCATGTGATTAGTGTATGTGGAAATGTGCCAGATGTGTTTCCCCTGGAAAGAAGAAAACATGGCCTACATCATTCACATCTATCTCTGCAGTTCTACAACATGAACATTGAGTGGTGTATGTGAGCCGTGAAAGACTGAGAGTGTGTGTGAGAGAATATCTGTGACGTGAGAGGTGAGACCACAGGCCATCTGCTGCATGGCTTACTCCAAGATTAGATATTGTGTGTTTGTGTGTGAGAGACCAGAGTGCATGCGCTTTGGGGGTTGGGAAGTGGCGACATAAACCTTTAACCCCCAACTTCACTTCCAACCCCCCCTTTCTACAACTCCACTGTTTCTATTGAGGTTCAAATGGAAATAATTAAAACCATCTGCCTTAGCGCCAAGCGGCGACAACTACACAACACACATTTACACACCGAAGCATTATGCACTTATATACTTGACCCCCCTTCCTGATTTGAGGCCACCAGACACTGAAACTGTGCAGAGAATACAGATGTAAACAAACACTAAATAACACACTTGACTCAAACTGTCCCTGTTTGTACACACAGATACAAGGTTATGGTTAAGTTAGACCAATGCTTATTAAATTGGTAGTATTTAAATGTTGACATGTGCCTCTAGTCTTAGTGGGTGTGTCCTTTCAGTAAAGGTGTGTGTGTGTGTGTGTTGCTTCCAAGTGCAGTACACAGCCCCTAGCATTGACAGTAGCTGAACTAGGTCACTGCCTATCTGGGTTAATGTAGCTAATTTTCCAACATTACCACGTGGCTGGTAAATAACCCCCTAGCCCACGTGTGTGCTGGCATGTCTGAGAAACACAGTGATGGGTTTAGCAAAACCACTAGTCAATTCCCTGTTGTTAAGAATGAAAATAACAGTCTGTGTCAGTGCAGTATTGAAGTTAAATAACATGGTTGTTAAAATAGAGTGGAGTGATATAAATAAAAAGTTTAACTGTTACTCCACATACTGATTTAATTGGATGTTGCTGATGTATATGCTTATGCTGTGTTTACAGAGGGTGATGAAACTGGTATCATGGATGGCCTTTTGGAGGCGCTGCAGTCTGGCGCTGCATTCAGACGGAAGAGGGGCCCTCGGCAAGCAGGTACACATGTAGAAACCGTCACACAACATGCAGATGTTGTGTCATGTCTCACTTGATTTACAGATTTCAGTTTCCTTTCACACACTTTTGTTGTATATATGAAGCACATGCAACATATGAGAGGCATTTGTTCTCTCTCTGTCGCAATGCAACAACAGATTTGTTTGTGTTCCCCTGTCTCTGTTCCATCTGTTGCATGGCTCGGGGACTGTGGGCTGTGGTAGGGGCAATGCCAAGTCCACTAATTCTGTGCACAACAACAAAAGAAAAAGGAGGGAGGGGTTGCAGTGGGTGGGTGTGGGCATAAAGATACTTACGAGAGGAGCAACTGGTGAGGGTGTGGCAATGGCATGAAAAATGTACTGTGAATAGTGGGATTACAGAATGGACCAAGGCAAGGCAGATTATTTAACTGGCTAAAGAAAGAAGGAAAGAAGATTTCTTTAGGAAGTGTTTTTTTCTAGATTATGTATAAGTTAAGTAACAGACATCATTAGTACAGACTATTTATGTTCTTATACTTTAAATAAATCAGTTTTACATGATTTCATACCTTTTGTAACTTCAACTCTGGTAGCTTTTTTTGAAATGTTATTTAGTTTAGAGTCAAAAAATCATTTTCACTTTATCTTGTAGCTTTCCATAGCAGAGCAAGCCAGATGTCAGTGTCTGTACATGCAGCCATACATTTATCAACCTTGTACTGATTTTCACTCAGGCTGTGTTTTACTTTTCAAGTGTTTAAACAGGACAGTAATCTGTTCAGCTACTTACACTGCTGCCTGTTCAGTCAAGTTTTATTCATCTATTAGGGGAGTATCAGTCATTGTCTTAGGTTTTTTGTTTTTAGACTCATAAATGTAGGTTTGTTTGGCAGCGTGAATTTGATAGTAATTTTCTAAGCTTGTAACATGATTCCTGGTTTTAGGAACTCATGTGTAACCATGTGAGCGGGAAAGTGTCCAATACCCATTAACAGAAGGAGGGAGGGTTACTGTGTGTGTGTGTGTGTGTGTGTGTGTTTGCTCACGCATACCCATGTGTGGGTTCAGCATTCACACATAAAGAGAAGTTGTGGAAGTGTGTGTGCAACCCAATCCCTCTTTCAATGGAAGCCAGATGTGAAGCGGCGCTTCAGAGTGAAAAGCTCAGAGCTAGAGGGTAGACTGCACTCTTTTCTGCTGTTTCTTTTTTTTTTCTTTTAGTTTTACTTCTTTGCTCTTTGGCTTACATTCTCTTTGTTTTTCTTGTTTTATAGTCTTAGCTCCCCCTCTACACATGTATGCCTATGTTGGCTGTTAGCTATAATTATTTATTGCACAAAACTGATTGTGACAAACAGAATGAGCCACACTGAGAAAAAAAAAAATCTGAAGCACAAAACTTTTTCAAAACAGACCAGACCCATGGTGACTAAAATGAATGAGACACCAGGAAGAATTGAAAATGTAGGGGAAAGAGGTTTATGGAGGAACACTGTATGAGAATGTGTGGGGCCCACTTGAGGGGCTCAGTCAGTCACCCATAATAGTGTTTGGCCACCTCACACTCCTAACAGGAAATACCTGAACATGTGTTTGTGAGAGAGAAAAAGGGAAAGACGGCTTTTTTGCCTCTTCACTCTTTTGTGGCAGGAAAGTTTAAGTGACTGTAAGTATCACATCTTTCTCTCTGTCTCCTCCCTGTTTTCTCTCTGCCCCTGTTTTGTCGTTACTATGTTGTTTGGTTCAGGATTTTCCATGGTTTATGTGAAGGGTGTAAAGCAGTGTGGTATTTTCCAACTTCAGTTTTGTTGGTTCATATTTTTATAGCAATGTTTAAAAGCTGCTACTTTCTACTTACCCACATCACTTCTTTACGACCTAGAAGGACCTTATGTCCCTAACCCACACAAAAGGAGTGTGCCTTCAATTGTGTGTGCGCGCTTGCGTGCGTGTGTGCATCTTTGACTAGTTGGTTGAATTCGAGGTCTTAATATAGCGGAGGAGGCGGTGGCACATCTTGACTCTGACTTGAATGATGCATTTTTTGGCTCCACTGGGGCCACAGGCAGCTTCCCTCAGCAGCCCATGTACACTTGGAGGGGATTTTTAAAATTTACTCCTTAATGCTATAAAAGGCTTATATTTTGCTAAACTCACTTTTATTAGTCTTTGGTACATTTATTTGTGTATTTGGGGACCCTAATAGTTCAAAAAGTTTGAATTTGAACCCTCCAGGTGCTGCAAAGCTATCTTTATAGCAGTCTAGTGTGAGGCAGGACTGTGGAGGTGTGGCCACAGGCGCCATCTGTCAGCTGACTGATGATGCCAGATGACATCACGCAGGGAACTGCCTCCATCTATTTGAAGTAACCACTTATCACCAATAGGGGCCACCAAACACAGCAACGCAAATCTTCATAATTGCTACTTTAAAGCATTTGAGTTGAATTAGGATTTTTTTTTTTAGTTTTGCATCCTTTTGTGCTTTCCTAACATTAAGACTGATTTTAAGGAATGATACAGAAATACAGAAAGACATTATTCGGTTTATCTATTGGTGATGTATCAAAAGTAAAAAGATGAAAGTGACTGAAAAGAAATGGATAAAAAAGGGGACTGGACTACTGAGAAAAGGTGTTGTGAGTTTTGTCATTGATATTGACAACTGTACAGATTTGGTAACTGAAAAAAGTTAATATAATTTATAGTCTTTAATAACTACATGTAATATATCTATAATATTAATTAATTGTAGTCTATTGTTTTTCTTCATATATATATATATATATATATATATATATATATATGTATGTATATGTGTGTGTGTGTGTGTGTGTGTTTACGGATGGATGGGTGGTTGGTCCATCCATCCAACTGGGGGCAGGAAGTTTTTTGGCCAGTGAATTGAAAATGAAATGAGGTTGGTGTAATATGGCTCATTCCCTTTGTTTCCAGCAGTATTTCAGACAGTTTGAATGCTTTTTGCAGCATATGGAAATTGACTAAAATACAAGTCCAGATTTAAGACTAGTCTGAGTAAGTAGTCATAAGTAGCAAGTAGTTTAATGTCATTTTCTAATGTCATTTTACCAAAATTACTCATTTGGTCCATTTTAGACCCCATCTCTTTTAGAAAGGTTAGCTTAGTGAATTCATTCCAGTTGTTGATTCCACTGTGGTTCTGTTCCACTCTGGATGAAACCATGGAAACAAAGGGTTGGGGTATGGCTACTCAGTGATGAAGCAGTGTCTGACAAAAGAAAAGAACTGAATATATGCAGGAAGTAATTCAGAGAGTGCTGTTAAGTGGGACAGAGTTAAACTTCCAAGAAGTTGGAAAATCCTACCTCTCCAACCGACAACAATTCATACACATAAATAACTCCTCCTCCTCCATTGCTCTCCTGTCACAGGGTGTCCCCCAAGGTTTGGTGCTTGGCCCCCTGCTTTTCATCCTCTACATCCTCCCCCTTGGCAATATCATTCGTCGTCATGGTCTCAAATTCCACTGCTATGCTGATAATGTTCAACTTTACATATCTTCCGAATCCATCACCTCCTCCACCCTCTCTACCCTGTCAAACTGCCTCTCTGAAATAAAAACCTGGATGCAAACCAACTACCTTGAACTCAATTGTGATAAATCTGACCCGTTAATCATCGGCCCCAGATCCCTTACCCAGTCCGTCCCCGACATATGTCTCACTGTTGACAATTCATCCCTGACTCCCTCTTCCCACACCCGCAACCTTGGAATCATCTTTGACACCAACCTCACTTTTGAACAGCACATCAAACAGGTCACAAAAACGTCCTTTTTTCACCTAAAAAAACATAGCCCGTCTTCATCCATTTCTCTCCCTTCCTGCAGCTGATACACTCATTCACGCTTTTATCACCTCCAGACTCGACTATTGCAATAGCCTTCTCTATGGTTTACCCTCAAAACTCCTTAATAAACTCCAGCTCATTCAAAACTCTGCCGCCCATCTCCTCACCCACACCCAATCATGTGAACACATCACTCCCATCCTCCAACATCTCCACTGGCTCCCTGTCAAACATAGAATAACATTTAAGATCCTCCTCCTCACCCACAAAGCCCTCCAACACCAGGCCCCCCCCCCCCCACCTCATCGAACTACGTCAGCCCCATGGCCACTCCAGCACCCTCTGATCCTCCTCTGCTCACCTCCTCGCCCCACCATGAAAAGCCAAGCACCGAACCTGGGGGGACAGAGCTTTCTTTATTGCTGCCCCAACCCTCTGGAACTCTCTCTCACCTACCGTCCGACATTGCTCCGACCTCAACACCTTCAAATCCCTTTTAAAAACTCACTCACTTAAGATTGCTTTTAATGTTTAACTGTTTTATATTTATATACCTGCCTTCTGCACCTGCTTTTATCTGTCTTTAATGTGTTTGTTTTCTGTTTTTATCTGCTGTATGTAAAGTGTCTTTGAGTTCCATAAAAAGCGCTGAACACATAAAATGTTTTATTATTATTATTATTATTATTATTATTATTATTATTATCTTTTTGTTATACTGGTCTTAGGAGCTCAATCTGAAAATATGTACTTCTTCATTATAACATGCTGTGTAAATGAATATTTATTATGAATTATTTTGAATATTTATGTGATTTTCAGTGCATGGTTTTAGGACACCCCCAGAGTCTATCTATTCCAGTCTAGTCTATTTTTTTTGTCAGAATGTTTTTTCATTGAAAAAGATTTCAGAAATATAGGAACAACAAAAGGAAATTCAGATCACATTTTTTACAAAACAAGAAAATATAAGAACTAAAATATTGGAACACATTCACATAAGGGCCTCCTAACCCACCTACCCACCCACTCATTCTGCTCACAAAATAGCATATGACAAAAGCAGGGAATAAAACATTTTTATTGCCATTATATTCTGATATAAAACATTTATCCATATTTTATTTTTATCTTAAAAGCTAATGATTGCTGCTGTGGAACCAGTGTTGATCACCATATGAAGTGTGTCCCTTTCTTCCCCTCCTTTGTCTTTGCTCTCCTCACAGCTGTCTTGGCTGAAAACGTCACCAACTTTGTTTTAAAGGACTATTGACGGCCTGTAGAGTATGTTGTCATGCTCATTGTGTCACAGCATTTTGACTGAATGCAAAGCCACGAGGCTGTGGGGGCTATGGCGATATATCCTCTGACCTTTAACCTGCACCTCAGCCCACTCCCCATGTGTATGTTGTATACAATGAAGCAGACGGCATGAGGATCCCCAGTTCACCCTCCCCCTTTAAACATACCCAGACAAAACACACACACCAGATGCTTGCATGCCATTACAAAGACACGCATAGATGTTTGCATACCAATACATCGACCCAAACACCCTTCACTCCAGGGGATAGCCAGGTCTCAAAGTTTTTTAGACATCATTTCTGCTTGGCTTTTTAGATGTATGTCTAAGTGTTCAAATGTAGACTTGTTTATTTGTGAATTTGTATGCCTTTAAAGCCATTTAAATGAGCTTGTGTGTAGGAATGCCGTGTCTGAAGACTCACTATAGATCCATCTGCTGGGTCATGACCCTCACTACAACAACCAATCACAGTAGCAACCAGATGACAAAGCACCAATCACAACAAGAGACACAGAGATAAAAGGTATAGCAACAATAAAGGCACACGCTGCTGTTTTAGACGGCCTGCACTTACACAAAAGAAAAAGAACCCAACAGTGATCTGTGCTTTCACAGATGTTCACACACACCAGAGAGACAATGGAGACCAATGGGAGAGCGCTCATCAATCAATCCATTAAGGTGCTGCTGCTTTCACATCCACAATTAAAACACCCACTGAGACAATAAAGCCCAGCGAGCCACACAAACATGCACCAGTTGAGCCTATCCCATGACGTGCATGCTCGCACATCAGTATTAACACAGACACTAGCATGTAGTGTTGCTAGATGACGTCACTTTTTCCCACAGTCCTCTGGTGCAGAGCAGACGTGAGGTTCCAAGTGTAGCCTGAGGAGGGCGATATGAGTCCCTATTAAGCCGAGGACGCTGATGGATGTACAAATACACCATCATGCTACAGCAGCACTGTACTGCAGCTGCTGCACAGACAATAAAACAGGAGCATAAAGATGGCTGCTTCCTACATCCCTTTGTATTCTGTAAATAATATTCATAATTCATAATTTTATATTATGTTATGAGATTTATCTGTTTCCTGTATAACTTGACAAAGACACTGAGTTAGGTTATTCATCTGTTGTTGTGGCACAGAACACACACACTGTACAGCTATGCACATTTTTCTTAATCAGGCAATCACTGAGTCTCCTGGAGTGTAATGTGTTACAGATGATGCTTTCACTTCACTCTTTGTTCCACTGATTAGCCTCCAGTGTGTAAAACCACGCTGCTGCTCTTTCAACATCTTCCAGTAAACAGACCAAATACGGTCTTTGTTGTGGGTGTCAATGCCTTGTTTCTGCTGCACACACTAGGCATCATGCCAAGTGCATGGGTCATTTAAACCAACGTCACAGCTAGTTTTCTGAAAACAATGCACATGCTGAATTGTCCTGTGTAATAACTTCCTGTGTGTGGAGTAGCACATGCCATTTCAAATACTTCAATTAAATCACACTCTAACCAGTCAGGACAATTAGATAAGGAAGGTAACATGATGGTTGTTGTTGGCTCAAACATCTAATTACAGAAACTCTACCTCTGTTTGAAGAATGCTTTATCGGCTGTTTGATAATCAGTTAAAAATCTAAATTCTTACCATTTACCTATGCACATTTATGTGTGCAGTGAGCTTAAAAAAGGCATCAACCTACACAGACATTAATGGTGGAGAGTACTATCGAAGTACAGTATAATATGATATGATATGATACTGTACTGTCCTTTTAGAGAAATGTGTCTTGGACTCCAAGTGGACTTGCTTCAACCATTGTAATTTTTGTTTAGGTTTTCTATTTAGGTTCATATCAAACACTTGATGATCTTGCACTGATCATCTTTGAACTGTCCACTGGGTGATTTACTTGTCTTTGATGCATTTAAAATTCACTCTTTATATTTGAAAATTTAAAAAAAAAATGTTGTCACTGTGCAGTTAATCTGCAGTTTTCTGTCTAAAATCATCTTTTTCTAGTGAAGCAGTCCTCCAATCCTGACACTGTTTCTGCTCCTCTGTCTTCTCTCTCAAGAGGGAGTGGAGGAGGATAAGAGAAGCTGGGCTGACACCCTTTGAAGAGCTTTTCTCTGCGGGTTGGATTTTTTAGGACAAGCTCAGCACAGAACACACACATAACTCCCACACTGACGCATGTTGGGTCTCTCAGGTTGTAGGTCATTTGCATAATTTCTAATTAGTGAGTTCATTGGTGAGGGAGGGGTTCAGAAAAGGATGAAAATAGGTGTGGAGAAAATATGTAAGAGAAGCCTGAGAAAGAGATGAGAGGTGTCGTGTTTTAAAGAGATCTGTGACTGTGTGTGTGTGTGTGTGTGTGTGTGTGTGTGTGTGTGTGTGTGTGTGTAAGAAACGTGTGTGAGGTGATAATTTGACACCCCAGCTGTCGGGGCTGATCAGTCCAGCTGAGGCTCAAATATGAAGACGACAAGTGAACTGTGAACACAAGCCTAAATCCCCAAATCGTCCTTCTCCTCTTTCTCCCCAGACTCAATTGTGTCTTTATCACAGCTTGTTCTGGAGACCTGCTCGGTAACTCAGTTTGTGTGTGTTTTTCATGTGCATTTACTTCATGTCCATGTCAGATTTTGGTGTGTTGGTTGTATTTGCTGTGATTCGTTTGCATGTGTATTCTTACTGGTTTGCATTGTGAGAATGGGGTAATCAGTATTACAGGAACACATTATATCAATGTGTTCATATTGACAATTTAATTTCAGCAGACAGATGAACATGAAAGATGATGAACAGATGAAATAATAAATGGATTCAATAATAGCAGTCAGTGCCAACCAAAAAAAGATGTGAAAGAGTTAGAATGATCCTACATAATTATTTGACAGTTATACAAAGTGATCTAATCTGATCCCTAATTTTTAGTCTTTTGTAGCGTTACTATCAGGTGTAATGATAATTTTTGGATAAAAACGTGAACACTCTTACAGCAAAGTTAGCTTCATTGTGGAAATTTCTTTTACACAGATCAGATAAGATTTTTAGTTTTCCTATGAACGTCATACTGCTTTGGACAATGCTATTTTTCACAATGAGATTACCAAACCAACAGATTAACATTTTCTGTGTCTCTGTGCAAAATAATCCACATTTGACCCTTATTCTGAAATACAATCTTACTAATAAGCAAGTTTACATGGCTAATGAAAATGTGTACTCCACTAATTCCTGTTTACATGCAGCCAAGTTGTAGTGATCTTATTCAGCTCTAAAAACTCAGCCTCCCTCTTTTATTACTTCATGTATCATCTTGCAAATGTTGGTGCTGATTTCCAAAAACTTATGGTTATGTAGTTCAGTTATGAGTAAAATTACATGCTTCTCCTTGAAACCAAAAAAAATGTGGGCTTGGCTATCCATCTTTACAGGAGAGCATCTTTGTCTTTCCACCAGTTGATTGCAAACAGGGGTGTGGTTTGCAACCTGTGGTTTAAAGAAAGAAGAAAAAAAAAAGCGTATGCTGAATGCACTATATGTACACGTCTAAAGAATCCTACATGACACACATCATACAATACTGTCAAATTCGCAGTAATAGTGGAATGTTACTGATGACTCTTGATGTAGAACCGTCAAATCCATCCAGAGCTTGTCTCTATTAAAGAGTCTCATATTTATTTATAGTATAGCTGGTGGACTGAAGCATTCTGAATATAAACCAGAATAACAGTAAACACAATCTCCCACTGACCTATATAATTCAAAATGGCTGCTACCGCTGCACAGCTGTCTTCACACACAGGAAAATGAGGCTTGCTGAAGGATAGAGGGAGGGATTGAGAGAGAGAGAGTGTGTGGGAGGAGGTGAGGAAACAACAGAGTAAGCAGGTAGAAGAATAAAAAGGGCAGCATCCTCAGGGCACAATCTGTCACAGTTCCTGCTTCTCTGTCCATCCTGAAGCCCTCCTCACTGCAGCCTCTGTTTGACTGTTTTGCTTCTTACTTCTGTCGCAGCCTTTCATTACTAACGCCTCATTTCTCATTTACTCAGTCTCTCCATCCATGTTTGTCTGGCTTTCATTCATCCCTGCCTCTTTAATCTTCCCACAGCATGAATCACCCTGCTGTTCAGGGCATCTTTTCCTCTCTTGGTTCTTTGCTCTTACACTCCCCCTTCTTATTCCTTCAACTGATCAGTCTTATTTCCTTCTTCTTCTTCCTCCTCCTCATTTGCTTTTTCCTCTCCTCTTTTTCCTCTTGTACCCTCCTTTCAGTAAAGATCAGGATGAGAGCAGGTCTAATCTGACATTAGTAGAGTTGCTCCAGATTTCACACTAATCCACACACGTGCACAGCTATAAAACCCGGCCAGTTGTACGCTTACGTGGTGTCATCATGCATGTGGTGTATGTTGGAGAAGCAACCAGCATCCATTTTGTTTTATCCTTAACATGTACAAATTGCTTAGTATCTGTTTCCTAATGAAGTTCATGACATATTTTTTGCATGTACAGATATGTCACTTCATGGCGTGTGCTGACATACCAGTATCAACTCATGACTGAAGAATGGCATTTAATTCCAGTCTTTGTTTTGTCTTGTTTGTCTCTCATTGGTAGCCAACCACAGACGAGCTGGTCATGCAGTGACCAACATCCTGGCCAAGGAACTGATGCAGGAAGACACGCCCTCATCAAGCAAACTGCCAGTAAAGAAGAAGCGGACAGAGGAGAAGGACGAACCCAAACTCGAAGGGGCTGAGTCACTGGAGGAGCTACTGGAAGCTGCTCCACCTCGGTCCAGTTAGGGGCAGGAAGTTTGTTTTTGTTTTAAACTTTTGAGTCAGTGGTTACAGATCTGTTTCTTAGCCATTACAGAGGCCAATATCAATGTAAGAGTTGAGCTCTGATATTAGGTGTCTGTTTCTCCCACCTATGTCTTAACAGGATCGTCTTTAAACATAGAATTGACTGTTTCAGGAGGCTATGGAGAGGTGTGATGAGGGCAGAGCTGTCCCTCCAGCTGCGACCCCTAGATGCCCCGATCTTTGCCAATCCCATTAAAAACATACTTGATTTTTTTTTTTTTTTTTTTTTTCAGCATGTGCACATATCTGTTCATACATGTTTTCTGTTTTGATGTATCTGTCATTTGTCAAAGGGCGTCTTCCAAAGACATACTCGGGAAGAATCCACCCTTATTTTTTTTGCGGTTATTTCCAAATTACAAATTTCGACTGCAAATGCCTGGACTCTGGTACATCCTGTAGGTGCTTCATAGTTTTCTCTGGATGTTCCAGGCCAATATCATTTTTGTTGCTCGTTGTTGCCTGATGAAACATATTGCTTTGTAATTGTCAGTCCGGTGTTAACATTTGTTTAGCATTTTGCTGTATCATTGAAAAACGTGCCAACCAATAGAAGTTCACCTTTGAGGTTTTGTTCAGTCACAGTTTGCACTCACTCGTTATGTGGACCAATCCAACAATATATCACCAATTTATCACCTGGGTGTATCAGAGGGTTTGTTTTTTCCTGAAAACTGAGTCCGTTCACTGATGTTTTTGATTTTTTTAAATTATATATAATACGGTTAACTTACACATGCACATCTTCACTCAATTGCCACACGTGTCCCACAGCAGTTATCTGAGGAAAACATGATTGTGTGATCTTCATAGTGGTTCTGATAGTGGTTCTGTAACTCCAAAAGGGATCTAGAGTTAGATGGGAGGAGACATGTTCTTCCAGGCAATTTAACCAAAATCCAACAATGCTTTCTTTAAAGGGTGTTTCCACACAAATTTAGACTGAGCAGTCTGCGTGCTTGTGTTTCTGTGTATGAGCATGTCTGTGTGTGAAGTAAGCCGCCTATATTTAGTTTTGTGTGCACGATCAGGTTTGTGGACACGTCTGTGTTTGAGTATGTAGGTTTTGTGTGTGTGTGTGTTGCCGCCTGTAATTACTGTATGGTACCGTCAATGCTGTCATAAATGCTAGGTTTCAGAAACAGCTCTGTGGTCTTTTTGCTGAGGATATTGCACACTGGAAAACTGCCCAAAAACTGCTGACACAAGTATGTGTGTTCACCCATTTTCCTCCTACTAAACATGCTGGATGTCTAGCCTTGCTTGTATTTGTTCAGTACAGATCAGCATACATGTTGATATGATGTTGTAAAATCTGACAAGGATCCTGAGAGGTGATGTCAGCTGCTCCATGCAATATTTATTCCTATGCAAACATGATTGTGTACAACCCAGACAGCCTCAGGATTTTTAACCCAGTGGGTGACTTTTGTGGTCTCTATCAGCTTGCTGATTTAAGACCAGTGCTTCAGAATGCTGGTTATTGAAAACCTTTAAACATCCAAATGTTCAGGTTTCAGGAATCAGGTGTGCTTCCTTTTTTTTTCTCTTCAAAAATGGAAAATCTTCTCTAAAAATGTAAATGTCGCACTTAAAAATCACACCATTAAAGGAACAAGGCCTTTATTTTGAACACCTGCTTCTGCTTTCCTATAGTGGAACACAGACGTATTAAGAAAGTTGCATTAGATAAAAAAAGAAAAGGTAGATTTTATGATGGCTCAAATGTACAAGTAACTGTGTCTTCAGACATTTTGAGGCTTTTGGACCTTTTTTTTCTCATTGAAATCAGTTATACAGAAAACTGCAACAAGATATGAGACTGTAGACTGCTGTGCCTATAATTGCAAACACAAAATATGCTTTAGCCATATTTAAACTCGAGATATGACCATTTTTTTGTCATCTGCAGTACATTTTTCCTCACTTTTTGGGTTAATTGTATACCTGACACTGAAAAGTGAAAGAATTACATCAAAAGTTTATCAGAACATCACTGGAAATAACATGTTTTGAATTGAGACATTCCTTTTGTTAATTTTTTAAGAGATTGTTTTCTATGTGAATTTTTACAGTTGATTATTTTATTGTATTTCAATTGAGGTTTTTCTCTTTCTTTTTTTTTTCTGAGAAATCGCTTTATGTATACAGAATAATGCACAGTCATTCTGTTTGCTACACAGACTTATTAAAATGTCTTAAGTAATTTAATCACGTGATCAGCTCATTCTGTGTTTGTGTCTATTTTTAAGTGATTCCCTCCCTACTTTTATTCTTGTACTTTTGCCAAGTACATTCCTCTTGAAACACATCTCTCCATACTTCTCTCCTCCTTCCTTCTCTCCCATGTAAACACATTGTGCAGTAAAATACCAGACCAGCGCTGCGCTCTGTCAAACTATCATTTTACAGTCAGAAGCCAGAAGAATGAATAAACAGTGGAATTCTAGGATTTTCTGTGGGTTCAGGGTTTTTAGTCATTTTCCAGCATTGATTGCCAGTGTTTAACTTGATCCCTGACTTGAATCATTCAACTGTTTGCGAGGGTCTGTTTGACTCTTCATTCCCCCTTCTCTTCAACAAAAAAATAAAAATAAAAAAAGCACAGGAGTTTTTTTCATCAAACCTTCAGCCAAGTTGATAAGATGGTGAACATATTAAGTATTGGGAGACATACAGTACAGTATTAGGTCACATGTTGTGCTTTGGACAAGCTTCTCAAAGTCCTAAAACCAAAACACTTCATTTCTATTAATTCATTAAAATACCAAGCACATCCTGTTCTGTTCTGTGCTTTGCTTTGTTGTAGCAAACTCATAGATGTAGTCTGGCCAAATATCTGGAAAAGACTCCTGGCCTCTGATAGACTCCTTCCACATCTCCTAAATCTGTCCTAGTTTCGTCTCACTGGCTGCCGCTCATTCAGAGTGAAACCCTTCCATCTGTTTCTCATTTAAAACGGAAAGAGAAAAGCATCTATCACGTCTTTTATTCTTAGGTTCTATAAAATGAAGTTCAATCAGCTGGAGGGCAGATTCAGATTTATCTCCTCTTGTAGGTGCAGATCAGTCTGTGCTGGTACAGATGCTAGTCTTCACTTGCAGAGTTCAGAAAGCCAGGCTGGTCAGGTTTATTAGCCAATGAAATTCTTCAGTGACAGCTGAGCACAGCGCTTCAGTTAAAAACAGTAAAAGGACAAATTGGAGGGATTTATTCCACGATGTTATTTCATCTGATGTTTACCTCTTCAAATATAGTTAAAGTCGGGGTAATGTAAACAGTGAAGTTATCCATTCCAGAGGTTATTCTCAAACCAGCTGTAAAGTTTGTCATAATACAGGCTTTTCCACCATGTCTTCTACACTGTGACTGAACTGACACTGCTCATTTCATGTCATTAGCCACTACTTTTAGAAAGTCCATTTTATTTATCATTTTGGTGCGTTACAATCATGTGCAATAATCTAACAGTGAATGAGATATTAAATCTATGTATTTGCACATAAGTTGTATGTGACAGTATCTGATCCTAAATACAGTGAACTGCAGTGTGGCCTGTAGTACTGAGCTTTTATACACAATGAATGTTCTGATTTTTAACATCGCTATAGGGCAGAGTAAGTTAAGATTAGATGAGATTTTAGTGATAGGGACATTTCAGAGTTGGCAACAGCAAGTACAAAAATAATTTGCAGGGAAGACAGTATATAGTGTGAAACATCAAATATAAAGAGATAAAATTAATCTGCTTTTTGTAAAATAATTATAAAAATAAACAAGCGGTGCCAGGCAAAACAAACCCCGCCCCTCACATGTATTGTAGATTATTTTGGCATCGATCCAGCTGATGTCGTCATGTCTATGTATGTGCTGATGTCAGCCTATGAATTGCCTCTATATATGTACCAAGTTTGAAGTAAATTGAAACAAAACTGATGTTTTTAAAGACATTTGAAATTCTGCCCATTATAATTAAATGGGAGACAAAAAAATATTTAAAAAATTTGAACTTTGACCTACTTTTCCCAAAATATAATGACATCTATTCCGGGTCACTGGCAGTCTATAAACCCAATTTGGTATGAATTCAACCAATAGTTTTGCTGCTAGAGTGTTAACAAACAAACAAACCAAACCAAAAACAATACCCCTTACCTCCCCTTCGGGGGTGGGGTAATAAATGAGCAAGCATCGTTGTAATAACTAGAGTGGTCTGCTAGTAATATTCATACACCTGGAGTAAATATGAAACTTTACCAAGTTTGAGTCGGTAATAAGAAAAATTCTGTCAAAAATTCTGGTCGGCTGTAGTTTCAAAGATACAGTCTTGAGTTAAAATGTGAAATTTTGAGAATCAAGGAAAGAATGGCCTTTACTCTGTTTCAGAAATACCAGATCTACTTCAAAACACTGTCTGAACATTACAATACATTCACGTTACAGATGCTTTCTAGTGGAAGATTTATAAACCTATTGTATAAATGTGCATAAACCAATACATATGTGTAATAACACTTTATCATACACATTGAAAACATCAGCTAAACAGTACTTTTGTCATTTGTTTTCAAATTAATCTTATCAAAGTATGTAAGATTCAACACATTTAATCTCTGAGACATAATTTCTTACAAATTAAAAAAACTTCAAAATTTCAATTCATTCAAAATTCATTCCTCATAGTTAGAGCAGAGGGCATAAGAAACCTGTAAAGTTAGTCTTTTATGTATATTTTCCTCCTAATACTCCACAGTTTTAAAACTCTGGCATAGTGATTCTGTCTCATTGAGATTCATGGGTTTCTTGGTTGTATCTAATCACAGTTACTAAAATATATGTCATCCATACATAGTTTATATTTTGAAGTGGCTATTGACACCGTACTGTGACGCAAAATATCGGTTTGTCTATTAGCAGAGCCAATCAGCACCCTTGTTATATCATGTCTACACTGGTAACGTACATCCTGAAAAGTACCAAGCCAATCACATAACGAATAGGCCGAATTAAAACACAGCAGACATTTATCTCACTCGGTGACTTATCAGAGTGAAACATGGAAGACTTGGGTTCAATTCCCGAGTGTAAGAAGAGTTCAGCTGTTTAAAGTTGCAGTACAAACACTAAGGGGTTTATGAACATACAGAAAAGTAGACGGACAAGTTTGAGGGACTCTAACACAGTAGATGAGGCCATGCTGGTTGCTGTGATGTGATTAACTAACAACCAGAAGAGGAGGAATGTGGATTAAAAAGCTGCAGCCTTTGTTCACGGTGTGTCTGTGTGTGCTCTGTACTCATGTCAGCAGTATAAGTGTCCTCTTTACTGAGTTTGTTTGGGACATTTGCATCCTTGAGTAGATTCTATGTTCTTACATGGGTATGTCTTAGTGTGTGCATAGACTAAGTTACTCCCAAGCGTGTGACTGTGTTTACACTCCACAAGTGGCTCTGTAAATATGTGAGCACATCCTGTTCAAGTTAGCCAAAGGGAACTGTAAGAAAAAAGAAACATAGAATCATTTAACCTCTGTTTGACTTTCAACTGTACAGAAGACCACAGGACCTCACCAAAATAGCTAGTAGATTAAGACGTTTTCAAGAGTCTCTTCATTTCTAACAATTTTTGGTTTATCACACCCCTCATTTAGTATCCCATAATTCTTATAAAGCTATCCTCAGAAGTTCACCCTAAAAAAAAGAAATGTTTTTGAATATGTCATAAGTCATGAGTGGCTAAAGTCAGACAGTAATATACAGAAAACAGAACAGAAACAAGAACATGTTTAATAGTTTGGACTCTAAGTAAAAATGAAATGATGCACCCTGTTTTTATGGATTTGCACTTTCCACTAGATCTTAAAAACACAAACTGATCTGTTTTGAATTCGCCAAAAATGCTCAGTTTATTGCAGTTAATATGACTTTTTTTGCTTCCAAGTATGCAACTAGATGAAACTTAATAACAGCAGTTATTTGTAAGGACTATTTGGGGTTGTAAATATTATAAAATTATTTCTCATAATTTTTAAGAAACAAAATTAGCTTTTAACAGTTACTTATTTGCCTACATGTTTACTCATTAATTGCAAGACGATGAGTAAAAGAGGTACAGTTCATATAAATTAATTGGATAGTTTATATATATATATATACATATATATATATATATATATATATATATATATATATATATATATATATATATATATACAGTACAGGGCAAAAGTTTGGACACACCTTCTCATTCTTTGCATTTTCTTTATTTTCATGACTATTTACATTGTAGATTCTCACTGAAGGCATCAAAACTATGAATGAACACATGTGGAATTATGTACTTAACTAAAAAGTGTGAAATAACTGAAAACATATCTTATATTCTAGTTTCTTCAAAGTAGCCACCCTTAGCTCTGATGATTGCTTTGCACACTCTTGGCATTCTCTTGATGAGCTTCAAGAGGTAGTCACCTGAAATGGTTTCCTAACAGTCTTGAAGAAGTTCCCAGAGATGCTTAGCACTTGTTGGCCCTTTTGCCTTCACTCTGCGGTCCAGCTCACCCCAAACCATCTCGATTGGGTTCAGGTCCGGTGACTGTGGAGGCCAGGTCATCTGGCGCAGCACTCCATCACTCTCCTTCTTGGTCAGATATCCCTCACACAGCCTGGAGGTGTGTTTGGGGTCATTGTCCTGTTGAAACATAAATGATGGTCCAACTAAACGCAAACCGGATGGAATGGCATGTCACTTCAGGATGCTGTGGTAGCCATGCTGATTCAGGTTGCCTTCAGTCTTGAATAAATCCCCAACAGCGTCACCAGCAAAGCACCCCCACACCATCACACCTCCCCCTCCATGCTTCACAGTGGGAACCAGGCATGTAGCATCCATCCGTTCACCTTTTCTGCGTCGCACAAAGACACGGCGGTTGGATCCAAAGATCTCAAATTTGGACTCATCAGACCAAAGCACAGATTTCCACTGGTCTAATGTCCATTCCTTGGGTTTCTTGGCCCAAATAAATCTCTTCTGTTTGTTGCCTCTCCTGAGCAGTGGTTTCCTAGCAGCTATTTGAGCATGAAGGCCTGATTCACGCAGTCTCCTCTTAACAGTTGTTGTAGAGATGTGTCTGCTGCTAGAGCTCTGTGTGGTATTCATCTGGTCTCTAATCTGAGCTGCTGTTAATTTGCGATTTCTGAGGCTGGTGACTCAGATGAACTTATCTTCAGCATCAGAGGTGACTCTTGGTCTTCCTTTCCTGGGGCGGTCCTCATGTGAGCCAGTTTCGTTGGAGCGCTTGATGGTTTTTGCGACTGCACTTGGGGACACATTCAGAGTTTTTGAAATTTTCTAGACTGACTGACCTTCATTTCTTAAAGTAATGATGGCCACTCGTTTGTCTTTACTTAGCTGATTGGTTCTCGCCATAATATGTATTCTAACAGTTGTCCAATAGGGCTGTCAGCTGTGCATCAACCTGATTTCTGCACAACACAACTGATGGTCCCAACCCCATCAATAAGGCAAGAAATTCCACTAAGTAACCCTGACAAGGCACAGCTATGAAGTGAAAACCATTTCAGGTGACTACCTCTTGATGCTCATCAAGAGAATGCCAAGGGTGTGCAAGGGGGTCATCAGAGCAAAGGGTGGCTACTTTGAAGAAACTAGAATATAAGAGATGTTTTCAGTTATTTCACACTTTTTTGTTAAGTACATAATTCCACATGTGTTCATTCATAGTTTTGATGCCTTCAGTGAGAATCTACAAAGTAAATAGTCATGAAAATAAAGAAAATGCGAAGAATGAGAAGGTGTGTCCAAACTTTTGGCCTGTACTGTATATATATATGTATATATATATATATATATATATATATATATATATATAAAGTGATAGACCAGTTAATGGACAGGCAGGATTTTTTAGACTTTTTAAATATGGTACTGTTACTTTAAAAAAAAAATCAAACAAATGTTTTGAATGTTGCACATGTGCAGTAAGGAATGCGCATGTTTCAGCTGTTTGTCCTGGACTCCAAAACCTGGTGTTATCTGTCTAGAAATGGAAAGGTAAGTAACTGCTTTAAAAAAAAAAAAAAAAAAAAGATTTTGTGTCTTCAGTTGAAGTGTTGCTACAAAGTGTCTAACTGACATTCGTGCATAATTTACATTTTAATGGAAGGCACCGAGTGTTGAACAGTAATAAGGCTAACTAGAGACATGAGCTAAAGCTAACTGGTAGCAGGTGTTTAGACTGAGGAGAGCAGAAAAAGCTTTCGCTTATTGACTTATTCACAAAGTAGAAGTGTGGGCAGTAAAAACTGGTAATGCTGACCAACTTTTCTTAACATTAACTCCAGGTTAGTCAATCTGTGTGCGGCACCTTCTTCAAGTTCATCCAACACTCAGCGCTCACTGTGCTGTCACTACTGGCTCCTGTTGTCATGCTGTCTGAGGTCTTGCCCACATCAGACTGAACCTGTTTATTTGTTGTTCATTCTTTGAAGACAGTCGTTGCCACAGAAACACACTGAAAACAGAAAATAAGATGTAGAACATGGGCTTCAAACTGCAGTGTAGCATAAAACCAGTGTATGGGTTCAAAAATTAAGGTTTTTCTGCTCCCAGAACAAGGCCTGACTTTTCAGCCTCCTTCCTTTCATCGGCAGGATGTCTAAGACGTCTAATCTGGTTGTGGTAATTCTGTATAATAGTGTTAGTGTGAGAGACGCGGCCTTTCCAGCTACTCCTGACATAGACGGTTTCTGTGCAATGTCATCGCAGATATGTGCACACAGCCAGGGGGCAAAAAGCAGGACATTTCTCATTGTTTACAAGTGGATTCAAGCAGCAAAAAAGAAATAATGAGTTGTTGTGCTGTTAACCACACAAACCAACAAATGGATGAATGGAAAGTGTATAATATCCTGAGGGAATCTCATCCATTTGCCGAGAGAAGAAGATGATGATGTCTCCAGGCCATTAGAAGGGCTCACAATATCTGCAGTTTGAGACTTACCCTGCCATGCATGTGCAGTTAGCTGTTAGGATGTACCCAAGATCCCTGTGCATGTACACCAAAGCATCATGAGGCTGTGTCTTTAGTCCCTGTCTCTGGTTGGGCAGGGCACCTGCCCTCAAAGCACCAAACCCTGAACCTGTCAAAACTTTAAGTTTTGCACATGACCACAAATTATCTAATTATATACATCTAAAGATTTATATGCAGTTGTCCTTTGTGTACACACTGGGCTTCTCTATGAGATAACTGGATATGTGGTGCCATATGATAGCAGGACATTTGGACATATCTGAAATCCATTGGTCACTGGGAATATTATATGGGTCTGGTAGTTTCTCACTATTACTGAGGACCAGTTTCTGAGCTAATAGGTGCAGTCTGAGCTGCTTAGGCTGTTGGTCTGAGCCATCTCTGTCCCAGACCTAGCTAAGGAGCTATCAGATGTGTAGTGTAACGTATTTTACAGTGACATTAGCAGTTATTTTTTTCCTTCTAAATGTTGGCAGGCTGTTAAGTAGCCTCGTCATAAACATTTTTACTTTGAGTTTGTTAGCGTTCACTAACGTTACCACCATGCTCCTGATATTGTAGACATCCAAAACAACCATCACAACCTGGTAAGCTGAGTGAAATTCATGGACATTTCTGCAAGTGTTCTGATGTGTGGTGCAATGAAAGACAAACAGATTTTTCTATGAAATGCCATTTCATTGCAATTGAATCAGCAAGAACTTAAAAACAATACGACATCTACATTGATATCAATTCACTCCAAAGCAGTCTTTTGCCCCCTGTTGTGTGCACATCAAGTATTGTTTGTACACACGAAACCCGACTATAACAGGCTCCATCTCTGAGAGGGTCTGGAGTGTGTCAGCAAAGAAGCTAAGCCATGCTAAGATAAGATGCACAGAAGATTTCTTCTATTCTACTTATGCTAAAATTGTCATCCGAATCCATTCGGGAGTTTTTGAGTTATTAAATTCAGTAGCTATCAAGTCCATGAACAAATGTGAAAACATAACCCCATCCAGTAGTTTAGGTAAAGGGAGCGGAAGCGTTTTTAGGTCTCACTCTAAACATGTTAATCTTTTCGTAGAACCAAACTATTGAGACAAGATGTCAAATGGTCCACGAAGTCTAATGCTCTATCTTGGAGGAAAAGAGGAGGTGCTCTTTAAAACTTGTGTGGTAAGTACTGAAATTAACATGTGGTTAATTTACACTTTACAGTTTACAGGACCCTTGTTTCATGTTGACTGAACCAGACAAAACATATTAACATTTTGTTCTAATAAGCAGCCATTCGCAAATTGATTTAGTCAGTAAAGGTAACTGTTCTTTTTGCGTTCAGCCAGGATAGTGCAGTGATGGATCTCAAAAACAACACATAACAAAGATCCTGGTTGTTTGCGGGTCAAATGAAGGTTGTCTACAGGACACACCTGTCTACACGGTTGTTGAAGGCAAACAGGTACTCACTGATTATGGAAATGTGGTGAAGTCATGCACTCTACTTATGGCTCTCATTTATGCACTCAATCCTGCCTACCCTCAAGCATTACCATACACATTTGAAGGTGTTTCAGAAACTTGTCTTAGAACTGGATGTGTCAAAACCCTGAAGATCAAACTACTCTGGTGATGCTTTTGAACAGTGGCTTGCTGTTAACAGGTGTGTGCTGCTCCCATGGATCAGGATTTTAAGTGACTTTTATTGAACAGCCATCACATTACAACAACTTTAAGTGTTTTTATTTTCAAATTTCATTGTTTGGATAAAATCTGTGCATTTTACCAGTAATCTGGCATAACTTTACATTTTGGTGCCATTTTGAATTAAGATGCTGAGAGACAACAATTCTCATTGCAGTATTTTAATGTTATAAATAAACATCTTAATGCCTCCTTTATTTCATTTAGAGAAATTTGAGTTAGCTACATTTTATTACCTCCGCCAAGGAGGTTATGTTTTTGTTGGCGTTAGTTTGTCTGTTTGTCTGTCTGTTTGTCTGTCTGTCTGAGTGCAAGATAATTCAAAAAGTTATGGACAGATTTGGATGAAAATTCAGGAAATGTTGATACTGGTACAAGGAACAAATGATTAAATTTTGGTGGTGACTGGGGGTAGGGGGGCCACGGGGGCCTACTGATCTGCCTTGGCAGAGGTCTGCACTCTCCGAGTGCTTTTCTAGAAAAGACAGCGCAGACCTCCGCACATCATGTAACATGGCTTTTTTTTTGGTTCTTCATTGTGGCAGCAACATAATTCCATGGTTGTGTGCTTCATTTTATGACATTCTAATTTTGCTGAGGTTATTTTTCAGACAGGTTTTGTGTTTCAGTGCTTAAGTTCAGTTTGTTTTAAATGTCTATTTGTCCACTCTGGAAAATTATGCAAGTCAGATTTACAGAAAAAAAACAAAACATGCCGTACCTGGATAGAGGTGTAGGACTAATCTTTGTCATATCTGCTCCAGCTGACAGAACTGTAAATGTTCCTTTTCAAGTAGTCAAATACACTGTAGACCACCCTTGGAGCCAGTTTTGTGTTATTCAGTTAATTTGTTCACACTCTGATCTTTAAATAAAGGACTGCTAAAAGTTAAAAGTAATAACCAATGAGAGTTTTACAGTGTTTTGGTTTTGTTTTTTATGTAAATGCAAACATCTGGTGTAAAATGTATTACTTCTACTAAGATGGTAAGAATTATTTAATGGTAATTTTTAGTTTTTAGGTTAAAATGACTGCAAGTATTAACCTGCTTGAGTAAAACTTACTAGAATATTCTATATGGACACCATTTAGTCATTTGAAAAGTAAATAAATTTTATTTAGTTTTTTGGTTAAAAATATTACTTTAAATACTAATAGTCAGGTGGCTTAGTGAAATTACCATTACTGGTTGGATAAAATTACCATTTTGGCACAATGTTTCCTCTGGATCTATGAAAGAATATTAACCTAGGAGCCCCTGGAAATATTTCTACATAAAATACTAACTTCCAATATATTCAACACCAGTGATATAGGTTTGGGTCCTCTACCAGAGGTCTGGGAGCCTGAGGGTCTTAGCTGTTCCCAGGACTGTGCTCTTTTGGACAGAGCTCTCTGATGTTGTTCCTGGTATCTGCTGGAACCATCCACTCAGCTTGGGGGTCACTGCCCCTAGTTCCCCCATCACTACTGGTACCACTGTTACCTTCACACCTCACATTTTCTCTATCTTGGTATTTCTCGAGCTTCTTGTGTTTTTTCTTTCTGATGCTGCTATCACTTGGGATTGCACAATATGATGCTTTCATGCGCCTGGTAACAGTAAATTTGAATAATAGCATTAAGTCACCTGACCATAACCAGTTTGAGTAAAATGTAGCAACCATTCAGTCACTTGAAAAAGTAAGTACATTTTATTTAGTTTTTTCAGGTAAAAATTACTTTAAATATTACATGGTTTGAGCAAGATTTACTTAAAAAGTTCACATAACATTTTATTGAAAATATAAAGTGTTACTTGATGCAAACATATGTTTTACGTGATGTTAATATGTAAAGAATTCTTAATATTTTTGAGTGCAAATTCATACCAATTTTTTTTTTTTTTTTAAAGTAAATCGTACAAGCTATGGTTTGTCACAGGAGAATATGACCATCACATGCCTCAGAAAAAAAGCATTGTGTGGACAGGAATGAAATGTAAGAGTGTAAAATATATTTTAGTGTGTCAGCTTGGTTTATTTGTAGTTGTATTGAAGGTCGGGTTAATGATGCAGGATGGACAGCGGTGAGAGCCATAATGATCTCATTGATATGAGTTTAAAGTCCTCCTGGTTCCCAGACTCCCTCAGTCTCCTGTTGACACATTCTGGGAAGTCGAGGGAGATTTGTATGCATGTCTGTGTGTGTCTATGCCCTTATATGCGTGAAGGGGGTCTGCTGCAGAAAAGAGGTCTGAACAAAGAAAGGGGGCAGTATAATTGGCTTCAGCACTGCCAGACGACACAATGACATGGCCATTGATAGTGGAATGAGTTCTTGGGAGCGGCGAACCAATGGCGGAGCAGGAGACTGTTTTGCACAGGCTCTGATTGGCTGGCTAAGGGAGGCTGTCGGTCTCCAGGTAGCAAAGTGAACCTCGAAGCATATCTGCCACCCTCTGCCTCAAGAGATAGAGGGAGGAGGTGAAAGAAGGGGCGATGTGACCTCAGCTGGGGAGAAAGCAAAACAATGAATTTACATACATGCGCCGTACTCTGTTAGTGACTGTATGTGTCATCGGCCCTGTTTTCTCATCCCTTCTTTATCACACACTGTTTCTCTCCTCCTCCAGTCAGTGTGTGTGTGTGTGTGTGTGTGTGTGTGTGTGTGTGTGTGTGTGTGTGTGTGTATTTCTCTGGCTGCTTTTAGTGTCCACATCACCAGGGCCCTGAAATAAATGTGTTTCATTTGTCTTTAACTTGGCTGTACACACCAGAGCTTCTCTCTCTTTCACTCACTCTCTGTTTCTTAGAACTGTGGATTAAAGCCTTGCTCATTTGTTTAGATTGGACATTGCTAAGCTATCCTGCTGGTCCTAGAAAGAAATACACACTGATGTGGCATTTAAACTCTACAAAAACACAGTTTGAGTCACCGCTAAGAAAAACGAATTGATGTTTAAGTATGATAATAAATGTATGACGTGCATATTTGCATATTTGCTCTGTGTATCTGTGCATTTGTGTGCATATTTGCATCACTTTGAATTTGCGTTAAGTGGGTACATAAATTCACACACCTGTATTTTAGACTGTGAATGTGGATCTGCCTGCTTCATTTAGTCTCCCTTCATCTGCCCTCGTGTCTTAATGATATCCCCTTGATCAAATTACTCGGCTTCTTGTATAACACTCTGCATGTGACACACAATTAGCAGACAATTAGCATGGGCCAGTGAGTGTCAAACGATTGGCTGTGCCATCATACCACTGAGTGACATCTCCATCATCACAGCGCTACTCGAAGCACCAGGGTGCTCATATAAAAACAGGTCCCCAGAAACATTTTTGGTCTGATGTGTGAATCCTGTCTGTTGGTATATGAACCCTTCCTGTCCATTTGGTTTTGCTTCATCATTTCCTCTGACTGTCATGTGACTTCTATGCCCATTTGTCCTCTGTTTGCCTCTTGTTTGTGTGTTTGTTGATGTGGAAGTAAAGTAGTTGTCGTACTGGAACAACATGATGCTGGGAAAAAAACATCCTGGAGATATGAGATGTAAACAGATTAAATAAGCATGTCCTGCATATCAGCATGAACTTAGAGCGTCATTGTTATGAAAAGGGCTTTGATGTGTGTGAATGTGTGCACATCAGATGTGAACCAAGCATTAAATCCCATTAAAGAGCAGATGGAGGTTTTGTGCAAGCAATAATTTGAAGCAGACATTTGTAATATGCTGAAAACTTCAGTAATGATTCCTGTGTTACCAAAATAGACTGAAACAGTCATGTCTGCTGTGAGTTTTTGACACAGACTCAGTACCTTAAGTTTTGTTTTCCCCCTTATAATAATGATAATAATAATACATTTTATTTAGAGGAGCCTTTCTTGGCACTCAAGGACACTGTACAGTGAACAAGTAGAGTATAAAACAAGCAATAAAACATAGAGTAAAAAGTAAAAGTAAAAGGCAGGTTAAAAAACTGGACAACGCAATTGTGATCACAAAAAGAACGCGGTCCTAAACAGTTGAGTTTTAAGGTTTATCATCCTGTGCTGTATCTTTCTCTGGCATAATGTAAAAAAAAAAAAAACAGATGCATTCCCGTCTACCATTGATTTTCCCTTTAATTATAACGTATGTTAATCTATTCCCCCAAAATAATATGAGGCCAATAAAACACCCCCCTCCCAAAAAGTGAGGGAGACTGAGAGAGAGGAGAGTCTGTTCGCTTTGCAGGCTCTGCTGAAGGCTGATGCAAACAGAATATTAATAAGCACCAGAGGTCACACAGCCACATGCACAACCCATCTCTCTCTCTTTCTACTTCCCTAAAAAAGAAAAAAAAAACATACTTCCTGACAATGGAAAATAAATTCTTCATTTACAGTGAACAAATTATCAGTAGCAGTACAGATGACAGTGTAAACAAATCAACCTCGAGTGTGTCACATGCAGTTAAAGTGTCAAGTAGACAAGCCAAAAGGTTATTAATGTTGTTGATGGTCTTGACAGTGTGTTAATGTGGTCACTGCTGACTGATACAGGCTGTTGTTGTGAGTCAGTATGTTTATGGAAGTGACAGAAACACAAGACATGTAGACAAACCTGTCCGTCTAGGTTAACAATATCTTTCCTTTTTAACCCATAAAGACCCAAACAGCCACTGGCGACCAAGACCATCTACTCATCTAAGATGTTTAATACCTGTTGATCCACTAATCCTATCAATACATGTAAATAATTGGTGTAAATTGCAGTTTGTCGTCTTTTCATGGTCATCAGATATGACCCATTTGGACATTCAGAGGCTCCGTAGTTACCGTGGAAACACTGTCATCTTCTACAACATCGATTCACTAGTAAAACCCATGGAGTTGGATCAATGACAGTGGATGGAGACACTTGGTTTATGTTCAGTTAATGATACATTTTACTGAAAAAGTCACTTTTTCTTCAGATTTTTCTGTTTCTGATATAATAACCTTTGAATTTACTCTGAGCTTTAACGAACATCTGTATGATCAGTTAATTAAATGTAGGAAAATACACGATTTACACTGAAAAAAAATAAAATAAAATAAACAGGATAATATTACAATAAATGGTAATAAAACACTGAAGATAGGTTAAATATAGAGAAAAAAAATCATTTGGGAACTGCCACAAAAGTAGTACTTGGTCTTTATGGGTTAAAAATGATTGTGGTTCACTGATGGTTTGATCAATTATTTGTCCCCCTATTCCAAATTAGTTCCAAAAAGACACTGATCTTTAATTCCTGTCCTCAAAACCTGAGCTCTGACCGTCTGAAGAGTGTGTTGATCCAGAGAACAATGACTGTAATCATTGATGTGAAGAAGTTAGAGCAACGCTTCGATTCACGTGGCTCCCCTGAGGCTGTTGTGTCTGTCATCACAAGGGTTCTTATCACAAGGGTCTGAGCCCCTGCCCCATTTCCCAAGATCATTGTGTGCGTGTTAACTGTATGTCATGAGCACGTATGCGTTGTTTACATGACTCATTTTGTTGTAATATGTGGAAAAATGGCTGAAAGGAAGGATCATTGGAGTGTGTTTCTTATATGAATGTGTGTGTGTGTGTGTGTGTGTGTGTGTGTGTGTGTGTGTGTGTGTGTGTGTGCCCCTCCCTCCTGCCCCCTATCTGTCCATACACATCGGTGGAGGTAGTGGCGATGCCAATTGACCTACATTAACTCAGACTGCGGTGGTCTGATTTCCTCAGGGGACCATAAATATCTGGGCGCAGTATATATTGTATGTGTGTGATGGGTGTGTTTGTGTGTCCTATATAAGGCATGACCCCATCTGAAGAGGGGGTGTATGTGGTGAAGATAAGTCTTTCTCATCCGCAGTGACATTTAGGGGTTAAAATGAGCAGGTTATCAGATATGCTCCAAAGTTGACTGAGCTTTACTTTCTTGATTTCATCTCTATAGATTATTTTATGTGCTTTCCTTTTTAACGGCCTGTCATTCTTCTGGTTTTATAATTAAGCAGAAATCAATGCAACTGATCAGGAGTAAATCCCCATAATCAGCCTCTGAAAAACACAAGGAAATACTCCTTCTTACTCAGATTTTTGGGTCGTTAATTCATTAATCAGGCTCTTAAAGTTGAGAAGCAGCCTTTTATTATTACTTTGAATCAGTGTTTGATGAACATCTTTGCTTGACTGGAGCAACTTCAAGACTTCATTTTTTCACCTCCGGGTCTTTGTGAAGGTGATTTTTTTATTATGTGCCACTACTTGATAGACTACAGATGACAAAATGTTTGAAAAATATAATAAACACAATGAATCCACTTGTAAATTTTATGGGCAGATGCTCAGATGTTGTTAGAAAAGGGGACAAACTGTACCCTGATGATTCTGAAAGTCACGTATGAGTATTATATGTATATGTGTTGAGGCTATAACAGGATCAGAGCCATTTCTTCTCCTTGTGTGAGACAATAAACTGCTGAGGATGAAGACAGACTCACACTGCCAACCCCCCCAAAATACCCTCACTATGCCACGCACCTATTAGACGCAATGACATCATTCTTTGGCTTGGTAACCATGGTTACACTTACCTCCTGCTAGCAAAAATCAGCACCCATACCCGACTTTCCTTGCTTTTTACCTCCCTGCTTTCCTTGTCTTCTTTTGTCATGCTCTCTCTGCTCTAACTCACTTTGTCTATTCTCTTCCTTTTTTTTCTTTGCTTTATTAAAACTGCTCTTCTATATGCATTCATTTTTTTGTATTTATTTTCAACCCATCCCTTCAATTCCCTGCTACTTTTTTTTTTTCGCCCTCTCGCAGCACTCAGGCCTTCATGCATTTTACTGACAGGCTTTTAAGATTTTCCTTTCCGAAGCTTTGTTATAAAATGGAGGCTGAGGAGGTATTAGAGAGAATGCGGAGAATGAAAAAAAACACGCAGAGAAAGCGATGACCCACATAGACGCAGAAAACACAGATGTGAACATTTAACTGCTGAAAATGTGCTGCATCTGAAACGGCCTGATGGGTTGAGAATGTGACTCAGTCAGACATAAAATACTGATTGCAGCAGAGGTGACAAGAAGAAAAGATCAGGCCTGTAAACAACGACTGGACTGAGACTGGTGGACCGTTACAGTTGGACATTATGAGTCACAGCTCCATACCCATAACGTAAAGGACAGATCGGTCAAGTACTCCATTAAAATCTGTTCCAGTGATGTGTTTCTGAAGGAAGGAAGGAAGGAAGGAAGGAAGGAAGGAAGGAAGGAAGGATGAAGCGCTGCAACATTGAGGTCAGGGAAGCTACATCCCACAAGGATGTGCACTAAAGGAAGACATAAGGACAGGGGGCAGTGTGCTGCATTACAATCCATTTCACAGACAGGCAGAGTGGGTGGGGGGTAAACGTGGAGTATTAGAACCATTGTGCAGCTGTATTAGAGTAAGCAGCTTACAGTTCTTGTGCCTGGCTGCTTCTTTATGTCAAGGGGGGATAGGAAAAGGACAAAGAACCGACAAGGTTTGCATCGTTTTAGGGTTTTTTCTTATTGTTCAATCACCAAACCTGCTTCTCTTTGTTTTCGTCTGCCACATCTCTCTAATCCACATTAATTATTTGTGGTTTTCCCACTTCTCCCCCTTCTCCCCCACCCTTCTCAGAGTGATCATCCTGCCTGTGATGCCAACATGTCTTCCTCTTTTCCTACATGTTTCCCGGGAGGTGATCACCCCCACCCCACCCCACCTCTACCATCCCTTTATACCACAAGGCTCAGTCAGAGAGGGGGGGGGATGCTGGATAGTGGAGGTTGCCATGGAAACTGGGAGTCTGTTGCCAGCCGACATCATCTGTTGGTTCTCGGCGCGGAACAGGCATATGAATATTTGAGATTTATGGACACGGACAGACGAGTGACACACATTCTCTGGACTTCTACTCTGCCTGAGACTGAAATATAGTGAGGGAAGGAAAGAGAGAAGGGAAGGGAAGGAAGAAAGGCGGGGTCACGATGGAGGCTGACAGACCTTCATTTTGTCTAGTGCAGAGAATGCAGTTAATCTGGGTTGGGGAAAGAGTGAAGCAAGAAAATCTAAAATGGATGAAGAGACAATAATAGAGTTGGGGAAATGAAAGGATTTGTATGCTGACAGAAATGCAGAGTAGATGATGGTGGTGGTGATGGTAGTGGGGGGGGGGGGGGTGAAGAAAAATGGAGAGAGAGCAGAGGGAATGAAGGAGGGTGACGTGCCATGAGAGCAGTAAATTAGGGCACTGGAGCTTGTTTTTGCTCTCTCTTCTTTCCTTTCTTCTCCTCGTTTCTCAGAACATCCTGCAGTATTTTCTAATTAATCCTCTCGGAGGGTTCTCGCCATTGACCCACACACACATAAGTAATGATGATTCATCCAGATTTCCAATTGAGACTTGTGAAGTTTAATTGTGCACAGTTGGACTGCACTGCGTCAAAAAGCACAAAGTGGCACAAGAGCAGGTCATAATTGCTGTAGCCTCACTATTTATTTCCAGACAGAAATTAATGTGGATACACATATTTTTTTCCATTTGTGTCTTTATACCTCAGCAGTGTGCTGTGTTTGTGTAGATTTCCCATGCTCATACTCTTGTTTGTATGGCCTCCATGTGTAATGGTTTTAGCACCTGTCCCAGAGGCCTTTCATGGGGCAGTGTCTAAATTCAACAGTGCTGTCATTCAGACGGCTGTTTTCCCATGATTCCTATAGTTCAGATCCAGTTTATTATTCCCTTGTGCTTCAAAATATGCATCTTTCTCATAAAATTACACATTGGCCTGCTGAGTCTAGACTCTCTACTGCTTATTATTGTGGTTTTGAAATGAAAAGTCACTTTAAAGCTATTTGAGTTACAGAACAAAATGTTTAAAGCTCACTGTTAATTATTAAAGGCTTTTAAAGGGTATTTCTCCATCAGCTTCTGGACTACATTTCTACATGGACAAATCATTTTCAGGTTTTGTTGGCAGACAATATTTATGCTTTTGTGTCTTTCTCACTCATTTAAGTGAAATATTTTCATCCACTATCAGGATTTAAGATACGCATATTGGTTTGGTTCAGTTGGCTTCTTTGTTTGTTAACATTCTAGCAGCAAAACTATTGGTTGAATTCATACCAAATTCGGTTTATGGATTGCCAGTGACCCACAATAGATCTGACTGCATTTTGGGAAAAGTAGGTCAAAGTTCAAATTTTTAATGAATTTTTAAAATATTTTATATATGCGAGGGGCAGGGTTTGTTGTGCCTGCCACCACTTGTTATACTCAGATATGATCAAAGAAAACCAACACAGGTGATGATCTTTCAAAAGCTGTTTAGTTGTGTTTTATATTGTAAAATCACTATTTTATGGCCATTATTTAATATTTCAGGCAGATACAAATATGGATAGAATGCATTAATTCCAGTAGATCCAGTACTGTGCAAAAGTCTTAGGCCAGCATTAAGTCTGGTGTTTCTGCCATTTATATCAGTGTATGTACATAAGAAAAAACTAGCAAATATATAGACTGTATTAAAAAGAAAAACATTGTCGAAAAATATATGAAGACACTCCAAATATTAAGAAAAACTGGGATGCTCTGAAAAAAGCTTGGTAGCTTTGAAGCTAATAAACAACAAGATTATTAAAGAAAACATCTACGTTACCCATGGAAATTAAACATGTATTAAACCCAAATACAGGGAATTCTAAATATGTCAATATTGCCTTTTACTTAAATTTTTTGCCCTGCGATGAACTGGTGACATGTCCAGGGTGTACCCCACCTTCACCCATAAGTGGCTGGGATAGGCTCCAGCGACTCCTGTGACCCTAGTGAGGATAACGCGTGTTCAGATAATGAATGAGTGAATTAATGAATGAATATTTGAGGGTGGGTGTATTATGGATTTCTCAGTGTATCTTAATGAAGAGACTGAGTAATTAAGTTATGTGCTCATTACAACCCTGCAAAAATGACAAAGCCTAAGACTTTTGCACAGTGCTATATAAAAGTATTTTTTTCCCAAGTTGATGCTAAACTTTCCTTTGTCTGGACCCTTTTTCAAGCAGTTTAAAGTTTTGACCATTACTTGTGCATCTGGTGTTCTCTCAGTGTCTAATGACAGTATAAATGCAGTTCTATCGACTCCCCTCAGAGTTTGCATTCCAACTTCCAGTCTCAGGCCTGGCTGTGTCGGTCCAGGGAACAAGCAGTGGGGAGGGGCGAGAGCTTGATAGTGCACGCTTATTAGCCTGAAATATCCATGTAGCAGCTGCACCATTTCCGTGGCAACACCTGTCACCATGGCGCTGAGTTGTCGACATGCCTCTGTGTCAGGGTCTGAATGCTGCACATTTAAAGCATGGCAGACCTCTGAAAACACATGGAGCATGCACTTACTCCCAAAGCTAATGTCTCGGCATGTCCAAAATCTTATACATGCAGCACAACATCCTCTATATGACAGTGTTAACATAGAACTACACACACACACACACACACACACACACACACACACACACGCACACACACACACACACACACACACACACACACACACACACACACACAGTGTAGCAGATTTATTAAAGTAAGCATAGCTAGTGGAGCATTTGGAGCTTTTTGGCCTGTTTGTTCCATCCTGACATAATCTATTCTCTTTTTTCCAGAACATTTTCCATGTCATCATTTAGATGAGGAATTGTATGTTTCCATGACAACCACAGCGGTGGAGGAAGTGGATTAGATACTCTGCACTTAGCTGGGGGTGTGGTAACTGTATATGTGATGGCTGGACAGGGGGAAGGGGATGCTTATTGGGAATTGGGTTAATAAAGAGGGATTGGGGTTTTTAAATTGTGCATATACTATGTATGTGTGTGTGCGCATGTGTGTGTGTGTGTGTGTGTGTGTGTGTGTGTGTGTGTGTGTGTGACAGAGTGGGGGTTGGGGGTGCCCTAAAACCACACTGCAGCAGATGGAAAGCTTTGATCCCCTTAAAAACACACACTGTTCTGTCTTATTGAATGGATAAAGGACAAATTACTGTCTGTGATAATCTACTACCAGTCCCCTCCTTTATAGACTCCACCATGCACTTAGAACATGTAACACCTGATGCATGTGCTCCTCTCATCTTCTGCCTTTGTTATGTAGTAAAACCATGATGAGCTAGTTATCACCTCCCATGTATGCGTTACTTTCAGCTCAGCCAGGCTGTCTCCTCCACACACTTCATCCCTGTCTCCCAGTCTTCCCCTGTCTGATTTCCATCCTCGCAGCTGAGAAAACAGGCGCGAGAGATCTTGGCAGAAGAGACGAGGCAACAGAGACTGAGAGAGAGGGTTAGAGAAAGAGAGTAGAGAGGGGGCTTTTCAGACGAGGGGAAAAAAGGATCGCTGCTTTGAAAGGGAGCATTGTGTTGTTCTTCCACATTGCTACAGCTCCATCTCTGTGATTTAGTTAGAGTCAGCAGCCAACACATTACTGTGTCTCTTTAAATCAGGGTAGTGTTAGCCTTAGCAACGTTTAGGCTCCAGCGCTCCAATGCTCCTGCTCAAAGGCCTCCTCCTCTGTCAGCCAGAAACTCGCTGTTACTCCAGTTAACTTCGCCTGTGGCCACATTCCTGGAGACTTGAATAATAAATAACCACAGCTCATTTGGAGAGTCTGAAATGATTAAATATAGTGTAATCAGCAAAGCCTGTGCATGATGCTTAACAATGGGAGACAATGCATTTTGGTGATTTAATTTCATGTTAAACACTTTACTATAACCTCCTGAGACCCACCAATGCATTATTGTCCTCTGTAGGGGACAAAAGTCTCGAGGTTTTACTCAAAAAATACTGTCCATTACAAAGGAAATTCCATTAAAAAATGTACTAAAAAATTTTTTTTTTGAAAAAACTGTTGCATTATACAGTTTCCAATCAAGACAGTTATTTAATGTAAAAAAGCTAAAACCTTCTCTTTCCTGGGTCTCAGGAGGATAACCAAATTTCACCACATAATATTCCACAATCACATTTCACAAGACAAACTGTACTGTGTCAAAATTTTACATCACATGTTCTCATATGATATCTATGACCAAATTAGTTATGCTCATGTGATCATGAATAGTGATGCCAATCAATACTAACACTGGTTACACTGGGGTGTGATGCCAATGGTCAGGTGGTCTAATGATATCTTTTTGTCTCTTTTTGTGCCAATGACAATAAACTGAAACCGAACTGAATCTGAATTTATACTATGACCAAATTTCATGATACTAATGTATAACTAAATTCTATATCACATACTACACTGTGACCAAATATCATCTCTGATATTATTCCTTGACCAAAATCCATCATGCTATAACCAAATTTTACATCAAATGAGATACAATATATCTGATCATAGATACTGATATCAGTCATTAGTCACTTTTCCACTGACCCTCAAACTGTGCAAATATAAAAATATTTTTTTTAAAAATAAATAACAAGTATTAAAAAATGGACCTAATGGAAAAACGACAACTTCACCAAATCTCTCATTTTTCAATTACAAGTTGTTGCACTGGCAAGAGGTGGTTTTTCGAACATAGCGCAAATGGTATATCATGCAAAACTGCAATGAAAAGACCTTTTTCTGCAACTAGAGTCATGTGAATAAAAAAAAAAAAAAAACAGATGTTGATGGACGTTACAACAAGCGAAAAAGAAGTCTTAAAAGAAACATGGTGCGGTATGTGTGGACACACAAGGAAACTGAATCATTTTTTAATTTAGTACGGCATAGAGGGGTAATATATAATAATAATGAATATATCTGTAAATCAACATGACATTTACATCCATTGCCAAGTTGATGGGATGACTTCTCATGTCATCTTTCGATAATAAATAAACAAATCATCACATTTGTGATTTAATAGAAAAACCAACATTAGGCACTTCTGTTTTTTTTTACGTTTAGTAAATCCTGGTAAAGTTTTGCGCAGATGTCCAATGGAAAAGTGACTAATATGTATGGACACATAACACCTACCACCAAAATTTACATTATACTAAAGTATGACCTTATTTCACAACATGTTGTGTGTACTGTGACCACATGTGCCTAATCATGTTGAAAATATACATTCTCTGACTATATACTATAATTTACTTTCACCACAGTAGGCCCCTCAAACACTTTAGAAGCATAAATTAAACACATTCCTATATGAATAATTTTTAGAGCACATTGTCTTCATCTTCTTTATCACTGCAGGCTGTTGGCAACCTGAAAAAAAAGTAATAATACGTGAAACATTCATGAATTATTCACACCACTCATATAGAAACACGTATGAAAACCGCAGATAGTATAACATTATTACCCCACCATGGGAGGACATTGGTGACTACCTGAAAATGCCATAGAAATGGTTTGAAATTCCTCAGGGAGTTCATATAAATGTCAAAAACAGTTTAGAAATGTATTCCAGTCCTGGTCCAAAATAAGAACCAAAATCATGTGTTTGTCCTTTTAACAAACCAGTGGATCTGACTTCATTTTGATTGTGTGCCAAAGAGTCCAGATCTATTTTTAAAGCTGATTTCAGAAAAAACAAGGTTCCATTCCTTTCACTTTCTGTTATTTTTTTATGAGGAACATTGAACCAAACACTGCTTGTACAGAGCTTGTATTAACCCACTGCTATCTCCTCAAAGTAATCTGATGTCTGAAACTTTGCAAGCTTCATTTGGATTTAGTCATTTGTAAGTTGAATGTGGCAATAGATCCTATATATTTCATCCCAGAGTGGTCTCCCAGTAAAGTCCAGATTATACTGGTCTTTATCCCCTCTGTGTTTGCAGTGTGCATATCCACAGAGCAGTGCTCTGTCCTCCAACATGTGTTGACCCAAAACGTTGCGGTTCAGAGACAGCTGCAGGATGAGAGGAAGGAGGGAGAGTGGGGGGCAGGGAAGGAAAAAGAGGAAGTCGGGGGAGGGTTCCTTCCTTTAGTCTGATTACCGTGGGTTAAAAAAGTGTAAAAAAAAAAAAAAAGCCGCGGAAACTGACTTCCTGTCCCGCCGTGAGCAGCTTTTACATCATATCCTGCTCTTTCCTTACATGGCTTACATGGGGTCCTCCTCAGGCCTGAAATGAGATCCTTGTTTCCTCTCACTGGGTCTTCGTGGTAGCTCACACACAATGAGAGAAGAAAGAGGTAACTCCACTTTCAGCACTAGAAGAGAATCAGGTCAAATTAAAGTAAAGCGGCTATGAGGCATTTCAAGAAATTAATTTGTAATGACTTTGTTAGTGTGTGTGAAAATGTCTGCTTTCTTTACTGACTCACCACATATGTCAGAGTCACCACATGTCTGTTTGCATGTGTCAGGATGTGACGATGCCTACTATTCTTACTTTTGTCCTGGCTGTTTCAGAACACAGGCGGCTCATTGTCAAGTTCCAATCTGCCCCAGCCTCAGCTCCTTGGATAACCCTGCCATACATCACTAGTTTGAAGTTTTGTGCTTGTGTGTTGTTCTTTTGTGCACATCTCTGTGTGTCACTGTGTGTATAATCAGTGGGAATGTGCTTAATTAAGCAAGATAGGGTGGGGGCATAAAGGGGGCAATAAAAGAACAATCTCCCCATTCTACTGGGTTTCCCTTCTACAGGAAATAGATGACACATGGGGACAGTGAGGACAGCAGGAGTCTCTGTGAGTCACAGGATGACTAACATTAGCTGATAGAGTAACTCTACAGCTGTTTTAAAGCCTGGTAGTGAATGCACATACACACATATGAATAATACTCATATTTCCTTTGTTAGGTCACTTAAAATTCAAAATAGCTCTCAAGTGGAAGCACCCAGAGTGAATCAAACTGGGACAAACCCACACCTCTGACTCATCCACTTGTGTGTGTGTGTGTGTGTGTGTGTGTGTGTGTGTGTGTGTGTGTGTGTCTGAGACATTCTGCTCTGCCATGTTTCCTGCATATGCTTTTCTCAGCGTTGCCAGGTTTGTCTATTGGCTGAATATATTTGTCTTTCTATAGGTCAATCAGACCCTGAACAATGCACACATTTGTAATGAAGATACGGAGAACAGAGGAAAGCATCCAGCGCTGGGGCTGACAGTTGTCATGGCAACCACATAATACAATAAGCCTGGAGTCGGCCATTTTGGGTATTCTGGTCTGTTTGATGTTGGAAGGCTGATGTTACGATATGAGTCATAGTATAAAAATAAAACAGTTTATATTGAATAAGTCCAATGCTACAGAGATACTTGAAATGTGTCTCATAACTGCTATTCTGGTTCAGTTTTTGTCAAATTAAACTGTAACCTTAATCCAGAAAAACTGGGTTATCTAAGAATTGACGTCGCGCTTAGTTAATGGACAACATACATGTCATCTCCATCCATCCAGATTCTCAGTCCTTCTTTCCATCCCCCCACATCTGCAGGGCTGCTTCTTTTGTTTTGGTCAGTGACGTCTCATGGGCTATTTATAGGGACGTATGTTATTGTGTAAGACTTTGCAGAAGGCACAAAGAGCCTGAGCAGGCCGCCATATTCACTGCAGCTGCCTCAGGATCTCTAAAAGAACCGAGTAAAAATGAAGCTCCAATAAGAAGAGCTACAGATGTGACAATGGACATCTGTGAATTTAGGCTGAAATGAAGCTGCTTATGTTGTATGAATCTAGACATTTTAGTTTATCTTCCAAATGCATTGTCATAAGTAGTTTTGTATTTTCTATTTAGACACCTGCAGACATTACACATTATGGAATCAGTTGTTGTCCAGTTTGCAACTAGTGGTTTCTACGTCTGTGTGACTGATTCTGTGTGATTATTCATTCAAAAAACTTTGCGTCTTTTTCCAAGTTAAATATATGAAGAAAATATGTCTTTATTCTTTCTCTTGTTAAGTGAATCTATTCAACTAATTTTACTCCTTTTAAGATTAGATATATACAATAATGATATTAGAATTTATCTTATTTACACAGATTTGGATTTTTTTTATCATTTTAAGTTGACCTAAAAGCAAAGTTGAAATTAATTATTGACTCATACTTTTCATCCAACAGTATTTTAATGATGCTAAACTGGCACATATGATAAAAATGATCTGAGAGTTTCAGTACCTGGAACATCATTTTATACTCTGTGTTTCCCACAGGGAACTGTTATTCAATTAATAGCATTAGTGACATAAATAATGCACAAAGTAGAATTATTCAGAAGCAGGAGCCCATATATTAGTAATAGGTTACACATAGTAGCACCAAACAAACTTGCACAGAAGACATTTATAAATGATTTCAGAATCTTTTTATTTGAAATGTCAGTGTTTAAGAGAAAATAAAACAGCAATATAAATATTAGCATAAAAATAAGAGTAACACAGGGGTAAAGCATGGGAGCTAAGCATTTGATAAGAAAGATAATACAGCAGGATAGAGTAGTATTAATTCAGCAGCGGACGGACTTACACATATATAATATTTATAATCATTTGTTCATATGGACAGAAAGAGAATGAGAGGCATTCTTCACAAATGCACAAGATAAAATCACCGCAAAAGAACATTAAGAGGTTACAGAAGGATAGAAACATTTTCATATTTTTTTGTTTTGTTTCTTTACTGGGTGATAAAAGATAGTAGAGAGAAAATGAACACAAAAATATGCGCAACACATATCACAAGTTAACTAGTCTACGTGTGTCACTTTGTTTACTTATCTAAAGTTATCTTTAATTCATTTATTTACACTGAAGAGTTAGTTGGCTTTCATGGTGCTTAGTTACTACATTGCAACACAAACTGTTGAAGAACATCTCAGATTTTAATTCATTACAGATTTTTTTTTTTTGTGTGTGTGGTTTTCTCATTTTTCTTGAAAAACAAAATGCAACACATTCCAGTAGTAAGCCACGTCTTGTGGAGAGGGACTTTTATTTTGAAAATGTTAGACGTGGTCCCTACTTTACAAACAACTGGCTCATACCATCAACAGGACGTTGTTTATTTACAGTGGGGGAGAGCCTCGCAGACCAGGGTGTGGAGGGGGAGATGTGAGTGGGACACAGGATGAGGTTTTCCATGGATTTGAATGGAGGACAGATATTGAACTTCTGACACCTTCATCTTTCACAAGTGGTATCTTATGCAGGTACAGCTGTGCTTGGCTCTGTTGACCTTTACCTGGGTCAGTGCATTGGACAAAGTTTTGGAGGTGAGTGGGTCAACAGTGGATCCTCTGTACATTCAGTGGTTGGAGCCAAGGTCATTTCCCACTCTTCTGGTGTCAACTCCACCAATGTTCCACTCACTACACCCTCTCCACTCCCTCTATAACCTAGCCTTCAACCTGCCTTTTTTCATGCAGTTGAATTGAGGCAGGGGCCTGACAGACAGATGGACGGCAAAGTAAAGACTTCATATTTTCCTCTATGCTATTGAGTCTCCCAAAGAAAAAACAAAACATGTGTCACATCAAGACATTTCTTCAGCACTTCAGGGTAGTGAGGGGAATACTCCATTGTGGCCCTAGAAGCCTACAAAGTGTCTAGAAACTCCTAAGCACTTAAGTTTACCACATCTATGCGTTTCCCTAAAGAATGAAGTGATTACTACCCCTACATCATCTCATCTTCAGAATACGAACAGTGCATTTTTCATTGTTTGGCTCTCAACGTGGGGTAGTGAGTGAGGGGAGAACACGAGCTGGGTGTGGAGAGGGGAGGGTAGAGGATGCAAGGCAACAGAACAATGTCAGTGCCCATCTGGAGATGTTAAAAAAACAGAAAAGAGGCCAGACCCTGCTGCTGTGCCACCTGCATGGACAGCATGACACAACACCATGCTGCCACACCCTCTGCCAACCTTTCCTCTAGGTGCATGCTCAGGTCATAAAAATATCAAGAGATTAAAATCTTATCCTTTAAACTATGATTACAAAAGTAATTTTTCATTTTGTGTCAAGTAAATGCTACATGTGCATTATATTGACCTGCGATTGGTGGGAGGAGAATAGACTCAGGATGTCCCCCTCTTTGCTTTTGCAATGCATAGTTTGCAACACTAAACTAGTATATGTGGTTTGAACCTTATAGAGCATGCAGAAGAGTTTTTAATACCTGTCAAACAACAGCCTTATATCTGCAGGAGCTGCTTAAAGATCCTGTAAGGCTGACCCTATATAAGAATCTAATGGATGGCAACTAGTGTACTTTACAATAGCAAACTTTCCACATCATGGAAAGAGCAGGATAACTCCAACATGAAAAACATTAACATTTCATCTCTGAATACATCACCGTGTATATAGCCTTGTCATCCCAGCAAGGTTCCGTATACTGAATCTCTTTGTCCAAGTTCACTGGATTTGACCAAAACGAAAAACGAAGATCACAATAACCCCCCATACCCATCCAGAAATATCTACCGACACAGATTATATGAGCACAGCATGACTTAGAAACACCAGCCTTCAGCACATTCTGATTCCGCAAGGCCCTCAAGACAAACTTTCAAAGAACCATCAGCATCCTCCATGTGGTCAAAAGTGATTTCTTGTCAGTATTTAGACAGCATGATTAACAGCAGAGCAGTAAGATACCAAATGGGGGGATATGGGGGGTTGGATTTCTTATCAGATCAGGCCGGGCCAATCTTATCGACACATCTCTATCCTGCTTTACTTCTTCTCCTTCTTGGTGGACTTCTTCTTGGAGGCCGGGGTCTGGGCAGCCTTTGGGGGCTCAGGTTGGCCTGTGGCTTGGGGTGGGGGTAGAGCCTGCTGGGTGGCCTGCTGGGCTGTGGCCTGCTGCTGCTGGGGGTTGGAAGTGAGGGTGGCAGTGCTGCCCGGGATGTAGACGTTCTGGCGATAGTCAGGCACATGCTGCAGGGTGAACTGGGGACTGTAGCGGGTGCTCAGGCCCATGGTTCCGGGTCCCAGAGTGGCCGTAGCCTCACTCACTTCTGGTGGAAAGAGAGACAGAGTGGGGGAGGAGGGGGAAAGAGGGGAGAAGAGAGCAATAAACTTGTTAGACGACAATGCAAATAATAGAATAACAGTTGTACAGTTATGCAAGAGTGGTGACATAAAGATAGACCAGAAAACACAAATTCAACAAATAATTTTTAGGCTGTAAACAGGAGATACATGAATTCAGGCTGGGTACTGAACTGTGATACTTTTAGGGCACGAAGCAAATTGCTAAGATACTATCAAGTGTCAAAAAATATTATTTGAGTATAATGTGAAGTTGAAGCTTCAATCTCATCAGTGTCAGTGCATTCAACGCACTCAAACAGCATCTATAAATGTACGAAACCTGGAACTGAAGCAAAAGTACTGGGGCCTGAAATTGTTTCAACAATCATGACTGAAGTTAGATACTGTGGAAATACAATATGTAACACATATCCCCAAACTGAAGGCAGAAATGGTGCAGAGAAGTAACAATCCTCAGGGTATAGAAACGGGGAAAAAGCAGCTGTCTCTCAGTGATTTCCTTGTGTGTATAGTTTTCTATCATGCAAGCACTGGGGCTCTGTGCGCATGACGTATCTGCTCTGCTCATAATTCTCCTACAGCCCCTGCAATGCAGAGCCAGACACAAGCGCTCCCTCCCCCATCCTGAAGCTCCTTTCAGCTTATAAAAACACAGATGCACGTGAGCACCGTCAGGCTGCATATACTGGCTTCCATAGAGGCAGGGCAGTAATTTAGAATGTTACCCTTGTGTGCTCTCCTACTTCACTGTACATTCATAGTGAAATTAACTAATGCAGAGTGACGACCTTCAGTATTCATCGTGTGTCCTGTTTGTTCCCTCTGTTCTGCACAAACAGTTCATGCTGTTTAACTTTGTGCTGGTATACAGGTTCTACCTAAGCCCGAAGAAAGATGAGGAATCTGTCTCTCTGTTAACCCCAGTGGAAAAATTCTACACCACATCCGGTTCAGTGTTAAAGAGGGAGACGTGTGTGTTGTGGAGAGGGAGCCGTGATGTGTTAATTGTTAAACTAACAGTGGAAACAATGAGTCTCTTTGGCAAATCTTGTCCTGTTCATCCTTCCACTATTTTTCTGTGTGCTTTGCTTTTTGCTGTCATTGCATCTGAAGGCGCTCAGCTTCATTTTTACAAACAGATTCATGTATATTTTCATGACTTCCACAGTAACAGCCCCAAGATGAGTCACTGTGTGTGTCCTATTGTGCTGCTAGGTAGTGACTGCAGAGAAGGGACAGTAGAGTCAGATGTGTGTACATACATGCAGCAGCCTAAAGGCGTCATACTGCATTAGATAATGACTGTACATGTGTCGACCTATGGCCCTCTGCTTGTGACGAAATACTGTGCATGTGATCAGTGTGTATAGTGAAAACATGCGATTCATGTTATTAAATTCAACACATCAATTGTTCTGTTTATCTGAGAAACTGCAGGTAGCTACTGTACTTCCCACACTGAACAACATCTGTGACTTTCTCTGACACACAAATAGAATACCCACTATGTCATGGAAACATCAATGCCGACAGAGAGATTTATCAATGAATGGGTCTGGGTAGTTGCCTCTCAACAAAACAGAAACCTAAATAAATTCACTCCAGCCTACACAGCCTGGCAGAGCTGATAAAAAGAAGAGTCTTTCAAAAGAGAGGATAACCTGATAAACTCACTGGAAGATTACAAAATAAACGACAAGGTATTGGACTCACCGTTCGCTGCAGCCATCAGGGCCTGGAGCTGCTCAGCTTCAGTAGGGGGCTGGGGCCAGGGGCCAGTTCCCATGGCAACCTCAGGTCCTCCGGTTGCCCTGTGACAGAAATGAGGAAAGAACAACTGTAAATAACTGGTGCTTTGTCCTGTCCAGTGTGTGTGTTTTACTGATTTGACAGTTGGTGGTTTATGATGTAAAGGCAAAGCAGCTCACAGAGAAATATACAGCCTGAGGAGATCTTAGCAAAGATAACAAGGAGGATGTATAATATACAAAACAGGGTGTGTCTCAAACAAAGGCAAACTCTAAAACACACTCATGTTAAGGCAGGTAATGTGTCTGCACACAGACACACAGTAGCAAGCGTGTTTCCACATTCACACACAGTAAACATTGTACAGTCTTCACACTCTTTCTAGTATGGCCATGAGCCTTGCCCCATCTAGTACCTGATTAAATATTTAATGATCCCACCTGTAAGAGGAAATAGCTGTCTGCATAGTCACACATGCAGCGCTCAGTGAGCACTAAACATTTCCATCTGGGTGAAATTCAGCTTCAAAGACTTGTTTATTTAAAGTCGGCAATTTGCATTTGGGGGAACAAAGGAGAAAGCTGACCTGCAATCTATTATGTACACCTACTCTTTTCCATTCCCACACTGTGACACACCAACACAATCTCTACTGCTAACATCTAGGTCTCTACACTTTCAAACTGGCTTTGCTCCTGTTCCCCAAGCGCTACTAAACATCTCTGGATTTTAGCTGGAGGTTGTGGTTTGCCAGGAAACTGAAAGATTTTATGTCATTGCAGAACATTTTATCAGAATAAAAAATACTGTGACACCATTATGAAAGTCCTCACATTGTTGCATAGTAAAAACAGTATAGCCTAATAAGGTCTCCCATCTCCCTAAACAATATGTCTGTGTGCAATACATTGTTTATTTGACTGTTCTGGGCAGAGACAAGTCACATGGCTCCATTTAGTGCAGAATCGTGGCCATTTAGTTGTTATGACACCAAGTATTTCTGAGTGTTACTTATTAGAGACCATATGCATTTACATCTTAAAATGATTTACTTTTCTGATGTAACACGATAGGACAACAAGGCTGTAAATGTGTGGATATGAATTGAAATATTCAGTGTTCTCTATTCAAAACTCAAACCTCCTGGACAAATTGGACTGCTCTGGGGAATTAGGAAAAAGTAAAGGACACAACAAGGGAAAAAGTGAAAAGACAAAACCAGCGCTCTGCTTGAGAGCAGGTTGCCAGGTCTTTCTGCCAAAACTCTGAAGTGGTTTTCACTTAAGTGCCAGAGAGAGAGACTGAGAGAGAGAAACATGTACATCCTGTGCCAGGCATCAATGAGAAACAGGCTAGGTTAAAGTGTGGTCACCAAAGACACAGCAGCCATTTTGGGCCTTTTCACATCACTTAAGATAAAGGTAATGCTTCGTTTGTGTTAAATTAGCATCACATTGTACTTATCACATCCTGTGGTGGTGTTAAGCACTTCCTGTGGTCAGGATTATCACTTCCTGTGGGTAAGATTGTAAACTACAGTCCAGGGGGATGACTTTGGTTTTCCAGACAGTTCTATCTCTTTTCCTGTGTAAACTTGCATAATTTATCTCTCTGGGTTTTTCCTGTTGTTTTACAAAGAATCTTGGGCATCTCAAACTTCATTTGGATCTCTAAAGACAGTCACATGGTGTCCATTATAATTTCTGTACATGAATTTCTTGTGCAGTACTTTTTTTTTGCTTTAAAGAGCTGCATTTTAACCCCAGGCAACATACATTTTAAAGGAATCAATCACACAGCTGTCTGGATTATCTTTCTTGCCGTCATCCAGCTGATAAATCACATGAAAAAGCCATATGTGGTGATGTTGAGCTACCACCATCACAGACATACATCAAAGACCACAGTGTATGGTAAGCCAATCCTCTGGGGGAGAGAAAACAAGAGCTCTCAGACTATAATATGACTAAATGTATAGCACACATACAAGGCATAGCAAATCTACAAAACACTGCACGTAAAATCAAGAGTCACAGTTCTTTCTACGCCACAGCAAGCATTGTGGCCTATGCACATCGATCAACAAACCCCATCAAACTTTCAGGGAGACTAACAAAAGCTATGGGTTAGATACATCTACACACAGCACAGCACTCAACTGCAGTGCACTACCTAAAAGATTTTAGTCACTGTCTGTCCTTAATAGTTGATTCGTGAACAGGTCCTTCTAATACTCGGCAAAACTGAACACTAATCAGCTATTACGGACAGAAAGTGGCCATATAGAGTCGAATTCTATATTAATACCTTGTCCCACTCTTCGGCGTCCATCGTATGTGTGTACCGTATGGCATGTGGGGACTAAAAACACAACAGGTTATACAGTCCGCAAGAACCATTGTGTATTTGACTGCTGGCTAGGGGTAGTGTAAGAAATAGAAAAAAATGCAGAAAAACTGTGGTCTAACTCTCAGTGGAACATGTTCAGTCTGTCATATCTGTTTAAAATTCTAGAAAATGGAAAAGTTATTTGTTTTAGTTTTTACACAACTTATATAAATTATAGCTTCATGGCCTCAGTGTTATTCAGAAATGGCAATGGCATGTGTTTGTGTGTCTAATATTTTCCTGACTTGGCTCAACTGAGCTTTTTGCCCCAGCTGGTACATCTCAGGGAGAAACCCTGACTCATACGAAGTGTTGTGCAACCACTGCTGTGAAAACTGTTACTGCACGCAATACATTTTGGTTCACACAATCTAGAAACATAGAAATTATCAACCACCAACACTCGCTGAAAGAGCTGAAAATGCAGAATTAATCTATCATCATTGTGAAATCGCTGATCCCTGTTAAACTTGTACATTTTAGAAGGCCATACTCTTTGATGGCTGATAGGAAAGAGAGAGCATGAAGGATGAATACACCGTCCCATCCCCCCACTCGTTCTGGTCACCGTCCCTCATCAGTAGCACTGAGTGATGGTGCACAAGCTCAGAGAGTGCAGAGAGGAGAGGAACAGGAGGAGAGGGGGAGGGGGAGTGGAAGCTGCGGCAGCCATTTTATAAAGCAGCCTTCAGACAAGCAGAGATGCTCATTCTGGGTCAAAAACCAGAAGTGTAATGCACTGAACTTTCATGCATTGAAATACAACCATAAATTACATCACTACCATGTAATTCATCGTCAGATTCCCATGGTTGTATTATGACTATAATGTCCATTGTACTTAGCAAATTCCAGTACTCACCACCACCTCTTTTTAAGTTCCTCATCCTTCAGTACTCCCTCTATTGCAACAATAAATCTGTTTTGTGCTTGACATTATTTGTTTGTGTGTTGTAGTTTACTTACCCACTGGGTCCGGGTCTCTGTCCCTGTGTGAAGCGCCAGTCATTGTTGGGGGGCTTTTGCTGTGAAGAGACCAGAAAAGATTACATTAATGTGTGTTTTACTATAACTGCGGTGCTCCTGAAGTGTACCTTTCAGTTCATGTGATGTGGCCATGAATAATGTATGCTTGTGTGTAGCCTGTTGTGCCTCATAGACAAGCTCTCCAGTTTTTCGGTGATGGTAAACAGAGAATTACAGATCACAACAAATATCTGTATGCACAGGCCTCCACGTTGTTCCAAAAGCTGAGGGGCATGAAATACTGCAGAGGCTAAACTCAGAGATGACGCATAACATGACACATACACAAACCTGGATCTGCTTATAAAAGAGTATTTAAAACTAAAAGCAAAAGGATCATCAAAAAGATAATTACACAATGATGTAACATGGGTATTTAGAAGTAGAGAAAAATAATATGCTTATTCAACATGCTAACAGGGACTGGCATAGGAAGACAAATAAAGGATCGGTCTAAAATAAAGCCTACAATGCAGCAAAACTATTATATCTATAATATGTTGGGGATTTAAAAGGCATATATTGATCACCTTCCTGCATTGCTAACCGAACTCCTGCAGATCTCTTTTAAAATCCTCTTAATAGGGCACAGAGAGAGTTCTTAACACACCAAACTGTTTCATATATTGATACCGAAGCTTTACAGAGATAACAGGAAAGCTCAGTCGTCATAACAGTCTCTTGTCTATCTCATCTCTGCATGTCCCTCCTCCTCTCTATTAATGCCTTTGAGCCCATTGCACTGTTGTCCATCTCCACCTCACTGACCATGTCACCATGTCTTTCCCATCTCTCTAGCTCTTTGCCTCTCTCTCAGGCTCTCTTGTTGTGCAGTGATGCGGTGAATAGAGCCTTGGCATGGCTCCAGATTCTGCCGCCTAATCGACACAAGAGTTCCCTGGAGAGAGAGGCCAGCAGGATGATGTGCTGCATTATTAAAAGAGCTGTTTTACCCTAGGGAATGATGGAATGAAACAAGAGAGGAGGACAGAAAACAGAGGGAGAAAAGCCCTACAAACATACCTCTACAAATTGAACAGTGTGGCAAAACAAACTGGAGACAATGATTGATTGAACATTATGTAAAATGTAATAGTGTGAGGAATTGGGGATATTTAATTTTGCAGTAAGTAAAAGTAATTAAAAGTGAAAACAACCAGCTCAGGGAATGAAAGAAATGCCTATCTAGAATTTGTGAAGGTCTGATCATAGGGTGATTAAATGAGTGAAAGACTTGGTTGCACAACCATGTAATAGAAATGTTAAACAATCCTACAGTAGTGTTGAGTGGTGATCATTTAGGAGAATCAGCCTAGTCCTTCTCAATTTAACAATTAGAAAGTCCATTAAAAAAGATGTAGATCGAAGCTTACTGGATGTTAAAATACCCTGATCTGCTCTAAGACTATCCTAGAAATATGAGTCTGTGTTGGCGTGGATGTGTCTAAGGTTTGGTAGTGAGAGAATGAGGGTGTCCATACACAGAGAGGCCCAGCATTCCAGCTGTGTGACACACAACACACTCACACGTACTTGGTATTTCCAAGGTCAGATCCCACTATAGGCGTGTGGAATAAATGGTAACAGACTATGTGAAATACTGGACCCGACTTTTACTTAAGTTTGAATATAAATAGAGTGATATACTGTACTGTGATCACACGTCCCTGTGGACAGTTTGGATGTTTTTACATTACAAACAGATCGATGACATTAATAATTCAAATCACTTCTACACAGTAGCAAGTCAAGCTTAGAGGCTGAAACAAAATTCAGACTTTACCAAGTTCTAAACTGACGACTGAAAATAATTTTAATGAGCAGTTTAATGGCACCAAGAGATCAACACCTAATTGAACTTAGCTCCATATTTAGCCGTGTTTGTTTATCTCTGAAGTGAGACATTTGAGATGAAAGTATTCAAAATGTCTAGGACTTTTTGTGGATTACGGTCCTAAATTCTCATCCAAAAGACATGTTAATAACAGCCTGAAATTTTTAAAGAGTCACCAGTCAACTCCTTTTTTGTGTTTAAGTTGAACAAGAGATTTACACTGTAACCTGACGGAGCAGTTCAGCTACTACTGTCTTTAGCAAGAAGATGGATATTCAGTGTGTGAGAGCTGCCACATCTGGATTTCATCCAGGATGTGTGTAAGCATGTGTATGTGAGCATAACATCTTTTTACAGGTTAACCTTCATCATGCATGAAAGTGATGTACAGCCTGTGAAAAGTGAAAACAAGTGAAAAACTATATTTTCCACTGGATAGGAGAGAAAAAACTGAGCACATGGAAACAAGTCTAATTCTTTTTCAGATACAACATACACAGATTATACTGGAGTTAAAAAACATGTTTCTGTGCTGCACCTGGTGATCTGAGAAGAGGAAGTTCTCTCTGTTTTGTTGGTCTGATAACCTTCAGCGTACATGTAAAACCACACAATATAACCTTCAACACGTACTGACCAACACACTCACTCCCATGCTGTTTCCTGTCTGTCATACACTGTGTTAAAAGACAGTGTCCTCATCAGGGTCCACGGGATGCAAACACTAACATTCTAGATGGATTTAACTGTGTATACATGACTCAAATGAGATAGAAGTACAACTTGTGGTGCTTCACATTAATTCCTGTCCCTTAAGACCACCACTAAAATCCAGTGTCACTGAATGACGTGAGCCTATTTGTCAAAAATTCAACTTTATGATCGCCAGAGAAATTTTCCAAACATTTGGCCTTTCCCACTACAAATGCCAACTCTTAAACTCCCACATTCAAGAGTAATGGCTAGAGCACAACTATGTTTATGTAAATATATTCAAATCTTGAACGGATACGTCTGATGCTACAGAGACATGACAGTCTGCCTTGTCCACTAAGCCAAAACATTTGTCATAATAACACAAATATTACTCTTTCAGTACAAATTTATATACTATAAGCCAGCGGGAAGCATGATTTTTTTTATTTTATTATTAATAAATATTTTTAAAGAGTCGCAGAACAGCACATTTTAAGTGAAGACAGAATACAAAGTGGGGCAGTGGGAAGTGACAGGAAATCAGGCACTGAAGCCTGAGGGTTCCTGCTAAAATGACACACTACTGGAGGCGCCTGATGCTTTGTACACACACGCTCAGACACACATAAACACCCACTGAGCTGCCTGTCAATGTTTCACACGTGTGTGTGTAAAGCCATCTTCTCTTTTCCTTTATCTACTCCTCTATCTCCCCTCCTCTGTTGTTCTCATAGCACACGTGTCACTAGAGCAGAGAGACAGATGGTACCCTGCTGACCTGGGGGACAACCTAATTCAGCCCACACTGAATGTCTAGAACAAAGGAAACATCTTGTGTGAAGCAGAAATAAAGTTATTCTGGAATTACTGTGGAAGAGAAAAGTCAAAACACGATATGGGGATTGAGGATGTGAACACTTTTTTACTTTATACTTTTTCCTTCCATTGAAATCCCCTTAAATTAGTCATTCAGGGAAAACTACTGTCAGACATTTTTATCACCCAACACATTTCCGCTACATCAAACCACTAAACAGGTTGTCTGTGTCTTTTGCGCGTGATTATTATCTGGTTATCCTAAACAAATACAAAGGAGTGCCACTTCAGGCCAATGATTTAATATTAGGAATTCGATACAGCTGTGGAGCACAAACACACACACACACACACACACACACACACACACACACACACAGAGGACAGCCTTGATCATGTGATGTTCAGTGCTGGAACCAATCACCAAAAGTTCAGAGGACAACAGGAAGTCAGGGGTCAGGCCACTGACCCACTGAATTCCTGTTTTTTAGCTACTGCTTCATTCTTTCCCCCCACCCCTCCATCCATGTTCTTTCCTTTGGCCTTTTTCCTTTCCTTCACCCCCATCTCTCCCTCTGTCATCCTGTTCCCCTCTGTCTCCTACTCATTCAACTGAGCCAACACCGCAGGACCTATTTTCATCTGTTTGTCTCCTCCTCTCCATCTGTTAAGAACTCTTGTGTTTCCCCCCTTTTCCCCTTCCTCTAATCATTTCCTTCAATATCTCCAGCTCCACTTTATCTGCTTCATTTTCTCTGTCTTCCTTAATCATATAACAATTCTTTGGAAGCTCAGTTACTGAAAGTCAGAGATGGTAACCTCATTTCCAAGCCATGGGTTAGATTATGTATTAAATTTTTTCATTCCACATCCACACAAGCCTGTCTTGTAGTAAGACAAATCCCTGTGAGTTTTTTTCACCATTCACAGAGTGATTTTCCAGTCACATTCCAGGTAAAATACTGCAAAGCTACGTGACGAGGAACATATATTTACAGATTTAGTATGAAGTAACAAAATTATGGCAACAACACATTTGTTGTATGGAAATACTGTTCCAGTGATGCTTTTCATTTGCTATTCTAACAAACAGTAAATGAAAAACATAGCTGGAGATGCTGAATTCCTCTTTTAAACCCACATTCTCAAACATCCACAGTGAATGTATCATGGCATATCTCACTAATGCCACGGTTACTCTCCTACTAAGCCCCTCACCTCACTGGCTGAGTTCATAAGGTGCTTCCTGCTGAGTGTCATGTTGAGAGTGTTGTTATGACTCAGCATGGGCGTCTTCATAAATACAAAGTCACTTCTGCTGGATAGGGTGGAATAACATGGTCTGTAGGTGCGTGTGTGAGGCTCTTGAGGGCCTCCAACCACCTCCATATAGCGGATGGGTCCATCAGTATTTAGTTGCAAGTGTAGGTCCTTGCTGGGTCTCTGATGGTATCGGCTGGATCTGTGTTGACCATAGCAGCAGCAGTCAGAGCCGCCCATCCCTGGTCCACGATGCCTTAGACAACGTACCATTAGGACAACAAAGGTGATAAAGGACACACCTGACACACAGGCTAGAGAGATGATGAGGTACAAAGTGATATCTGGCATTCCAGTACGGGGAAGAGAGGGTTTGTGTCGGGTGTTAACTGGAACATTGTTGGGTGGGGCCTTCTCATCCACAGTTACTGTGACATTTACAGTACAGGACTTTGGAGGGTCACCATTGTCCTGGATAATGATCATAATGTCATAAGTTGACCCTGCCTCCTCCTCAGCCCACTTATGGGCTGTACGCAGATCACCACTGTGGGCACCAATACGAAACATGCCCACGTGTGGTCCAGGGGCAATTGAGTAAAACAGCCATGCATTGTGCCCACTGTCTGCATCTACAGCCACAAGTTTATTTATGAGATACCCTGGACCAGCAGATGGGGGCACACTGAGCTGTAAGCCTTTTTCTTTTGGGTAAGAGGGGTGTACAACCATCGGTGCATTATCATTCACATCCACCACAAACACATGCACAGTGACATTGGCTGTCCGTGGGGGCACCCCAGCATCCCGAGCCTGCACCTCAATACGGAAAGCATTCAGCTGTTCATGGTCCAGAGAACGCATGCTATAGATGTGTCCACTTTCAGGGTTAATGTAGACATAAGAAGAGATTGGTGAGCCTTGAACCATGCTTGGAAGGATGGAATAAGAGATGTGAGCATTTTCTCCTAGGTCTGGGTCAGTGGCTGAAACAGAAGTGATGGGGGCACTGGGAGCATTGTTTTCTGGAATGTCCACAGAGTATGAAGGCTGAGAGAAGACAGGGGAGTTGTCATTTACATCAGAAAGCTTAACCACAAAGGTGATTTGTGATGACAGGGGAGGGGAACCAGCATCAGTGGCCTTAATGACCACTGTGTACTCTGGGGTGGTCTCACGGTCCAGGACTCTGGCAGTAGTGAGGCTGTAATGCATACCGAAGGCAGAATTCAGCTTAAATGGCAAACCTGACTGGACACTTAATGTAACCTCTCCATTCCTGCCAGAGTCCAGGTCCCGAGCACTGATGAGGGCTATCACAGTCTCTGGGGCTGAATCCTCTCCAATGGGACTGGTCAGTTTAGTCAGTGTCACCTCTGGTGGGTTGTCGTTTACATCCATGATGTCCACTATGACGTTACAGGAACCTTCCATAGCGGGAGACCCGCCATCTCTGGCCTGTACTGTGATGTGATAAGCAGTGGCTTTCTCATAATCCACATCTCCTTTCACACGGATTTCCCCACTTTTAGAATCCACACTGAAAAGTTTAAGAACACGGTCCTGTGTGTATTTACTAAAATGAAAGGATATCTCTCCATTATGGCCCGAATCTGCGTCAGAAGCATTCAGTTTAGTTACTAAAGTGCCCAATGCAACATTTTCTAAAAGTTTTACTTTCTTTACTGGCTCATCAAAGACGGGCGCATTGTCATTCACATCCAGAATTTTAATAAGCAAGAGTGTAGAGCCAGATTTCTCCGGCTGGCCCCCATCTACAGCGGTGAGCAACAGGCGAAAGGAGGCCTGCGTCTCTCTGTCCAAAGGTTTATCCACTACGAGCTCTGGAAACTTGCTTCCGTCACTTTTAGATTCCACATTTAAAATAAATAAGTCATTTGCTGCAAGGTGGTAAGTGCGTAAAGAGTTGGTACCCACGTCCGGATCGTGCGCGCTCTCCAAACGGAACCTCGTGCCCGGGGCAGCCGCCTCGGATATTTCCAAAGAAATGTTTCTTGTCGTAAAGTGCGGTGCATTGTCATTCACATCCAGAATGTCCACCACCACGCGTTGAATGTCTAAAGGATTTTCCAAAAGTACTTGAAGGTGGAGGGAACATGTGGAGCTTAATTCACACAGTTGCTCCCTGTCAATTTTCTGTTTAATTACTAAATCGCCCGTCGCTTGCTTTACCTCAAAATACTGTGTTGAAGACTCCGAAACCATCCGCAAATTTCTCTGAACAATCCGCTCGGTAGTAAGACCCAAATCTTTCGCTATATTCCCAACGATAGATCCCGGATTGAGTTCCTCTGATACGGAATAGCTGAGCTGAGCGGACGCGCAGCAGAGGAAAGCCAGAGAGAGGCAGAGCCTCAGCAGCTGCCTCTGTCCTCCAGAGCGCTTCCTCTGTCTGGAGTCCATTGTGCTGCGCTCCCAGATCGGAGAATGGAAAAGTTTTAATCTTCTTCTTTCACCGCAACAGATCCATATTCACGTTATAGGGGTGCTACCAGCTTCGGTAGTAAACATTCCCGTTTAAACAAACAGCTTTGGGGGGTTTTGAAGTAATCATGACGGCCGCTTTTGGAGAAAAAAAAAGCACGCAAATCAAAGTATTTGTCCCTCTGAAACTCTCCCCTGTCTCCGGCGCCTCACTCCCCTCATGGGCGGGGACAGGCCACAGAGGCCTTCCCTCACACTGGAAAACTGGGCTGAGCTTCCTCTGCCACACACAGACACAGGGTGAAAACTTTTTTGTGACGCCTCCTCCACTGACGGACAAGTCTCAGCCTTTTCTCACAGAACAGAACACAGAGACTGTGCTGTGACAGTGGAAGTGTGTTTTCACACAGCAGAAAAAATAGATGTTCAGAATACAGGTTTGGTTTTATAGTTTTTGGGTACTGGAATTTTAGTTTGATTCTTTTGAAAACCCCTACATTGTGAAAAATAGAAATGTTATCAATAACCAGTACCTGCAGTATTATTTGCTTCCGGAAGGGGGCATTGTTTCCAAATTGGTTTTCACTATTACACAGTCAGTATCTAAAGACCATTTACCATCACGAGTTCGTTCTATATAATATCATTAAAATTCTGTATAGAATATTAAATCCAACCAAAACGCCTTAAACATTTAAAGTCACACAGGGCATGCACATGACAGTGCAAAAACAGTTATATTTAGGTAGTGAAGGTGATATGAAGCTGTAATCGTTTGCCTCTCAACTTACCTGTTGACTCTCAAAGGTCCAGGTGCTGTCGGGTAAAGACGCATCCAGGACACTGATCACTTCCTTAAAGTCAGTGGTGCTGCTGGGTTTGATCAGAGTGAAATCACTGTACTCTGACATCGGAGACATACAGGACCTGAACGACTGACTCTGAGACAACATGTCTCCTCCCAGGACCTCCACATACTTTATAGGTCCATCAGTGTTGAGCTGAATCTGCAGGTTCCTGTTGGGGTTCTTGTAATCATCACAGTCGGTCCGTCTCATGCAGCAACTACCGCTGCTTCTGCTGTTTCTGATACATTTCACCGCTAAGATGAGAAAAGTCACCAGAGACAGCACGGACACTGAGGCCAGAGACAGAATCAAATAAAGGGTGATTCTCCCAGTTTTCTTGCTGGGCTCAGTGACTTTGTGTCTGATGTCCAAGATGGGCTCATGGAGAGCGTCCTCCATCAGGATGGACACGGTGACGGTGGCGGACTGGACCGGTTCCCCATCGTCCTTGATCTCTATAAGCAGCCTCTGAGAGGAGTCGTCCTGCTCGGACACAGCGCGTTTAGTCCTCACCTCCCCTGTGTACAGATTGACAGTGAACAGAGAGGCGTCTGTGGCCTCCGCCAGTTTGTAGGAGATCCAGGCGTTATGGCCCGAGTCCGCGTCCACAGCCGTCACCTTAGTGACCAGGTGACCCGCTTTAGCGGAGCGGGGCATCCTCTGATGAGAGAGGGAGCCCAGGGCAGCGGAGGAGGGGTAAATAACAGCGGGGGCATTATCGTTCTGGTCCAGGATGAAAACATGGACAGTGGCGTTGGTGCTGAGAGACGGAGAACCCTGATCCTTTGCCTGGACCTGAATCTGAAACACCTTGAGTTTCTCATAGTCAAAGGAGAGCATGCTGTAGATGCTACCGTTATCTGAGTTAATGTAAACATAAGATGAAACTGACACGTCCTGCACTTTAGAGTCCAGGATAGAATAAGAGATTTTAGCGTTTTCACCAAAATCCAGATCAGATGCTGAAACTGAAAATAATATAGAACCTGCTACACCATTCTCTTTTAAATAGACATTATAGGAGGGCTGAGTGAATACAGGTGGGTTATCATTCACATCAGTGATGCTCACAGGTATATTCTTTTTACTGGACAGAGGAGGGGAACCTGCATCCGTCGCTGTTACTTCTATATTGTACTGTGAAATGCTCTCTCTGTCCAAAGCACCATTAGTAACAAGGGCGTAATTATTAGAAAATGATGGTTTCAGAGTAAAAGGAGTGCTCTTAGTGAGTTGTAAAGTGACTTTACCATTGTCACCAGAGTCAAGGTCTCGCGCACTGATTAAAGCCACTACGGTGCCACTTGGCGCGTCTTCACGCACTGGTTTTGGTTGAGAAGTAAGAACAATATCTGGGGCATTGTCATTTACATCAATTATATCAATATGCACAACACAGTGTCCCTCCATCTCAGGACTACCCTTATCTTTAGCAGTTACATCGATGTCATATGACTTGGTCGTCTCGTAGTCCAACTCTCCTTTTAGGGTAATTTCACCAGATAAAGGATTAATGTCGAACATGGTAAATACAGAGTCAGGTGTCCGTGAACCAAATGAAAATTCAATTTCACCATTTAAACCTTCATCTGCATCTGTTGCTTTAGGTTTGATTATAACAGCCCCAGGTTTACTTTTTTCATCCAGTGCAACTTTGTAATTATTTTTTTCAAAAACAGGAAAATTATCGTTTGCATCCAGCACATTTATGGTTATTTGAGATGTGCCTGATCTTACAGGATTACCGCCATCTAATGCTGTTAGTAATAATTTGTGAACAGCCTTTTTTTCTCGATCAAGAGGTTTTTCTATAACGAGTTCCGGGACAGTCTTACCACCCTCTATTTCTTTCGTTTTAAGGGAAAAACACTCATTTTTGCTAAGTGTATATGACTTGAGTGAATTGCTGCCAATATCGGGATCAACTGCACTCTCTAAAGCAAAACGAGAACCAACTAAAACTAATTCGGGTATTTTTAATAGTGAAACATTTGAAAGGAAAGTTGGGGAATTGTCGTTAATATCCCGTATTTCCACCTCTATCCGGTGTAACTGTAGAGGATCCTCAATAACCACTTGCAGAGGAAGAACGCAGCTGGGGCTTTGTCCACATAAAGCCTCTCTGTCTATTCTGTCGTTCACCACCAGCTCACCCTTTCCTGCATCCACACTGAAATACTGCTCACCAGTCTCAGAAGCAACCCGCAGTTTACGGTCAAAAATCTCAGACAACCCCAGACCCAGATCTTTGGCCAGATTTCCCACTACAGAGCCCCGTTTTAGTTCCTCTGGGATGCTGTAACGAGTCTGTCCGTGTATTGTACTCCACAAGAGAAAGAAATGATACCACCAAAGCGACTGCCATCTCCAGTCTCGATATCCCATTCTCTTTGTCATCGCCGGTTCTGTAAAACACATTATTTCCAAACCACAGAAACGCAGTAGATGAAGTCAAAACCCATGTTTGGAGGGCGTGATATTTCCTTCAAAACGCCTCTTCAAGGTCAAATAATTAAAATATATCCTTATATTTGGAGTGTACATCCTTTACTTCCTCCCCTCTCAACCTGAGCATTGTGGTTTTGGTGCTGAAGCTGCATGGGGGAGGGAGTAGATCTCTTTGTACAGTCGTGAATGCTATTGGTGCACAGCATCCATCTCACACATCCAATGAGAGGGACCGCCGGGAGCACCGTTAAAGACACACAAACCCATTTACAATGTGATGTAAAGCCCGTAAAATGACAGCGATGCCGAATTAACTTTTCATGATTTGTATACAATTGAAATTAATTATTTCAGCGGTGATCTGTTCATTACAAATATAGAGTTAATGTAATTATTCATTTTATCTGATATCAGCTGTTGTTTTTGCTTTTGGTTTCAAAATATAAATGCAATCTTTTCTTCAGGCAAGTGAACAAAACAACTAAAAAACTACTAAATGAATCACTGAAATAACATGAACTGCATTGTATATTATCAGTACTTGTCCAGAGTTGCTGTTCGTTGCTGTGGTGCTGAAACGGTCATTTCCAATAACTACAATGTGTCCTGAGGTAAAAGAATGACTGCCACTGTGATACAAATGATGTCAAAGATAAACTGATAATTTATCAGGTTTGATTTCGGAAAAGTGACACTCATTTACAAAGAACAAATAATACTGAAACACAGTATTTGGATTTCCTGATATTTCTCAATCTTAAGAGATATTTCTGCAGTCAGTCTAACCTAACCACAAAATTTTCATCATTTTTGTTCTGCTCTTTGCTTACCTGTTGACTCTCAAAGGTCCAGGTGCTGTCGGGTAAAGACGCATCCAGGACACTGATCACTTCCTTAAAGTCAGTGGTGCTGCTGGGTTTGATCAGAGTGAAATCACTGTACTCTGACATCGGAGACATACAGGACCTGAACGACTGACTCTGAGACAACATGTCTCCTCCCAGGACCTCCACATACTTTATAGGTCCATCAGTGTTGAGCTGAATCTGCAGGTTCCTGTTGGGGTTCTTGTAATCATCACAGTCGGTCCGTCTCATGCAGCAGCTACCGCTGCTTCTGCTGTTTCTGATACATTTCACCGCTAAGATGAGAAAAGTCACCAGAGACAGCACGGACACTGAGGCCAGAGACAGAATCAAATAAAGGGTGATTCTCCCAGTTTTCTTGCTGGGCTCAGTGACTTTGTGTCTGATGTCCAAGATGGGCTCGTGGAGAGCGTCCTCCATCAGGATGGACACGGTGACGGTGGCGGATTGGACCGGTTCCCCATCGTCCTTGATCTCTATAAGCAGCCTCTGAGAGGAGTCGTCCTGCTCGGACACAGCGCGTTTAGTCCTCACCTCCCCTGTGTACAGATTGACAGTGAACAGAGAGGCGTCTGTGGCCTCCGCCAGTTTGTAGGAGATCCAGGCGTTATGGCCCGAGTCCGCGTCCACAGCCGTCACCTTAGTGACCAGGTGACCCGCTTTAGCGGAGCGGGGCATCCTCTGATGAGAGAGGGAGCCCAGGGCAGCGGAGGAGGGGTAAATAACAGCGGGGGCATTATCGTTCTGGTCCAGGATGAAAACATGGACAGTGGCGTTGGTGCTGAGAGACGGAGAACCCTGATCCTTTGCCTGGACCTGAATCTGAAACACCTTGAGTTTCTCATAGTCAAAGGAGTGCATGCTGTAGATGCTACCGTTATCTGAGTTAATGTAAACATAAGATGAAACTGACACGTCCTGCACTTTAGAGTCCAGGATAGAATAAGAGATTTTAGCGTTTTCACCAAAATCCAGATCAGATGCTGAAACTGAGTACAATATAGAACCTGGCAGACCATTCTCTTTTAAATATACATTATAGATACGCTCAGTGAATACAGGTGGGTTGTCATTCACGTCAGTAATTATAACATTTATGGTTTTCTTAGTGCTCAGAGGAGGAGAACCAGAATCAGTGACTGTTATCTCAATACTGTAACTTGGGAATTTTTCTCTGTCCAAACTACTCTTTGTTACTAGTGCATAATTGTTAGAAAACGAAGGCTTGAGAGTAAAAGGAGAACCTTTTGGAAGTTGTAATGTCACCTTACCATTCTCACCCGAGTCCAGATCTCGAGCAGTGAGCAAAGCTACTACAGTGCCACTCGGTGCGTCTTCAGGTACCTGGCTGGGTTTTGAGGTGAGAACAATTTCTGGTGCATTATCGTTTATGTCTATTACTTCAACTTGGACACGACAATGACCTTCCATTTCAGGAACGCCTTTATCTTTTGCCGTAATATCTATTTCATGTGTTGCAACATTTTCAAAATCTAACTCCCCTGTCACTAAAATCTCTCCTGTTACAGAGTTTATCTGAAAAATGGACAATATTTTTTCAGATGTATGCTCAGCAAATGCGTATTCAATCTCTCCGTTAACACCCTCGTCTGCGTCTGTTGCTTCTACTCTTGCCAAAATGAAGCCACCTTTACTATTTTCAGGAACAGAGACTTTATACAAGGCCTTTGTAAAGACAGGGACATTGTCATTGTTGTCTAACACGGTCACTATAATCTTTAATATTCCCGTATTGGCAGGATTTCCCCCATCAAACGCTGTCAATAATAAATGGTGAACATTTTGTTTTCTCTGTCCAGCGGTTTCTCTAAAACAAGTTCTGGCACCTTTCTTCCATTAGCCAGCTCTTTAATTTTCAAACTAAAACATTCATCTTTGCTAAGATTATACGATTTTAGTGAATTACTTCCCACATCTAGGTCTTGTGCAGTCTCTAAAGGGTAGCGTGCACCTACTGCTGTTAACTCTGCAATTTTCAGATTTCTTTCCTTACTGAGAAAGGTAGGGGAATTATCATTGACGTCTTTTATTTCGACTTCAATCCGATAAAGGTGTAGCGGGTTTTCTACCACTACTTGCAGAGGTAACACACAGGTTGCGCTTTGTCCACATAAAGCTTCTCTGTCTATTCTGTCATTCACCACCAGCTCACCCTTTCCCGCATCCAGGCTGAAATACTGCTGTTCAGCCTCGGAGGCAACGCGCAGCTTTCGATCAAAAATGTCTGTCAATCCCAGACCCAGATCCTTGGCTAGATTTCCCACTACAGACCCCTGTTTCAGTTCCTCTGGGATGCTGTAACGAGTCTGTCCGACAATTGTACTCCACAAGAGAAAGAAATGATGCCACCAAAGCCACTGCCATCTCCAGTCTTTGTATCCATGTCTCTTTGTCATCCTTTATCGAAAAATACGCTATTTTCATATGAGGAAATAAACAGCATCACAACCACGATATTTACTCCATCGCCAGTGTGGACAGTCCATTAGAAATAAAACCCCGAATATTTGTAACAAAAGCCTATATTCCGGACACCTTTAGCTGAACCCATCTTCTCTCCATCGCTGCACTGTGAGATTTGTCCGCTGTGAGCCTGAATGGAGGATGGAGTAGATCTCTTTGTACAGTTCTGCATGCTATTGGTTGACAGCATCCACCTCTGCTGTCCAATCACAGAGAGCCACTAGTGCTGACTACACTACTGCACCCTCTGAAGGTCTCAGTACATTATGACACATGAGGAGTTGTTTGTTATGTGAGGTTATCCTCTTTGAACAAAACGGAATTTTATTCAAGCCCACGAAAATATGATTATTGATGAACAGTATGTTTTAAATCTATTATCAGCCAGTTACTGTATGTTGTTTCTGTTGATTGTTTTCTACAAATAATTCCAACATTGCTTATGATTCAATTATTAAGTGATTAATAGCGTAAGGATTCCAACAGGAGGCTAATGTTCAAGAAATTTTGTAAGACTTTGCAAGAAAACCCTATTAAATACAAATAGGAAAGTATAGATATATGGAACATTTAGTCTAAACTTAGAGAATATTCTTCAAACGTAACTGCGTCTGCCCATTGAAAGGACAGTTTAACTAATTAAGGCAAACTCCTTTTCAGTCCCTGTACATAATTATATCGATCTGTTTTTTGCCTTTAGTGCATGAATGTAGACACTGGCAGCATTATGTAAACTTTGGCATCAGATTCATTTTTTTCCTTATACTTCAGTGTTGTTAAAATACATTCAATGCAAAATCTGAAAGTGCATATAAAAAAATCTAAATCTAATATCAATCGAAGTTAAGACAAAATACACATAATCAGAACACACACTCCTGTATATACACAGATCAACACAACACCAAAAACTCATCAGCAGATTTTAGCCTTTAGTAAACCAAAACCTATACTAACTGTGACGAAAGGAAAATAGCTTCTTTCTTTTTCTTAATTACATGTCGCCAGGATGTAATGTGAAGACAAAACAAAAGTCCAGTGTTGCTGACGCAATATCACAAGATATTGCGATTTTCAGCTTACCTGTTGACTCTCAAAGGTCCAGGTGCTGTCGGGTAAAGACGCATCCAGGACACTGATCACTTCCTTAAAGTCAGTGGTGCTGCTGGGTTTGATCAGAGTGAAATCACTGTACTCTGACATCGGAGACATACAGGACCTGAACGACTGACTCTGAGACAACATGTCTCCTCCCAGGACCTCCACATACTTTATAGGTCCATCAGTGTTGAGCTGAATCTGCAGGTTCCTGTTGGGGTTCTTGTAATCATCACAGTCGGTCCGTCTCATGCAGCAACTACCGCTGCTTCTGCTGTTTCTGATACATTTCACCGCTAAGATGAGAAAAGTCACCAGAGACAGCACGGACACTGAGGCCAGAGACAGAATCAAATAAAGGGTGATTCTCCCAGTTTTCTTGCTGGGCTCAGTGACTTTGTGTCTGATGTCCAAGATGGGCTCATGGAGAGCGTCCTCCATCAGGATGGACACGGTGACGGTGGCGGACTGGACCGGTTCCCCATCGTCCTTGATCTCTATAAGCAGCCTCTGAGAGGAGTCGTCCTGCTCGGACACAGCGCGTTTAGTCCTCACCTCCCCTGTGTACAGATTGACAGTGAACAGAGAGGCGTCTGTGGCCTCCGCCAGTTTGTAGGAGATCCAGGCGTTATGGCCCGAGTCCGCGTCCACAGCCGTCACCTTAGTGACCAGGTGACCCGCTTTAGCGGAGCGGGGCATCCTCTGATGAGAGAGGGAGCCCAGGGCAGCGGAGGAGGGGTAAATAACAGCGGGGGCATTATCGTTCTGGTCCAGGATGAAAACATGGACAGTGGCGTTGGTGCTGAGAGACGGAGAACCCTGATCCTTTGCCTGGACCTGAATCTGAAACACCTTGAGTTTCTCATAGTCAAAGGAGTGCATGCTGTAGATGCTACCGTTATCTGAGTTAATGTAAACATAAGATGAAACTGACACGTCCTGCACTTTAGAGTCCAGGATAGAATAAGAGATTTTAGCGTTTTCACCAAAATCCAGATCAGATGCTGAAACTGAGTACAATATAGAACCTGGCAGACCATTCTCTTTTAAATATACATTATAGATACGCTCAGTGAATACAGGTGGGTTGTCATTCACGTCAGTAATTATAACATTTATGGTTTTCTTAGTGCTCAGAGGAGGAGAACCAGAATCAGTGACTGTTATCTCAATACTGTAACTTGGGAATTTTTCTCTGTCCAAACTACTCTTTGTTACTAGTGCATAATTGTTAGAAAACGAAGGCTTGAGAGTAAAAGGAGAACCTTTTGGAAGTTGTAATGTCACCTTACCATTCTCACCCGAGTCCAGATCTCGAGCAGTGAGCAAAGCTACTACAGTGCCACTCGGTGCGTCTTCAGGTACCTGGCTGGGTTTTGAGGTGAGAACAATTTCTGGTGCATTATCGTTTATGTCTATTACTTCAACTTGGACACGACAATGACCTTCCATTTCAGGAACGCCTTTATCTTTTGCCGTAATATCTATTTCATGTGTTGCAACATTTTCAAAATCTAACTCCCCTGTCACTAAAATCTCTCCTGTTACAGAGTTTATCTGAAAAATGGACAATATTTTTTCAGATGTATGCTCAGCAAATGCGTATTCAATCTCTCCGTTAACACCCTCGTCTGCGTCTGTTGCTTCTACTCTTGCCAAAATGAAGCCACCTTTACTATTTTCAGGAACAGAGACTTTATACAAGGCCTTTGTAAAGACAGGGACATTGTCATTGTTGTCTAACACGGTCACTATAATCTTTAATATTCCCGTATTGGCAGGATTTCCCCCATCAAACGCTGTCAATAATAAATGGTGAACATTTTGTTTTTCTCTGTCCAGCGGTTTCTCTAAAACAAGTTCTGGCACCTTTCTTCCATTAGCCAGCTCTTTAATTTTCAAACTAAAACATTCATCTTTGCTAAGATTATACGATTTTAGTGAATTACTTCCCACATCTAGGTCTTGTGCAGTCTCTAAAGGGTAGCGTGCACCTACTGCTGTTAACTCTGCAATTTTCAGATTTCTTTCCTTACTGAGAAAGGTAGGGGAATTATCATTGACGTCTTTTATTTCGACTTCAATCCGATAAAGGTGTAGCGGGTTTTCTACCACTACTTGCAGAGGTAACACACAGGTTGCGCTTTGTCCACATAAAGCTTCTCTGTCTATTCTGTCATTCACCACCAGCTCACCCTTTCCCGCATCCAGGCTGAAATACTGCTGTTCAGCCTCGGAGGCAACGCGCAGCTTTCGATCAAAAATGTCTGTCAATCCCAGACCCAGATCCTTGGCTAGATTTCCCACTACAGACCCCTGTTTCAGTTCCTCTGGGATGCTGTAACGAGTCTGTCCGACAATTGTACTCCACAAGAGAAAGAAATGATGCCACCAAAGCCACTGCCATCTCCAGTCTTTGTATCCATGTCTCTTTGTCATCCTTTATCGAAAAATACGCTATTTTCATATGAGGAAATAAACAGCATCACAACCACGATATTTACTCCATCGCCAGTGTGGACAGTCCATTAGAAATAAAACCCCGAATATTTGTAACAAAGCCTATATTCCGGACACCTTTAGCTGAACCCATCTTCTCTCCATCGCTGCACTGTGAGATTTGTCCGCTGTGAGCCTGAATGGAGGATGGAGTAGATCTCTTTGTACAGTTCTGCATGCTATTGGTTGACAGCATCCACCTCTGCTGTCCAATCACAGAGAGCCACTAGTGCTGACTACACTACTGCACCCTCTGAAGGTCTCAGTACATTATGACACATGAGGAGTTGTTTGTTATGTGAGGTTATCCTCTTTGAACAAAACGGAATTTTATTCAAGCCCACGAAAATATGATTATTGATGAACAGTATGTTTTAAATCTATTATCAGCCAGTTACTGTATGTTGTTTCTGTTGATTGTTTTCTACAAATAATTCCAACATTGCTTATGATTCAATTATTAAGTGATTAATAGCGTAAGGATTCCAACAGGAGGCTAATGTTCAAGAAATTTTGTAAGACTTTGCAAGAAAACCCTATTAAATACAAATAGGAAAGTATAGATATATGGAACATTTAGTCTAAACTTAGAGAATATTCTTCAAACGTAACTGCGTCTGCCCATTGAAAGGACAGTTTAACTAATTAAGGCAAACTCCTTTTCAGTCCCTGTACATAATTATATCGATCTGTTTTTTGCCTTTAGTGCATGAATGTAGACACTGGCAGCATTATGTAAACTTTGGCATCAGATTCATTTTTTTCCTTATACTTCAGTGTTGTTAAAATACATTCAATGCAAAATCTGAAAGTGCATATAAAAAAATCTAAATCTAATATCAATCGAAGTTAAGACAAAATACACATAATCAGAACACACACTCCTGTATATACACAGATCAACACAACACCAAAAACTCATCAGCAGATTTTAGCCTTTAGTAAACCAAAACCTATACTAACTGTGACGAAAGGAAAATAGCTTCTTTCTTTTTCTTAATTACATGTCGCCAGGATGTAATGTGAAGACAAAACAAAAGTCCAGTGTTGCTGACGCAATATCACAAGATATTGCGATTTTCAGCTTACCTGTTGACTCTCAAAGGTCCAGGTGCTGTCGGGTAAAGACGCATCCAGGACACTGATCACTTCCTTAAAGTCAGTGGTGCTGCTGGGTTTGATCAGAGTGAAATCACTGTACTCTGACATCGGAGACATACAGGACCTGAACGACTGACTCTGAGACAACATGTCTCCTCCCAGGACCTCCACATACTTTATAGGTCCATCAGTGTTGAGCTGAATCTGCAGGTTCCTGTTGGGGTTCTTGTAATCATCACAGTCGGTCCGTCTCATGCAGCAACTACCGCTGCTTCTGCTGTTTCTGATACATTTCACCGCTAAGATGAGAAAAGTCACCAGAGACAGCACGGACACTGAGGCCAGAGACAGAATCAAATAAAGGGTGATTCTCCCAGTTTTCTTGCTGGGCTCAGTGACTTTGTGTCTGATGTCCAAGATGGGCTCATGGAGAGCGTCCTCCATCAGGATGGACACGGTGACGGTGGCGGACTGGACCGGTTCCCCATCGTCCTTGATCTCTATAAGCAGCCTCTGAGAGGAGTCGTCCTGCTCGGACACAGCGCGTTTAGTCCTCACCTCCCCTGTGTACAGATTGACAGTGAACAGAGAGGCGTCTGTGGCCTCCGCCAGTTTGTAGGAGATCCAGGCGTTATGGCCCGAGTCCGCGTCCACAGCCGTCACCTTAGTGACCAGGTGACCCGCTTTAGCGGAGCGGGGCATCCTCTGATGAGAGAGGGAGCCCAGGGCAGCGGAGGAGGGGTAAATAACAGCGGGGGCATTATCGTTCTGGTCCAGGATGAAAACATGGACAGTGGCGTTGGTGCTGAGAGACGGAGAACCCTGATCCTTTGCCTGGACCTGAATCTGAAACACCTTGAGTTTCTCATAGTCAAAGGAGTGCATGCTGTAGATGCTACCGTTATCTGAGTTAATGTAAACATAAGATGAAACTGACACGTCCTGCACTTTAGAGTCCAGGATAGAATAAGAGATTTTAGCGTTTTCACCAAAATCCAGGTCAGATGCAGAAACTGAAAATAATATAGAACCTGCTACACCATTCTCTTTTAAATAGACATTATAGGAGGGCTGAGTGAATACAGGTGGGTTATCATTCACATCAGTGATGCTCACAGGTATATTCTTTTTACTGGACAGGGGAGGAGAACCTGCATCAGTGGCTGTCACCTCAATATTATATCCTGAAGAGAACTCACGGTCTAAAATACCGTTAGTAACTAACGCATAATTATTAGAAAATGATGGTTTGAGGCTGAAGGGAGACCCTTTTGTCAGTTTTAAAGTGACTTTACCATTATCACCTGAGTCCAAGTCTCTTGCACTTATTAAAGCCACTACTGTCCCTCTTGGTGCATCTTCACGGACTGGGTTAGGTGTTGAAGTCAGAACTATTTCTGGGATATTATCATTAATGTCTATGACTCGTACCTTCACACGACAGTGGCCTTCCATTTCAGGAACCCCTTTGTCCCTTGCAGTGATACGGAGTTCATGGACCGAATTACTTTCATAATCTAATTTCCCTATTAAAGATATTTCACCAGTCTTTGAATCCAGCTTGAAAATAGACAACAAGGACTGTGGTGTATGCTCAGCAAAGGCATATTCGATCTCCCCATTGACACCCTCGTCTGCATCCGTTGCTTCAACTTTGACGAGTACTGCACCAGTTAGACTATTTTCAGGTACAGATACATTATATAAAGGCTTCTTGAAAACAGGGACGTTATCATTATTATCGAGTACAGTAACTATAATTTTTGTGGTTCCAGTTTTTACTGGATTGCCTCCGTCTAAAGCTGTCAGTAGCAGTTCATGAATGCTTTGTTTTTCTCTATCAAGCATTTTCTCCAACACTAATTCTGGAACCTGTCGGTCTTCTGATGATTCTTTCAATTTCAAACTAAAGCAGTCGTTTTTACTTAAGCTGTAAGATTTTACCGAATTACTACCCACATCCTGATCCTGTGCAGCTTCTAAAGGGAATCGTATGCCTATAGCAGTAGATTCTGCTATTTTCAATGATCGCTCCGCCGCCATAAAAACTGGAAAATTGTCATTTATATCTCTTATTTCCACTTCTATCCGCTGTAGTTGTAGGGGATTCTCTGTTACAGCCTGTAAAGGCAACACACAGCTAACACTTTGTCCACATAAAGCTTCTCTGTCTATTCTTTCGTTCACCACCAGCTCACCCTTTCCTGCATCCACAGTGAAATACTGCTGACCCGCCTCAGAGGCGACCCGCAGCTTTCGGTCAAAAATATCAGAGAGCCCCAACCCCAAATCTTTGGCAATATTTCCTACCACGGAACCCTGTTTAAGTTCCTCTGGGATGCTGTAACGAGTCTGGCCGTCTATTGTGCTCCACAAAAGACAAAAATAATACCACCAGAGCGCCTGCCACCTCCAGTCTCGGTGTCCTACTCTCTTTGTCATTCTCGATCCGTTATAGCAGGTTATTTCCCAAAGAAGTGGTGTTTAACAAAAACAACGCAGCTTTAAAATCCATGGCTTGAATGTCCTTTCCAACATAAACCAATCCATATGTAAACTGTAACAACATTTATATTCCATAGTCATTCGGAGGAAGACATCTCTTCTCCAGCTCAAAGCGATGTGTAGGTTACCGTTGTGAGACTGAATAGAGGATGGAGTAGATCTCTTTGTACAGCTTGGTTTCCTATTGGCCCACTGCGTCTGTCTGTGCTATCCAATCACAGAGAGCCAACAGGCTTCTCTGATACTGCAGCCTCTCAAGGCCACAAAGCACAGTTTGACACATAGGAAACACCAAATTTAAGGTTATTACTTTAAACTGCTCTTTAAAAAAAAAAAAAAAAAAAAAAAAAAAAAAATATATATATATATATATATATATATATATATATATATATATATATATATATATATATATCCTCATTATAATATGAGTATAACAAATTTCAAAACATTAAATACTTCACGTTACAACATGTAACCGTCATCTTACTAGAGAGAATCATATTGATATATTGATAAAACAGAAACAGTTCCGCAGCGCAAAAATTGTTGGCAAGAGTTTTTCCTTTAGACAAACTATCAATTAAATTTAAAGGCATAAAGATGAAATGATTCATGTTTCTTACACGAACAATTGCAATGGTTTTGGTGAGGAAAAATTATGAACAAGCATCACATCAATAAAACCTCTTTTACATTAAGAAATCATACCGAAAATATGCAAATAGTTTTAATTACGTTTGCTCGTCAAATAGTTCAGTTCAAGTTAAATTATGATCTCACTCAGGACCAAAAAAACCCCCAGTTGAATTATTTTAAATGGTCATATAAAAAAACGACTGAATAAGATGTCTACTGATTTTTGCTCACCTGTTGACTCTCAAAGGTCCAGGTGCTGTCGGGTAAAGACGCATCCAGGACACTGATCACTTCCTTAAAGTCAGTGGTGCTGCTGGGTTTGATCAGAGTGAAATCACTGTACTCTGACATCGGAGACATACAGGACCTGAACGACTGACTCTGAGACAACATGTCTCCTCCCAGGACCTCCACATACTTTATAGGTCCATCAGTGTTGAGCTGAATCTGCAGGTTCCTGTTGGGGTTCTTGTAATCATCACAGTCGGTCCGTCTCATGCAGCAGCTACCGCTGCTTCTGCTGTTTCTGATACATTTCACCGCTAAGATGAGAAAAGTCACCAGAGACAGCACGGACACTGAGGCCAGAGACAGAATCAAATAAAGGGTGATTCTCCCAGTTTTCTTGCTGGGCTCAGTGACTTTGTGTCTGATGTCCAAGATGGGCTCGTGGAGAGCGTCCTCCATCAGGATGGACACGGTGACGGTGGCGGACTGGACCGGTTCCCCATCGTCCTTGATCTCTATAAGCAGCCTCTGAGAGGAGTCGTCCTGCTCGGACACAGCGCGTTTAGTCCTCACCTCCCCTGTGTACAGATTGACAGTGAACAGAGAGGCGTCTGTGGCCTCCGCCAGTTTGTAGGAGATCCAGGCGTTATGGCCCGAGTCCGCGTCCACAGCCGTCACCTTAGTGACCAGGTGACCCGCTTTAGCGGAGCGGGGCATCCTCTGATGAGAGAGGGAGCCCAGGGCAGCGGAGGAGGGGTAAATAACAGCGGGGGCATTATCGTTCTGGTCCAGGATGAAAACATGGACAGTGGCGTTGGTGCTGAGAGACGGAGAACCCTGATCCTTTGCCTGGACCTGAATCTGAAACACCTTGAGTTTCTCATAGTCAAAGGAGTGCATGCTGTAGATGCTACCGTTATCTGAGTTAATGTAAACATAAGTTGAAACTGACACGTCCTGCACTTTAGAGTCCAGGATAGAATAAGAGATTTTAGCGTTTTCACCAGAATCCAGATCAGATGCTGAAACTGAAAATAATATAGAGCCTGGTGCGCTATTCTCTTTTAAATAGACATTATAGGAGGGCTGAGTGAATACAGGTGGGTTGTCATTCACATCACTGATTCTGACAGGTACAGTTTTCTTACTGGACAGAGGAGGGGAGCCTGAATCAGTGGCTGTTATGTCAATATTGTAGTCAGAGACCCTCTCACGGTCCAACAGACCACTGGTAATCAGAGCATAATTATTAGAAAATGAAGGTTTCAGAATGAAAGGGGATCCTTTGGGAAGATATAACGTAACTTTGCTATTATTACCCGAGTCCGCGTCATGTGCACTCAGCAAAGCCACAACTGTCCCACTTGGTGCATTTTCAAGTACGGGTTGTGGTTCGGAGGTGAGAATAATTTCTGGAGTGTTATCATTGACATCTATGACATCTATCTGTACACGACAGTGACTCTCCATTTCAGGACTGCCCTTGTCTTTTGCGGTTACTTCAATTTTGTAGGATGCTGTTTTTTCATAATCTAAGGTTCCTTTTAAAAACACTTCTCCCGTTAGTGAATTTATTTCAAACACAGAAGAGACAGTGTCCGGTGTCCGAGAGCCAAAAGAGAATTCAACTTCTCCGTTAGGTCCCTCATCTGCATCAGTTGCTGTCACTTTGATAACGAAAGTATCTTTTGCAGAATTCTCTCCTAATGAAACCTTGTATGTACTTCTGTCAAAAACTGGAAAATTGTCATTCACGTCAAGAACAGTAATGGTTATCTGTGAGGTACCAGACAAAACGGGGTTTCCTCCGTCTAAAGCAGTTATGAGCAGCCGATGAACAGCTTTTCTCTCTCGGTCTAGAGTCTTCTCTAAAACTAATTCCGGAACAATTTTTCCATCCTCAACTTCTTTCATTTTTAAAGTAAAACAATCATTTTTAGTTAAGGTGTAGGATTTAACCGAGTTACTCCCAACGTCTGCATCCTCTGCTGCCTCTAAAGAAAAACGAGTTCCCACTGCTGCAGTTTCTGCAATTTTCAAAGACATTTCTTTTGTATGAAACCAGGGTGAATTGTCATTTATATCTTTTATTTCTATTTCTATTCGGTGTAAATGTAGTGGATTTTCAAGAACAACCTGAAGAGGAAGAACACAACTGGTACTTTGTCCACATAGAGCCTCTCTGTCTATTCGGTCATTCACCACCAGCTCACCCTTTCCTGCATCCACAGTGAAATACTGCTTACCAGCCTCAGAGGCAACGCGCAGTCTACGGTCAAAAATATCTGATAGTCCTAAACCCAGATCTTTGGCCAGATTTCCTACAACAAATCCTTGTTTTAGTTCCTCTGGGATGCTGTAACGAGTCTGTCCATGAATTGTACTCCACAAGAGAAAGAAATATTGCCACCAAAACCACTGCCATCTCCACTCTCGGTATCCCATTTTCTTTGTCATCCACGGTCCGTTAGAGTATGCTGTTTCCTTCAGACCAAAAAGAAGCAAATACCCAGTTCCAGTGTAAACTAGATATTCCTCTTTGCATATTATGAAGCATTTTTGTGCATGTCTTAATCTCACTTAAAGCCTTTTCTTCTTTAATTGACAAATGTATACAGATCGACTACCGTCCTCCAGCTCTTCGCATTGTCATCGTTTAGCGGTGCTGAAGCTGCAGAGGAGGGGGTAGATCTCTTTGTACAGTTCAGGCTCTGATTGGTCCACAGCATCTCTCACAACACCCAATAGCAAAGAGGACAGAGCAATGCATTTAAAGACACAGCTACACTCAAAGGAAACACACGCACAAGCATTTCAGTGCAAAGCAAATGCATCACAGTCTGTTTTAAAAAATGTGTGAACGAAACGTGCATTTAGTAGAAAAATATCAGTGCAAAGCCAAACCAAAACCAACATAAGGAAGTAATAAAGCTAAGAAAGAAAGAAAGAAAGAAAGAAAGAAAGAAAGAGATGAATAAAACTACAGATATGCATTATAAAATTTTTGCCGGTTGGAGAACACTTTTTATTGAACTACTTCATTTTTTTCCTTCTTTTGACAGATGGACAATAATGGAAACAACCCCGACGTCCTTAATCAAACTTGAACAGTTCGCCTCCGTGTCCCTGCACGTCTCTAATAGTCGCTGTCCAACTCTGTGGTGCTGAAATATCCACCGATTGAGTGAGTAAGTGAGGGTCTATTGATAGGTGTCAAAAAAAAAAAAACACCACCAAACTAAACAATGCACTAAATTACACATTCACTCTGTCCTGTCATTATTACTTTTTACTCTAGGTGACACTAATAAGCAATTTCGTCATTTTTTCTCAGCTCATTGCTTACCTGTTGACTCTCAAAGGTCCAGGTGCTGTCGGGTAAAGACGCATCCAGGACACTGATCACTTCCTTAAAGTCAGTGGTGCTGCTGGGTTTGATCAGAGTGAAATCACTGTACTCTGACATCGGAGACATACAGGACCTGAACGACTGACTCTGAGACAACATGTCTCCTCCCAGGACCTCCACATACTTTATAGGTCCATCAGTGTTGAGCTGAATCTGCAGGTTCCTGTTGGGGTTCTTGTAATCATCACAGTCGGTCCGTCTCATGCAGCAGCTACCGCTGCTTCTGCTGTTTCTGATACATTTCACCGCTAAGATGAGAAAAGTCACCAGAGACAGCACGGACACTGAGGCCAGAGACAGAATCAAATAAAGGGTGATTCTCCCAGTTTTCTTGCTGGGCTCAGTGACTTTGTGTCTGATGTCCAAGATGGGCTCATGGAGAGCGTCCTCCATCAGGATGGACACGGTGACGGTGGCGGACTGGACCGGTTCCCCATCGTCCTTGATCTCTATAAGCAGCCTCTGAGAGGAGTCGTCCTGCTCGGACACAGCGCGTTTAGTCCTCACCTCCCCTGTGTACAGATTGACAGTGAACAGAGAGGCGTCTGTGGCCTCCGCCAGTTTGTAGGAGATCCAGGCGTTATGGCCCGAGTCCGCGTCCACAGCCGTCACCTTAGTGACCAGGTGACCCGCTTTAGCGGAGCGGGGCATCCTCTGATGAGAGAGGGAGCCCAGGGCAGCGGAGGAGGGGTAAATAACAGCGGGGGCATTATCGTTCTGGTCCAGGATGAAAACATGGACAGTGGCGTTGGTGCTGAGAGACGGAGAACCCTGATCCTTTGCCTGGACCTGAATCTGAAACACCTTGAGTTTCTCATAGTCAAAGGAGAGCATGCTGTAGATGCTACCGTTATCTGAGTTAATGTAAACATAAGATGAAACTGACACGTCCTGCACTTTAGAGTCCAGGATAGAATAAGAGATTTTAGCGTTTTCACCAGAATCCACATCAGATGCTGAAACTGAAAATAATATAGAACCTGCTACACCATTCTCTTTTAAATAGACATTATAGAAGGGCTGAGTGAATGCAGGTGGGTTGTCATTGACATCAGTGATGCTCACAGGTATACTCTTTTTACTGGACAGAGGAGGAGAACCTGAGTCAGTTGCTGTTATTTCGATACTATAATCAGAGACCCTCTCACGGTCTAAAGGACCACTAGTGACCAGTGCATAATTGTTAGAAAATGATGGTTTCAGAGTAAAAGGATAGTTTTTGGGAACCCGTAATATTACTTTGCCGTTATCACCAGCGTCAAGATCACGGACACTGAGCAAAGCTACTACTGTCCCACTGGGAGAGTCTTCGGGCACTGAGGGGGGTTTTGAGGTGAGGACAATTTCTGGGGCATTATCATTTACATCTAGGACATCTACCTGCACACTACAATGACCTTCCATTTTAAGAAAGCCTTTGTCTTTTGCACTGATATCTATCCGATATGAGGACTGAGTTTCATGGTCTAGTTGTTTTTTCAAAAATATATCTCCTGTTACTGGATCTATGTAAAATAAGGAGGACACTGATGGCGGTGTATGTATGCCGAGTGAGTACTCAATTTCACCGTTTGGACCGTCATCTACATCCGTTGCTTTTGTTGTAATTACAAAAGAACCATTCGCAGTGTTTTCCTTTACGGCAATTTTATAAAAAGTATTTTCAAACACTGGCAAATTGTCGTTCACGTCAAGCACCTTTACTGTTATTTTAGAAGTTCCAGATTTGACTGGATTTCCTCCATCCATAGCAGTAAGAACTAAACTGTGAACGGCCTTTTTCTCCCGATCCAATGATTTATTCAAAACCAGTTCAGGAATTTTCCTCCCATTTTCAATTTCTTTTACTTTTAAAGAGAAGCAGTCATCTTTGCTAAGAGTATATGTCTTTAATCCGTTACTTCCAACATCGGGATCTTCTGCACTTTCTAAAGGGAAACGCAAACCTATGGCAGTGGATTCAGCTATTTCTATTACATGATCAGTTTTGAGAAAACTGGGCGCGTTGTCATTTACGTCTCTAATATCTACTTCTATACGGTGCAATTGCAAAGGATTTTCTATAACAACCTGCAGAGGTAGAATGCAGCTGGGGCTTTGTCCACATAGAGCTTCTCTGTCTATTCTGTCGTTCACCACCAGCTCGCCCTTCCCTGCATCCACACTGAAATACTGCTTACCAGCCTCAGAGGCAACACGCAGCTTACGGTCAAAAATGTCCGACAATCCCAAACCAAGATCTTTGGCAATATTTCCTACAACAGAACCTTGTTCCAGCTCCTCTGGGATGCTGTAACGCGTCTGTCCGAGTACTGTACTCCAACAAAGCAGGAAATGATACCAAAAAGCTCGCCATCTCCAGTCTCGGCATCCTTTTGTCTTTGTCATCGCCGATCCGTTATACTCCATAATGTCCCATATTGTATAGAACACAAAAGTAAATGAAATAATCCATGAAGGACAAACTCCTTGTCAACAGATGCCCGATTTCATGCAGCATGATTTAAAGTAAGTGTATATTTGCTAATTCCACTGCTACAATACATGTTCCTTTCATTTGTGACTCGAAGCAAAGTGCAGGTTTCAGTGCAGAGGATAGATGGGGGAGGGAGTAGATCTCTTTGTACAGCTCTTAATGCTATTGGTTTACAGCACATACTACACACCCAATCACAGCACCGGTGCTGTTTTCTAGGTGCAGCACTTCTAACTGAATGTGTATGAGACGAAGTACGATGAGGCTGATTAGACAAAGATTATGTGGTAAATGACTACAAAAGTGACTCAATGCCAAATATATGCAACTTTTGTCAGATTTTATGGTTTATAAAAGAGTGATAACGTTCAGCAAGAACGATGATGATTGCATTACATGTTACAAAGAGTAAAAAAATATATTATTGGCCTAAATAATTTTATAGGTTGCAAATATAATGAATCAATGATATATCTTTTAAGATAAAGCTTGTTTTTTGCATCTCTGTGATTAATTCAAATAACAATAATATATTTTAATAAAACTGGACTAAATACTTAAATTGTTATTCTGTTAAAATGCGGAAAGAGTGTGAAACAACAGTAAAATACAAATAAAACATTTAAAATTACATGTATGCTCAATCATGACTGATCATTTATCATTTTTACCGTTTAAAATTATCATTTTTTGTCACAATAGGTTGCAATTCTCTAGTTCTGGGAAAATTGGTCCTTATGTGGTAAGGGTACTGTGTAAGTCAGTGAAAGACGTGCTCCATTCTAAATACTTTACGAAAACAAAGAAAATACAACCGAGTAACGGTGTTGTAAATATTGTCCAACACTGTAATGAATCAAAGCAGTCATGAGCAGACTATGAATACTGTCCACAACATCAACCGAATCAGGTGTAAAAATACATAATTGACGCGAATCTCCGTAATTAAACGTTACAACATACTCTAAGTCTAAAGTTTAAACAATAAATTAATAACATTTATAGAGACAATGAAAAAAACCCCCATAAAATTTCAGGCAGTAAAACTGTTAAAAGCTCACCTGTTGACTCTCAAAGGTCCAGGTGCTGTCGGGTAAAGACGCATCCAGGACACTGATCACTTCCTTAAAGTCAGTGGTGCTGCTGGGTTTGATCAGAGTGAAATCACTGTACTCTGACATCGGAGACATACAGGACCTGAACGACTGACTCTGAGACAACATGTCTCCTCCCAGGACCTCCACATACTTTATAGGTCCGTCAGTGTTGAGCTGAATCTGCAGGTTCCTGTTGGGGTTCTTGTAATCATCACAGTCGGTCCGTCTCATGCAGCAGCTACCGCTGCTTCTGCTGTTTCTGATACATTTCACCGCTAAGATGAGAAAAGTCACCAGAGACAGCACGGACACTGAGGCCAGAGACAGAATCAAATAAAGGGTGATTCTCCCAGTTTTCTTGCTGGGCTCAGTGACTTTGTGTCTGATGTCCAAGATGGGCTCGTGGAGAGCGTCCTCCATCAGGATGGACACGGTGACGGTGGCGGACTGGACCGGTTCCCCATCGTCCTTGATCTCTATAAGCAGCCTCTGAGAGGAGTCGTCCTGCTCGGACACAGTGCGTTTAGTCCTCACCTCCCCTGTGTACAGATTGACAGTGAACAGAGAGGCGTCTGTGGCCTCCGCCAGTTTGTAGGAGATCCAGGCGTTATGGCCCGAGTCCGCGTCCACAGCCGTCACCTTAGTGACCAGGTGACCCGCTTTAGCGGAGCGGGGCATCCTCTGGTGAGAGAGGGAGCCCAGGGCAGCGGAGGAGGGGTAAATAACAGCGGGGGCATTATCGTTCTGGTCCAGGATGAAAACATGGACAGTGGCGTTGGTGCTGAGAGACGGAGAACCCTGATCCTTTGCCTGGACCTGAATCTGAAACACCTTGAGTTTCTCATAGTCAAAGGAGTGCATGCTGTAGATGCTACCGTTATCTGAGTTAATGTAAACATAAGATGAAACTGACACGTCCTGCACTTTAGAGTCCAGGATAGAATAAGAGATTTTAGCGTTTTCACCAGAATCCAGGTCAGATGCTGATACAGAATACAGGATAGAACCGGGGAGCCCATTCTCTTTTAAATAGACATTATATATGGGCTGAGTAAATATAGGTGGGTTATCATTTACATCAGTGATGCTGATAGGAATAACTGTAGTACTAGAGAGTGGAGGAGAACCTGAATCAGTAGATTTTATCTCAATATCATACTGAGAGAAAATCTCTCGGTCTAAAGGTCCACTGGTAACTAGCTCGTAATTGTTAGAAAATGATGGCTTCAGACTGAAAGGATAACGTTTGGCGAGTTTCAGCTTCACTTTACCATTATCACCAGAGTCCATGTCTCGAGCACTAATCAGCGCCACTACTGTTCCACTCGGTGCGTCCTCACGTACAGGACTGGGCTTCGAAGTGAGAACAATGTTTGGAGCATTATCATTTATGTCTTCTACATTCAATTGTACACGACAGTGACCCTCCATTTCAGGGACGCCTTTGTCTTTTGCAGTTATATCAATGAGGAAGGATGTAGAAGCCTCATAATCGAGTTCACCTTTCAAAACAATGTCTCCTGTTAGATCATTTATTTCAAATAGTGACAACACAAAATCTGGAGTGCGGGACCCAAAAGAATATTTCACTTCACCATTAGGACCTTCGTCAGCATCTGTAGCTGTAAGTTTAATCACAAACGTCCCTTTTGTGCTGTTTTCCTTCATAGAGACTTGGTACACATTTTCATTAAATACTGGGAAATTGTCATTAACATCAATTACACTAATGGTAATCTTACATGTCCCCGATCTGACAGGCGTGCCCCCATCTAATGCTGTCAGCAACAGCTGATGGACAGAGTCTTTTTCCCGGTCTAATGACTTTTCTAACACTAATTCTGGCACACTCTGGCCACCTTTAATGTCTTTAAATTTTAGTGAAAAATGATCGTTTTTGCTAAGAGAATACGTTTTTAAAGAATTACTGCCAACATCAAGATCTTCAGCTATTTCCAATGGAAAGCGTCTTGCAAGAGCAACGGATTCTGGTATTTTAAGGTTCATCTCTTGTGTATGAAAGCTAGGAGAATTGTCATTTATGTCCTTAATTTCCACCTCAATTCGATGAGACTGCAAAGGATTTTCAACAACTACTTGAAGAGAAAGCACACAGCTGGTGCTCTGTCCACATAGAGCCTCTCTGTCTATTCTGTCGTTCACCACCAGCTCGCCCTTTGCTGCATCCACACTGAAATACTGCTTACCAGCCTCAGAGGCGACACGCAGTTTACGGTCAAATATTTCCGATAGTCCCAAACCCAGATCTTTGGCCAGATTTCCGACCACAGATCCTTGTCTCAGTTCTTCTGGGATACTGTAACGAGTCTGTCCCTCAATAGTACTCCACAAAAAGAAGAAATTATACCACCACAGCGACTGCCATCTCCAGTCTCGATATCCAGTTCTCTTTGTCATCCTTGGTTCCGTTAAAAAGCATTAATTCCAACCGAGAGCTTATTAATAACAGTATTTGATTCCATATAAAAAGGAAATACTCCCACAGAAAAATCCTCACTCATTTCGAACATGGCTGCATGCAAAAGTGATACACTTTATGGTAGAAAATAAGACCTCACAGGTTTCTTCCACACGGTCATTGTATTGTAAGCTCGACAGAGCTAAGGCTGCATTGGGGGTAGGGACTAGATTGCTTTGTACAGTTCTAAATGCTATTGGTGCACAGCACCAGCCTCTACCGTCCAATGAGAGGGAAGCAGATCAACACTCTTAAAGTCACAGCATCATTACTGTTTGTGAGTTTCTACTGTAGATGCATGTGACAAATACTACATAGGAAAAATATGACTGTTACTACAGTTATAGTTAATATTTCAATGTGGTTTTATAATGATGACATTTTATTGAAACATCTGTCCAGAGCGCCAAACAAGTATATCACAACAAACTGGTACAATTAATTAACTGCAGAAGAAAAAAAACATTTTGGGTACGAAACATGGATTTTAAATAAACTAAAAAAAAAAAGGGATGAAAACAACGGCCTTGCAAATGAACCAACCACATAGGTACACAGCTTTGCAAAGCACCATGTAAAACCAAATAATTCCTGGGAAGACATTACAGACTGTATAAATATATACGCAAAATTGTACACAGAAAAAAACACGAATCTCTAAGGCTGAAAGTATAAAAGTACTGAGAAATCATTAATAAATAAATAACTGTAAAAATTCAATTAGTAAAACTGTCATTTGCTCACCTGTTGACTCTCAAAGGTCCAGGTGCTGTCGGGTAAAGACGCATCCAGGACACTGATCACTTCCTTAAAGTCAGTGGTGCTGCTGGGTTTGATCAGAGTGAAATCACTGTACTCTGACATCGGAGACATACAGGACCTGAACGACTGACTCTGAGACAACATGTCTCCTCCCAGGACCTCCACATACTTTATAGGTCCATCAGTGTTGAGCTGAATCTGCAGGTTCCTGTTGGGGTTCTTGTAATCATCACAGTCGGTCCGTCTCATGCAGCAGCTACCGCTGCTTCTGCTGTTTCTGATACATTTCACCGCTAAGATGAGAAAAGTCACCAGAGACAGCACGGACACTGAGGCCAGAGACAGAATCAAATAAAGGGTGATTCTCCCAGTTTTCTTGCTGGGCTCAGTGACTTTGTGTCTGATGTCCAAGATGGGCTCGTGGAGACCGTCCTCCATCAGGATGGACACGGTGACGGTGGCGGACTGGACCGGATCCCCATCGTCCTTGATCTCTATAAGCAGCCTCTGAGAGGAGTCGTCCTGCTCGGACACAGTGCGTTTAGTCCTCACCTCCCCTGTGTACAGATTGACAGTGAACAGAGAGGCGTCTGTGGCCTCCGCCAGTTTGTAGGAGATCCAGGCGTTATGGCCCGAGTCCGCGTCCACAGCCGTCACCTTAGTGACCAGGTGACCCGCTTTAGCGGAGCGGGGCATCCTCTGATGAGAGAGGGAGCCCAGGGCAGCGGAGGAGGGGTAAATAACAGCGGGGGCATTATCGTTCTGGTCCAGGACGAAAACATGGACAGTGGCGTTGGTGCTGAGAGACGGAGAACCCTGATCCTTTGCCTGGACCTGAATCTGAAACACCTTGAGTTTCTCATAGTCAAAGGAGTGCATGCTGTAGATGCTACCGTTATCTGAGTTAATGTAAACATAAGATGAAACTGACACGTCCTGCACTTTAGAGTCCAGGATAGAATAAGAGATTTTAGCGTTTTCACCAAAATCCAAATCAGATGCTGAAACTGAAAATATTATTGAACCTGCTACCCCATTCTCTTTTAAATATACATTATAGGAAGGCTGTGTGAATATAGGTGGGTTATCATTGACATCAGTGATGCTCACAGGTATACTCTTTTTACTGGACAGAGGAGGAGAACCTGAATCAGTTGCCACTATCTCAATAGTATAGTCGGAGACATGTTCTCGATCTAAACGTCCACTGGTAACTAATACGTAATTATGAGAGAAGGACGGTTTCAGGAAGAATGGAGATTTCCTAGGTATGTGTAAGCTGACTTTACCATTGTCTCCAGAGTCTAAGTCTCGGGTACTCAGCAAAGCCACTACGGTGCCATTAGGCGAATCTTCACGCACTGGTTTTGGAGGAGACGTGAGTATGATTTCTGGGGCATTATCGTTAGTATCTGTAACTTCAATATGTACAGTACAATGTCCCTCCATTCTAGGACTACCTTTATCTTTAGCACTTATGTCTATTTCATAATTAGGAGTTTCTTCGAAATCAAGCTTTCCTTTGAGAGATATAGTTCCAGATGAATGATCAATGCTAAAAATAGACAAAATATTATCTGGTGTATGAGATCCAAATGAATATTCTATTTCTCCGTTTTGACCATCGTCCATATCTGTCGCTTTTGTTTGTATGATGAACGCACCTTCTACGGCATTTTCAGGAACAGAAGCTTTGTACTGGGCTTTTTCAAATGATGGAATATTATCATTTATATCGAGAACTCTAATAGTTATCTGAGCGCTTCCAGATTTCACTGGGTTGCCCCCATCTTGAGCTGTCAGCATAAGCTTGTGAACTGCTTTCTTTTCTCTATCTAAAGTTTTGGCTAAAACTAATTCAGGAACCTTTCTTCCACCAGCAACATCTTTAACTCTGATATTAAAACATTCATCTTTACTTAGAGTATATGACTTCAGTGAATTACTTCCTACATCTGGGTCTATCGCGCTTTCCAAGGGAAAACGTGCCCCTAAAACAGTTAATTCAGAAATTTCCAATGTGATATCATTTGATGGGAATCTTGGCTCATTATCATTAATGTCCTGTATTTCTACTTCCACACGAATCAGCTGTAAAGGGTCTTCAATAACAACCTGTAAAGGCAACACACAGCTGGCGCTTTGTCCACATAAAGCTTCTCTGTCTATTCTTTCATTCACCACCAGCTCACCCTTTCCCGCATCCACAGTGAAATACTGCTTACCAGCCTCAGAGGCGACACGCAGCTTTCGGTCAAATATCTCAGACAGTCCTAATCCAAGATCTTTGACTAGATTTCCTACCACAGAGCCCGGTTTCATTTCCTCTGGTATGCTGTAACGCGTTTGACCGTTTATTGTACTCCATAAGAAAAAGAAATGATGCCACCAAAGCAACTGCCATCTCCAGTCTCGGTATCCTATTGTCTTTGTCATCCTTGGTCCGCTATAAAACATAAAATCCAATTGACATACTGTATGGAACAATGCTGAAATCGGTCATTGCAAATAATATTCCGTACGAGAAATTCTCACAAAGACTAAGCATGTTAGTAACAGAAAATACAGCATTTTCACGTTATAAACCACGAGCTCATCTCTGCTGTAGCTTTCTGCATTCTGTATAATACAGCTCTGAAGCTGAATGGGGGCAGGGACTCGATTGCGTTGTACAATCTCGATTCCTATTGGTCCACAACATCCACTTCTATCATCCAATGAGAGTGAAGCTGATCTACACCCTTAAAGTGACAGCATCTATTACCTGTTTTCTCAACCAAAGTCACTTATTATGAGACTCAATGAATGTTTGAGTATTTGACAAATATGCAACTACAGAAGAAGTGTTCATGACTAAAAAGAAAGAGAAAACCAAGCAAACTGGAAAATACATCTTTGTACAAACATAATCTACCCAAATGTCTATTATGCTTTAGTAAAATACGAGAAAATAAAGTCTGGAAAAACAAAAAACAAAATCAGGTAAAAAAAAAAAACGACTGAAAGAGTACAGAGCTCAGATAAAATTTCAGTGGTAAACCCTGATGCAGCCCTACACTCCCCAAACAGTCGCTGTCCACACAGGTGGTGCTGAAATCTCACTGACGCAGATATATTATAATGCATTGATGGGTGTCTAACACAGCAAAAAGGAAAACAAAAATATACACCTAAATTTTGCAATATATTAAATACTGTGTAGTTCCTTCTATGCAAGTAATTATAACAATGTATGTAATTTAAATAACTTAGTCCTTCTCATTGCTTACCTGTTGACTCTCAAAGGTCCAGGTGCTGTCGGGTAAAGACGCATCCAGGACACTGATCACTTCCTTAAAGTCAGTGGTGCTGCTGGGTTTGATCAGAGTGAAATCACTGTACTCTGACATCGGAGACATACAGGACCTGAACGACTGACTCTGAGACAACATGTCTCCTCCCAGGACCTCCACATACTTTATAGGTCCATCAGTATTGAGCTGAATCTGCAGGTTCCTGTTGGGGTTCTTGTAATCATCACAGTCGGTCCGTCTCATGCAGCAGCTACCGCTGCTTCTGCTGTTTCTGATACATTTCACCGCTAAGATGAGAAAAGTCACCAGAGACAGCACGGACACTGAGGCCAGAGACAGAATCAAATAAAGGGTGATTCTCCCAGTTTTCTTGCTGGGCTCAGTGACTTTGTGTCTGATGTCCAAGATGGGCTCGTGGAGAGCGTCCTCCATCAGGATGGACACGGTGACGGTGGCGGACTGGACCGGTTCCCCATCGTCCTTGATCTCTATAAGCAGCCTCTGAGAGGAGTCGTCCTGCTCGGACACAGCGCGTTTAGTCCTCACCTCCCCTGTGTACAGATTGACAGTGAACAGAGAGGCGTCTGTGGCCTCCGCCAGTTTGTAGGAGATCCAGGCGTTATGGCCCGAGTCCGCGTCCACAGCCGTCACCTTAGTGACCAGGTGACCCGCTTTAGCGGAGCGGGGCATCCTCTGATGAGAGAGGGAGCCCAGGGCAGCGGAGGAGGGGTAAATAACAGCGGGGGCATTATCGTTCTGGTCCAGGATGAAAACATGGACAGTGGCGTTGGTGCTGAGAGACGGAGAACCCTGATCCTTTGCCTGGACCTGAATCTGAAACACCTTGAGTTTCTCATAGTCAAAGGAGTGCATGCTGTAGATGCTACCGTTATCTGAGTTAATGTAAACATAAGATGAAACTGACACGTCCTGCACTTTAGAGTCCAGGATAGAATAAGAGATTTTAGCGTTTTCTCCAAGATCCAGATCAGATGCTGATACTGAGTACAATATAGAACCTGCTACCCCATTCTCTTTTAAATAGACATTATAGAAGGGCTGAGTGAATACAGGTGGGTTATCATTCACATCAGTGATGCTCACAGGTATACTTTTCTTACTAGTGAGAGGAGGAGAACCTGAATCAGTTGCCACTATCTCAATAGTATAATCGGAGACATGTTCTCGATCTAAACGTCCACTGGTAACTAATACGTAATTATGAGAGAAGGACGGTTTTAGGGAGAATGGAGATTTCCTAGGTATGTGTAAGATGACTTTACCATTGTCTCCAGAATCTAAGTCTCGGGCACTCAGCAAAGCCACTACGGTGCCATTAGGCGAATCTTCACGCACTGGTTTTGGAGGAGACGTGAGTATAATTTCTGGGGCATTATCGTTAGTATCTGTAACTTCAATATGTACAGTACAATGTCCCTCCATTCTAGGACTACCTTTATCTTTAGCACTTATGTCTATTTCATAATTAGCAGTTTCTTCGAAATCTAGCTTCCCTTTGAGAGATATAGTTCCAGATGAATGATCAATGCTAAAAATGGACAAAATATTATCTGGTGTATGAGATCCAAATGAATATTCTATTTCTCCGTTTTGACCATCATCCACATCTGTCGCTTTTGTTTGTATGATGAACGTACCTTCTACGGAATTTTCAGGAACAGAAGCTTTATACAGTGATTTCTCAAATACTGGAACGTTATCATTACTGTCAATAACTTTAATAGTAATTTGAGATGTTCCAGATCTTACTGGGTTGCCCCCATCTTGTGCTGTCAATAAAAGCTTGTGTACAGCTTTCTTCTCTCTATCCAACAGTTTTGCTAAAACTAATTCAGGAACCTTTCTTCCACCGGCAACTTCTTTAACTCTGATATTAAAACATTCATCTTTACTTAGAGTATATGACTTCAGTGAATTACTTCCTACATCTGGATCTATCGCGCTTTCTAATGGAAAACGGACGCCTAAAACAGTTGATTCCGCGATTTCCAATGTGATATCATTTGATGGGAATCTTGGCTCATTATCATTAATGTCCTGTATTTCTACTTCCACACGAATCAGCTGTAAAGGGTCTTCAATAACAACCTGTAAAGGCAACACACAGCTGGCGCTTTGTCCACATAAAGCTTCTCTGTCTATTCTTTCATTCACCACCAGCTCACCCTTTCCCGCATCCACAGTGAAATACTGCTTACCAGCCTCAGAGGCGACACGCAGCTTTCGGTCAAATATCTCAGATAGTCCTAATCCAAGATCTTTGACTAGATTTCCTACCACAGAGCCCGGTTTCATTTCCTCTGGTATGCTGTAACGCGTTTGACCGTTTATTGTACTCCATAAGAAAAAGAAATGATGCCACCAAAGCAACTGCCATCTCCAGTCTCGGTATCCTATTGTCTTTGTCATCCTTGGTCCGCTATAAAACATAAAATCCAATCGACATACTGTATGGAACAATGCTGAAATCGGTCATTGCAAATAATATTCCGTACGAGAAATTTCCACAAAGACTAAGCATGTTCGTTACAGAAAATACAGCATTTTCACGTTATAAACCACGAGCTCATCTCTGCTGTAGCTTTCTGCATTCTGTATAATACAGCTCTGAAGCTGAATGGGGGCAGGGACTCGATTGCGTTGTACAATCTCGATTCCTATTGGTCTACAACATCCACTTCTATCATCCAATGAGAGTGAAGCTGATCTACACCCTTAAAGTGACAGCATCTATTACCTGTTTTCTCAACCAAAGTCACTTATTATGAGACTCAATGAATGTTTGAGTATTTGACAAATATGCAACTACAGAAGAAGTGTTCCTGACTAAAAAGAAAGAAAAACAAACAAACAAACAAACTGGCAAATACATCTTTGTACAAACATAATCTACCCAAATGTCCATTACGCTTTAGTAAAGTACTAGAAAATAAAGTCTGGGGAAAAAAAACAAAAAACAAAATCAGGTAAAACAACGACTGAAAGAGTACAGAGCTCAGATAAAATTTCAGTGGTAAACCCTGATGCAGCCCTACACTCCCCAAACAGTCGCTGTCCACACAGGTGGTGCTGAAATCTCACTGACGTAGATATATTGTAATGCATTGATGGGTGTCTAACACAGCAAAAAGGAAAACAAAAATATACACCTAAATTTTGCAATATATTAAATACTGTGTAGTTCCTTCTATGCAAGTAATTATAACAATGTATGTAATTTAAATAGTTTAGTCCTTCTCATTGCTTACCTGTTGACTCTCAAAGGTCCAGGTGCTGTCGGGTAAAGACGCATCCAGGACACTGATCACTTCCTTAAAGTCAGTGGTGCTGCTGGGTTTAATCAGAGTGAAATCACTGTACTCTGACATCGGAGACATACAGGACCTGAACGACTGACTCTGAGACAACATGTCTCCTCCCAGGACCTCCACATACTTTATAGGTCCATCAGTGTTGAGCTGAATCTGCAGGTTCCTGTTGGGGTTCTTGTAATCATCACAGTCGGTCCGTCTCATGCAGCAACTACCGCTGCTTCTGCTGTTTCTGATACATTTCACCGCTAAGATGAGAAAAGTCACCAGAGACAGCACGGACACTGAGGCCAGAGACAGAATCAAATAAAGGGTGATTCTCCCAGTTTTCTTGCTGGGCTCAGCGACTTTGTGTCTGATGTCCAAGATGGGCTCGTGGAGACCGTCCTCCATCAGGATGGACACGGTGACGGTGGCGGACTGGACCGGATCCCCATCGTCCTTGATCTCTATAAGCAGCCTCTGAGAGGAGTCGTCCTGCTCGGACACAGCGCGTTTAGTCCTCACCTCCCCTGTGTACAGATTGACAGTGAACAGAGAGGCGTCTGTGGCCTCCGCCAGTTTGTAGGAGATCCAGGCGTTATGGCCCGAGTCCGCGTCCACAGCCGTCACCTTAGTGACCAGGTGACCCGCTTTAGCGGAGCGGGGCATCCTCTGATGAGAGAGAGAGCCCAGGGCAGCGGAGGAGGGGTAAATAACAGCGGGGGCATTATCGTTCTGGTCCAGGATGAAAACATGGACAGTGGCGTTGGTGCTGAGAGACGGAGAACCCTGATCCTTTGCCTGGACCTGAATCTGAAACACCTTGAGTTTCTCATAGTCAAAGGAGTGCATGCTGTAGATGCTACCGTTATCTGAGTTAATGTAAACATAAGATGAAACTGACACGTCCTGCACTTTAGAGTCCAGGATAGAATAAGAGATTTTAGCGTTTTCCCCAAAATCCAGATCAGATGCTGAAACTGAAAATAATATAGAACCTGCTACACCATTCTCTTTTACATAGACATTATAGGAAGGTTGGGTAAATGCAGGTGGGTTATCATTGACATCAGTGATGCTCACAGGTATAGTTTTCCTACTAGTAAGAGGAGGAGAACCTGAATCGGTTGCAACTATTTCAATAGTATAGTCGGAGACATTTTCTCGATCTAAAACACCACTGGTCACCAGTGCATAGTTTTGAGAAAAGGACGGTTTCAGGGAAAACTGAGATTTCTTAGCGATTTGTAAGGTTACTTTACCATTGTCTCCAGAGTCCAGGTCTCGGGTACTCAGCAAAGCCACTACGGTGCCGTTAGGCGAGTTTTCTCGCACTGGCTTTGGAGGAGATGTGAGTATGATTTCTGGGGCATTATCGTTAGTATCTGTAACTTCAATATGTACGGTACAATGTCCCTCCATTCTAGGACTACCTTTATCTTTAGCACTTATATCTATTTCATAATTAGCAGTCTCTTCAAAATCTAGCTTTCCCTTGAGGAAAATCGTTCCAGACAAAGGATCAATTCTAAATACAGACAGAATATTATCTGGTGTATGAGATCCAAATGAATATTCTATTTCTCCGTTTTGACCATCATCCACATCTGTCGCTTTTGTTTGTATGATGAACGCACCTTCTACGGCATTTTCAGCCACAGACGCTTTGTACAACGTTTTCTCAAAAACCGGAACATTGTCGTTTATATCAAGAACTTTAATAGTTAGTTGAGACGTTCCAGATCTTATTGGGTTGCCCCCATCTTGTGCTGTCAATAAGAGCTTGTGTACAGCTTTCTTTTCTCTATCCAACAGTTTTGCTAAAACTAATTCAGGAACCTTTCTTCCACCGGCAACTTCTTTAACTCTGATGTTAAAACATTCATCTTTACTTAGAGTATATGATTTCAGTGAATTACTTCCTACGTCTGGATCTATCGCGCTTTCTAGAGGGAAACGCACCCCTAAAACAGTTGATTCCGCGATTTCCAATGTGACATCATGCGATGGGAATCTTGGCTCATTATCATTAATGTCCTGTATTTCTACTTCCACACGAATCAGCTGTAAAGGGTCTTCAATAACAACCTGTAAAGGCAACACACAGCTGGCGCTTTGTCCACATAAAGCTTCTCTGTCTATTCTTTCATTCACCACCAGCTCACCCTTTCCCGCATCCACAGTGAAATACTGCTTACCAGCATCAGAGGCGACACGCAGCTTTCGGTCAAATATCTCAGATAGTCCCAATCCAAGATCTTTGACTAGATTTCCTACCACAGAGCCCGGTTTCATTTCCTCTGGTATGCTGTAACGCGTTTGACCGTTTATTGTACTCCATAAGAAAAAGAAATGATGCCACCAAAGCAACTGCCATCTCCAGTCTCGGTATCCTATTGTCTTTGTCATCCTTGGTCCGCTATAAAACATAAAATCCCATTGACATACCGCGCAGAGGCAAGCTGAAATCAGTCATTGCAAGTAATACTCCAAAAAAGAAACTTGCAAATCGATTGAGCATATTTATATGATGAAATACAACATTTTCATGTTATAAACCATGAACCCATCTCTGCTGTACCCTTTTGCATCGTACGTGTGATAGGGATGAAGCTGAATGGGGGTTGGGACTAGATTGCTTTGTACAGTCCACACTCCAATTGGTTCACCACATTCACCCCTGTCATCCAATGAGAGAGAAGCTGATCCACCCTCTTAAAGTCACAGCTTCTACTATCTCTGTCTCCTACACTAAACTGACTGCTTATAGAATATAATCGCAATTGGAGCGTCGAAGGAGCACGTAAATACAAGAAAGAAAAAAAAATTAAAAATAAAATCAACAGAAACACAGTCTACCATACGTGTGACACTTTTCAATAGACTAGTTGATGTATATTTAGGGGAGAAAGGCTGACATTTATACTGTGCACTTCAACAGCATGTTTTGCCACTACCCTGCAGGCCACTAACAGTCGCTGTCCACATAACGTGGTGCTGAAGAAATCAACCAGTGATACGGATATGTGCGCGTATGGCATTACATTGATATGACAGGTGTCTAGCAGAATACAAGGGCAAAATAACAAATATAGATTTACTCGATAATACTGTGTTGTTTTCTGCATGCAACTGCATTAATTTTTGTTCTGCTCATTGCTTACCTGCTGACTCTCAAAGGTCCAGGTGCTGTCGGGTAAAGACGCATCCAGGACACTGATCACTTCCTTAAAGTCAGTGGTGCTGCTGGGTTTGATCAGAGTGAAATCACTGTACTCTGACATCGGAGACATACAGGACCTGAACGACTGACTCTGAGACAGCATGTCTCCTCCCAGGACCTCCACATACTTTATAGGTCCATCAGTGTTGAGCTGAATCTGCAGGTTCCTGTTGGGGTTCTTGTAATCATCACAGTCGGTCCGTCTCATGCAGCAGCTACCGCTGCTTCTGCTGTTTCTGATACATTTCACCGCTAAGATGAGAAAAGTCACCAGAGACAGCACGGACACTGAGGCCAGAGACAGAATCAAATAAAGGGTGATTCTCCCAGTTTTCTTGCTGGGCTCAGTGACTTTGTGTCTGATGTCCAAGATGGGCTCGTGGAGAGCGTCCTCCATCAGGATGGACACGGTGACGGTGGCGGACTGGACCGGTTCCCCATCGTCCTTGATCTCTATAAGCAGCCTCTGAGAGGAGTCGTCCTGCTCGGACACAGCGCGTTTAGTCCTCACCTCCCCTGTGTACAGATTGACAGTGAACAGAGAGGCGTCTGTGGCCTCCGCCAGTTTGTAGGAGATCCAGGCGTTATGGCCCGAGTCCGCGTCCACAGCCGTCACCTTAGTGACCAGGTGACCCGCTTTAGCGGAGCGGGGCATCCTCTGATGAGAGAGGGAGCCCAGGGCAGCGGAGGAGGGGTAAATAACAGCGGGGGCATTATCGTTCTGGTCCAGGATGAAAACATGGACAGTGGCGTTGGTGCTGAGAGACGGAGAACCCTGATCCTTTGCCTGGACCTGAATCTGAAACACCTTGAGTTTCTCATAGTCAAAGGAGTGCATGCTGTAGATGCTACCGTTATCTGAGTTAATGTAAACGTAAGATGAAACTGACACGTCCTGCACTTTAGAGTCCAGGATAGAATAAGAGATTTTAGCGTTTTCACCCAAATCAGCATCAGACGCTGATACTGAGTACAAAATCCTGCCTGGTGGATAATTCTCTTTTATATAAACAACATAGGAAGACTGCGAGAAAATTGGCGGGTTGTCGTTAACATCTAACAGTTCAACAAGTATAATTTTTTCACTTGATAACTGTGGTCTTCCAGAATCAACTGCACTTAATTTAACACTATATTTGTCATTTTTCTCACGGTCAAGCGGTCCATTTGTAACTAATGAGTAGTGGTCAGAAACTGATGGATTTAATTTGAAGGGGGATTTAGAGGACACAGTCAATGTTACCTTCCCATTATCACCTGAATCTAGGTCTTTTGCACTTAATAATGCAATAACTGTTCCAGTGGGTGAATCTTCTGGTACGGGTGTTGTTAAAGATGTGACAATTATTTCAGGAATATTATCGTTGATGTCAACTATTTTGATTTCAACGCCACAGTGTCCATCCATCTCAGGGTTCCCCTTGTCTTTAGCGGTTATGTCAAATCTATGTATAGAATTAGTCTCATGATCTAAACCCCCTTTAACAACAATAGCTCCAGTGGATGGTTTTATGTCAAACAATGATAAAATCAGATCGGTTGTTTGCTCTGCAAATTGATATTCAATCTCTCCATTTAGTCCCTCGTCTGCATCTGTAGCTTTAACGCGTAGAATTTCTGTTTCAGGTGTTGCCTTTTCGCTGACATTGGCTTCGTATACATTTTTCTCAAACTGTGGTGCATTATCGTTGTTATCCAGCACTATAACTGTAATTTCAGATGTCCCTGAGCGCACAGGATCTCCTCCATCCACAGCGGTGAGGACAAGATTATGTACAGGCTGCTTTTCTCGATCAAGTGGTTTTTCTAGGACCAGTTCAGGGATTTTCCGTCCGTCCTTGTGGTTTTTAACAGTCAATTTAAAATGGTCATTTTTGCTTATGAGGTACGACCGTACAGAATTAGGGCCGACATCGGGATCCTGTGCACTTTCTAAAGGAAATCGCGCGCCTGGATTCACCAGCTCTGCAATTTTTACCACTTTTTCTTTGGTAAGAAAACTAGGTGAATTATCATTTGTGTCCTGTATTTCAATTTCAACTCTGTATAGCTGCAGTGGATTATCTATCACTAGTTCCAAAGGCAGCAAACACGACTGTCTCTGTCCACAGAGTTCCTCCCTATCTATCCTATCAATCACTACCAGTTCTCCCTTTGTCAAGTCCATACCAAAATACTGCTTACCAGCCTCCGACGCTATCCTCAATTTGCGTCGGTACAGTTCAGATACAACCAAACCCAAATCCTTTGCTATATTTCCCACCACAGAACCATGTTTCAGTTCTTCTGGGATGCTGTAGCGTGTCTGTCCGTCTATTGTACTCCACAATAAAAAGAAATGATGCCACCACAAAAATAGTTGCCATGCAGACGATTTGTTCCACATTATTCCTCGCTCCATATAAGTTTATTTGTACTTAAATAACAAATGACCATTTGGTGAAGAACAGGAGCTCTGTAATCCAATATAGATACGTCTTCATGTACAGTAACACTCATGCTTTTTGTCTGCATATACGTCTCCCTCCTCATGCGCAGAACGTCCTAGTGGGTACGACGCTGAAGCCTTCGTGGTAAAAGGGAGTAGATCTCTTTGTACAGCTGAGGATGCGATTGGTGGATAGAACAGACCGATTTCCACCAGTCATGACAGAAATACAAGTCTACAGCACTGTGACGTATGAGGCAGTCTGATGCATAAAAACATGCACATTAAATAATAAGGATTTAATGACACACAACGTGATATTACTACTGCACTTAAACCATTCCCTAAATTAACTAAGTATATGATAAAATATTTAAATATGAAGCACATTTCTAGATAAAATGTGGAAGTATTTACTATGTTAAAAATAATTATATATTATTAGTTTTGCAATGAGTAAAGTCATATAAATGCTATAATGTATTTATTCATATATGATTTATTACTCCATCTTCTGGCTGCATGCACCTGTATACATGCAGGCTCTATCATGCCTCTGTGCTGGCAAGGCTCTTCATTGCCTTCCTGTGGTCAGAACAAGCTAGTGCAGTCTGTGTACTCTTTACACTCTCCTCACATAGCTCAGACTACCATTCCTGTCAGCAGCTGACATAAAATACCCGTATGGAGGTCTGTAGAGCAAATGAAAAGGGAGGGGGAGTGCAGGGATGTTTAATCTCATTTTGCATCTCTCTCTTTCTCTCTCTCACTCAGAGAACCACCGATATTATTTATTCAAATATAGATTTTTTTTGGGTAATAAGAATAGTTCATTTAAATTAAAAATATACTGAATCATCGGCACAGATTGAGTTATTCTATAAGCATCTCATTATTAGTATATAATTCTGTAAATGTAATAAAATCACTGTGATTAACGTGGTTTAATCCTGTAAGCAGTACTTTGATTAATAAATAAAGGGAAACATAAACAGGGAAAATAATATTTATTTGTGAAAATCATTTGTTCTATATAAATCTGGGCGACAGAGGGAGATGTGGAGAACAAGCATGAGAAACAGTGATGGGAGGGGGAGAGAGCGTCACTGCTTTCAGCACCACGGGTGTGGACAGCGCCACACAGGCGGTCAACTGCTGCAGCTGCTGCTTAGAGGAAGCACAGCCAAGAACAGAACACCGACCAATACAAAAGTACACTGCATCTGAAGGGAACTTTACTACGTGGTTAAAAATAGTTTATAGAAGGATAGAAACATATAAAATATAGCTCTGATTTCATATTTATTTTTGTAATTTTTCAATAAGGAAAAATAAAATAAATGTTTAATTGTTTGGATTGTCTCGGTTCAATTACATATTGAAGACGTTTGATGAACACATGGCACAAACGGATTTCATGCACACCTAACACTTGTTCAATTTAATGCATTTACATTACACAACACTGAAGCTGTAAAGACTAAAGTGATAGTCTTTTCAGCAAATTTTGTCTCTGAAGCTTGTATATATTTCATCATCATCTCACCATTCGTCTATACATATATCATCTTTCATAGGCTGAGCCTACTCCACTACACACTAGACAGGATTCAGGGTACAACACAGAGTGGTCCAAACAGTCCTGTAGATTGCTGATACATCACCAAACAAGAATATTAACTGCATATTTGGGGGAAAGGTGAACTCTGCAAAACCACCTGAGAATTAAAATGTTCCTTTGGTCATACTCAGAGAGCTCAAAGGAAACAATGCCTAAAGTTGTTCATACAGAGCTATTCATTACAGTGCTTCATACAGAGCTGCAAAAATGGATGAATTTGGACAATTATTCTATATTACTTTAACCCTTTCATGTATACTGTTCACTACAGTGGACACTTATTCTACAGCTGTTCTCTTGTATATTCATGGATTTTTTTTTTTTTTTTTTACACATATCTTTATTAAAGTTTTAAGACATTACATATCATTTCTGACATGAATTGGTAACATTGTGTAGATCTCCCCTGAGTGTAATAGTTATAGTTTTCATGCAATTATCAGTAAATGCATGTTTCTTTGCATCAAAAATTAAATACATGGTGTCCAGCTGAGTGGACATTTTTGCAACTTCATGAAAAATAGGTTCCTAAGAATTTTTTTAATTATTATTACTATTTTTTTTAAAAATGTATTTATTTATTTATTTTTTTTTTAACTTTTTTAAAATTTCTTTATTTTTCATAAGAAAATTTTCAATCGCATTGTTTTTTTCATGCCTAAAGAGGAATAAAAACACTCAGGAAAAAAATCTTGATTAAGGTTCTCATAATTCGTGCATGAAAGGGTTAATGTAATTTACCTTACTATGGAAGTCAAGAATGTAAATGCATACTAAACTAAAATCCAAGATAGAAATCTTAGCTGTATAATCAGTCTAGCTGCATTTGGGTTACTATACCAGTTGGTGTTCCCTGCTAATGCGCTCTTTAAATCCTCACAAGCCTGTTAGTAGCAGAAGCAGTCCAGCTCATTTAAATGTCAAATGTAAAGTACTATGGTGGCCTGAAAACCATGAGGGCAAAGAAACTGTTTAAAAATACTTTAAAATTAAAGTTGAAAGATTGAGTTTAACTTCATTCTGTCATTTCATGCCCATAAACCTGAATAAGTAGTTTATTGATCACATACCAGCAAATTATATCTAAAATAGGTCTATATAATTTAGATTAACTCCAAAGTCAGATAAAATACATCACATTCTTTTTAAGCATCAGGCAACAAAATGTAGGCTGCAATCAGTAGTGGTGAATGCTAGATTTGAACTTCATACAGAGCTAGATAGATGACCAATTTATGATATCAGGACAGTGGTTTAAAAAAGGCACGTAAACCACACTATGAAGGCAAGTATAAGTGTACAAGTATTTTCAGCAGTGTACTTACAGTATGAAAAGTAAAAGGAGGCACTGTGCAGTAAAATGATCCCTGTCAGTGCTGTGTGGCTGCATTGATGAATGTTGCATTTTTTGGCATTGGTGTTTAAGGCTAAGTTATTTGTGTAACTTTTTTTTGCTGCTGGTAATTGAATTATACAGCAATATATCATGTTCTATAAAAGGATCACACATTTGTTGTGTCATTGTTGTATATGATGTGCATCTTTTACATGTAAGCTTGCTATGACCTCAGGAACACAGCCATGTTCTCAGCTTGTGAAAATGTATGTTTCAAACAAAAAAGTAGCTGAAGATGTAGGACAATTTTCTGACTCCACAAAGAAACACTTACCTTCAGTTTACCACGAATAATCAAAGCAACACATTTAGATATTTAGCTATTATGTGGGTTTCACTGGAGAGCAGATTTATATTAAATTGCAATGTATAAAGTAATTAAAGACAGAATATTTACCTCTGAAATATAACAGAGTAGAGAAAAAGCTATATGAAATGAAAATATCCAAATAAGTATTGTAATTTGAAAGTGAACTGAAAGTGTATTGATGTATTGTAATAGTTTTCAGCTGTAGCAATCTGTATTTTGATGATTTATGAAAGCTTGTGTTTGTTTGATGAGTGTTTTCATTGGAATGATGTAAAAAGAAAAAAACAATAAAGTCTATGTCTTACCTTATTTGGTGAGTCAGGAATTAAAAGGGGTCATGGAGGAAACAGGAAGACCGCCACGCAACAGGGGGGCACATGGAAGAGAAAATAAGACAAAAGGATGTCGGTTAGACTGGTGGTCGGAAAACTTGGTCTGGCTTTGGGAAGTCCAGAAACAAACATACTTACCACGTGGACTGTAACAAAAGGACTGTCATTTTGTGTGATGACTAACTGATTGCAAAATTTGGTTCATTTTTCATGGCAATAAAACCTATCCCATGACTGGACTATCCCAGTCTGGAGAATCTGCACATAAATTATAAAAATGATGTTGTTTTGTTAATCAGCATTGATATAATTTGTGTTTTTATTCAGCTTCTCCATATTTGTGGAGAGCTGCAAGGACCCACATTATAAGACATAGAAACATCATACAGATCTTTGTTAATCATATGAGGAAAAGTACAAGGGAAATAATGTATTGATTAGAGATGATGGTTAGAGTTAAAGCAGGGTGTTAACTCAGATGCAAGAGTCATAGGACTGATGACAAAGATGGTGACAAAAAGCAAAAAAACATAAACAAAAATTAAACAAAATTTTACTACTGTAGGAAACAGAGGCAATAAACTTCAGAGGAGGAAAGACTATTATGTCACTGTGCTCTTTTAGGAAAAGCTAATACAATCCTTGCTTTGTGATTCTTCTTGAACAGGATTCACAAAGTAGTTGATGTTACAGTAAAATCAGTTCATCTGAAGCCACAACACCACGAGGAGATAAACGTCACAAATTCATCTCTAAAGACAAAACCCTGTTAATACCACTGGTGTGATGTCTGACTGACATCACCAAATGCTGCACTGCTGCACAAATCCAGTACCCTCATTACAACAGCAGAGGGCCTCGAGGCGATGCCCTGATAAAATCCATGCCTTATTAATGAGATTTTCCCTCTGTGACCCTGTGTTAGCCACAGCTGGGTGTCATTGTGAATGCAATTTAAATCTTCTTAGACAAAGCAAAGCTGTAACCACTGTACACAACCTACGCTGTTTGAGCAAATTACATGAAGTGCTACTCATCACTTTGTATTGGTTTGAACACAACACACATAGTGCACAATACATAACCAGATCACCTAGAGCAAGGGGCAACAGAGAAGAAGTAAATAAATAAAAAAAAGCAAGGGAATCTTCTTTGTTTTGTATAACAGGTTTAAAGATTTGAATGACACTTTCATGGATATAAACCATAACACACATAAAGAATCTCACTACACTGTTCACTGAGTGCTTTCATTCTGCATGGAGATAAGGCAGATGAAATGGGAAAAATAATAAACAAACAGTTAGGGACTGATCAGAGCAAATACTATATAAGCAGCCATGATGAACCTCTCCCTATCTTTTTCTTCCATCCTCAGTCACTGCAGGCTTCAACAGTCTGAACCTCTCTGTCAACAACAGGGGTGTCTCTGGTCCTATCAGTATCAAAATATACATGGAGACCTCTCATACCATGAGCAGCATCTGCTGCTGACCCCCTGTGGCTCAGGAAAATGGTACAGTCCTGCCAGTGAGTCAGCTTGTTGCTATGGTAACACATCCCACCTCACTCTCTTACATCCCACCCTTGTTGCTGTGAGCTGGGTAAGGTAGCAAGAAAGACCTACAAAAATAACATAAGATGGGTAAAGAAACATAGGAGCCCACTCTTTACAAAGAAACACAACTGTACACTATTAATATGTTTAAAAACACATGTCTATGATCTGCTTGGTTATAAGGAAACCCTGATTAAGAGCTTAAAATGAGCATATTAGTACTCTCATTAAAATGACAATCTATACAAAGATATAATGACACTCTCTGGGGTATCATGACTTTTTATAGACAGAACAAAATGTCCTAAAGAGCCCAGTGTCTCTGCCTTTCAGTCTCTTTCTCTCTGCAGCAGAATGGTGCAGCTGGAGAGGGGGAGGGGAGGGATGCAGAAAATGAGATCAGGAGGAAAAGCAGGAGTGTTGGACACAAGAAATGCTGCTAAACAGTGGGCACTCAACAGTGGCACAATAATAAAAGTGATGCCCAATTTATTGGTGAATGTAAGAACACAAAATTTGCTAAATTATAATGTTTTATAAGTAAGGGCATAACCTAGGGTAATAAAATACATACATGTAACTAAAACTGTAGCATCAAAATATTATTCTCTGTATTATCTATATAATATGTATTTTATAATTATTACATCTTTACTTCTGGGTAAAGGTTTCTATCTCTGAATTGTGCTAAATATCTTTTGTTGATATAGGACCACACCAACATAAAAGTCTGACAAATATAACCCAGTGACATTTTGTTGTAAACAACAATAAGCTGGATGTAGGTGTTTGCATTTTTGTTGTATGTTATTGTAATACATTTAAAGGCACCCATCTAGCCCATCCATAATCAGCTAGTTCACCATTACAGATCTCTACTCCAGCAAGACCCATTAAGAGACATTATACTTATGTCTTTAAAGAGGAAAAAAACTGCATACCAGTATCAGAAATATCTAAAGTGCTAAATACTCATACAGGATGAAAAAAGTCTACACATACTCAAGTGAATAGGCTGATATGTCTAGTTTCCCACAAAATGAACAATGTTCACAAATACTTCAGTCTCAGTTTCAGCCAAACTTCAGCTACAGCAGAAATACAAAATACATCTGTTCTACATTAATTGCCATCAAACAGTGTTTCAGCAGCTCTACAACATACAGTCAGTCAGATTCAGTGATACACACAATAATGTCACAGACACAACATTTCTGACAATAATATCAAGCTATCTTTCTGTTTTTTTTTTTTTTTTAAGGATTCCCATTAACATACATGCACATAAACATAACCAATGCCAGCTCTACACTGGGTATTAGCATTAAAGCTCAAACTGAGGAGAACATAAATGACATTTTTTAAATGTAAAACCAAAGCCAAATACATTATAAATCAATAATCATTTCTTAAGAGTTCGTGTGCATATTTTAATTACAAAAAGTGGGTAGTGAATAATAGAGTGTACCATAATCGGCACTATGGGAAAGAACACGTACCAACACGTTTATCTGGTAAACAAAAAACAATATAGGGTAACAGTGTAAACATTAACAACCTCCCCTAACACACACAGTGCACAGTGTGATGACTAACCCCAGCGGCATAAACATGCTCTCACAGCTGCTCACCAGACAGCTTTTGGTTTGGAAGGCAGGACACTAACAAGTGGTCTGGACTATGTGAACCAGGAACTTCTGTATATCATTATGTGGTCGTCAGCAACAAGCACAGCAAGCTGATTTTTGTGGCTTTGTGTCAGATCCACAATATCTGTTGACAAGTTCAAGGCATATCAAAGAAAAAAAGGCAGGGCAAAGAGAAGGGATAGAACAAAAGCTTGAAGAGAAATGATATGATGGAAAACAGACTGAAGCATTTAACTTCCTACAAAGCCCCTTCCGTGAGCTTTGACCCCTACAGAGAAACTGTGACCAAAAGAATTTATGGTACATGATAAAAACCTGGAAATGCAGTAACACATGTGGGCTAATAATGATGACAGACTGCTTCCTGAGGACTTAGGAGTTAATATAATTAACCTGGTTTCTGCTTTGTTATTTGCCAGTTGCTATTTTCACATGCTCAGACTTAAACACCAAACAGACACTTCAAACACATACACCTTCAACAGCCTCCAGATCTCTCTCATGCTTATTCTGATGCTGAAAATCATAATTAAACAACTGCAGGTCAGACATATAGTCACCACAGATTAACCTAGAGGTATACAAAACTTTATATGTGCTGAGCTGAAAAAACTCCCCAAAAACAAACCCAACAAATATTGAGCATTTCACTTCCATTTCCTCAGACAAATCATAGTTTTGACAAGAGTCATACATTTCATCTGTAAAAAAACAATACCCTTTGTGTGTGTTCACACAGCAGGTAATCAAACCCACACACATGGAGAAACATCCAAGGAAATGAAATTGAATCCATTACTGTGAACGTTTTATTTTTGTTTTAATATGATGCATATTAAAACCAGCTTACAGACTGCTATTCATTTAATAACAGCCAGATTCCATTAAATTCTAACCTCTGTCCTCATTTCTGCCATCCTTTTGTTACTTGTTATATCACCCATGCAGATGTCTCTTGTTATCTACTGTATTCTGTTCTTTTACAAATACCTGACTCCATGTTAATCTTTTAATGGGGACTTAGGAGCTGCAGTCTGATGTAACTGCTTCATACATTACACACCTTTAGTGCTCTATTTTAACAGACAAAGACTACTGCAGATCAAAATGGCTGCCTACATCACTAACACGAAGGCGTCACAGGGATGTGGAGACTGTGCCTGTTACCACGTGCTTCTTCCCCTCCCCCCTCTGCCTCTCCATCACACTGCCGTTCTCTCTCAACCTCCCAAGCACTAATAATAACTGTGCTCTCTCCTCAACCACTATTCTATTATAAACAAAATATATTTAAACCTTTTCTGTGTTTATGCCAGTATTTTTACGTTTCAATTGATTGGCTTGTACTCCCTTTGTTATGTTTCCTGTACCCACACCAGCTCCTCATATCTGCATGAGAAGGCTAGTGCACATAGCTACACCATGTTATAGAGGGAACTAGGTCACTGAAAAAGTAGTGCACTGCCTGGTTGTGTGTTTCTCTGCCAGAGAAATCTGTTCGAAGAAATTTTTAAATAGGGATAAATCCCAGAATACAGCTATTTCTGTATTTTTCGCTTTCATTTTGGCAGGTAATTATTTGAGATGGACTATAACACATTACAAGATATTTTGAATAAAATTGCTATCACTGAAGATAAGTGTGCATATCAAAGAATGTAATCAAGATCAAACAAGGTAGTAAAGTGGCAACACAGTTTGGATGTGCTGTCTAAAAACAGATCTCACAACTACTTCATCACACAGGCAAATTCAACAAAAGCATTCATAGTGTACACGCTATACAAGCAATAACACTGTTGGAGAGTGCACTGTAAGTACAGGATGTACAACAATATGCATTTTGATACAAAGAGTCAAGTGACAGTACTAAATTTACTATATGGAAATAATATTGCCTATTTTTATTTCATGAATATTTAAAAACTCAAATGTTGCCACTTGTCTAAACAATGATGAAAATGAAAAGTAATTACTATAATATCAAATTCCAGTTTTGCAACACCATGTCTGAGTATCAATCCTTATAAACAAAGACAAGAATCAATAACCTAAATGCAAGAGACAAGGTCACCTGTAGGATGTGCAGAGACAACAGAAGCACCTTTGTAATGAGTACTCATTCTAAACTGAGTATCAGAACACTCCAAATGACTGGTGACAAAACTGAAATGCAAATAACAAAGTAAAGAGCAGGTAGTGCAGATGAAAAAGAAAAATAAGAGGTAGAAAGCAGGTGTGATGAAATGAAGGCACTGTTCTCACCTCTGTGAGCACATTCTCAGACTCTGTTTTGTGCCTTGGCACTGTCCTGGTAGCACTATGGTCAACACTCAGAGAGCTCTGACTGAATGACCGGGGGCACTTGATATCACTTTTCCGGGAGTCAGTAGTTCCATAAACTTCATAACTGAATTGCTTCAAAGTTCCGGTACCTCCTACATCTGCATAAAGGGGTGGGTAATATGGAATAACAGGAAGATTCCCACTGGATTTGTACAACAGACGCTCTCTTCTCCATCTGTAGATTTTCACTGATATAATGACCACGACACACGTGATGAAGAGGAAGGAAACTACAGCCAAAGCCAACACTAAGTAAAAGTCAGGTTCTCATTGTACTCCTTGTCGTGTGTAAAGTCAGTGAACTCAGACAGCACTTCAGGAAAGCTGTCCGCCACCGCCACGTTAACAATGACTGTAGCTGAACGAGAGGGCTGTCCGTTGTCCTCCACTATAACAGTCAGTCTTTGTTTGACTGCATCTTTATCAGTGACTTGGCGGATAGTTCTTACTTCTCCATTCTGTAAGCCCACCTCAAACAGCGCCCTGTCTGTGGCTTTCTGCAGTTTATAGGAGAGCCAGGCATTCTGTCCAGAGTCCACATCAACAGCCACCACTTTAGTGACCAGATAGCCCACATCTGCTGAACGAGGCACCATTTCAGCCACCAGAGAGCCACCAGTCTGGACTGGGTAGAGAACCTGAGGGGCGTTGTCATTCTGGTCCTGGATCATAACTCTCACTGTCACATTACTACTGAGTGGAGGGGAGCCTCCATCCTGAGCTTTAATGCAGATTTTGAACTCTTTTCTTTGCTCATAGTCAAAAGAACGCACAGCTAGTATATCTCCACTCTCTGCATTCACTGAAAAATACGCTGAAGCTGACATCCCATTCAGCTGACTATCTTCAAGAAAGTAAGAAATGCGCGCATTATTCCCAGAGTCTTTGTCACTGGCTTTGACAGACAAAAATGACATGCCAGGTGAATTATTTTCAGTGATCAGAGCTGTGAAAAACTGTTGAGGGAACTCTGGAGCATGATCATTTACATCGGAGAGTCTTAAATTAATCGTTTTGTTAGTAGAATAAGGTGGGGAGCCTTCATCCATCGCTGTTATTGTTATATTATATTCAGGTACAGTTTCCCGGTCCAAAATGTCATCGGACACCAGGCTATAAAAATTAATGGACGACGATTTGATTTTGAAAGGTAAATCTGGGTTAATGAAACACTTAATTTGTCCATTTTTACCTGAGTCTAGATCTTTGATATTGAGCATTGCTATAACAGTCTCTGGGGCTGAATCCTCTGGTATGGGGTTGGAGAGGGAAATGACGCTGATTATGGGGGCATTGTCATTTACGTCTGTCACCTCTATTAACACTTTACTGGTGTCCGTCAGCCCCCCTTTGTCTGTAGCTTCTATATCAATTTCGTAGTGTTTAGTTTTTTCGTAATCTAAGACACCAATAACAGTCATTTCGCCGGTATAGGGGTCCATATTAAATAGGGATGATGCACTGTCGGTATGCTGAGAAAATGAATAGACTACCTCTTCATTCGTTCCTTTATCATTATCAGTAGCGCTGACTCTTAGTAAAACAGTTCCCTTTTTCGCGTTTTCAGAAGCTGTTACTCGGTAAACAGACTGACTAAATACAGGTGCATTATCATTTGCATCTAAAACAAGGACATTGATCTTGACAGAACTGGATTTTTGAGGATTGCCACCATCGTATGCTGTTAGAGTTAATTTATGCTCTTCTTGTTTTTCTCTGTCAAGCGACGTGTGCAGAACCATTTCAATATACTTTGTTCCATCAGGCCGAGAAATAATATTCAATTTAAAATGGTCTGTCGGATTTAGTTTGTATGTTTGAATAGTATTGTGCGCTACATCGGGATCTTTGGCACTCTCCAGCGAATAGCGAGCCCCCGGTAAGGCAGATTCACTAACTTGGAAATTATATTCTTTCTTCGAAAACAACGGAGCGTTATCGTTAATATCTGTAATTTCAACATCAATTCGATGCAGCTCCATTGGATTGTCTAGGATGATCTGGAAATACAGAGAGCACGGAGACAGTTGCTTGCACAGTTCTTCTCTGTCTATCCTTTTTGCCACAACCAAATTTCCCTTTTCTGCGTTCAGACCTATGTACTCACTGCCGTCCTCGGTAAATATCCTAGCCCGCCCCGATGTCAGACGTTTAACATCCAAGCCCAGGTCCTGAATTATATTCCCGACAACAGAGCCCGTCGACATCTCTTCAGGTATAGAATAACGGACCTGCCCGAGAGCCATTTCTGCGACAAAAACGCAGACGAACAGCGGCCACCATGACAATGGTGGGTTTTTGGAGATCCAGCTGTAGCTCATCATGACAAGAGCGTTCCCAAAATCCAAGTGGGAAAAGCTCTGAAAATCTAAGAAAAGTATTTGATTAAGAGTCCATTGCTTAATGCTTTTGTGCCTTTGTCAAGCTAGTCTGAGCCCTGGTATCACAGACAGAAAAGGGAGGACGTCACTGGAAGAAAAAGCCTTATTTTGCTTTTGCCCACTGATCAACAGCGGCACTTAGGGGAAATGAATGAAATTGCAGAAATATGTAACTGCATAGATAGATAGATAGATAGATAGATAGATAGATAGATAGATAGATAGATAGATAGATAGATAGATAGATAGATAGATAGATATTGTCTCTATCCATGGTACTAGACATTGAATGCCACTATACACGTTTTCTGCTGTAGACGCTAACCTCTAGAGGAGAGTCTGGTTCATCCAGGATGCTCTTTTCACTCTGTATCCTCTGCATCGTCCCTGTTGAACTGGGGTCCATTATCAGCACGTTCTGACTACCAGCTCTGCCAAACTTACAGTCACTCTTTCTGGAGTCAGTCGTCCTGCACACCTCGTAGTTGTACACGTGTGGGAGAGTGCCTGTCCCCAAAGTGTCGGAGTAACGTGGTGGATAATATGGAATCACTGGGAGATTGGAGTGATACAGGATGCGAGACTGTCTCCATCTGTAGATTTTCACTGATATAATGACCACCACACACGTGATGAAGAGGAAGGAAACTATAGCCAAAGCCAACACTAAGTAAAAAGTCAGGTTCTCATTGTACTCCTTGTCGTGTGTAAAGTCAGTGAACTCAGACAGCACTTCAGGAAAGCTGTCCGCCACCGCCACGTTAACAATGACTGTAGCTGAACGAGAGGGCTGTCCGTTGTCCTCCACTATAACAGTCAGTCTTTGTTTGACTGCATCTTTATCAGTGACTTGGCGGATAGTTCTTACTTCTCCATTCTGTAAGCCCACCTCAAACAGCGCCCTGTCTGTGGCTTTCTGCAGTTTATAGGAGAGCCAGGCATTCTGTCCAGAGTCCACATCAACAGCCACCACTTTAGTGACCAGATAGCCCACATCTGCTGAACGAGGCACCATTTCAGCCACCAGAGAGCCACCAGTCTGGACTGGGTACAGAACCTGAGGGGCGTTGTCGTTCTGGTCCTGGATCATTATTTTCACAGTCACATTACTACTGAGTGGAGGGGAGCCTCCATCCTGAGCTTTGACCCGGAACTGGAAATCCTTGATTTGTTCGTAGTCAAAAGAACGCACTGCATGGATGACTCCACTATCAGCACTAACGGACACATATGAGGAGACTGGCACTCCGTTAACAGAGGAGTCCTCCAGTATGTAAGAAACACGGGCATTCTGGTTCCAGTCAGAGTCTGTGGCTTTGACTGTGAATATAGAGAGACCAGGTGTGTTGTTTTCTATAATGTAGGCCTCATATGAGCTCCTCTCAAAGACAGGAGGGTTATCATTGACATCAGAGATCTGTAAGGTGAGAGTGACGCTGCTGGAGAGGGAGGGTACTCCTTCATCAGAACAGGTCACAGTTATATTGTACTGGGAAGCTCTCTCTCTGTCTAAACTGTCCTCTGTCATTAAACTGTAAAACTCATTGTTTGTAAACTTCATTACAAAAGGAATATCATCATTAATAAAACACTGGACTTTGCCATTCTCACCAGAATCTGCGTCCTGGATGTTTATCATTGTAACAACAGTGCCAGGTTTCACATCCTCAGATACTATATTTGACTTAGACAAAACATGTATGTCTGGTTTGTTGTCATTAATATCTGTGACATCAATCATCACCTTACAGGAATCAACAAGACCTCCATCATCACTTGCACGAATGTGTATTTGAAATGTCTGAGCTTTTTCATAGTCAACATTACCCTTTAACGTTACTTCACCACTTTCATTATTTATTTCAAACAAACCACGAGCATTGTCCGACATACTTGAGACTGAATATGTTACTTTAGCATTAGATCCATGATCTGCATCTGTTGCAGTAACTGTCACTACAACTGTCCCTACCGGTGCATTTTCTTTTATTGATGCTTTAAAAATGGGTTGTGTAAAAACAGGAGCGTTGTCATTCGCGTCTAAAACCGTGATGAGAATTTGCATTGTTCCGCTCATCTGCGGCTCTCCCCCATCCAGTGCCGTCAGAACTAAAGACAGGTGTTCCTTTTTTTCTCTGTCAAGAGGTTTCTGTAAAACCATTTCTACATTTTTCGTCCCATCTGCCTGATCGTGCAGTTTTACAACGAAATTCTCTGTCGGTTCAAGTCTATAGCTTTGTAAACCATTTAAGCCTACATCATAATCAACTGCCCGGTCCAATATAAATTTTGTTCCACTAAGAGCGGATTCACCGATTTTGAATCTGACTTCATTTTTTTCAAAGAATGGAGGGTTATCGTTAACGTCTTTTACCTCCACAGTTACACTGTATAATTCCATCGGATCTTCTAAAATAATCTGAAAATGCAGAGCACAAAGCGTCGTCTGTCCGCAGAGCGACTCTCTGTCTATTCTGTCTTTGATCAGCAACACTCCCTTTTCGTTGTTCAGCTCAATATATTCGCCACGGTCTCGAGTGAAAATCCGAGCTTTACCAGCTTTCAGTCTTTTAACATCTAATCCAAAATCCTTTGCCATATTACCAACCACGGAGCCTTTTGGCATTTCTTCAGGGATTGAATAGCTGACTTGTCCGAGCACCGAACTAAGAGAGAGGACCGACAAAAACAGCAGTACTTGCCCTCTCATTGTTCTGTCCGATGGTATTCCGCTGTAAACCAAGTTTGCCATTTGGATCGTTATTTCTCTTTTTCCATTCAGTGAGGGGTTTAAAGAATATTTCCAACGCAAAAAATAATTCCTGTTCTGTCTCTCCGGTAAAATCCAGACGTTATGATTTGCCTCCGTCTCATGCTCTCTCGAAAATAAGGATGTAAAGGGAGGTACGACGAGTCTGCGGTAAATACAGTACAAACTGGCCAACAGCGGCCCTCTGAGTTCATAAAGTCACATTACATATAAAATGTGAAAACAGACACTGATATGATTTGGTTGAAAATAGCCCAACTTAATAGGTATGAGCACTTTTCAACCACATGAACAATAATTTGGATACAAAAGCCACCGAAATACGAACAAAAGAGATTACTTCTGACAACATACTCAAAACATGTACTGAGTAAAATGTCAAAGAATGTAATAAAGAGACGCGAAAGATCAATACAAAAGAACATAATTAAATAGAGGGATGTCGCTCTCCGAGGTGCTGAAATGGAATCACGAGTGTGATCTTAGTGTGACAATAGATAGCTTAAAGGTCTAACCTCTAGAGGAGAGTCTGGTTCGTCCAGGATGCTCTTTTCACTCTGTATCCTCTGCATCGTCCCTGTTGAACTGGGGTCCATTATCAGCACGTTCTGACTACCAGCTCTGCCAAACTTACAGTCACTCTTTCTGGAGTCAGTCGTCCTGCACACCTCGTAGTTGTACACGTGTGGGAGAGTCCCTGTCCCCAAAGTGTCGGAGTAACGTGGTGGATAATATGGAATCACTGGCAGATTGGAGTGATACAGGATTCGAGACTGTCTCCATCTGTAGATTTTCACTGATATAATGACCACCACACACGTGATGAAGAGGAAGGAAACTACAGCCAAAGCCAACACTAAGTAAAAAGTCAGGTTCTCATTGTACTCCTTGTCGTGTGTAAAGTCAGTGAACTCAGACAGCACTTCAGGAAAGCTGTCCGCCACCGCCACGTTAACAATGACTGTAGCTGAACGAGAGGGCTGTCCGTTGTCCTCCACTATAACAGCCAGTCTTTGTTTGACTGCATCTTTATCAGTGACTTGGCGGATAGTTCTTACTTCTCCATTCTGTAAGCCCACCTCAAACAGCGCCCTGTCTGTGGCTTTCTGCAGTTTATAGGAGAGCCAGGCATTCTGTCCAGAGTCCACATCAACAGCCACCACTTTAGTGACCAGATAGCCCACATCTGCTGAACGAGGCACCATTTCAGCCACCAGAGAGCCACCAGTCTGGACTGGGTACAGAACCTGAGGGGCGTTGTCGTTCTGGTCCTGGATCATTATTTTCACAGTCACATTACTACTGAGTGGAGGAGAGCCTCCATCCTGAGCTTTGACCCGGAACTGGAAATCCTTGATCTGCTCGTAGTCAAAAGAACGCACTGCATGGATGACTCCACTATCAGCACTAACGGACACATATGAGGAGACTGGCACTCCGTTAACAGAGGAGTCCTCCAGTATGTAAGAAACACGGGCATTCTGGTTCCAATCAGCGTCTGTGGCTTTCACTGTGAATATAGAGAGACCAGGTGTGTTGTTTTCTATAATGTAGGCCTCATATGAGCTCCTCTCAAAGACAGGAGGGTTATCATTGACATCAGAGATCTGTAAGGTGAGAGTGACACTGCTGGAGAGGGAGGGTACTCCTTCATCAGAACAGGTCACAGTTATATTGTACTGGGAAGCTCTCTCTCTGTCTAAACTGTCCTCTGTCATTAAACTGTAAAACTCATTGTTTGTAAACTTCATTACAAAATGAATATCATCATTAATAAAACACTGGACTTTGCCATTCTCACCAGAGTCTGCGTCCTGGATGTTTATCATTGTAACAACAGTGCCAGGTTTCACATCCTCAGATACTATATTTGACTTAGACAAAACATGTATGTCTGGTTTGTTGTCATTAATGTCTGTGACATCAATCATCACCTTACAGGAATCAGCAAGACCTCCATCATCACTTGCACGAATATTTATTTGAAATGTCTGAGCTTTTTCATAGTCAACATTACCCTTTAACTTAACTTCACCACTTTCATTATTTATTTCAAACAAACCACGAGCATTATCCGACATACTTGAGATTGAATATGTTACTTTACCATTAGATCCATGATCTGCATCTGTTGCAGTAACTGTCACTACAACTGTCCCTACCGGTGCATTTTCTTTTATTGATGCTTTATAAATGGGTTGTGTAAAAACAGGAGCGTTGTCATTAACGTCTAAAACCGTGATGAGAATCTGCATTGTTCCGCTCATCTGCGGCTCTCCCCCATCCAGTGCCGTCAGAACTAAAGACAGGTGTTCCTTTTTTTCTCTGTCAAGAGGTTTCTGTAAAACCATTTCTACATTTTTCGTCCCATCTGCCTGATCGTACAATTTAACAACGAAATTCTCTGTCGGTTCAAGTCTATAGCTTTGTAAACCATTTAAGCCTACATCATAATCAACTGCCCGGTCCAATATAAATTTAGCTCCACTAACAGCAGATTCGCTAATTCTGAATTTAACTTCATTTTTTTCAAAGAATGGAGGGTTATCGTTAACGTCTTTTACCTCCACGGTTACACTGTACAATTCCATCGGATCTTCTAAAATAATCTGAAAATGCAGAGCACAAAGCGTCGTCTGTCCGCAGAGTGACTCTCTGTCTATTCTTTCTTTGATCAGCAACACTCCCTTTTCGTTGTTCAGCTCAATATATTCGCCACGGTCTCGAGTGAAAATCCGAGCTTTACCAGTTCTCAGTCTTTTAACATCTAATCCAAAATCCTTTGCCATATTACCAACCACAGAGCCTTTTGGCATTTCTTCAGGGATGGAATAGCTGACTTGTCCGAGCACCGAACTAAGAGAGAGGACCGACAAAAACAGCAGTACTTGCCCTCTCATTGTTCTGTCCGACGGTATTCCGCTGTAAACCAAGTTTGCCATTTGGATCGTTATTTCTCTTTTTCCATTCAGTGAGGGGTTTAAAGAATATTTCCAACGCAAAAAATAATTCCTGTTCTGTCTCTCCGGTAAAATCCAGACGGTGTGCTTTTCCTCCGTCTCATGCTCTCTCGAAAATAAGGATGTAAAGGGAGGTACGACGAGTCTGCGGTAAATACAGTACAAACTGGCCAACAGCGGCCCTCTGAGTTCATAAAGTCACATTACATATAAAATGTGAAAACAGACACTGATATGATTTGGTTGAAAATAGCATAACGTAATAAGTATGAGCACTTTTCAACCACATGAACAATAATTTGGATACAAAAGCCACCGAAATACGAACAAAAGAGATTACTTCTGAAAACATACTCAAAACATGTACTGAGTAAAATGTCAAAGAATGTAATAAAGAGACGCGAAAGATCAATACAAAACACAATTAAACAGAGGCGTGTCGCTCTCCGAGGTGCTGAAATGGAATCATGACTGCGACCTTAGTGTGACAATAGATAGCTTAAAGGTCTAACCTCTAGAGGAGAGTCTGGTTCGTCCAGGATGCTCTTTTCACTCTGTATCCTCTGCATCGTCCCTGTTGAACTGGGGTCCATTATCAGCACGTTCTGACTACCAGCTCTGCCAAACTTACAGTCACTCTTTCTGGAGTCAGTCGTCCTGCACACTTCGTAGTTGTACACGTGTGGGAGAGTCCCTGTCCCCAAAGTGTCGGAGTAACGTGGTGGATAATATGGAATCACTGGCAGATTGGAGTGATACAGGATTCGAGACTGTCTCCATCTGTAGATTTTCACTGATATAATGACCACCACACACGTGATGAAGAGGAAGGAAACTACAGCCAAAGCCAGCACTAAGTAAAAAGTCAGGTTCTCATTGTACTCCTTGTCGTGTGTAAAGTCAGTGAACTCAGACAGCACTTCAGGAAAGCTGTCCGCCACCGCCACGTTTACAATGACTGTAGCTGAACGAGAGGGCTGTCCGTTGTCCTCCACTATAACACTAAGTCTTTGTTTGACTGCATCTTTATCAGTGACTTGGCGGATAGTTCTTACTTCTCCATTCTGTAAGCCCACCTCAAACAGCGCCCTGTCTGTGGCTTTCTGCAGTTTATAGGAGAGCCAGGCATTCTGTCCAGAGTCCACATCAACAGCTACCACTTTAGTGACCAGATAGCCCACATCTGCTGAACGAGGCACCATTTCAGCCACCAGAGAGCCACCAGTCTGGACTGGGTACAGAACCTGAGGGGCGTTGTCGTTCTGGTCCTGGATCATTATTTTCACAGTCACATTACTACTGAGTGGAGGGGAGCCTCCATCCTGAGCTTTGACCCTGAACTGGAAATCCTTGATCTGCTCGTAGTCAAAAGAACGCACTGCATGGATGACTCCACTATCAGCACTAACGGACACATATGAGGAGACTGGCACTCCGTTAACAGAGGAGTCCTCCAGTATGTAAGAAACACGGGCATTCTGGTTCCAGTCAGAGTCTGTGGCTTTCACTGTGAATATGGATAGACCTGGAGTGTTATTTTCTGTAATGTAGGCCTCATATGAGCTCCTCTCAAAGACAGGAGGGTTATCATTTACATCAGAGATCTGTAAGGTGAGAGTTACGCTGCTGGAGAGGGAGGGTACTCCTTCATCAGAACAAGTCACAGTTATATTGTACTCAGCGGCCCTTTCTCTGTCTAATTCACTATCCGTCACTAAAGTATAAAACTTTCCTGATGTGGACTTTAAGATAAAATTATTGTCATCGTTAGTGACGCAGTGCACTTTTCCATTTTCAGCTGAGTCTGCGTCTTCAACATTTATCATTGTAACAACAGTGTTAGGCTTAGCGTCTTCAGATATCACATTTGATTTCGACATAATGTGAATATCAGGGCTGTTGTCATTTAGGTCTAACACATCAACTATTAATTTACAAGACCCCGTGAGACCCCCACCGTCAGTTGCACGAATATGAATCTCAAAATTCTTCTTCTTTTCATAATCAAATTTTCCATTCAAGATAACCTCACCAGTTTCCCTTTTAATCCCAAATAATCCACGGGCATGATCCAACATATTTGAAATCGAATAACTTATTCTACCGTTAGATTCATAATCCGCATCGGTTGCAGAAACTGTTACTACGGCTGTACCTATAGGTGCGTTTTCCGGAACAGAGGCTTTATAAACAGATTGTGTAAAAACAGGAGCATTATCATTAAAGTCTAAAACTGTAATGTGAATCTGCATTGTTCCTGACATCTGCGGTTCGCCTCCATCCACTGCCGTCAGGACCAAAGACAGATGGTCGTTTTTCTCTCTATCTAGCGGCGCATTTAGAACCATCTCAACACTCTTACCGCCGTCTCCTTGACTGTTCATTTTAACAGAAAAAACATCATTTGGTTTTAGCACATATGTTTTTAAACCGTTCCTACCTACATCAAGATCGGTCGCCCTGTCTAAAGTGAATGATGCACCGATGAGCGCAGATTCGCTTATATTAAGTTGCACATCGCTGGTGACAAATGTGGGAGGGTTATCATTTACATCTGTGATTTCCACAGTGACGCTGTAAAATTCCATCGGATCTTCCAGTAAAATCTGAAAATGCAAAGCACAGGGCGTCATTTCTCCACAAAGCGCTTCTCTGTCTATCCTTTCTTTGATGAGTAGAATTCCCTTTTCTCTGTTGAGCTCAATATATGCGGTACTGTCTCTAGTAAAAACACGAGCCTTGCCGGATTTAAGTCTTTTGATATCTAAGCCTAAATCCTGAGCCACATTACCAACAAATGAGCCTGTCGCCATTTCTTCGGGGACTGAGTAGCTGACCTGTCCGAGGGCTGAGCTGACAGACAGAACCAAGATAAACAACAGCACTTGCCGTCTCATTGTTCCGTCCGACATTGTGGCGGTAGCGAGTCCTCCTGTAATGCGTTTGGTGTCCTTTTACGTTTTGTTTTCATAAATTTGTTGTAAAAAAAAAATGCAGAGAATCCTTTCAGAAACGACAAAAAAACTCTCCCGTTGTCCAGGGTATTTGAGCTCCGCAGAACGTACGCCCGAGTACTTTATTCCATCTCCATTTCTACATCTCGCTATAACAAATGAAACCGATGGGAGGTGCGAGTATAAAACAGCTTCAAAACTGACACACATTGGTCAACAGCGTCCCTCTGAGTTCAAAGACAAAATTGCACGAGAAAATGCATAAGTCGAGCTCATTAGTTTTCGTTTCATGGAATATTTAACAACCTGAAGAATAACTTCGATAATATGGGTAAACTTACCAATGTGCTATGAGTTAATAGCTTATAGGAGAACAGTGGAGATGTTTTAGAGTGTTAAGTGAAAGTTCAGTTAGACTTAACATAACAACTACATATAGATGTTTGGAGGAGTTACACTGAAATAGCAAACCTTGATTAGAGAAAAAAAATGCAGATGTTTAGTTAAATACCATATACTATAGAGAAAACTGTTGTTCTCCCTGTTAATTGTTGCCAAATAAGATAAAAAGTAAGTAGAAAAAGAGTCTGGTGCTGGTCACTCAAACGTCACTGTCCATGGTGCTGATTGATAACAGCTCGGGAACGGCTAAAATGATCTAAAGCACAAAGGATATTACAAACGAAACATTTTAACAATTAAATCAGCTAAAAAACAAACCTCTAAAGGAGAGTCTGGTTCATCCAGGATGCTCTTTTCACTCTGTATCCTCTGCATCGTCCCTGTTGAACTGGGGTCCATTATCAGCACGTTCTGACTACCAGCTCTGCCAAACTTACAGTCACTCTTTCTGGAGTCAGTGGTCCTGCACACCTCGTAGTTGTACACGTGTGGGAGAGTCCCTGTCCCCAAAGTGTCGGAGTAACGTGGTGGATAATATGGAATCACTGGTAGATTGGAGTGATACAGGATGCGAGACTGTCTCCATCTGTAGATTTTCACTGATATAATGACCACCACACACGTGATGAAGAGGAAGGAAACTACAGCCAAAGCCAGCACTAAGTAAAAAGTCAGGTTCTCATTGTACTCCTTGTCGTGTGTAAAGTCAGTGAACTCAGACAGCACTTCAGGAAAGCTGTCCGCCACCGCCACGTTTACAATGACTGTAGCTGAACGGGAGGGCTGTCCGTTGTCCTCCACTATAACAGTCAGTCTTTGTTTGACTGCATCTTTATCAGTGACTTGGCGGATAGTTCTTACTTCTCCATTCTGTAAGCCCACCTCAAACAGCGCCCTGTCTGTGGCTTTCTGCAGTTTATAGGAGAGCCAGGCATTCTGTCCAGAGTCCACATCAACAGCCACCACTTTAGTGACCAGATAGCCCACATCTGCCGAACGAGGCACCATTTCAGCCACCAGAGAGCCACCAGTCTGGACTGGGTACAGAACCTGAGGGGCGTTATCGTTCTGGTCCTGGATCATTAGTTTCACAGTCACATTACTACTGAGTGGAGGGGAGCCTCCATCCTGAGCTTTGACCCGGAACTGGAAATCCTTAATCTGTTCGTAGTCAAAAGAACGCACTGCATGGATGATTCCACTATCAGCACTAACGGACACATATGAGGAGACTGGCACTCCGTTAACAGAGGAGTCCTCCAGTATGTAAGAAACACGGGCATTCTGGTTCCAGTCAGAGTCTGTGGCTTTGACTGTGAATATAGAGAGACCAGGTGTGTTGTTTTCTCCAATGTAGGCCTCATATGAGCTCCTCTCAAAGACAGGAGGGTTATCATTGACATCAGAGATCTGTAAGGTGAGAGTGACGCTGCTGGAGAGGGAGGGTACTCCTTCATCAGAGCAGGTCACAGTTATATTGTACTGGGAAGCTCTCTCTCTGTCTAAATCAGTGTCTGTCACTAAACTGTAGAAATTTACTGATGATGATTTCAATAAGAAAGGGATATTCTCAGGTATGGAACACTGCACTTTACTATTTTCTCCTGAGTCTGGGTCTTGGATGTTAATCATTGTAACAACCGTGTTCAGGTTTGCGCTCTCTGAAATAGTCGTTGATTTAGACATGATTTTTATGGTTGGTTCATTGTCATTAATGTCCACGACGTCGACAATTACTTTGCAGGAATCACTAAGTCCTCCGTTATCTCTAGCGCGTACATTAATCTGATAATGTCTTTTCTTTTCATAATCCAAACGTCCGTTTAATCTTACCTCACCATTTTCTTCATTTACTTCAAACATTTGTCTGACATCATCTAAAGTATTTGTAATTGAGTATGCTATTTTTCCGTTTAAATCTTGATCAGCATCTGAAGCACTCACAGTAGTCACGACGGTGCCTTTAGCGGCATTTTCAGGTATACTAGCTTTATATGTCGGCAGTGTGAAAACAGGTGCATTATCATTTGCATCTAATACTGTGATTAGAATCTGCATTGTTCCTGACATTTGTGGTTCTCCGCCGTCCACTGCTGTTAACACTAAAGAAAGAAGCTCATTTTTCTCTCTGTCCAGTGGTTTCTGCAGAACCATTTCAACATTCTTTGCTCCATCGGCTTGGTTGTGTAATTTAAGTGAAAAATTATCGCTTGGCTTCAGTATATAGTTTTGAAGAGCGTTCTTGCCCACATCTAGATCAACTGCCCTTTCTAAGTCAAATTTTGCTCCAACGACCGTAGACTCGCTAATTATGAATTTCATTTCATGTCTCTCAAATGTTGGTGCATTGTCGTTGATATCTGTAATTTCCACTGTTACACTGTAGAATTCCATCGGATTTTCCAACACTATCTGAAAATGTAGAGCGCATGGTGTAGTATCCCCGCACAGCGTCTCTCTGTCTATTCTCTCTTTTATAAGGAGGACTCCTCTTTCGTTATTTAGCTCGATGTAATCTCTGCTATCACCAGAATACACATGAGCATTACCTAACCTCAGTCGTTTAACATCTATGCCTAAATCCTGTGCTATATTTCCGACCAAAGAGCCTTTTGTCATTTCCTCGGGAATTAAGTAACTGACCTGTCCATAGACTGATCGAAGGAGAAGGATCGAAACAAAAAGCAGCGGTTGCCGTCTCATTGTCTGAAATTATCACAGTATGAAGAAGCATCAACCTTGAGAATATTCCATATAACGATGTACTATCGTTAAGACAAAATGCGAAAAAAGCTCAGTCCTCCAAATTCTAGAAAAACGAATTAAGACGTGTGCTGTGTACGGCAGACACTACTGAAGACAATGCGGTCTGCGCCTGTCCTTTTACAGTGAACACGTCAGAGGGAGGCAGTGGCGATGGAAATACACAACAACTTTGACTAGACAGACAACAGCGGCCCATAGAGTTCGAAAACCAAACTGCACAGAGGCGTAAGGGTCTGTGGAAAGGTGAAAAAAATGATGGAAGTATGAGAGTATACGCAAATCTTTCTATTATGGTTCAACATATAAACTAAAAAAAAATCTATTTTTTAAAAGAAGTCAATCAAAATATATGGTACTGTAAAACGAATATGCACCAGATAACTGTACAAAGTGTTTCAGATGGAAACGTTGGAAGAAATTTATAAGAAAGTAATCATGGCAAACATATGGAAAATTGCGCGCTAACCTCTAGAGGAGAGTCTGGTTCATCCAGGATGCTCTTTTCACTCTGTATCCTCTGCATCGTTCCTGTTGAACTGGGGTCCATTATCAGCACGTTCTGACTACCAGCTCTGCCAAACTTACAGTCACTCTTTCTGGAGTCAGTCGTCCTGCACACCTCGTAGTTGTACACGTGTGGGAGGGTCCCTGTCCCCAAAGTGTCGGAGTAACGTGGTGGATAATATGGAATCACTGGCAGATTGGAGTGATACAGGATGCGAGACTGTCTCCATCTGTAGATTTTCACTGATATAATGACCACCACACACGTGATGAAGAGGAAGGAAACTACAGCCAAAGCCAACACTAAGTAAAAAGTCAGGTTCTCATTGTACTCCTTGTCGTGTGTAAAGTCAGTGAACTCAGACAGCACTTCAGGAAAGCTGTCCGCCACCGCCATATTCACAATGACTGTAGCTGAACGAGAGGGCTGTCCGTTGTCCTCAACTATAACCGTCAGTCTTTGTTTGACTGCATCTTTATCAGTGACTTGGCGGATAGTTCTTACTTCTCCATTCTGTAAACCCACCTCAAACAGCGCCCTGTCTGTGGCTTTCTGCAGTTTATAGGAGAGCCAGGCGTTCTGTCCAGAGTCCACATCAACAGCCACCACTTTAGTGACCAGATAGCCCACATCTGCTGAACGAGGCACCATTTCAGCCACCAGAGAACCACCGGTCTGGACTGGGTACAGAACCTGAGGGGCGTTATCGTTCTGGTCCTGGATCATTATTTTCACAGTCACATTACTACTGAGTGGAGGGGAGCCTCCATCCTGAGCTTTGACCCGGAACTGAAAATCCTTGATCTGCTCGTAGTCAAAAGAACGCACTGCATGGATGACTCCACTATCAGCACTAACGGACACATATGAGGAGACTGGCACTCCGTTAACAGAGGAGTCCTCCAGTATGTAAGAAACACGGGCATTCTGGTTCCAGTCAGAGTCTGTGGCTTTGACTGTGAATATAGAGAGACCAGGTGTGTTGTTTTCTATAATGTAGGCCTCATATGAGCTCCTCTCAAAGACAGGAGGGTTATCATTGACATCAGAGATCTGTAAGGTGAGAGTGACGCTGCTGGAGAGGGAGGGTACTCCTTCATCAGAGCAGGTCACAGTTATATTATAATCAGAAGCTCTCTCTCGGTCCAAATCACTGTCTGTTAAGATGCTATAGAAGTTACTCGACGTAGAAGTGATTACAAATGGTATATTTTTATCAATTACACATCGAACATTTCCATTTTCTTCTGAATCAGGATCGTTTACACTCATTACAGCTACCACCGTGTCAGAACGAGAATCTTCTCCTATTGAATGGGATGTCGAAATCATATTTATAACAGGACTATTGTCATTAATGTCACCTACATCAATGATAACTTTACTAGAATCAGAAAGTCCTCCGCGGTCAACTGCTTCTATATCTATCTCATATTTTTTGGCCTTTTCATAGTCAATAGGTCCATTTAATAGAAGCTGACCGTCTTCAGTGACTTCAAATAATTTTGAAATACTTCTCATGCTATTTCCGATTACATAACTAACCTCTCCATTCGACCCTTTGTCTGCATCAGAAGCACTTACCTGGGTAATAAGTGTCCCTTTGATCGAGTTTTCTTTTAGACTTGCTTTGTAAACAGGTTGTGTAAAAACAGGAGCATTATCATTAACGTCTAATACTGTAATATGAATTTGCATAGTCCCAGATCTCTGCGGTTCTCCCCCATCTACTGCTGTTAATAATAACGAAACAATCTCCTCCTTTTCTCGGTCGAGAGGTTTCTGCAAAATCATTTCGACTTTTTTAGTACCGTCAGATTGACTATGTAATTTAAGATTAAAATTATCACTTGGCTTTAGTGTATAGCTCTGAAGACCATTCAGTCCAATATCAGGGTCTAATGCTTTCTCCAGCATGAACTTAGAGCCAATGACCGCAGATTCACTAATTTCAAATCTTCTCTCGTCTTTGTTGAATAACGGGGCATTATCATTAATATCAGTGATTTCAACAGTAACTGGAAATATTTCTATTGGATTTTCTAAGGCAATCTGAAAATGCAAAGCGCAAGGCGTTGTTTGGCCACAGAGAGCTTCTCGGTCAATTTTTTCTTTGATAAGAAGGAGTCCTTTTTCTTTGTTAAGATGAATGTATTCTGAGCTGTCACCCGTGTGGATGCGAGCTTTACGCAACTGCAGGCGTTGAACATCTAAACCTAAATCATGAGCAATGTTACCGACCAACGAACCCTTGGCCATTTCCTCAGGAATGGAATAGCTGACTTGGCCGAGCACAGAGCTGACACACAGGGCTACGAGAAACAACAGTACTTGCCGCCTCATTGTTCCGCTGAGCACCTCCGTCGAGTGAAAATGTAATTTTCCTTTACATCCAATGTTAGCGATCAAAATCAAAACCCGAAATCAATAATTAAAGGCAAAACAATTCCCAGCTCATATTCCTCATATTGCTTGTGTCCCGTCTTTTTCTGTTTCAGCGCTGCTGTACGCCACGGAGTCGTTATCCCTTCTGAGAGGAAAAGGGTTGTCCTCAGAAAAAAATAATTTTAAGAGCAGTACGCTGGTAAACAGCGGCCCACTGAGTTCACAACAGGAAAGTACATGCTGTACAGAGGAACAGAAAAAATAATGTTACCTAGGATATGCTACTCTTCAATGACCACTGAAGTAACTGTTCCTCAAATTGCTGTACACTCTCGACTTTACTTGTCAGATTCGCTCAAGAATTAAGCAACATTTTTAAGTCATTTAAATGCAGATACAGGCTACGTAAAGCCAGTCACCAACAGCATGAATGTCAAATGAAATATTATATGTAAAGTCTAAATATGAGCATTTAAAAACTTAAGACGGACTTTCGCTGTCCAAGGTTCTAAAAATCTGAAACTTTAGTCTGTGATAGTTAAAAAGACATACAAAGAAAATGAAGTGTGAAAAATGTGGACGTGATCATGCTAACCTCTAGAGGAGAGTCTGGTTCATCCAGGATGCTCTTTTCACTCTGTATCCTCTGCATCGTCCCTGTTGAACTGGGGTCCATTATCAGCACGTTCTGACTACCAGCTCTGCCAAACTTACAGTCACTCTTTCTGGAGTCAGTCGTCCTGCACACCTCGTAGTTGTACACGTGTGGGAGAGTCCCTGTCCCCAAAGTGTCGGAGTAACGTGGTGGATAATATGGAATCACTGGAAGATTGGAGTGATACAGGATGCGAGACTGTCTCCATCTGTAGATTTTCACTGATATGATGACCACCACACACGTGATGAATAAAAAGGAAACTACAGCCAAAGCCAACACTAAGTAAAAAGTCAGGTTCTCATTGTACTCCTTGTCGTGTGTAAAGTCAGTGAACTCAGACAGCACTTCAGGAAAGCTGTCCGCCACCGCCACGTTTACAATGACTGTAGCTGAACGAGAGGGCTGTCCGTTGTCCTCAACTATAACAGTCAGTCTTTGTTTGACTGCATCTTTATCAGTGACTTGGCGGATAGTTCTGACTTCTCCATTCTGTAAGCCCACCTCAAACAGCGCCCTGTCTGTGGCTTTCTGCAGTTTATAGGAGAGCCAGGCATTCTGTCCAGAGTCCACATCAACAGCCACCACTTTAGTGACCAGATAGCCCACATCTGCTGAACGAGGCACCATTTCAGCCACCAGAGAGCCACCAGTCTGAACTGGGTACAGAACCTGAGGGGCGTTATCGTTCTGGTCCTGGATCATTAGTTTCACAGTCACATTACTACTGAGTGGAGGGGAGCCTCCATCCTGAGCTTTGACCCGGAACTGGAAATCCTTGATCTGTTCGTAGTCAAAAGAACGCACTGCATGGATGATTCCACTATCAGCACTAACGGACACATATGAGGAGACTGGCACTCCGTTAACAGAGGAGTCCTCCAGTATATAAGAAACACGAGCATTCTGGTTCCAATCAGAGTCTGTGGCTTTAACTGTAAATATGGAGAGACCAGGTGTGTTATTTTCTACTATGTAGGCCTCATATGAGCTCCTCTCAAAGACAGGAGGGTTATCATTGACATCAGAGATCTGTAAGGTGAGAGTGACGCTGCTGGAGAGGGAGGGTACTCCTTCATCAGAGCAGGTCACAGTTATATTATAATCAGATGCTCTCTCTCTGTCTAATTCATTGTCTGTTAAGATGCTATAGAAGTTACTCGACGAAGAAGTGATTACAAATGGTATATGTTTATCAATTACACATCGAACATTTCCATTTTCTTCTGAATCAGGATCGTTTACACTCATTACAGCTACCACCGTGTCGGAACGAGAATCTTCATCTATAGAATGTGATGTCGAAATCATATTTATAACAGGACTATTGTCATTTATATCCCCTATTTCAATGATAACTTTACTAGAATCAGAAAGTCCTCCACGGTCAACTGCTTCTATATCTATCTCATATTTTTTGGCCTTTTCATAGTCAATAGGTCCATTTAATAGAAGCTGACCGTCTTCAGTAACTTGGAATAATTTTGAAATACTTCTCATGCTATTTCCGATTACATAACTAACCTCTCCATTCGATCCTTTGTCTGCATCAGAAGCACTTACCTGGGTAATAAGTGTCCCTTTGATTGAATTTTCTTTAAGACTTGCTTTGTAAACAGGTTGTGTAAAAACAGGAGCATTATCATTAGCGTCTAATACTGTAATATGAATTTGCATAGTCCCAGATCTCTGCGGTTCTCCCCCATCTACCGCTGTTAATAACAACGAAACAATCTCCTTCTTTTCTCGGTCGAGAGGTTTCTGCAAAATCATTTCGACTTTTTTAGTACCGTCAGATTGACTATGTAATTTAAGATTAAAATTATCACTTGGCTTTAGTGTATAGCTCTGAAGACCATTCAGTCCAATATCAGGGTCTAATGCTTTCTCCAGCATGAATTTAGAGCCAACGACCGCAGATTCGAGGATTTCAAACCTTCTCTCTTCTTTTTCAAATAACGGGGCATTATCATTAATATCAGTGATTTCAACAGTAACTGGAAATATTTCTATTGGATTTTCTAAGGCAATCTGAAAATGCAAAGCGCAAGGCGTTGTTTGGCCACAGAGAGCTTCTCGGTCAATTTTTTCTTTGATAAGAAGGAGTCCTTTTTCTTTGTTAAGCTGAATGTATTCTGAGCTGTCACCCGTGTGGATGCGAGCTTTACGCAACTGCAGGCGTTGAACATCTAAACCTAAATCATGAGCAATGTTACCGACCAACGAACCCTTGGCCATTTCCTCAGGAATGGAATAGCTGACTTGGCCGAGCACAGAGCTGACACACAGGGCTACGAGAAACAACAGTACTTGCCGTCTCATTGTTCCGCTGAGCACTTCCGTCGAGTGAAAATGTAATTTTCCTTTACATCCAATGTTAGCGATCAAAATCAAAACCCGAAATCTCTTAGGAAAAGCAAAACAATTCCCAGCTGAAATGCCTCACATTGCTTGTGTCTCGTTTTTATCCACTTCAGTGCTGCTGTACGCCACGGAGTCGTTATCCCTTCTGAGAGGAAAAGGGTTGTCCTCAGAAAAAAAATAATTTCAAGAGCAGGACGCTGGTAAACAGCGGCCCACTGAGTTCACAACAGGAAAGTACATGCTGTACAGACAGAAAAAAATCCAGTTCCCTTTGCCTATGATACTGTTAAATAAGCACTGAATGAAGGGTTCGTCATGTTGCTTTGTATTTGTGGCTTTACGTTGCCGTCAGGTTCACCGAAGAAATAAAGCAACATTTTTTTGTCATTTAAACACAAACACTGGCTATGTAGAAACAATAAATCAGTACCATGAATGACAGATAATAAGTTTTGTGAAGCGTAAATATTAACAACGAAATACAGTAGACGCACTGATGTTTCACTGTCCATGGTACTGAATCAATATCTCAGACTCAACTCTGAGACAATTGAAATACAATGAAAAGAAAGCGTGATAAATAGGAATATGATCATGCTAACCTCTAGAGGAGAGTCTGGTTCATCCAGGATGCTCTTTTCACTCTGTATCCTCTGCATCGTCCCTGTTGAACTGGGGTCCATTATCAGCACGTTCTGACTACCAGCTCTGCCAAACTTACAGTCACTCTTTCTGGAGTCAGTCGTCCTGCACACCTCGTAGTTGTACACGTGTGGGAGAGTCCCTGTCCCCAAAGTGTCGGAGTAACGTGGTGGATAATATGGAATCACTGGAAGATTGGAGTGATACAGGATGCGAGACTGTCTCCATCTGTAGATTTTCACTGATATGATGACCACCACACACGTGATGAATAAAAAGGAAACTACAGCCAAAGCCAACACTAAGTAAAAAGTCAGGTTCTCATTGTACTCCTTGTCGTGTGTAAAGTCAGTGAACTCAGACAGCACTTCAGGAAAGCTGTCCGCCACCGCCACGTTTACAATGACTGTAGCTGAACGAGAGGGCTGTCCGTTGTCCTCAACTATAACAGTCAGTCTTTGTTTGACTGCATCTTTATCAGTGACTTGGCGGATAGTTCTGACTTCTCCATTCTGTAAGCCCACCTCAAACAGCGCCCTGTCTGTGGCTTTCTGCAGTTTATAGGAGAGCCAGGCATTCTGTCCAGAGTCCACATCGACAGCCACCACTTTAGTGACCAGATAGCCCACATCTGCTGAACGAGGCACCATTTCAGCCACCAGAGAGCCACCAGTCTGAACTGGGTACAGAACCTGAGGGACGTTATCGTTCTGGTCCTGGATCATTATTTTCACAGTCACATTACTACTGAGTGGAGGGGAGCCTCCATCCTGAGCTTTGACCCTGAACTGGAAATCCTTGATCTGCTCATAGTCAAAAGAACGAACTGCATGGATGACTCCACTATCAGCACTAACGGACACATATGAGGAGACTGGCACTCCGTTAACAGAGGAGTCCTCCAGTATGTAAGAAACACGGGCATTCTGGTTCCAATCAGAGTCTGTGGCTGTCACTGTGAATATAGAGAGACCAGGTGTGTTGTTTTCTATAATGTAGGCCTCATATGAGCTCCTCTCAAAGACAGGAGGGTTATCATTGACATCAGAGATCTGTAAGGTGAGAGTGACGCTGCTGGAGAGGGAGGGTACTCCTTCATCAGAGCAGGTTACTGTTATATTATAATCAGAAGCTCTCTCTCGGTCTAATTCGTTGTCTGTTATAATGCTATAAAAGTTACTAGAAGTAGAAGTGATTACAAACGGTATGTTTTTATTAATTACACATCTTACGTTTCCATTTTCTTCTGAATCAGGATCGTTTACACTCATTACAGCTACCACAGTGTCAGAACGAGAATCTTCTCCTATTGAATGTGATGTCGAAATCACATTTATAACAGGACTATTGTCATTAATGTCACCTACATCAATTATTATTTTGCTGTAATCAGAAAGACCTCCTTGGTCAACTGCTTCTATATCTATCTCATATTTTTTGGCCTTTTCATAGTCAATAGGTCCATTTAATAGAAGCTGACCGTCTTCAGTAACTTCAAATAATTTAGAAGCACTTCTGCTATTTCCGATTACATAACTAACCTCTCCATTCGACCCTTTGTCTGAATCAGAAGCACTTACCTGGGTAATAAGTGTCCCTTTGATCGAATTTTCTTTAAGACTTGCTTTGTAAACAGGTTGTGTAAAAACAGGAGCATTATCATTAGCATCTAATACTGTAATATGGATTTGCATAGTCCCAGATCTCTGGGGTTCTCCCCCATCTACTGCTGTTAATAATAACGAAACAATCTCCTCCTTTTCTCGGTCGAGTGGTTTCTGCAAAATCATTTCGACTCTTTTACTGCCGTCAGATTGACTATGCAATTTAAGAATGAAATTATCACTTGGCTTTAGTGTATAGCTCTGAAGACCATTCAGTCCGATATCAGGGTCTAATGCTTTCTCCAGCATGAACTTAGAGCCAATGACCGCAGATTCACTGATTTCAAACATTCTCTCTTCTTTGTCGAACAACGGAGCATTATCATTAATATCAGTGATTTCAACAGTAACTGGAAATATTTCTATTGGATTTTCTAAGGCAATCTGAAAATGCAAAGCGCAAGGCGTTGTCTGGCCACAGAGAGCTTCTCGGTCAATTTTTTCTTTGAGAAGAAGGAGTCCTTTTTCTTTGTTAAGCTGAATGTATTCTGAGCTGTCACCCGTGTGGATGCGAGCTTTACGCAACTGCAGGCGTTGAACATCTAAACCTAAATCATGAGCAATGTTACCGACCAACGAACCCTTGGCCATTTCCTCAGGAATGGAATAGCTGACTTGGCCGAGCACAGAGCTGACACACAGGGCTACGAGAAACAACAGTACTTGCCGCCTCATTGTTCCGCTGAGCACCTCCGTCGAATGAAAATGTAATATTCCTTTGCATCCAATGTTAGCGATCAAAATCAAAACCCTAAATCTCTTAGGAAAAATAAAACAATTCCCAGCGAAAATGTCTCATATTGCTTGTGTCTCGTTTTTATCCGTTTCAGCGCTGCTGTACGCCACGGAGTCGTTATCCCTTCTGAGAGGAAAAGGGTTGTCCTCAGAAAAACAGAATTTTAAAAGCAGGACGCTGGTAAACAGCGGCCCACTGAGTTCACAACAGGAAAGTACATGCTGTACAGAGGAACAGAAAAAATAATGTTACCTAGGCCTTTGTTTTTCCTTATTAACAACTAAATTAACTGTTACTGAAATTACTCTACAATTGCGGCGTTACTTGTCCGACTCACCTAAGAATGAAGCAACATTTTTTTTGGGTCATTTAAATACAGATACAGGCTACGTAAAACCAATCACCAGCAGCATGAATGCCAAATAAAATATTGTATGTAAAGTGTACATATGAAGATTGAAAATCTGACGACGGTCGTTCGCTGTCCAAGGTACTAAAAATCTGAAACTTAAGTCGGTGATATTTAAAATGACATACAAAGAAAAGGAAGTGTGATAAATGTGCACATGGTGATGCTAACCTCTAGAGGAGAGTCTGGTTCATCCAGGATGCTCTTTTCACTCTGTATCCTCTGCATCGTCCCTGTTGAACTGGGGTCCATTATCAGCACGTTCTGACTACCAGCTCTGCCAAACTTACAGTCACTCTTTCTGGAGTCAGTCGTCCTGCACACCTCGTAGTTGTACACGTGTGGGAGAGTCCCTGTCCCCAAAGTGTCGGAGTAACGTGGTGGATAATATGGAATCACTGGCAGATTGGAGTGATACAGGATGCGAGACTGTCTCCATCTGTAGATTTTCACTGATATAATGACCACCACACATGTGATGAAGAGGAAGGAAACCACAGCCAAAGCCAACACTAAGTAAAAAGTCAGGTTATCATTGTACTCCTTGTCGTGTGTAAAGTCAGTGAACTCAGACAGCACTTCAGGAAAGCTGTCCGCCACCGCCACGTTTACAATGACTGTAGCTGAACGAGAGGGCTGTCCGTTGTCCTCCACTATAACAGTCAGTCTTTGTTTGACTGCATCTTTATCAGTGACTTGGCGGATAGTTCTTACTTCTCCATTCTGTAAGCCCACCTCAAACAGCGCCCTGTCTGTGGCTTTCTGCAGTTTATAGGAGAGCCAGGCATTCTGTCCAGAGTCCACATCGACAGCCACCACTTTAGTGACCAGATAGCCCACATCTGCTGAACGAGGCACCATTTCAGCCACCAGAGAGCCACCAGTCTGGACTGGGTACAGAACCTGAGGGACGTTGTCGTTCTGGTCCTGGATCATTATTTTCACAGTCACATTACTACTGAGTGGAGGGGAGCCTCCATCCTGAGCTTTGACCCTGAACTGGAAATCTTTGATCTGCTCATAGTCAAAAGAACGCACTGCATGGATGACTCCACTATCAGCACTAACGGACACATATGAGGAGACTGGCACTCCGTTAACAGAGGAGTCTTCCAGTATGTAAGAAACACGGGCATTCTGGTTCCAGTCAGAGTCTGTGGCTTTGACTGTGAATATAGAGAGACCAGGTGTGTTGTTTTCTACTATGTAGGCCTCATATGAGCTCCTCTCAAAGACAGGAGGGTTATCATTGACATCAGAGATCTGTAAAGTGAGAGTGACGCTGCTGGAGAGGGAGGGTACTCCTTCATCAGAGCAGGTCACAGTTATATTATACTCAGAATTTCTCTCTCTGTCCAAGTCACTGTCTGTCACGATACTATAGAAATTATTTGATGTAATTTTAATTTCAAAGGGAATATTTTCATTTATAAAACAGTGAACTTTCCCATTAATATCAGAGTCAGGGTCATTTACACTCATTAATGCTATTACCGTTTTATGGGATGAATCCTCTGGCACCGAACCTGATGCTGATATCATATTTATAACAGGGTTATTATCATTTACGTCAATTACATCAATTATTAGCTTACTAGAGTCCGAAAGTCCGCCTTGATCAATCGCTTCTATATCGATGTGGTAATTCTTTTCTTTTTCATAATCTATTGAACCATCTAATATTACATCACCCTCGTTGTTAATGTGAAATAATTTTGAAACAGTATCCGCAGTGTTCCCGATTACATAGATCACCTCTCCGTTTGATCCTTTGTCTACATCAGATGCACTGACTTTGGTAATGAGTGAACCAGCTGCAGAGTTCTCAGTAATGCTTGCCTTATAAACAGTTTTACTAAAGACGGGAGCATTATCGTTAGCGTCTAACAAGTTAACATGAATCTGCATTGTTCCGGTCATTTGTGGTTCTCCTCCATCTTCAGCCGTCAAAACTAAAGACATACGTTCTTGTTTCTCTCTGTCCAACGGCTTTTGTAAAATCATTTCGACTTTTTTGTTTCCATCTGACTGACTATGCAACTTGAGTATAAAATGATCGCTCGGTCGGAGAGTGTATCTCTGGAGACCATTCAGCCCGATATCAGGATCAATCGCCTTCTCCAACATAAACTTAGAGCCAACAACAGCTGACTCGCTTATTTCAAACGTTCTCTCTTCCTTTTGAAATATTGGTGCATTGTCATTTATATCTGTGATTTCCACAGTAACCGGGAATAATTCTAACGGGTTCTCTAATGTAATTTGGAAATGCAAAGCGCAAGGCGTTGTCTGTCTGCAGAGTGCTTCGCGGTCTATTTTGTCTTTAATAAGAAGGACCCCTCGTTCTCTGTTCAGTTCGATATACTGAGCACTGTCCCCTGTATAGATACGAGCTTTACCAGCCTTAAGCCTTTTGATATCCAAACCCAGATCAACTCCTATGTTTCCGACTAACGAGCCTTTTGACATTTCCTCCGGTATGGAGTAGCTGACCTGCCCGTTCACAAAACCAAAGCAGACGACAGACAATAGCCACAGTACTTGCCGTTTCATTGTTCTTATCCAAACGGTCGACCCAATGTTACAATTCCGTCGTCTAAAGATTAAAAATCGAAAAGGTAAATTGTGATGATTCCCAACTTGGTAAAACAGGACTCCGGTTTGATACATCCATGTATTTTATGGTCTGTTAGTCGATGTGTGCATTCTTCGTCTGAGACAGCCTCGTATTTTGTTAACACGACGAGTAGGAGGATCAGATACAAAAGCAACTTACAGCCCTAAACTCAACGGACAACAGCGGCCCGATGAGTTCAAATTGAGAAATTACATTTAAAAACAAGAGTACTGCGAGTGTCATGAGGAAAGTCACATCAGTTAAGCGACTGATAAACTTATAGGCTACAAAGCATACGAACACAGCAAAAGAACAAAAAAAATTGGACCTGCTCAAATTAGGAAGAAAATTCTGATTAAAGCACGTTACTGGTGGGTTACCGCTATAAGATAAAGACGAGAGAGAGAAAGAGAGAGAGAGAGAGAGAGAGAGAGAGAGAGAGAGAGAGAGAGACTTTACAATACAAACAAACCTCTAGATGGCTCAAATAACAGAAAGCCAGGTAAAAGAGATAAACTGATAAATCTGATGAACAAAGAGCACATGATGTGTAAATAAAGTTTTTACATTTTGTTAATGGGAGTAAAACAGAGGAGAAAAAAATGGGTGCCTGACTCTGTCCATGGTGCTGACTGCTGGATTATTTGGCAGCAGGTACCCCATTGCACGGTCAAAAAGACCACACAGAGGTCAACGCTTTAACTGAATCACTCTCTGTCCATGGTACTGATTCCAGACTGGCAAGAAATTATGCAAAATAACGTACTTGGAAATGACAAAGATCATGTAAACGAGATAACTGATATAGGCTACAGTGACCAACCTCTAGAGGAGAGTCTGGTTCATCCAGGATGCTCTTTTCACTCTGTATCCTCTGCATCGTCCCTGTTGAACTGGGGTCCATTATCAGCACGTTCTGACTACCAGCTCTGCCAAACTTACAGTCACTCTTTCTGGAGTCAGTCGTCCTGCACACCTCGTAGTTGTACACGTGTGGGAGAGTCCCTGTCCCCAAAGTGTCGGAGTAACGTGGTGGATAATATGGAATCACTGGCAGATTGGAGTGATACAGGATGCGAGACTGTCTCCATCTGTAGATTTTCACTGATATAATGACCACCACACACGTGATGAAGAGGAAGGAAACTACAGCCAAAGCCAACACTAAGTAAAAAGTCAGGTTCTCATTGTACTCCTTGTCGTGTGTAAAGTCAGTGAACTCAGACAGCACTTCAGGAAAGCTGTCCGCCACCGCCACGTTTACAATGACTGTAGCTGAACGAGAGGGCTGTCCGTTGTCCTCCACTATAACAGTCAGTCTTTGTTTGACTGCATCTTTATCAGTGACTTGGCGGATAGTTCTTACTTCTCCATTCTGTAAGCCCACCTCAAACAGCGCCCTGTCTGTGGCTTTCTGCAGTTTATAGGAGAGCCAGGCATTCTGTCCAGAGTCCACATCAACAGCCACCACTTTAGTGACCAGATAGCCCACATCTGCTGAACGAGGCACCATTTCAGCCACCAGAGAGCCACCAGTCTGGACTGGGTACAGAACCTGTGGGGCGTTATCGTTCTGGTCCTGGATCATTATTTTCACAGTCACATTACTACTGAGTGGAGGGGAGCCTCCATCCTGAGCTTTGACCCTGAACTGGAAATCCTTGATCTGCTCGTAGTCAAAAGAACGCACTGCATGGATGACTCCACTATCAGCACTAACGGACACATATGAGGAGACTGGCACTCCGTTAACAGAGGAGTCCTCCAGTATGTAAGAAACACGGGCATTCTGGTTCCAGTCAGAGTCTGTGGCTTTGACTGTGAATATAGAGAGACCAGGTGTGTTGTTTTCTATAATGTAGGCCTCATATGAGCTCCTCTCAAAGACAGGAGGGTTATCATTGACATCAGAGATCTGTAAGGTGAGAGTGACGCTGCTGGAGAGGGAGGGTACTCCTTCATCAGAGCAGGTCACAGTTATATTGTATTGAGAGGCGTCTTCTCTATCCAACGCTACCTCTGTAACTAAACTGTAGAATCCGTTCATTGTGTTGAGGATTTTAAAAGGAATTTCATCATTTATACTACATTTCACCTCTCCGTTTTTCTGAGAGTCAGGATCATTTATGCTCAGCATCGCAATTGCAGTATTTTCAGGAGAATCTTCCAAAATGCTGTCTGATTTGGACAATATTTTAATCTGGGGACTGTTGTCATTAACATCAATTACATCAATTAAGATCTTACTGGAATCAGAGAGTCCTCCATTATCTAATGCCTCAATATCTACTTGGAAGAGCTTTGCTTTTTCATAGTCTATTTCACCAATCAAGATAACCTCCCCAGTCTTTTGATTTATTTGAAACAAGTCGGATAAACGACGCTTGCTGTTTGAAATTGCATAAGATATTTCTCCATGAGAGCCTCTATCTTTGTCAGATGCACTAACAATAATAATACTTGTTCCCTGGGGAGAGTTCTCTGGTATTGCGGCTTTATATACTGGCTTTGTGAAAATCGGAGCATTGTCATTCACGTCTAATACATTAACAGTAATCTGCATTGTACCTGACATACGCGGCTGTCCGCCATCGACTGCAGTTAATAACAGTGATATGTGCTCCTGATGCTCTCGATCTAAAGGCTTTTGTAAAATCATTTCTACCTTTTTACCTCCGTCAGCTTGATTTTCTAGTTTTAAGGCAAAGTTACTGGTAGGATGGAGAGTATAACTTTGTAGACCATTTGTACCAATATCAGCATCGAACGCTTTTTCGAGCACAAATTTAGATCCAATGATGGCTGATTCACTGATTTCAATTCTTTTCTCTGTGGATGCAAAGCTGGGAGCGTTGTCGTTTATATCTGTGATTTCTACTGTTATGCGAAATAATTCCATTGGGTTTTCTAAAATCATCTGTAAATGTAACGCGCAAGGCGTCGTTTCGCCGCATAGCGCCTCTCTGTCTATTCTCTCTTTGATTAAGAGGACGCCCCTTTCTTTATTTAGTTCGATGTATTCTGTAGTATCTCCCGAATGGATGCGTGCTCTACCCGATTTGAGCCGTTTAATATCTAAACCTAAATCCTGGGCTACATTACACACTAAAGAGCCTTTTTCCATTTCCTCAGGGATGGAGTAGCTGACCTGACCGAACACCGTCGAAAGACACAGAGCCGAAATGAACAACAGTACTTGCCGTCTCATTGTTTTGCCAGGGTATTCCACAGTAATTAAATACAATTGTAATCCATGTGAATTGTGTTAATAAATTCCGATCGGATCTCAGGGAAGGATAAAAACCATCAGCATTCCACTTCCATAAACAGCGTTGCTCTTACAAAAGACTGGCGGCTAGTGCCTGTTTTATTGTCTGCCATGTCACCAACTAAAGGGGAGGTACAGTTAACAGTCCGCGAGTAGACTGCCACACTCAGGCCAACAGCGGCCCTTTCTGTTCAATATAGAAAACAGCAAAGGAAAGGAAAGAGATACGTGAAATACGGCTGGATAAAGGGAAAAGGACATAACAAAAATGTAGACAATGATTTATAATAATAATAATAATAATAATAATAATAATAATAATATATATATATATATATATATATATATATATATATATATATATATATATATATATATTAGCAGTACTGTAGTGGGTCTTGACTCCACATGTCGGTTTATAAGTAAAATAATAAGTGATTTGAAGATTTAAGATGAAAAATGCATCAGAGGTACTATGAAGTTAAGACAATGAATGGCGTGATTCTGGAAGATTTAGAACCATTTCTGCAAAGTTATGTGACAATAAAATATACCAACTAATTTATTCAACAAGTAATTGAAAAATGTTCCTTAAAATCAGGTAATACGTGTGATATACAGGGTGGGGAAGCAAAATTTACAATGAACATTTAGTTGTTTTTTCTCAGCAGGCACTACGTCAATTGTTTTGAAACCAAACATATATTGATGTCATAATCATACCTAACACTATTATCCATACCTTTTCAGAAAGTTTTGCCCATATGAGTAATCAGGAAAGCAAACGTCAAAGAGTGTGTGATTTGCTGAATGCACTCTTCACACCAAAGGAGATTTCAAAAATAGTCGGAGTGTCCATAAAGACTGTTTATAATGTAAAGAAGAGAATGACTATGAGCAAAACTATTACGAGAAAGTCTGGAAGATACTATTAAAGAAGAATGGGAGAAGTTGTCACCCGAATATTTGAGGAACACTTGCGCAAGTTTCAGGAAGCGTGTGAAGGCAGTTATTGAGAAAGAAGGAGGACACAGAATAAAAAAAAAATTCTATTATGTATATTTTCTTGTGGCAAATAAATTCTCATGACTTTCAATAAATTAATTGGTCATGCACTGTCTTTCAATCCCTGCCTCAAAATATTGTAAATTTTGCTTCCCCACCCTGTAGAGGTAAAGATGAAAGATGGTGAACAATGATTTGAAACTGATTTAATGTTTTCACCTGAAATATTAAATGCAATGACTCATGCTAACCTCTAGAGGAGAGTCTGGTTCATCCAGGATGCTCTTTTCACTCTGTATCCTCTGCATCGTCCCTGTTGAACTGGGGTCCATTATCAGCACGTTCTGACTACCAGCTCTGCCAAACTTACAGTCACTCTTTCTGGAGTCAGTCGTCCTGCACACCTCGTAGTTGTACACGTGTGGGAGAGTCCCTGTCCCCAAAGTGTCGGAGTAACGTGGTGGATAATATGGAATCACTGGCAGATTGGAGTGATACAGGATACGAGACTGTCTCCATCTGTAGATTTTCACTGATATAATGACCACGACACACGTGATGAATAAAAATGAAACTACAGCCAAAGCCAACACTAAATAAAAAGTCAGGTTCTCATTGTACTCCTTGTCGTGTGTAAAGTCAGTGAACTCAGACAGCACTTCAGGAAAGCTGTCCGCCACCGCCACGTTTACAATGACTGTAGCTGAACGAGAGGGCTGTCCGTTGTCCTCCACTATAACAGTCAGTCTTTGTTTGACTGCATCTTTATCAGTGACTTGGCGGATAGTTCTGACTTCTCCATTCTGTAAGCCCACCTCAAACAGCGCCCTGTCTGTGGCTTTCTGCAGTTTATAGGAGAGCCAGGCATTCTGTCCAGAGTCCACATCAACAGCCACCACTTTAGTGACCAGATAGCCCACATCTGCTGAACGAGGCACCATTTCAGCCACCAGAGAGCCACCAGTCTGGACTGGGTACAGAACCTGAGGGGCGTTGTCGTTCTGGTCCTGGATCAATATTTTCACAGTCACATTACTACTGAGTGGAGGGGAGCCTCCATCCTGAGCTTTGACCCGGAACTGGAAATCCTTGATCTGCTCGTAGTCAAAAGAACGCACTGCATGGATGACTCCACTATCAGCACTAACAGACACATATGAGGAGACTGGCACTCCGTTAACAGAGGAGTCCTCCAGTATGTAAGAAACACGGGCATTCTGGTTCCAATCAGAGTCTGTGGCTTTGACTGTGAATATAGAGAGACCAGGTGTGTTGTTTTCTACTATGTAGGCCTCATATGAGCTCCTCTCAAAGACAGGGGGGTTATCATTGACATCAGAGATCTGTAAGGTGAGAGTGACGCTGCTGGAGAGGGAGGGTACTCCTTCATCAGAGCAGGTCACAGTTATATTATATTGGGAAGCGATTTCTCTGTCTAAAGTTACTTCTGTAACTAAAGTGTAAAATCCGTTTAATGCAGGCTGTATTTTGAAGGGAATGTGATCGTTTATAACACACTCTACCTTTCCATTACTATCTGAATCGGGATCATTTACAATTAGCATAGCTATGACAGTGTTAAGCGGCGAGTCCTCTAATAAGGACTCTGATTTAGAAACAGTATTTATGTTAGGTTTATTATCATTTACGTCTATAACATCAACTATGACTTTGGTTGAATCCGAAAGCCCTCCACTGTCTATAACTTCAATGTCCATTTCGTAATTGTTTGCCTTTTCAAAATCTAATTCACCGACAAGAGTAATTTCACCAGTTTTTTGATTAATCTTAAACAGATCAGATAAACGAAATTTGCTGGGGGTTATCAAATATGTCAGTTCTCCATGTGAGCCAGTATCTTTATCAGATGCACTCACTGTTGTTACACTGGTGTCTTTAGGAGAATTTTCAAGTATTTTTGCTCTGTACTGCGGTTTAACAAAGGTTGGTGCATTGTCGTTAACGTCTAATACGGTGACAAATATCTGCATTGTTCCGGACATCTGTGGCTCTCCTCCATCTATAGCTGTTAACAACAGTGGTATATGCGCTTTATTTTCTCGGTCTAAAGGCTTTTGTAAAACCATCTCTAACTTTTTTGTTCCGTCCGCCTCATTTTCTCCTTTCAAAACAAAACTGTCAGTAGGACTGAGTGAGTATCGCTGTAATCCATTACTTCCAATGTCAGAATCCATAGCCTTCTCTAAAATGAATTTCGATCCTGTCACAGCTGATTCGCTAATTTCAAAGCGCTTTTCTGCATTTGTAAAACTCGGTGAATTATCGTTTATGTCGGTGATTTCTACTGTTACCCGAAACAGTTCCATTGGATTTTCTAATATTAATTGGAAATGTAAAGCACAAGGCGTCGTCTCTCCACATAACGCCTCTCTGTCTATTCTCTCCTGGATAAGGAGGACTCCTCTGTCTTTATTCAAACCGATGTATTCGACATTGTCTCCCGTATAAAACACACGAGCTCTACCTGATTTCAACCTTTTCAGATCTAAACCTAAATCATGCGCTATGTTACCAACAATAGAGCCTTTCGCCATTTCCTCGGGGATGGAATAGCTGACCTGCCCGAGCGTTAAGCCCAGACAGAAGACCGAGAGAAACAACAGTACTTGCCATCTCATTGTTCTGTCCGATATCGTTTCGTTTCCTGCACCACTAAAAGACGAGCATTAATCCAATCAGTCTTTTGGTAAACAGTAAAAACAGGGGTCCGTCGTTGAGATATAAATTTAAAAGAAAGCAGCCTTTCCTTCAGTATCCTTTCTCGCAGCCCGTTGTTAAAGCTCACACGGTGTGTTCTGCCGTTCTCTGAATTTCTTCATCACATACACAAGGGGCTGGCCAAAAAGGGGAAAAACACATCTAGGTAAATAGCAACACGCTTGCCAATAGCGACCCTTTGAGTTGAAATAAAAAATTACAACTTGCACCAGTAACTGTAACTTCAACGCAAACCCAAGCTCAGAACATTTTTTTTTTTAAATTACGATTTACTGTTGTTTTACACGGCGTTAATGAAAGTGTATATTTTGAAGTTTTTCATTTGAACTGTTGTAGCAAAAAATATCCATAACCTTTAAAATAATCTTCTCAATGAACGACATGAACAGAAGTGAAACCAAAAAGTTAAAATACAACAAAAATGGATGGGAGCATTTGTTAAAGGCGGTGATCCTCTCTAGTCGCTGTCCGTGGTCCTGAAACGGCAGGGCTATTTATGTATGGCCTCCCTAGAAATCATTGTGGCAGAAAATGTATCTCAACAATTTACATACCACGAACATTAAGATGACTAACATACAAATAAATAGTTGTAATTGTTAAAATTTCTGACCTCTAGAGGAGAGTCTGGTTCATCCAGGATGCTCTTTTCACTCTGTATCCTCTGCATCGTCCCTGTTGAACTGGGGTCCATTATCAGCACGTTCTGACTACCAGCTCTGCCAAACTTACAGTCACTCTTTCTGGAGTCAGTCGTCCTGCACACCTCGTAGTTGTACACGTGTGGGAGAGTCCCTGTCCCCAAAGTGTTGGAGTAACGTGGTGGATAATATGGAATCACTGGCAGATTGGAGTGATACAGGATACGAGACTGTCTCCATCTGTAGATTTTCACTGATATAATGACCACCACACACGTGATGAATAAAAAGGAAACTACAGCCAAAGCCAACACTAAGTAAAAAGTCAGGTTCTCGTTGTACTCCTTGTCGTGTGTAAAGTCAGTGAACTCAGACAGCACTTCAGGAAAGCTGTCCGCCACCGCCACGTTCACAATGACTGTAGCTGAACGAGAGGGCTGTCCGTTGTCCTCAACTATAACAGTCAGTCTTTGTTTGACTGCATCTTTATCAGTGACTTGGCGGATAGTTCTTACTTCTCCATTCTGTAAGCCCACCTCAAACAGCGCCCTGTCTGTGGCTTTCTGCAGTTTATAGGAGAGCCAGGCATTCTGTCCAGAGTCCACATCAACAGCCACCACTTTAGTGACCAGATAGCCCACATCTGCTGAACGAGGCACCATTTCAGCCACCAGAGAGCCACCAGTCTGGACTGGGTAGAGAACCTGAGGGGCGTTGTCGTTCTGGTCCTGGATCATTATTTTCACAGTCACATTACTACTGAGTGGAGGGGAGCCTCCATCCTGAGCTTTGACCCGGAACTGGAAATCCTTGATCTGCTCGTAGTCAAAAGAACGCACTGCATGGATGACTCCACTATCAGCACTAACAGACACATATGAGGAGACTGGCACTCCGTTAACAGAGGAGTCCTCCAGTATGTAAGAAACACGGGCATTCTGGTTCCAATCAGAGTCTGTGGCTTTGACTGTGAATATGGATAGACCAGGTGTGTTGTTTTCCACTATGTAGGCCTCATATGAGCTCCTCTCAAAGACAGGAGGGTTATCATTGACATCAGAGATCTGTAAGGTGAGAGTGACGCTGCTGGAGAGGGAGGGTACTCCTTCATCAGAGCAGGTCACAGTTATATTGTACTGGGAGGAAAATTCTCTGTCTAAAGTTACTTCTGTAACTAAAGTGTAAAATCCATTTAATGCAGGCTGTATTTTGAAGGGGATGTTATCGTTCATAACACACTCTACCTTTCCATTATTTTCTGAATCTGGATCATTTACACTTAACATAGCTATGACAGTATTTGGGGGTGAATCCTCTAATATGGACTCTGATTTAGAAACCGTATTTATGTTGGGTTTATTGTCATTTACGTCTATAACATCAACTATGACTTTGGTTGAATCAGAAAGTCCCCCACTATCTGTTGCTTCAATATCTATTTGGTAATATTTTGCCTTTTCAAAATCTAATTCACCGACCAGAGTGATTTCACCAGTGTTCCTATCGATTTTAAACAGCTCGGTTAACTGACGTTTGCTCGTAGATATTGCATAAAACACTTCTCCGTTCGAGCCCACGTCTTTATCAGAGGCACTGACAGTTGTTACACTGGTGCCTTTAGGAGCATTTTCTTGTATTTTTGCTCTGTACTGCGGTTTAATAAATGTAGGAGCGTTGTCGTTAACGTCTAATACGGTGATGAATATCTGCATTGTTCCAGACATTTGTGGCTCTCCTCCATCTATAGCTGTTAATAACAGTGGTATATGTGCCTGCTTTTCCCGATCTAAAGATTTCTGTAACAGCATTTCTACCTTTTTACTTCCGTCTGCCTGATTTTCTAATTTTAACACAAAGTTATCAGTAGGACTGAGTGAGTATCGTTGTAATCCATTAATTCCAATATCAGAATCAATCGCTTTATCCAGTATGAATTTCGATCCTATCACAGCTGATTCGCTGATCTCAAAGCGCTTTTCTGCATTTGTAAAACTCGGTGAATTATCGTTTATGTCGGTGATTTCTACTGTTACCCGAAACAGTTCCATTGGATTTTCTAATATTAATTGGAAATGTAAAGCACAAGGCGTCGTCTCTCCACATAAAGCCTCTCTGTCTATTCTCTCCTGGATAAGGAGGACTCCTCTGTCTTTATTCAAACCGATGTATTCGACATTGTCTCCCGTGTAGACACGAGCTCTACCTGATTTCAGCCTTTTCAGATCTAAACCTAAATCATGTGCTATATTACCAACAATAGAGCCTTTCGCCATTTCTTCGGGGATGGAATAACTGACCTGCCCGAGCGTTAAGCCCAGACAGAAGACCGAGAGAAACAACAGTACTTGCCATCTCATTGTTCTGCCAGACATCGTTTCGTCTTCCGCAACGTTAAATCAAAAACATGAATCCGATCGCTCTGAAGGTAGACAGTCAAAACAAGGGTCCGTTCATAATATACATATAAAAAAACTATCTCGTCAATCCTCTTAAACCATCGATAAAGCTCCCACAGCGTATTCTGCCGTTCTCTGAATTTCTTCAAGCCATCCACACGGAGGGGCTGGACAAAAAGGTGAAAAACACGTCAGGATAAATAGTAACACGCTTGCCAATAGCGACCCTTTGAGTTGAAATCATATATTACAACTTATATCAGTACCTATCATTTCAGAGCAAACAGAAAATGAAAACATTTAAAATCGAATGACATTTATTTTTGTTTCACATGTCATTTAAGGAATAGCATATTTTGACAATATTCATTTTCACTGTTTCCGCCAAAAAGAAATAGCCATGATATTTACAGTAATCATCTTGATGAACCACATGGATAAAAGAAATGAAGTCACAAACTTAAAATAAAACAAAAATGTAAGTATAAGAAGTGTCAGAGGTAGAGGTCTACATTAGCCACTGTCTGTGGCGCTGAATGGGCAGAAAGTTTAAGTATTATCTGTCTGGAAATCTTAGAGACTGAAACTGCCTCTAACAAGAGATGTACTAAAAACATTAGGATTGTTTAAAAAAAAATGTAATGGTTAAAGTTTCTAACCTCTAGAGGAGAGTCTGGTTCATCCAGGATGCTCTTTTCACTCTGTATCCTCTGCATCGTCCCTGTTGAACTGGGGTCCATTATCAGCACGTTCTGACTACCAGCTCTGCCAAACTTACAGTCACTCTTTCTGGAGTCAGTCGTCCTGCACACCTCGTAGTTGTACACGTGTGGGAGAGTCCCTGTCCCCAAAGTGTCGGAGTAACGTGGTGGATAATATGGAATCACTGGCAGATTGGAGTGATACAGGATGCGAGACTGTCTCCATCTGTAGATTTTCACTGATATAATGACCACCACACACGTGATGAAGAGGAAGGAAACTACAGCCAAAGCCAACACTAAGTAAAAAGTCAGGTTCTCATTGTACTCCTTGTCGTGTGTAAAGTCAGTGAACTCAGACAGCACTTCAGGAAAGCTGTCCGCCACCGCCACGTTTACAATGACTGTAGCTGAACGAGAGGGCTGTCCGTTGTCCTCCACTATAACAGTCAGTCTTTGTTTGACTGCATCTTTATCAGTGACTTGGCGGATAGTTCTTACTTCTCCATTCTGTAAGCCCACCTCAAACAGCGCCCTGTCTGTGGCTTTCTGCAGTTTATAGGAGAGCCAGGCATTCTGTCCAGAGTCCACATCAACAGCCACCACTTTAGTGACCAGATAGCCCACATCTGCTGAACGAGGCACCATTTCAGCCACCAGAGAGCCACCAGTCTGGACTGGGTAGAGAACCTGAGGGGCGTTGTCGTTCTGGTCCTGGATCATTATTTTCACAGTCACATTACTACTGAGTGGAGGGGAGCCTCCATCCTGAGCTTTGACCCGGAACTGGAAATCCTTAATCTGCTCGTAGTCAAAAGAATGCACTGCATGGATGACTCCACTATCAGCACTAACGGACACATATGAGGAGACTGGCACTCCGTTAACAGAGGAGTCCTCCAGTATGTAAGAAACACGGGCATTCTGGTTCCAATCAGAGTCTGTGGCTTTCACTGTGAATATAGAGAGACCAGGTGTGTTGTTTTCTACTATGTAGGCCTCATATGAGCTCCTCTCAAAGACAGGAGGGTTATCATTGACATCAGAGATCTGTAAGGTGAGAGTGACACTGCTGGAGAGGGAGGGTACTCCTTCATCAGAACAGGTCACAGTTATATTATATTGGGTAGCAATTTCTCTGTCTAAAGTTACTTCTGTAACTAAAGTGTAAAATCCATTTAATGCAGGCTGTATTTTGAAGGGGATGTGATCGTTTATAACACATTCTACCTTTCCATTATTATCTGAATCTGGATCATTTACACTTAACATAGCTATGACAGTATTTGGGGGTGAATCCTCTAATATGGACTCTGATTTAGAAACAGTATTTATGTTAGGTTTATTATCATTTACGTCTATAACATCAACTATGACTTTAGTTGAATCCGAAAGCCCTCCACTGTCTACAACTTCAACACCCATTATGTAATTGTTCGCCTTTTCAAAATCTAATTCACCGATCAGAGTGATTTCACCAGTGTTCCTATCGATTTTAAACAGCTCTGATAACTGACGTTTGCTCGTAGATATTGCATAAAACACTTCTCCGTTGGAGCCAATGTCTTTATCAGATGCACTGACTGTCGTTACACTGGTGCCTTTAGGAGAATTTTCTAGTATTTTTGCTCTGTACTGCGGCTTAACAAAGGTTGGTGCATTGTCGTTCGCATCTAATACGGTGACGAATATCTGCATTGTTCCGGACATCTGTGGCTCTCCTCCATCTATAGCTGTTAATAAGAGAGGTATATGTGCCTGCTTTTCCCGATCTAAAGCCTTTTGTAACACCATCTCTACCTTTTTAGTACCGTCGGCATCATTCTCTAGTTTTAATGCAAAGTTATCAGTAGGACTGAGTGAGTATCGTTGTAATCCATTACTCCCAATGTCAGAATCGATTGCTTTATCTAATACGAATTTCGATCCTATCACAGCTGATTCGCTGATCTCAAAGCGCTTTTCTGGATTTGTAAAGCTTGGGGAATTATCGTTTATGTCGGTGATTTCTACTGTTACCCGAAACAGTTCCATTGGATTTTCTAATATTAATTGGAAATGTAAAGCACAAGGCGTCGTCTCTCCACATAAAGCCTCTCTGTCTGTTCTCTCCTGAATAAGGAGGACTCCTCTGTCTTTATTCAAACCGATGTATTCGACATTGTCTCCCGTATAGACACGAGCTCTACCTGATTTCAGCCTTTTTAGATCTAAGCCTAAATCATGTGCTATATTACCAACAATAGAGCCTTTGGGCATTTCTTCGGGGATGGAATAACTGACCTGCCCGAGCGCTAAGCTGAGACAGAAGACCGAGAGAAACAATAGTACTTGCCATCTCATTGTTCTGTCCGATATGGTTTCGTTTTCTGTGCCACTAAAAAAAAGTAGATCCAATTGCGCTGAAAGTACATAGAAATAAGAAGGTTTCGTCGTTCAAATATATGTTTAAAAATGTTTCCTTCGATATCAGTCCCTGCAGTCCGTCTTCAAAGCTCCGACGGTGTAGTCTGCCGTTCGGATTTTCTTCAACATACCAACAAAAAGGGGCAGGCCGAAAACGGAAAAAAACAAATCTTGATGAACAGCAACACGCTTGCCAACAGCGACCCTTTGAGTCGAAATTACAGATTACAATTTACATCAACCCCAACCATTTCAATGAAAACCCAGTTTGAGAATAAACCAAAAAACATTTACTGGTGTTTTACGCGGCGTTTAAGGAAATGCGTATTTTGACAATGTTAATTTAAATTGTTTTTGCAAAAATACGCATATTATTTTGTGTATCCTCTATGTACATGAATACATGAATAAATGATATGAGGCAAAATCATAAAAACAAAAACGTATGTATAGGAACTGCTAGTAACAGCGGTCTGCATTGGCCGCTGTCCGTGGTGCTGAACAAGGAAGGCTATTTATCTATCTGGAAATCTTGGTGACCAAAACTGTGTCTAAAAAAATAATACACTACTCATTACATCAACATTAAGATGGTTTAAATAAAAATACATCATTGTAATTGTTAAAATTTCTAACCTCTAGAGGAGAGTCTGGTTCATCCAGGATGCTCTTTTCACTCTGTATCCTCTGCATCGTCCCTGTTGAACTGGGGTCCATTATCAGCACGTTCTGACTACCAGCTCTGCCAAACTTACAGTCACTCTTTCTGGAGTCAGTCGTCCTGCACACCTCGTAGTTGTACACGTGTGGGAGAGTCCCTGTCCCCAAAGTGTCGGAGTAACGTGGTGGATAATATGGAATCACTGGGAGATTGGAGTGATACAGGATGCGAGACTGTCTCCATCTGTAGATTTTCACTGATATAATGACCACCACACACGTGATGAAGAGGAAGGAAACTACAGCCAAAGCCAACACTAAGTAAAAAGTCAGGTTCTCATTGTACTCCTTGTCGTGTGTAAAGTCAGTGAACTCAGACAGCACTTCAGGAAAGCTGTCCGCCACCGCCACGTTAACAATGACTGTAGCTGAACGAGAGGGCTGTCCGTTGTCCTCCACTATAACAGTCAGTCTTTGTTTGACTGCATCTTTATCAGTGACTTGGCGGATAGTTCTGACTTCTCCATTCTGTAAGCCCACCTCAAACAGCGCCCTGTCTGTGGCTTTCTGCAGTTTATAGGAGAGCCAGGCGTTCTGTCCAGAGTCCACGTCAACAGCTACCACTTTAGTGACCAGATAGCCCACATCTGCTGAACGAGGCACCATTTCAGCCACCAGAGAGCCACCAGTCTGGACTGGGTAGAGAACCTGAGGGGCGTTGTCGTTCTGGTCCTGGATCATTATTTTCACAGTCACATTACTACTGAGTGGAGGGGAGCCTCCATCCTGAGCTTTGACCCTGAACTGGAAATCCTTGATCTGCTCGTAGTCAAAAGAACGCACTGCATGGATGACTCCACTATCAGCACTAACGGACACATATGAGGAGACTGGCACTCCGTTAACAGAGGAGTCCTCCAGTATGTAAGAAACACGGGCATTCTGGTTCCAGTCAGAGTCTGTGGCTTTGACTGTGAATATAGAGAGACCAGGTGTGTTGTTTTCTACAATGTAGGCCTCATATGAGCTCCTCTCAAAGACAGGAGGGTTATCATTTACATCAGAGATCTGTAAGGTGAGAGTGACGCTGCTGGAGAGGGAGGGTACTCCTTCATCAGAGCAGGTCACAGTTATATTGTACTCTGAAGCTCTTTCTCTGTCTAAATCACTGTCAGTTACGAGGCTGAAGAATTTCTTCGACGTTGTTTTCATTAGAAACGGCATGTTATCCGCTATAAAACACGAGACCTTTCCATTTTCACCAGAATCAGGATCTTGGACGTTAAATATAGTTACAACAGTTCCTGGGGAGGAATTTTCTGACACCGAATTAGTTTTAGACATTATATTAATAGACGGATGATTGTCGTTTGTATCGGTCACTTCAACCATAATTTTACACGAATCTGTTAGTCCTCCCTCATCACTGGCTTGGACGTGGATCTCATAGTCCTTTGACTTTTCGTAATCTAAATTCCCATTTAAAGTTACTACACCATTTTCTTCGCCTATTTCAAACATAATAGGAACATCATCTAAAGTATTTTTAATCGAATATGACACTTTCCCGTTTGAGCCTTCATCTGCATCTGCAGCACTAACAGTACATAAAACAGTGCCTTGCGGTGCCGTCTCTGTTACAATAACCTTATATATTTCTTGCGTGAATACTGGGGCATTGTCATTAGCATCTAGTACAGAAATTTCTACACGTATTGTTCCTGAGAGCTGTGGATCACCACCATCGATAGCTGTAAGTGTTAAAGACAAATGTTCTTGCGCCTCTCTGTCAAGGTGTTTTTGTAAAACCATCTCGACCTTTTTACTTCCGTCTTGCTGATTTTGGAGTTTTAGATTGAAATTGTCTGTAGGTTTAAGAGAGTAACTCTGCAGCCCATTTACACCTACATCGAGATCCATTGCTCTTTCAAGCATGAATTTTGCCCCGATCACAGCTGACTCACTAATCCTAAATTTCATCTCATCCTTTTTGAAGCTAGGTGCATTATCATTAATGTCATTAATTTCGACAGTAACCGTGTAAAACTCAATAGGTTCCTCCAGTGTAATCTGAAGATGTAAAGCGCAAGGTGTCGTCTGCCCGCACAGCGTCTCTCTGTCGATTCTTTCTTTGACGAGCAGGCTTCCCTTGTCTTTATTCAGCTCGATGTATTCTGCGCTGTCCTCTGTATATATGCGTGCTTTGCCAGATCTCAGTCTTTTAAGGTCTAACCCTAAATCCTGTGCTATATTTCCAACAAAAGAACCTTTAGCCATTTCTTCAGGAATGGAGTAGGTGACCTGCCCGGCAACTGAGCTGAAGGAAAAAATCAAGATAAACAACGATACTTGCCGTATCATTCTTAAATCGGTCATTTCTTCTACAAATGCTCTTTCCCAGAGTGATATATGTCTGTATTCCCAACCGCTGCGGTAACCGGATTCCAAAGTATTTAAGAAAAAGACGATCGACAAAATTTGCTTTTAAAATCCGAGACAAATGATCCGCAGCACGGCTTTCTCCAGGTTTAGACAACGACGAATTGGTGTTCTGTGTGTCTGCTTCTCTTTAAATCATGTGAGAAGATTCTACATGGGACAACAGCGGCCCTGAGAGTCCAAACATTTGCACTGCATGAAGCATACACTAGTAGGAGGTATAAGATGCAAAGAAAAAAAAATTTACAGTCATTGCAGGATTGGTAATTATCACCAGTTTCTAACATTCCACAGCATTTCTTTTAAATAAATTACACCTGCAACTATTAAATTACACACATTCATTGCAACAGACTCTTAGACCAAAATGATGTAGAAGCCTAGATTTGGAGTTGTTGAGTCAACAGTTTGTTTTACGTGTTCTGTAATGTAGAACCACATAAAGACAGACAATTTCTGCAGATTTGATCATAAATAATCAAGGATAAAGACTATTATGTTTGAATGTATTGTTGTAATTTTTTGATGAATAAAGAGATGTAATGTTTCACTGAAGTTTATTGTTTTTTGTTTATCGTTTATACGGATCCCCATCAGTTTCCACTGTAGTGGTTGCTACTCTATCTGGGGTCCATTAAAATACAAATACAGTTTATAAAATACATTAAAAAAAATAAATGCAAATTTACAATTAATTGTTATCATCAGCAAGCTGAAAACTTCATCTTAAGGGATAAACATTAAAACATTTTACCTTTACAGCAACGTGGATTGCGAGAGTCAAAACAATTATTTGCATTACTATATTTCCTTAAATAGTTCCTGTTTGAGTGTTTTTTTTTAACGAATGTACACTTTTAGTGTGTTTGATGTATGAAGGTAACTTATTACTTAAACTGGAGGCCCTGCATAAGACAGACTTTTTAATTCGATTCGTTTTTGATTTCAAATAGCAATCTTGAAAGATGATTAAAAAACTGTTCCACCAAAATTCTGTAAATTGCTTCAAAATATTTGCTACCATTGATTTTTTTTTTTTTTTGTAAAACTTGACAAATGGGTAGAAACACAAGTAAAACTGAGCAACTGATAAATTTACTTCTAAGGTGCACACTTAGTTTGTATTTTAAACTTTTCAATACCATCAGTACCAAACTGACAGGAAACTCATCCACCTCTTCAAAAATTCCAGTCCTAGTGCTTATACATTTAAACTGCCAGTGTAATGGACTTGTAGCGGGCTTTCATTTGTTCTCCAAAAACATAAATGGGAATTGAGTTTAAAGTGGTTTTATGCTCATGTCCTTACTGTTTAAATGGTTGATCTTGGATGACACTGAAGGACAAAGTCAAAGAGCACGGGTGACTTAGGCACAAGAAATGTATGGTTTCACATATGTGTTCATACTGAAGATGAAACATAATCAGCATAAAGTAAACCAGGTAGAAACATTCACATAGACAACAGTATTGGAAGCAATATGTTTTCAGCCTTTCCATTTGTATCACTTCACCTTGTTTACTGAGAAGTGCAAAAAGAAAATGGAACTTTTCAAAATGATCACAGACTATTGGGTATAAGGATGGTATATATACTTTGATGGAGCATATTAACATATGCCTCAGTTTTGTTTTGCTTTTCATTGCAAAGAAAACTACATGTATAAAACAAAATTCCATTTATGAAGCACATGTGGAAAAACAAATCTATATGTATGGACAAAAAAGACAATTACTGCGATGATAAGTTATGTATAACTGTTCAGTAGTAATGATTCCATGATTTATATGTGATGTACTGATACATCTTATTAAAGTGGAGCTGAACACAGCCTATGTCAACCCACTAACCAAAAACTGCTGAATGACTCCCAAACATCAAACAGCAAATATTGTAGCCAAAGGTTTGTTCTTGTACGGCAAGAATTAAAAGACAGAAAATGGTGTTAATCCATGGAACTAACCTCTAGAGGAGAGTCTGGTTCGTCCAGGATGCTCTTTTCACTCTGTATCCTCTGCATCGTCCCTGTTGAACTGGGGTCCATTATCAGCACGTTCTGACTACCAGCTCTGCCAAACTTACAGTCACTCTTTCTGGAGTCAGTCGTCCTGCACACCTCGTAGTTGTACACGTGTGGGAGAGTCCCTGTCCCCAAAGTGTCTGAGTAACGTGGTGGATAATATGGAATCACTGGTAGATTGGAGTGATACAGGATGCGAGACTGTCTCCATCTGTAGATTTTCACTGATATAATGACCACCACACACGTGATGAAGAGGAAGGAAACTACAGCCAAAGCCAACACTAAGTAAAAAGTCAGGTTCTCATTGTACTCCTTGTCGTGTGTAAAGTCAGTGAACTCAGACAGCACTTCAGGAAAGCTGTCCGCCACCGCCACGTTAACAATGACTGTAGCTGAACGGGAGGGCTGTCCGTTGTCCTCCACTATAACAGTCAGTCTTTGTTTGACTGCATCTTTATCAGTGACTTGGCGGATAGTTCTTACTTCTCCATTCTGTAAGCCCACCTCAAACAGCGCCCTGTCTGTGGCTTTCTGCAGTTTATAGGAGAGCCAGGCATTCTGTCCAGAGTCCACATCAACAGCCACCACTTTAGTGACCAGATAGCCCACATCTGCTGAACGAGGCACCATTTCAGCCACCAGAGAGCCACCAGTCTGGACTGGGTACAGAACCTGAGGGGCGTTATCGTTCTGGTCCTGGATCATTAGTTTCACAGTCACATTACTACTGAGTGGAGGGGAGCCTCCATCCTGAGCTTTGACCCTGAACTGGAAATCCTTGATCTGCTCGTAGTCAAAAGAACGCACTGCATGGATGACTCCACTATCAGCACTAACGGACACATATGAGGAGACTGGCACTCCGTTAACAGAGGAGTCCTCCAGTATGTAAGAAACACGGGCATTCTGGTTCCAGTCAGAGTCTGTGGCTTTGACTGTGAATATAGAGAGACCAGGTGTGTTGTTTTCTACTATGTAGGCCTCATATGAGCTCCTCTCAAAGACAGGAGGGTTATCATTTACATCAGAGATCTGTAAGGTGAGAGTGACACTGCTGGAGAGGGAGGGTACTCCTTCATCAGAGCAGGTCACAGTTATATTGTACTCAGAAGCTCTTTCCCTGTCCAAATCACTATTTGTGAGGATGCTATAGAAACCTTTCGACGTATTTTCAATGAAAAAAGTATCACTGTCAGTCAGATAACATTTAACGACTCCGTTATTGTCTGAGTCGGCATCATGAACATTCATAACAGCAACGACTGTTTGAAAGGGGGAGTCTTCCGGTACAGACTGTGTTGTTGACATCAAGTCTATCACTGGACTATTGTCATTAACATCAGTAATATCAAACAGTATTTTGCATGAATCACTGAGTCCACCTTGATCTCTTGCCTTAACATGCAACAGATAATGTTTTGACACTTCATAATCTACTTTACCAATTAGCCGTATCTCTCCACTTGTCTGATGTATTTCAAATACTTCCAAAATATCATCAGTGTTACCAGAGATGGAGTAAGTTACAACACCATTTGTGCCTTGATCTAAATCTGTGGCTGTCACTCTCATCAAGGATGTTCCTTTAGGGGAATTTTCGATTAAACTAGCCTTATATGTTGATTCTGTGAACACTGGTGCATTGTCATTCGCATCTAACACGGTTACGAGAATTTTCACTGTCCCCGAGAGCTGCGTTTCTCCGCCGTCTACGGCTGTCAGTGTTAAAATCAGCCGCTCTTGTTGTTCTCGATCGAGCGTTTTTTCTAACACCATCTCTACTTCTTTTTCTCCAACTGCGTTGTCAGTGAGTTTTAAAACGAAATTATCTGATGGGTTGAGTGAGTAACCTTTAAGCCCATTGATGCCAACATCATAATCCACAGCTTTCTCTAGTACAAATTTCGCTCCCCTCACGGCCGACTCACTTATCTCGAATGACATATTACTCATTTTAAATAGTGGAGCATTGTCGTTAATATCAGTGATTTCCACATTAACTTGATAAAATTGGATCGGGTTTTCCAAAATTATTTGGAAATGTAACGCACAAGGAGTCGTTTGTTTGCACAACGCCTCTCTGTCTATTCTGTCCTTGATGAGGAGGACCCCCCTTTCTTTATTTAACTCGATGTATTCACCGCTGCTTCCAACATGCAGGCGAGCTTTTCCTGTTTTTAAACGTTTTAGATCCAAACCTAAATCTTGTGCTATGTTGCCAACAAACGAGCCTTTGGACATTTCCTCGGGAATAGAATAACTCACCTGCCCAAACACGGAGCTAAGCGAGAGCAACGAGAAAACACAGAACAAATGCCGTCTCATTGTTTCTGCTCAAGCGAATCTACACTGACAAAAGGATAAAAAATAAATAAAAATAAAAATATTCCACAAATAATCCAAGCGAAGTCCAATCAGCAATGAATAAAAACTGATGTATCACCCTCATGAAAATATCAAAACATATCCATCTTTTTAGCCGATGTATGTTAATCCCTGCAATGCGAAACCTACATCGAGTCAAGCCTTCTTCACACAAATCGAAATGATCTGGGAGGTGGTGCTGGAATAGCAGAAAAAACCAGCACATATTGGCCAACAGCGTCACTAGGAGTACAGAAGAGGAAACTGCAAATAATAATAAAAATACTTCAAGCAGTTTAACATTTAAAGCTCATCTTGACACAGCTTTTAATAATGACTTTGATTTGCATTTTCACCCAACGACAAAACAATGATTACTTATGATAAAGCTGTAAAAAATTATAAAGTAAAAACTTGTATTAAAAGAGGGGAAAAAAAGAAAGGAGAAAAGGAAAATTAACCTATTTTTAAAGTCACGATCTGATTGTGATAATTGTGTTAACGACAGTATTTCTTAAAAAAACTGTACAGTCTCACACACATACTTACATAAATAAAATACACTGGAGAAAATACTTGTTCGATTATGTGAAATGGACAAATGGTTGTGTAAGTGTAACAGATAGAAAACAATGCAAAATTGCTGTTAGAGAAAAACTAAACCATCCTCATGCAGATAAAGAAACTGAGCTCTGTCCGTGGTGCTGAAACGTTTCCAACATGGACAAGACCCTGCTCCAAGAATGTATGATGACAACACTATTAAAAGCTAAAGCAACATCACTGAGAGAAAAGCAATGACAAAACCAACCTCTAGAGGAGAGTCTGGTTCATCCAGGATGCTCTTTTCACTCTGTATCCTCTGCATCGTCCCTGTTGAACTGGGGTCCATTATCAGCACGTTCTGACTACCAGCTCTGCCAAACTTACAGTCACTCTTTCTGGAGTCAGTCGTCCTGCACACCTCGTAGTTGTACACGTGTGGGAGAGTCCCTGTCCCCAAAGTGTCGGAGTAACGTGGTGGATAATATGGAATCACTGGCAGATTGGAGTGATACAGGATGCGAGACTGTCTCCATCTGTAGATTTTCACTGATATAATGACCACCACACACGTGATGAATAAAAAGGAAACTACAGCCAAAGCCAAAACTAAGTAAAAAGTCAGGTTCTCATTGTACTCCTTGTCGTGTGTAAAGTCAGTGAACTCAGACAGCACTTCAGGAAAGCTGTCCGCCACCGCCACGTTTACAATGACTGTAGCTGAACGAGAGGGCTGTCCGTTGTCCTCCACTGTAACAGTCAGTCTTTGTTTGACTGCATCTTTATCAGTGACTTGGCGGATAGTTCTTACTTCTCCATTCTGTAAGCCCACCTCAAACAGCGCCCTGTCTGTGGCTTTCTGCAGTTTATAGGAGAGCCAGGCATTCTGTCCAGAGTCCACATCAACAGCCACCACTTTAGTGACCAGATAGCCCACATCTGCTGAACGAGGCACCATTTCAGCCACCAGAGAGCCACCAGTCTGGACTGGGTACAGAACCTGAGGGGCGTTGTCGTTCTGGTCCTGGATCATTATTTTCACAGTCACATTACTACTGAGTGGAGGGGAGCCTCCATCCTGAGCTTTGACCCGGAACTGGAAATCCTTGATCTGCTCGTAGTCAAAAGAACGCACTGCATGGATGACTCCACTATCAGCACTAACGGACACATATGAGGAGACTGGCACTCCGTTAACAGAGGAGTCCTCCAGTATGTAAGAAACACGAGCATTCTGGTTCCAGTCAGAGTCTGTGGCTTTGACTGTGAATATAGAGAGACCAGGTGTGTTGTTTTCTACAGTGTAGGCCTCATATGAGCTCCTCTCAAAGACAGGAGGGTTATCATTGACATCAGAGATCTGTAAGGTGAGAGTGACGCTGCTGGAGAGGGAGGGTACTCCTTCATCAGAGCAGGTCACAGTTATATTATACTCAGAAGCTCTCTCTCTGTCTAAATCACTGTCTGTCACTAAACTATAAAAATTATTAGTTGAAGATTTTAAAATAAACGGCACTGTCTCACTCACGAAACATTGCACCTTTCCATTTTCTCCAGTGTCTTTATCTTCAATATTAATCATTGTAACAACGGTGTTGAGTACAGCATCCTCGGATATTAGGTTTGACTTTGACATTATGTTAATTTCTGGTTTGTTATCATTTACATCCTGCACATCGATCATCACTTTACAAGAGTCTGTGAGACCTCCATCATCACTAGCACGGACATTTATTTGAAAATATCGTGATACTTCAAAGTCAATATTTCCGATCAAAGTAACCTGACCACTTTCCTTGTTAATGCTAAATACTCTTTTGACATCATCTGTATTTCCAATTGAATATGTTATTTTACCGTTAGAACCCTCATCTGCATCTGACGCTGTCACAGTGGAAACAACTGTGCCTGTAGGTGAATTTTCAGTAACTATAGTCTTATAAATAGGCTGAGTAAAAACAGGAGCATTATCATTTACATCTAAAACTGTAATGTCAATCTGCATTGTCCCTGACAACTGCGGCTCTCCTCCATCTAAAGCCGTTAACACTAGAGATATATGTTCCTGTTTCTCTCTGTCTAAAGGTTTCTGCAACACCATCTCAACATTTCTATTCCCATCAGCGTTATTATGTAGCTTTAAAACAAAATTATCTGTTGGTTTCAATTCATACCTTTTAAGATCATTAATTCCAACATCAAGATCGACTGCTGGTTCCAGCACAAATTTAGATCCAATAACAGCTGATTCGCTGATTTTAAACTCCACCTTTATTTCTTCAAATGTCGGAGCATTATCGTTAACATCAGTAATCTGAACTGTAGCGCTGTAAAACTCCATCGGGTTTTCCAAAATAACCTGAAAATGTAAAGCACAAGGCGTCGTCTGTCCGCAGAGCGTCTCCCTGTCGATTCTCTCTTTAACAAGGAGGACTCCTCTGTCTCTGTTCAGCTCGATGTACTCGTCACTCCCCCGAGTATAAATACGAGCTTTACCAGAAATTAATCGTTTTGTTTCTAAACCTAAATCCTGTGCGATGTTGCCGATTACAGAGCCTTTCGCCATTTCCTCTGGAATTGTGTAGGTGACTTGTCCAGTCACCGAACTCAGAGAAACGAGACAGAAAAATAGAATCGCCCGTCGGTTCATTGTTCTGTGGTAATATTTCCTCCAAAAAAGCGTATCCTTTTGTATGAATCCTTTCAATAGAGTAGTTGTTTTCTGATGTTAAACGTCAATGTTGCTTCTCCACAATCAAGAGAACGAAGAGTACAAAAGTTCCTAATCTACAAAACACGACGTTTATGTCGATTTACTGTTCTTTACTCGTCTTTGGCCGTCCTCATAATGGCGAATGGACATGGGAGGTGCTGTTATAATCACACTCTCAAGCTTCCACAGTCAAGGCAACAGCGGCCCTAACAGTTCATTATATAAAACTGCAGAAAATCAACATGAGATACCCATCCAGGGGACGTACATATCAGAAAATCCTGCTGAAAAATGAATTGCAGGTAAGTCATACTTCCCAATTTTAGATGAACATTTGCTGTATGTGATGGTTTACGATATCAATGTCTCATTTTCAAAATTAAAACCGACTTTAATTGAGTAACAATTATGACATCTTACCGAATGTACAAAAGAGTAGTCAAAAAAACATGCGAATAAAAAAATACATCAAAAATATAAAATAAAATAAAGAAGAAGAAGAAGAAGAAGAAGAAGAAGAAGAAGAAGAAGAAGAAGAAGAAGAAGAAGAAGAGCTTACGGAGAGAGGACAAAAATGTGTAGAATTGTCTCTGTCCGAGGTCCTGAAATCATCACAACGTGGCATTAAAGAGAATTACTGGCCTGATGATCTTGTTGCTGCTATAATCATGTAACCAATAGTTTTTGAAAACTATTTTTTTAAATAAATAAAAATCCAAAATTGGCTGAAACAATTTAAGTAATAAGAACAACAGCTTGAAACAAAGTTAAAACGTCCACCCATTTATTAGTATGTAAAATAATATCACATGAGTTCTAGTAATTAACCTTGAAGCTATAAATGTGAGAAAGATAATTTGTTTCTAACCTCTAGAGGAGAGTCTGGTTCATCCAGGATGCTCTTTTCACTCTGTATCCTCTGCATCGTCCCTGTTGAACTGGGGTCCATTATCAGCACGTTCTGACTACCAGCTCTGCCAAACTTACAGTCACTCTTCCTGGAGTCAGTCGTCCTGCACACCTCGTAGTTGTACACGTGTGGGAGAGTCCCTGTCCCCAAAGTGTCTGAGTAACGTGGTGGATAATATGGAATCACTGGGAGATTGGAGTGATACAGGATTCGAGACTGTCTCCATCTGTAGATTTTCACTGATATAATGACCACCACACACGTGATGAAGAGGAAGGAAACTACAGCCAAAGCCAACACTAAGTAAAAAGTCAGGTTCTCATTGTACTCCTTGTCGTGTGTAAAGTCAGTGAACTCAGACAGCACTTCAGGAAAGCTGTCCGCCACCGCCACGTTTACAATGACTGTAGCTGAACGAGAGGGCTGTCCGTTGTCCTCCACTATAACAGTCAGTCTTTGTTTGACTGCATCTTTATCAGTGACTTGGCGGATAGTTCTGACTTCTCCATTCTGTAAACCCACCTCAAACAGCGCCCTGTCTGTGGCTTTCTGCAGTTTATAGGAGAGCCAGGCATTCTGTCCAGAGTCCACATCAACAGCCACCACTTTAGTGACCAGATAGCCCACATCTGCTGAACGAGGCACCATTTCAGCCACCAGAGAGCCACCAGTCTGGACTGGGTACAGAACCTGAGGGGCGTTATCGTTCTGGTCCTGGATCATTATTTTCACAGTCACATTACTACTGAGTGGAGGGGAGCCTCCATCCTGAGCTTTGATGCAAAACTTGAAATCCTTGATCTGCTCGTAGTCAAAAGAACGCACTGCATGGATGACTCCACTATCAGCACTAACGGACACATATGAGGAGACTGGCACTCCGTTAACAGAGGAGTCCTCCAGTATGTAAGAAACACGGGCATTCTGGTTCCAGTCAGCGTCTGTGGCTTTCACTGTGAATATAGAGAGACCAGGTGTGTTGTTTTCTACAATGTAGGCCTCATATGAGCTCCTCTCAAAGACAGGAGGGTTATCATTGACATCAGAGATCTGTAAGGTGAGAGTGACGCTGCTGGAGAGGGAGGGTAATCCTTCATCAGAGCAGGTCACAGTTATATTATATTCAGAAGCTCCCTCTCTGTCTAAATCACTGTCTGTGACTAAACTAAAGAAGTTATTTGTTGATGTCTTTAAAGCAAATGGGACACTTTCCCTCAGAGAACATTGTACCCTCCCGTTTTCTCCAGTGTCCTTGTCTTCAATATTTATCATCGTCACGACTGTGTTGACTTTTGCGTCTTCTGATATTACATTTGTTTTTGACATTATGTTAATTTCAGGATTATTGTCGTTTATATCTTGTACATCAATGAGCAATTTACATGAATCTGTAAGCCCACCGTCATCACTAGCGAGTAAATGTATTTGATGATTTCGGGAGGTTTCAAAGTCAATGTCTCCTATTAAAGTTACCTCACCAGTTTCCTTATTGACCTCGAACAATTTCTTGTCATCATCTATTGCATTAGTAATTGAATATGTTATTTTACCATTGGAACCCTGATCTGCATCTGAGGCTGTGACGGAAGCCACAACTGTGCCTTTTGGTGAATTCTCCGTCACTGTAGCCTTGTATGTGGGCTGAGTGAAAACAGGAGCATTATCATTTGCATCTAAAACTGTAATGATAATCTGCATTGTTCCTGACATCTGTGGTTCTCCTCCATCCACAGCCGTTAATACAAGGGATATCTGTTCCTGTTTTTCTCTGTCTAAGGGTTTCTGTAAAACCATTTCAATATTTTTATTTCCGTCAGCGTTGTTATGGAGCTTCAAAACGAAATTATCTGTTGGTTTTAATTCATAGCCATGGACACCATTAATTCCAACATCGGGATCTACAGCCCTTTCCAGTACTAATTTTGCGCCGATCATCATGGATTCACTAATTTTAAAGTTCATTTCAGCCTTTTTAAAGATTGGCGAGTTATCATTGATGTCTGTAATTTGAACTGTGACACTGTAAAATTCCATAGGATTCTCTAATATAACCTGAAAATGTAAAGCACAAGGCGTCGTCTGTCTGCAGAGCGTCTCCCTGTCGATTCTCTCTTTAACAAGGAGGACTCCTCTGTCTCTGTTCAGCTCGACGTACTCGTCACTGTCTCGGGTATAAATACGAGCTTTACCAGTAATTAGACGCTTGATCTGTAAACCTAAATCTTGAGCTATATTTCCAACCAGAGATCCTTTAGGCATCTCCTCCGGAATAGAATAGCTCACCTGACCACGAACGGAGCCGAAAGAAAGGACGGACAGAAACAGCAGTACTTGCCTCGCCATTGTTACATCCGATTTAATGTGGGGTTTAATGTGTTGTTGTATTCCATGTAACGGATATAAATTCTCATATATAACGGTAATTTAGCCCCCGCAAAAAGCAGAAAGGAAAACAGAAATCCACAGGGATCGATGGTTCTTTTGCGAATATTCCACAAAAAACGAATCTGTCTCTTGCATGTCCGTCGTGTTCAGTCTTTATTCCGACGTTACAGGGGAGGTACTGCTTCAACCAACACTCATGCATCGACACTCTGGTGAACAGCGGCCCTAAGAGTTCACATTGTAAAACTACACCAGTCCAACATGAATATCACTGATCAGAAGATTAACTTTATAAATACGTGGATTTCGCTTCAGGTAATAACAAAAACTATAATGACATGTCTTGTTTCCAAACACTTGTCAACCATCTTTGCACAAAAGGTCCACATTTTCCGAGTTTTCTGTAAAGGTATATTCGTAAAAGAAAGGCTTTTGTTTTAAGAACTGTATCCTATTTGAAGTAACTGGAAAAAAAAGTCAGAAGAAGAAACCATAATGAAAAAAACCTGGTCAAAAATGTCTATATTATACACACTGATTTAATCTTACGAATAAGGTGATGGAGCCAATTAATAAGATAGTGTTGTTGTCCAATTTTCTGATATTCACCGAGTTAAATAAATTATAAATGTTAAAATTCTTTTCAAAGACTTGCCCTAAAATACACATTAATGTACAAAAAAAATGCATTTTAAATCCAGAGAATATAAAAACGCCAACACTGTACACATGCAAAAGAAACGATTGATAGCGTATAGGACACTCATTACAACTGGCCGTCTACGTATATAAACAAACAATGATACGAATATATCACAGTTTATATATGATGTGAAACTGAAACAAAAGAAAGATCTAAACTGTGAATGAGAACACGACAAACGGACTTCACAAGAGCATCATATTAATAACCATGATCTGAATGAAGTAGAAAAACTATACTGTTTCTAGGAAGATGTGGAATAAAATGACAGATGTGCAAGAATAAGGTCTATGAACTTTATGCTCCACAACACGGGAGACTAAAAAACACCAATTTCAAATTTTTCTATATGATGCATATAAAGTATGATAAGGCAGTCTAACCTCTAGAGGAGAGTCTGGTTCATCCAGGATGCTCTTTTCACTCTGTATCCTCTGCATCGTCCCTGTTGAACTGGGGTCCATTATCAGCACGTTCTGACTACCAGCTCGGCCAAATTTACAGTCACTCTTTCTGGAGTCAGTCGTTCTGCACACCTCGTAGTTGTACACGTGTGGGAGAGTCCCTGTCCCCAAAGTGTCGGAGTAACGTGGTGGATAATATGGAATCACTGGCAGATTGGAGTGATACAGGATGCGAGACTGTCTCCATCTGTAGATTTTCACTGATATAATGACCACCACACACGTGATGAAGAGGAAGGAAACTACAGCCAAAGCCAACACTAAGTAAAAAGTCAGGTTCTCATTGTACTCCTTATCGTGTGTAAAGTCAGTGAACTCAGACAGCACTTCAGGAAAGCTGTCCGCCACCGCCACGTTAACAATGACTGTAGCTGAACGAGAGGGCTGTCCGTTGTCCTCCACTATAACAGTCAGTCTTTGTTTGACTGCATCTTTATCAGTGACTTGGCGGATAGTTCTTACTTCTCCATTCTGTAAGCCCACCTCAAACAGCGCCCTGTCTGTGGCTTTCTGCAGTTTATAGGAGAGCCAGGCGTTTTGTCCAGAGTCCACATCAACAGCCACCACTTTAGTGACCAGATAGCCCACATCTGCTGAACGAGGCACCATTTCAGCCACCAGAGAACCACCAGTCTGGACTGGGTAGAGAACCTGAGGGGCATTGTCGTTCTGGTCCTGGATCATTATTTTCACAGTCACATTACTACTGAGTGGAGGGGAGCCTCCATCCTGAGCTTTGATGCAAAACTGGAAATCCTTGATTTGTTCGTAGTCAAAAGAACGCACTGCATGGATGACTCCACTATCAGCACTAACGGACACATATGAGGAGACTGGCACTCCGTTAACAGAGGAGTCCTCCAGTATGTAAGAAACACGGGCATTCTGGTTCCAGTCAGAGTCTGTGGCTTTCACTGTGAATATAGAGAGACCAGGTGTGTTGTTTTCCACTATGTAGGCCTCATATGAGCTCCTCTCAAAGACAGGAGGGTTATCATTTACATCAGAGATCTGTAAGGTGAGAGTGACGCTGCTGGAGAGGGAGGGTACTCCTTCATCAGAGCAGGTTACTGTTATATTATATTCAGAAGCTCTCTCTCTGTCTAAATCACTGTCTGTCACTAAACTATAGAAATTATTAGTTGAAGATTTTAAAAGAAACGGCACTGTCTCACTCACGAAACATTGCACCTTTCCATTTTCTCCAGTGTCTTTATCTTCAATGTTTATCATTGTAACAACGGTGTTGAGTTTGGCATCCTCCGAAATTATATTTGACTCTGACATTATATTTATTTCTGGTTTGTTATCATTTACATCCTGCACATCAATCATCACTTTAGAAGAGTCTGTCAGACCTCCATCATCACTTGCACGGACATCTACTTGAAAATGCCGTGATTGTTCAAAATCAATATTTCCGATCAAAGTTATCTCTCCGTTGTCTTTGTTAACTATAAATAGCCTTCTGACGTCATCTAATCTATTAGTGATTGAATATGTAACTTTACCGTTTGAACCCTGATCTGCATCTGAAGCTGTAACAGTGGTAACAACTGTGCCTTTAGGTGAATTTTCAGTAACTGTTGCCTTGTATGTGGGCTGAGTAAAAACAGGAGCATTATCATTTACGTCTAAAACTGTAATGTCAATCTGCATTGCTCCTGACATCTGCGGCTCTCCTCCATCTACAGCTGTTAATACGAGTGATATGTGTTCCTGCTTCTCTCTGTCTAGAGGTTTCTGTAAAACCATCTCGACGATTTTCTTCCCATCAGCGTTGTTATGCAGCTTTAGAGAAAAATTATCTGTTGGTTTCAGTTCATACCTTTTAAGATCATTAATTCCAACATCCAGATCCACAGCCCTTTCCAGCACAAATTTCGATCCAATCACCGCTGATTCGCTGATTTTAAATTCCACTTTGTTTTCTTCAAACATTGGAGCATTATCATTAATATCTGTAATCTGCACTGTAACGCTGTAAAACTCCATCGGGTTTTCCAAAATAACCTGAAAATGTAAAGCACAAGGCGTCGTCTGTCTGCAGAGCGTCTCCCTGTCGATTCTCTCTTTAACAACGAGGACTCCTCTGTCTCGGTTCAGCTCGATGTACTCGTCGCTGCCTCGAGTATAAATACGAGCTTTACCAGAAATTAATCGTTTTGTTTCTAAACCTAAATCCTGTGCTATGTTACCGATTAAGGATCCTTTGGTCATTTCTTCTGGAATTGTGTAGGTGACTTGCCCAATCACCGAACTGACCGAAGCAACACAGAAAAACAACACTGCCAGTCGCTTCATTGTTCTAATCCAGTTTTTCTCTCACAAACTGTGTCCTTGTGCTCTAAATCCGTCCAGCTGATAAAATTTCAAGTGTCAAGCAACAATGTCGCAGATATTCCATCCAAAGACAGTGTAGTATGCAAGTTCCTTATCTACGAAAAGATGTTTAACATGTCGAATAGGACATCCATTCTTCTCTCATCTTTAACTGTTCACGTAATGGCGAATGTACATGGGAGGTGCTGCTACAATCACACTCAAAATTCCACTTTCAGGGCAACAGCGGCCCTTTCAGTTCATCATTGAAAATTGCAGAAATCAAACAAAGTAACCTATGTAAAAATGTAATAATTGTAAAAGAATGACAAATAATAAAATGCAGGTAACTTTTATTTTAACGATATCAAATATAAATCTATTGCGTGTGATAGGTAATGATACCAATACACTTTTACAGAATAAAACCTTTGTTAATTATGTACCAAAGCTAATATTTTACTTAACCTAAAAAAAGATATTTTTAAAAAACCTGGACATGAAAAAGGGTATTTAAAAAGTACTAATATATACAAAGAAGAGGAAAAAACAAAGACGTGTTTATAGGAAGGAAGGAAAAAAGAAAAAAAGATAAAGCGCTATCCGTGGTTCTGAAATCATGAAAACTTGACACACGAGCGAATGACTGCCTCAGTGTTACTGTTGGTTGAGGCATTCTCATTTATGGACATAATGTTGAATACTATATGAAAACAAAAAGAAAGAAAATGTGCAAATCACACAACAATGCAAGCACTACGAAGAATGAATTGAAACAAAAGCAAAACAATAGCCAAGAGTCAATAGCAAAAACATATCAATTCAAGGAATGAAAGTTATAAGCTGCTCAAATAAAAAATAATTTATGTCTAACCTCTAGTGGAGAGTCTGGTTCATCCAGGATGCTCTTTTCACTCTGTATCCTCTGCATCGTCCCTGTTGAACTGGGGTCCATTATCAGCACGTTCTGACTACCAGCTCTGCCAAACTTACAATCACTCTTTCTGGAGTCAGTCGTCCTGCACACCTCGTAGTTGTACACGTGTGGGAGAGTCCCTGTCCCCAAAGTGTCGGAGTAACGTGGTGGATAATATGGAATCACTGGCAGATTGGAGTGATACAGGATGCGAGACTGTCTCCATCTGTAGATTTTCACTGATATAATGACCACCACACACGTGATGAAAAGGAAGGAAACTACAGCCAAAGCCAACACTAAGTAAAAAGTCAGGTTCTCATTGTACTCCTTGTCGTGTGTAAAGTCAGTGAACTCAGACAGCACTTCAGGAAAGCTGTCCGCCACCGCCACGTTAACAATGACTGTAGCTGAACGGGAGGGCTGTCCGTTGTCCTCCACTATAACAGTCAGTCTTTGTTTGACTGCATCTTTATCAGTGACTTGGCGGATAGTTCTTACTTCTCCATTCTGTAAGCCCACCTCAAACAGCGCCCTGTCTGTGGCTTTCTGTAGTTTATAGGAGAGCCAGGCATTCTGTCCAGAGTCCACATCAACAGCCACCACTTTAGTGACCAGATAGCCCACATCTGCTGAACGAGGCACCATTTCAGCCACCAGAGAGCCACCAGTCTGGACTGGGTATAGAACCTGAGGGGCGTTGTCGTTCTGGTCCTGGATCATTATTTTCACAGTCACATTACTACTGAGTGGAGGGGAGCCTCCATCCTGAGCTTTGACCCTGAACTTGAAATCCTTGATCTGTTCGTAGTCAAAAGAACGCACTGCATGGATGACTCCACTATCAGCACTAACGGACACATATGAGGAGACTGGCACTCCGTTAACAGAGGAGTCCTCCAGTATGTAAGAAACACGGGCATTCTGGTTCCAGTCAGAGTCTGTGGCTTTGACTGTGAATATAGAGAGACCAGGTGTGTTGTTTTCTACTATGTAGGCCTCATATGAGCTCCTCTCAAAGACAGGAGGGTTATCATTGACATCAGAGATCTGTAAGGTGAGAGTGACGCTGCTGGAGAGGGAGGGTACTCCTTCATCAGAACAGGTCACAGTTATATTGTACTCAGAAGCTCTCTCTCTGTCTAAATCACTGTCCGTTACTAAACTATAGAAATTATTGGTAGATGATTTTAAAGTAAATGGTACAGTTTCACCTATTGAACATTGCACCTTTCCATTTTCTCCAGTGTCTTTGTCTTCGATGTTAATCATTGTAACCACTGTGTTGAGTTCGGCGTCCTCAGATATTATGTTTGACTTTGACATTATGTTAATTTCTGGTTTGTTATCATTTACATCCTGCACATCAATCATCAATTTACAGGAGTCTGTGAGACCTCCATCATCACTAGCAAGAAGATCTACTTGAAAATGCCGTGATTCTTCAAAGTCAATATTTCCAATCAAAGTTATCTCACCACTGTCCCTTTTCACCGTGAATAATTTCCTCACATCATCTAATGTATTAGTGATTGAATATGTTATTTTACCGTTAGAACCTTGGTCTGCATCTGACGCTGTAACAGTGGCAATAACTGTGCCTTTAGGTGAATTTTCAGTAACTACAGCTTTATAAATAGGCTGAGTAAAAACAGGAGCATTATCATTTACATCTAAAACTGTAATGTCAATCTGCATTGTTCCTGACAACTGCGGCTCTCCTCCGTCTACAGCCGTTAATACGAGTGATATGTGTTCCTGTTTCTCTCTGTCTAAAGGTTTCTGCAACACCATCTCAACATTTTTGTTTCCATCAGCGTTATTATGTAGCTTTAAGGCAAAATTGTCTGTTGGTTTCAGTTCATACCTTTTCAGATCATTAATGCCAACATCCAGATCCACAGCCCTTACCAGCGCAAATTTCGATCCAATCACCGCTGATTCACTGATTTTAAACTCGGCCTTGTTTTTTTCAAATATCGGAGCATTATCATTAATATCTGTAATCTGGACTGTAGCGCTGTAAAACTCCATCGGGTTTTCCAAAATAACCTGAAAATGTAAAGCACAAGGCGTCGTCTGTCTGCAGAGCGTCTCCCTGTCGATTCTCTCTTTAACAAGGAGGACTCCTCTGTCTCTGTTCAGCTCGATGTACTCGTCGCTGCCTCGAGTATATATACGAGCTTTACCAGAAATTAATCGTTTGGTTTCCAAACCTAAATCCTGTGCTATGTTACCGATTAAGGATCCTTTGGTCATTTCCTCCGGAATTGTGTAGGTGACTTGTCCAGTCGCCGAACTGAGACAAACGAGACAGAAAAATAAAAGCGCCCGTCGGTTCATTGTTCTGTGGCAAAAATCCTCCACAAAAGTAGGTCCTCCTGCTATAAATCCTACCAAAAATAACTGTTTTCAGTTACTTAACATTAATATCGCATCTCTACCATCCACAAAGCAAAGAATACACAAGTTCATGATATACGAAACACGGCATTTCTGTAGTTGTTCTGCTCTTTGCTCGTCTTTTGCCGTCCTCATAATGGCGAAGGGACATGGGAGGTGCTGTTATAATCTCACTCTCAAGCTTCCACAGTAAAGGCAACAGCGGCCCTAACAGTTCATTGTATAAAACTGCAGAAAATCAACATGAGAAAACCATCCAGGGGAAGTACATATCAGAAAGAAAGCTACTTTAAAATGATTAGCAGCAAAGTCATTTTCCTAATTTTAAATATACATTTACTGTATGTTATAGTTTACAATATGAACATCTCATTGTTGCCATCAAAACCAATATCAATTGAGTAACAAACAACAAATCTTACCGAATACAAAAAAGAGGGGTCATATAGTTTGGGAATTAAAAAAAAAAAAAAGAAAAAAAAAAAGACTGAAGAAGAAGAAGAAGAAGAAAAAGAAGAAGAAGAAGAAGAAGAAAAAGAAGAAGAAGAAGAAGAAGAAGAAGAAGAAGAAGAAGAAGAAGAAGAAGAAACATTAACGGGGCAAAAACATGTACAATTGTCTCTGTCCAAGCTTCTGAAATCATTATAAAGTTGTATAAAGGCAAATTACTAGCTTGATGCTCTTGTTGCTATATACTCATCAAACATAACTGTTTTACAAACGATCAAAATTCACATATATATGCAATAAGAACAACAGCTTGAAAAAAAGAAAAAAAAAAGTTATCACCAAGTTATAAGTAGCCTATGTAAAGTAATATAATATCAGTTAAAACTTGAAACTATAAATGAAAGAAAGATAGTTCATGTCAAACCTCTAGAGGAGAGTCTGGTTCATCCAGGATGCTCTTTTCAGTCTGTATCCTCTGCATCGTCCCTGTTGAACTGGGATCCATTATCAGCACGTTCTGACTACCAGCTCTGCCAAACTTGCAGTCACTCTTTCTGGAGTCAGTCGTCCTGCACACCTCGTAGTTGTACACGTGTGGGAGAGTCCCTGTCCCCAAAGTGTCGGAGTAACGTGGTGGATAATATGGAATCACTGGCAGATTGGAGTGATACAGGATGCGAGACTGTCTCCATCTGTAGATTTTCACTGATATAATGACCACCACACACGTGATGAAGAGGAAGGAAACTACAGCCAAAGCCAACACTAAGTAAAATGTCAGGTTCTCATTGTACTCCTTGTCGTGTGTAACGTCAGTGAACTCAGACAGCACTTCAGGAAAGCTGTCCGCCACCGCCACGTTAACAATGACTGTAGCTGAACGAGAGGGCTGTCCGTTGTCCTCCACTATAACAGTCAGTCTTTGTTTGACTGCATCTTTATCAGTGACTTGGCGGATAGTTCTGACTTCTCCATTCTGTAAGCCCACCTCAAACAGCGCCCTGTCTGTGGCTTTCTGCAGTTTATAGGAGAGCCAGGCATTCTGTCCAGAGTCCACATCAACAGCCACCACTTTAGTGACCAGATAGCCCACATCTGCTGAACGAGGCACCATTTCAGCCACCAAAGAACCACCAGTCTGGACTGGGTATAGAACCTGAGGGGCGTTATCGTTCTGGTCCTGGATCATTATTTTCACAGTCACATTACTACTGAGTGGAGGGGAGCCTCCATCCTGAGCTTTGACCCGGAACTGAAAATCCTTGATCTGCTCGTAGTCAAAAGAACGCACTGCATGGATGACTCCACTATCAGCACTAACGGACACATATGAGGAGACTGGCACTCCGTTAACAGAGGAGTCCTCCAGTATGTAAGAAACACGGGCATTCTGGTTCCAGTCAGAGTCTGTGGCTTTGACTGTGAATATAGAGAGACCAGGTGTGTTGTTTTCCATTATGTAGGCCTCATATGAGCTCCTCTCAAAGACAGGAGGGTTATCATTGACATCAGAGATCTGTAAGGTGAGAGTGACGCTGCTGGAGAGGGAGGGTACTCCATCATCAGAGCAGGTCACAGTTATATTATAATCAGAAGCTCTCTCTCTGTCTAAATCACTGTCTGTCACTAAACTATAGAAATTATTGGTAGATGATTTTAAAGTAAATGGTACAGTTTCACCTATTGAACATTGTACCTTTCCATTTTCTCCTGTGTCTTTGTCTTCGATGTTAATCATTGTAACCACTGTGTTAAGTTCAGCATCTTCGGATATTACGTTTGATTTTGACATTATGTTAATTTCTGGTTTGTTATCATTTACATCCTGCACATCGATCATCAATTTACAAGAGTCTGTGAGACCTCCATCATCACTAGCACGGACATCTACTTGAAAATGCCGTGATTCTTCAAAGTCAATATTTCCGATCAAAGTAATCTCACCACTGTCCTTTTTTACCGTGAATAATTTCCTCACATCATCTAATGTATTAGTGATTGAATACGTAATTTTACCGTTAGAACCTTGGTCTGCATCTGAAGCTGTAACAGTGGCAATAACTGTGCCTTTAGGTGAATTTTCAGTAACTGTAGCTTTATATATAGGTTGAGTAAAAACAGGAGCATTATCATTTACGTCTAAAACTGTAATGTCAATCTGCATTGTTCCTGACATTTGTGGCTCTCCTCCATCTACAGCCGTTAATACGAGTGATACATGTTCCTGTTTCTCTCTGTCTAAAGGTTTCTGCAACACCATCTCAACATTTTTATTCCCATCAGCGTTATTATGTAGCTTTAAGGCAAAATTATCTGTTGGTTTCAGTTCATACCTTTTCAGATCATTAATGCCAACATCCAGATCCACAGCCCTTGCCAGCGCAAATTTAGATCCAATCACCGCTGATTCACTGATATTAAACTCGGCCTTGTTTTCTTCAAATATTGGAGCATTATCATTAATATCTGTAATCTGGACTGTAGCGCTATAAAACTCCATCGGGTTTTCCAAAATAACCTGAAAATGTAAAGCACAAGGCGTCGTCTGTCTGCAGAGCGTCTCCCTGTCGATTCTCTCTTTAACAAGGAGGACTCCTCTGTCTCTGTTCAGCTCGATGTACTCGTCACTCCCTCGGGTGTAAATACGAGCTTTTCCAGAAATTAATCGTTTTGTTTCTAAACCTAAATCCTGTGCTATGTTACCGATTACAGAGCCTTTCACCATTTCCTCTGGAATTGTGTAGGTGACTTGTCCAGTCGCCGAACTGAGACAAACGAGACAGAAAAATAAAAGCGCCCGTCGGTTCATTGTTCTGTGGCAAAAATCCTCCACAAAAGTGGGTCCTCCTGCTATAAATCCTTCCAACAAAATAGTTGTTTTCAGTTATTTAACATCAATGTCGCATGTCTACCATCCACAGAGCAAAGAATATACGAATTCCTGATCTATGAAACACGGAATTACTGTAGTTGTTCGTCTCTCTGCTCGTCTTTTGCCGTCCTCATAATGGCGAATGAACTTGGGAGGTGCTGGTATAATCTCTCTCAAGCTTCCACACTCAAGGCAACAGCGGCCCTAACAGTTCATTATATAAAACTGCACATGATCAACATGAGAAATCCACCAGGGGACGTACATATGCGAAAGAAAGCTACTTAAAATGATTTGCAGCAAAGTCATTGTTCATAATTTATACATTTACTGTATGTGATGGTTCATGATATGAACATCTCATTTTCGCCATCAAAACCAATATCAATTGAGTAACAAACATCAAATCTTACCAAATGCAAAAAAGAGGGGTCAATTAGTTTGGGAATAAAACAAAACAAAACAAAACAAAAAAACACATTTAAATAAAGACTGAAGAAGAAGAAGAAGAAGGAGAAGAAGAAGAAGAAGAAGAAGAAGAAGAAGAACAACAACAACAACAACAACAACAACAACAACAACAACAACAAGAAACACTTAGGGAAGATAACCATGTACAACTGTCTCTGTCCGAGGTTCTGAAACCATCATAAAGTTGTATAAAGGCAAACTACTGGCCTTATGCTCTTGTTGCAGGTATAATCATCGAACAAAACTGTTTTAAAAACGACCAAAATTCACATATATAAGCACTAAGAACAACAGCTTGAAACAAAGTAAAAAAGTTATCACCAAGTTATAAGTAGCCTATGTAAAGTAATATATCAGTTACAGCAGTTAAACTTGAAGCTATAAATGGAAGAAAGATAGTTCATGTCAAACCTCTAGAGGAGAGTCTGGTTCATCCAGGATGCTCTTTTCACTCTGTATCCTCTGCATCGTCCCTGTTGAACTGGGGTCCATTATCAGCACGTTCTGACTACCAGCTCTGCCAAACTTACAGTCACTCTTTCTGGAGTCAGTCGTCCTGCACACCTCGTAGTTGTACACATGTGGAAGAGTCCCTGTCCCCAAAGTGTCGGAGTAACGTGGTGGATAATATGGAATCACTGGGAGATTGGAGTGATACAGGATGCGAGACTGTCTCCATCTGTAGATTTTCACTGATATAATGACCACCACACACGTGATGAAGAGGAAGGAAACTACAGCCAAAGCCAGCACTAAGTAAAAAGTCAGGTTCTCATTGTACTCCTTGTCGTGTGTAAAGTCAGTGAACTCAGACAGCACTTCAGGAAAGCTGTCTGCCACCGCCACGTTTACAATGACTGTAGCTGAACGAGAGGGCTGTCCGTTGTCCTCCACTATAACAGTCAGTCTTTGTTTGACTGCATCTTTATCAGTGACTTGGCGGATAGTTCTGACTTCTCCATTCTGTAAGCCCACCTCAAACAGCGCCCTGTCTGTGGCTTTCTGCAGTTTATAGGAGAGCCAGGCATTCTGTCCAGAGTCCACATCAACTGCCACCACTTTAGTGACCAGATAGCCCACATCTGCTGAACGAGGCACCATTTCAGCCACCAGAGAGCCACCAGTCTGGACTGGGTACAGAACCTGAGGGGCGTTATCGTTCTGGTCCTGGATCATTATTTTCACAGTCACATTACTACTGAGTGGAGGGGAGCCTCCATCCTGAGCTTTAACTCGGAACTGGAAATCCTTGATCTGCTCGTAGTCAAAAGAACGCACTGCATGGATGACTCCACTATCAGCACTAACGGACACATATGAGGAGACTGGCACTCCGTTAACAGAGGAGTCCTCCAGTATGTAAGAAACACGGGCATTCTGGTTCCAGTCAGAGTCTGTGGCTTTGACTGTGAATATAGAGAGACCAGGTGTGTTGTTTTCTACTATGTAGGCCTCATATGAGCTCCTCTCAAAGACAGGAGGGTTATCATTGACATCAGAGATCTGTAAGGTGAGAGTGACGCTGCTGGAGAGGGAGGGTACTCCTTCATCAGAGCAGGTCACAGTTATATTATAATCAGAAGCTCTCTCTCTGTCTAAATCACTGTCTGTCACTAAACTATAGAAATTATTGGTGGATGATTTTAAAGCAAATGGTACAGTTTCACCTATTGAACACTGCACCTTTCCATTTTCTCCAGTGTCCTTGTCCACAATATTAATCATTGTGACCACTGTGTTAAGTTCCGCATCCTCAGATATTACATTTGACTTTGACATTATGTTAATTTCTGGTTTGTTATCATTTACATCCTGCACATCAATCATCACTTTACACGAGTCTGTCAGACCTCCATCATCACTAGCACGAACATCTACTTCAAAATGCCGTGATTGCTCAAAATCAATATTTCCGATCAAAGTTATCTCGCCGTTGTCTTTGTTTACTATAAATAGTTTCCTAACGTCATCTAATCTATTAGTGATTGAATATGTAACTTTACCGTTTGAACCCTGATCCGCATCTGAAGCTGTAACAGTGGTAACAACTGTTCCTTTAGGTGAATTTTCAATAACTGTAGCCTTGTATGTGGGCTGAGTAAAAACAGGAGCGTTATCATTTGCGTCTAAAACTGTAATGTCAATCTGCATTGTTCCTGACATCTGCGGCTCTCCTCCATCTACAGCCGTTAATACGAGTGATATCTGTTCCTGTTTCTCTCTGTCCAAAGGTTTCTGCAACACCATCTCAACAATTTTCTTCCCATCAGCCTTGTTATGTAGCTTTAGAGAAAAATTATCTGTTGGTTTCAGTTCATACCTTTTCAGATCATTAATTCCAACATCCAGATCCACAGCCCTTTCCAGCACAAATTTCGATCCAATCACCGCTGATTCGCTGATTTTAAATTCCACTTTGTTTTCTTCAAACATTGGAGCATTATCATTAATATCTGTAATCTGCACTGTAACGCTGTAAAACTCCATCGGGTTTTCCAAAATAACCTGAAAATGTAAAGCACAAGGCGTCGTCTGTCTGCAGAGCGTCTCCCTGTCGATTCTCTCTTTAACAAGGAGGACTCCTCTGTCTCTGTTCAGCTCGATGTACTCGTCGCTGTCTTGGGTATAAATACGAGCTTTACCCGAAATTAAACGTTTTGTTTCTAAACCTAAATCCCGTGCTATGTTACCAATTAAAGAACCTTTCACCATTTCCTCTGGAATTGTGTAGCTGACTTGCCCGACAACCTGATCCAGAGAAAAGAGACAGAAAAATATCACCGCCAGTCGGTTCATTGTTCTACGGCAAAATTTCCTCCACAAAATCGTATCTTTCTGTTAGAAATCCTTCCAAATATGATTCTTTTCAGCTCTTAAAAATCAGCGTCGCATCTTTACCATCCCCAGAGCGAAGAGCATACAAGTTCCTCATCTATGAAACGTCGTTTAAGTTGTTTTTCTATTCTTTACTCGTATTCTGCCGTCCTCATAATGGCGAAGGAATATGGGAGGTGCTGTTATAATCTCACTCTCAAGCATTCACAGTAAAGGCAACAGCGGCCCTAACAGTTCATTATATAAAACTGCAGAAAATCAACATGAGAAATCCTTCCAGAAGACTAAATAATGAGGAAAGGTACCTTTAAATGAAGCGCACCCCTGAAACATTAAGGTGCTGTCAGTCTAAATTAACTCTATGTTGTAGTTCACTATAATAATTTCTTATTTTCATATTTAAATGTACAGTAACAATAGGTCAAAATATGGTATTTGACATTAACTTCGAAAAGTGAATTTATAAAATACAGACATTGAATTACAAATTGAAAGGAATAGTTATGAAAAGAAAAAAAAGGAAAGAAAAATAGAATGGAGGATATAAGTGATGTAGAAATTTCGCTATCCGAGGTTCTGAAATGCTTACAGTGAAAGGGACATTACTTCACTGTTCACATACTGTCATGTAGAGGCAATGATCACATTTCCTAAATTTAAAAGACACTGTATGTATCATTACATTAATAGAAGTAGTTTTAGTAGAAGCAGCCGAAAAACTATTGTGGATTGTTATGTAATAAATCTGAAGAACATGCATTCATAATAAAAATAATAATTACGATAAAAGTATAAATAAACAGGGCATCAAAATGTTGAAGCCACAAGTTGAAAATATAGCAATGGACTTTGTACAACAATGCCAAATTCCTTGCGACTGTAAATTCCAAAAGCTCTACAATGAAAATAATTAAAGTCAAACCTCTAGAGGAGAGTCTGGTTCATCCAGGATGCTCTTTTCACTCTGTATCCTCTGCATCGTCCCTGTTGAACTGGGGTCCATTATCAGCACGTTCTGACTACCAGCTCTGCCAAACTTACAGTCACTCTTTCTGGAGTCAGTCGTCCTGCACACCTCGTAGTTGTACACGTGTGGGAGAGTCCCTGTCCCCAAAGTGTCTGAGTAACGTGGTGGATAATATGGAATCACTGGGAGATTGGAGTGATACAGGATCCGAGACTGTCTCCATCTGTAGATTTTCACTGATATAATGACCACGACACACGTGATGAATAAAAAGGAAACTACAGCCAAAGCCAACACTAAGTAAAAAGTCAGGTTCTCATTGTACTCCTTGTCGTGTGTAAAGTCAGTGAACTCAGACAGGACTTCAGGAAAGCTGTCCGCCACCGCCACGTTTACAATGACTGTAGCTGAACGAGAGGGCTGTCCGTTGTCCTCCACTATAACAGTCAGTCTTTGTTTGACTGCGTCTTTATCAGTGACTTGGCGGATAGTTCTTACTTCTCCATTCTGTAAGCCCACCTCAAACAGCGCCCTGTCTGTGGCTTTCTGCAGTTTATAGGAGAGCCAGGCATTCTGTCCAGAGTCCACATCAACAGCCACCACTTTAGTGACCAGATAGCCCACATCTGCTGAGCGAGGCACCATTTCAGCCACCAAAGAACCACCAGTCTGGACTGGGTATAGAACCTGAGGGGCGTTATCGTTCTGGTCCTGGATCATTATTTTCACAGTCACATTACTACTGAGTGGAGGGGAGCCTCCATCCTGAGCTTTGACCCTGAACTGGAAATCCTTGATTTGTTCGTAGTCAAAAGAACGCACTGCATGGATGACTCCACTATCAGCACTAACGGACACATATGAGGAGACTGGCACTCCGTTAACAGAGGAGTCCTCCAGTATGTAAGAAACACGGGCATTCTGGTTCCAGTCCGAGTCTGTGGCTTTGACAGTGAATATAGAGAGACCAGGTGTGTTGTTTTCTACAATGTAGGCCTCATATGAGCTCCTCTCAAAGACAGGAGGGTTATCATTGACATCAGAGATCTGTAAGGTGAGAGTGACGCTGCTGGAGAGGGAGGGTACTCCTTCATCAGAGCAGGTCACTGTTATATTATACTCAGAAGCTCTCTCTCTGTCTAAATCACTATCTGTCACTAAACTATAGAAACTATTTGTTGAGGATTTTAAAATAAAAGGTACAGACTCACCAATAGAACATTGTACCTTTCCATTTTCTCCAGTGTCCTTGTCCACAATATTAATCATTGTGACCACTGTGTTGAGTTCAGCATCTTCGGATATTACGTTTGACTTTGACATTATGTTTATTTCTGGTTTGTTATCATTTACATCCTGCACATCGATCGTGACTTTACAAGAGTCTGTGAGACCTCCATCATCACTAGCACGGACATTTATCTGAAAATGCCGCGACTGTTCAAAATCAATATTTCCGATCAAAGTTATCTCTCCGTTGTCTTTATTTACTATAAATAGTCCTCTAACATCATCTAATCTATTAGTGATTGAATATGTAACTTTACCGTTTGAACCCTGATCTGCATCTGAAGCTGTAACAGTGGTAACAACTGTGCCTTTAGGTGAATTCTCAGTAACTGTAGCCTTGTATGTGGGCTGAGTAAAGACAGGAGCATTATCATTTGCGTCTAAAACAATAATGTCAATCTGCATTGTTCCTGACATCTGCGGCTCCCCTCCATCTACAGCCGTTAATACGAGTGACATGCGTTCCTGTTTTTCCCTGTCTAGAGGTTTCTGTAAAACCATCTCAACGATTTTCTTTCCATCAGCGTTGTTATGTATCTTTAAATCAAAATTTTCTTTTGGTTTCAGTTCATACCTTTGAAGATCATTCATTCCAACATCAAGATCGACTGCTGGTTCCAGCATAAATTTCGATCCAATTACCGTTGATTCACTTATTTTAAATTCTACTTTGTTTTCTTCAAATGTCGGAGCATTATCATTAATATCTGTAATCTGCACTGTAACACTGTAAAACTGCATCGGGTTTTCCAAAATAACCTGAAAATGTAAAGCACAAGGCGTCGTCTGTCTGCAGAGCGTCTCCCTGTCGATTCTCTCTTTAACAAGGAGGACTCCTCTGTCTCGGTTCAGCTCGACGTACTCGTCACTGTCCTGGGTATAAATGCGTGCTTTACCTGAAAATAATCGTTTTGTATCTAAACCTAAATCCTGTGCGATGTTACCGATTAAAGAGCCTTTCGCCATTTCCTCTGGAATTGTGTAGCTGACTTGTCCGGCTACCCGATCCAGAGAAAGGAGACAGAAAAACATCACCGCCAGTACGTTCATTGTTCTATCCCAGTATTTCCTTAGCAAAGAGCTGTACGTTTAAGCCATAAATCCGTTCATCTGATAAAACAAAAGTGTGAAACATCAGTGTCGAATATCTCCAGCCCACAGAGTGAAGTTCCTCACCTATGAAATGTGGTTTTACTGTCGATTTTTCTGCTCTTTGCTCGTCTTTTGTGGTCCTCATAATGACGAATGGATATGGGAGGTGCTGTTATAATCTCACTCTCAAGCTTCCACACTCAAGGCAACAGCGGCCCTAACAGTTCATTACATAAAACTGCAGAAGATGCACATGAGAAATGCATCCAACGAATATACAAATAAGGAAGAAAGCTATCAACGTCTCACTTTTTTAATTAAGTTCTATATCAACTGAAGAACAAATATAACATTTACTTAATGTACTAAAGCAGGGTTGTAAAACATTCAAATATACAAAAGGAAAACAAAAAGTACATAAAAAAGACCAAAGAAAATGAAACGCTTGTGGGGAAAAGACAACAGCGTGTACAACTTTCTCTGTCCGAGGTCCTGAAATTATCACAACCTGGCGAACACACATTATTATTTTAATTATCACAACCTGAAGGCGAATTACTGGCCTAATTTTCTTGTTGCTGGTATAACTGTCTAACAAATCGCTTTTAATACCGTTTCCTAAATAAGAAAGAAATGCCAAATTGAGAAAAACAATGTAAGCACGAAGACAAAGAGCTTGAAACAAAGGCAAAAATGTATCACCCAGACATCAGTATGTAAAATAATATCACATTAGCTCTAGTAATTAACCTTGAAGCTATAAATGTGAAAAATATAATTTGTGGCAAACCTCTAGTGGAGAGTCTGGTTCATCCAGGATGCTCTTTTCACTCTGTATCCTCTGCATCGTCCCTGTTGAACTGGGGTCCATTATCAGCACGTTCTGACTACCAGCTCTGCCAAACTTACAGTCACTCTTTCTGGAGTCAGTGGTCCTGCACACCTCGTAGTTGTACACGTGTGGGAGAGTCCCTGTCCCCAAAGTGTCTGAGTAACGTGGTGGATAATATGGAATCACTGGCAGATTGGAGTGATACAGGATGCGAGACTGTCTCCATCTGTAGATTTTCACTGATATAATGACCACCACACACGTGATGAAGAGGAAGGAAACTACAGCCAAAGCCAACACTAAGTAAAAAGTCAGGTTCTCATTGTACTCTTTGTCGTGTGTAAAGTCAGTGAACTCAGACAGCACTTCAGGAAAACTGTCCGCCACCGCCACGTTTACAATGACTGTAGCTGAACGAGAGGGCTGTCCGTTGTCCTCCACTATAACAGTCAGTCTTTGTTTGACTGCATCTTTATCAGTGACTTGGCGGATAGTTCTGACTTCTCCATTCTGTAAGCCCACCTCAAACAGCGCCCTGTCTGTGGCTTTCTGCAGTTTATAGGAGAGCCAGGCGTTCTGTCCAGAGTCCACATCAACAGCCACCACTTTAGTGACCAGATAGCCCACATCTGCTGAACGAGGCACCATTTCAGCCACCAGAGAGCTACCAGTCTGGACTGGGTACAGAACCTGAGGGGCGTTATCGTTCTGGTCCTGGATCATTATTTTCACAGTCACATTACTACTGAGTGGAGGGGAGCCTCCATCCTGAGCTTTGACCCGGAAGTGGAAATCCTTAATCTGCTCGTAGTCAAAGGAACGCACTGCATGGATGACTCCACTATCAGCACTAACGGACACATATGAGGAGACTGGCACTCCGTTAACAGAGGAGTCCTCCAGTATGTAAGAAACACGGGCATTCTGGTTCCAGTCAGAGTCTGTAGCTTTGACAGTGAATATAGAGAGACCAGGTGTGTTGTTTTCGACTATGTAGGCCTCATATGAGCCCCTCTCAAAGACAGGAGGGTTATCATTGACATCAGAGATCTGTAAGGTGAGAGTGACGCTGCTGGAGAGGGAGGGTACTCCTTCATCAGAGCAGGTCACAGTTATATTGTATTCAGAAGCTCTCTCTCTGTCTAAATCACTGTCTGTTACTAAACTATAGAAACTATTTGATGACGACTTCAAATTAAATGGTACATTTTCGCTGATCTGGCACTTCACGTTTCCGTTTTCTCCTGAATCTAAGTCCTCGGTATTAATCATTGTTATCACAGTGTTGCGTTCAGCGTCCTCTGATATTACATTTGACTTCGACATTATGTTAATTTCAGGTTTGTTGTCATTGATGTCTTGCACGTCGACAATTAGCTTAGAAGAGTCTGTAAGTCCACCATCATCACTAGCAAGCACATTTATTTGAAAATGCCTTGATTTTTCGAAGTCAATGTCGCCAATTAATGACACATCTCCACTATCTCCATTGATCGTAAATATTTTTTTGACGTTATCTAATGTATTGGTGATCGAATATGTTATTTTACCGTTGGAACCTTGATCTGGATCTGAAGCTTTAACCGTGGCAACAACTGTGCCTTTTGGTGAATTTTCTATAATTGTAGCCTTGTATGTGGGCTGAGTAAAAACAGGAGCATTATCATTTGCGTCTAAAACTGTAATAATAATCTGCATTGTTCCTGACATCTGCGGCTCTCCTCCATCTACAGCCGTTAACACAAGAGATATCCGTTCCTGTTTCTCTCTGTCTAAAGGCTTCTGTAACACCATCTCAACATTTTTATTGCCATCAGCGTTATTATGTAGCTTTAAAACAAAATTATCTGTTGGTATTAATTCATATTTTTGAAGATCATTAATTCCAACATCCAGATCGACAGCTCTTTCCAGCACAAATTTAGCTCCGGCGACAGCTGACTCGCTAATTTTGAATTTCATTTCACTTTTCTCAAATGCTGGTGCATTATCATTAATATCTGTAATCTCGACAGTAACAGTATAGAATTCCATAGGATTTTCTAATATGATCTGAAAATGTAAGGCACAAAGCGCTGTTTCTGTGCAGAGTGCTTCTCTGTCGATCCTCCCTTTGACGAGGAGGAGTCCTCTTTCTCTGTTCAGCTCCACGTACTCGTCGCTGTTCCTGCTATAGATTTTAGCTTTACCTGATATTAAGCGTTTAATTTCCAAACCTAAGTCTTGCGCTATATTGCCAACTAACGATCCTCTTGCCATTTCCTCTGGAATTGAGTAGGTGACCTGCCCAAACACTGAACCAAGGCAAAGGGGAAGGATAAACAACAGTACTTGCCGATTCATTGTTCTAACCGTGTCGTTTCTGTCCGAGTGTCTCAACAGCCTTTTTTTTTTTTTTTTTTTTTTTTTTACATTCCAACAAAAATCTTCCTTACATCCATTCAAAAACGACCAAATCAAGAAATCATAAAACTACGGAAGAAAAACAAATATCCGAGGTTATATATCCGAGGTTAGAGTATTTTCCAATAATATCACACACGACCCAAATAGCCCAGTTTTCCCCGTCGTGGTCTTTCTCCTTATGACGGTATTAAATGGGAGGTGCTGGAACAGTCGTCAAAGCAGCAGTGAACACTGGTCAACAGCGGCCCTAAGAGTTCATTTTATAAAACTACAGACTGTCTCAAATCAAACTACAGACGTTTAATGTACACTATTTGGCAATTTTGTTAGAATACATCAAGTAACATATGGTACAGTCTCCTTTAAGTATTGTAATAAAATTACAGTTTAAAGCATATACACACATTTCAGTGTTATTTCAAGTGTTTCAAAGACTGCATGTATATAAAATGAGACCGAAAGTGGGAAAAGGGAAACTAGCTCGGAAAACTAATCAACTAAAAATGATAATTGTATTAAGAGAGTAAGAGAGAGAGAGAGAGAGAGAGAGAGAGAGAGAGAGAGAGAGAGAGAGAGAGAGAGAGAGAGAGAGAGAGAGAGAGAGAGACATTAACACCAAACAGAAAATTAAGAGTTATGCGGAAAGGCAGATGATGAATCCAGGAAACACAATTTAAAAACTTTAAAGACATGATTTTGTCACTATACTGTGTAATGAGGTAAATCAGGCTCGGGAAGAGATTAGAAAGTCACAGTTTGCAAATAGAATATAATAAACTGATAATATATGTTATACTGCTAAAATTATTTTGAAATATGTCCACTTAACCATTTCAGTGTTTCTTCACAAATAGCTAAAACCATTCATACACAAACAATAAAGGACGAGATCTTAATTAGAGCTTTGAAAATATCAACAGACATAGTAAGCAGCAGCTTCATTAATAATATTTTTCTTTGAAATCATGAAGCAAAGGAAGTCACACACTGCATAACCAAACACCACGTGATATCATAACCTATACGGAGAAGTTTAACGACTTTCAGCAAATAATAGTTTACTTCTAATGTTCTTGTCACCTAAAAGATATCATGACTGTTACAATACCATTAATGACAATGACAACATTATTACTAAGTTTTTCTCTACCATAAATAAGTCTCTTGGTGCATCATGCTCGTCTAACAAACAAACAAACTGACTGACTGACTGACTAACGCATTATTGATATTTTAGAACGTCTAACCTCTAGTGGAGAGTCTGGTTCATCCAGGATGCTCTTTTCACTCTGTATCCTCTGCATCGTCCCTGTTGAACTGGGGTCCATTATCAGCACGTTCTGACTACCAGCTCTGCCAAACTTACAGTCACTCTTTCTGGAGTCAGTCGTCCTGCACACCTCGTAGTTGTACACGTGTGGGAGAGTCCCTGTCCCCAAAGTGTCGGAGTAACGTGGTGGATAATATGGAATCACTGGCAGATTGGAGTGATACAGGATGCGAGACTGTCTCCATCTGTAGATTTTCACTGATATAATGACCACCACACACGTGATGAAGAGGAAGGAAACTACAGCCAAAGCCAACACTAAGTAAAAAGTCAGGTTCTCATTGTACTCCTTGTCGTGTGTAAAGTCAGTGAACTCAGACAGCACTTCAGGAAAGCTGTCCGCCACCGCCACGTTAACAATGACTGTAGCTGAACGAGAGGGCTGTCCGTTGTCCTCCACTATAACAGTCAGTCTTTGTTTGACTGCATCTTTATCAGTGACTTGGCGGATAGTTCTGACTTCTCCATTCTGTAAGCCCACCTCAAACAGCGCCCTGTCTGTGGCTTTCTGCAGTTTATAGGAGAGCCAGGCGTTCTGTCCAGAGTCCACATCAACAGCCACCACTTTAGTGACCAGATAGCCCACATCTGCTGAACGAGGCACCATTTCAGCCACCAGAGAGCCACCAGTCTGGACTGGGTACAGAACCTGAGGGGCGTTGTCGTTCTGGTCCTGGATCATTATTTTCACAGTCACATTACTACTGAGTGGAGGGGAGCCTCCATCCTGAGCTTTGACCCGGAAGTGGAAATCCTTGATCTGCTCGTAGTCAAAAGAACGCACTGCATGGATGACTCCACTATCAGCACTAACGGACACATATGAGGAGACTGGCACTCCGTTAACAGAGGAGTCCTCCAGTATGTAAGAAACACGGGCATTCTGGTTCCAGTCAGAGTCTGTGGCTTTGACTGTGAATATAGAGAGACCTGGTGTGTTGTTTTCTACAATGTAGGCCTCATATGAGCTCCTCTCAAAGACAGGAGGGTTATCATTGACATCAGAGATCTGTAAGGTGAGAGTGACGCTGCTGGAGAGGGAGGGTACTCCTTCATCAGAGCAGGTCACAGTTACATTATACTCAGTTGATCTCTCTCTGTCCAAATCACTCTCAGTCACAATAGTAATAAAATTATTTGTTGTTATTTTAATGGCAAAAGGAATATTTTCATTTAAAACACACGTGACCTTACCATTCTCATTTGAGTCTGGATCTTGTACATTAAGCATCGTCACAACCGTTCCATGTTTAACGTTCTCCGACACTGTGTTGGATTTAGACATTATGTTAATGTTTGGAGGGTTGTCGTTTACGTCTGTTACGTCTACAAAAACCTTGCATGCATCAGATAAACCTCCCTGATCGGATACTTGGACGTCTACCTCATAAATTCTCCTTTTTTCATAATCAATGTTCCCAATTAACGTTAATACTCCGCTATCAGCATCGATTTGAAAGAGATTTGCTGCCGTAGATTTGGGTATTACATATGTAACTTTTCCATTATTTCCTTTATCTATGTCTGTGGCTCTTACTGTCGTTATGGCAGTGCCAAGTGGCGCATTTTCTGTAACACTTGCCTTGTATTCGGGCTTTGAGCAAACCGGGGCATTGTCGTTTACATCTAATACAGTTATGTCGATCTGCATTGTCCCGGAGAGCTGTGGTTCTCCGCCATCAACAGCGATTAAAATTAAGGATAAATGTTCAAGTTTCTCTCTGTCTAGTGGTTTCTGTAAAACCATCTCCACATGTTTATTCCCATCTCCTCGTGTTATCGTTTTCAGTGCAAAATTATCACTCGGTTTAAGGGTGTAGCTGCTCAACCCATTAATACCAACATCATCGTCTATGGCTTTGTCTAAGAGGAACCGAGCTCCCGTGAGGGCCGATTCGGCAATTTCGTATTTCATTTCACTCTTCTCAAACGTAGGTGGGTTGTCGTTTATATCCGTAATTTCGACAGTAACCGTGTAAAACTCCATTGGATTTTCGAGAATCATCTGAAAATCAAGTGCGCAAGGCATTGTTTGTCCGCAGAGAGATTCTCTGTCTATCCTGTCCTTAATAAGGAGGACTCCTTTTTCTCTTTTCAGCTCAATATACTCCTCCGTGTTTCCAGTATATATTCGAGCTTTACCAGATTTCAGTCTTTCCCCACTTATACCTAAATCCTGAGCTATATTGCCGATCAGTGCCCCCTTTGACATCTCCTCTGGAATGGAGTAGCTGACCTGCCCGTGTACTGCACCGAGAAAAAGCATCAGGGTAAACAACATCCCTTTCCATCCCATCGTTTCGATCAAATTGAAGGCAAAAATTCAAAAGAAAATAGTCAGTTCCATGCACCAGACTCCGATCCTGTTCAGGAAATGTACGAATTTAGTCCTGTGAACAAAGGGACGCAGTGGGCCTATCGTGGCTGTTAGCTATAATCTCCACTTCTCTTTCCCAGAGTAAAATGTTGAGGTATAAGGGTGGTACTCGAATAAATGTTGTGTAAGCAACTCGATGGTCAACAGCGTCCCTCTCTGTTCACTGCAACGAACTACATGTGAAAGGTGAAGCTTCCTGTGTGTGTGTGTGTGTGTGCGTGTGTGTGCGCGATTAAATTTCATTGTTGTGACTTTATATGTACATTTCTCAACACCGTTGTCTAAGAACAACTACAAGTTTAACCCCCAGTAATCACATGAATTAGTATATGCACTGATGAAAGAAGAAAATAAGGAGTACAATAGATGTAAGTAAGTGAAGTTTTGCTTCAGGTAATCAATAGCTGAGCTTTCTGTGCTTTTATCACTTTTAAATGAACTCAAATAAATTATTGTAGACGTTAATAAATGGTCCATACTAAAAGGATTGGGATTTGTGCTGCATCTTTATACCGCTGAACTACCATTTAAAAGATGAACACGTTGATAGAACTGGAAGAAAAGGGAGGAGAAAGAAACGTTATCTACTTCGCTGTCCATGGTACTGACTTGGCCGAACCGCAACAAGAGGTGGAAATGTTAATGTACAACATCTTATGAATAAACACTCAGAGCGAACTGTACAAGACAAAAATCTGCAGGGATTTATATTTTATACTGAATAACGAATCTCTAGAGGAGAGTCTGGTTTATCCAGAATGCTTTATTATAATTAAAAAAAAAAAAAAGGCTATTCTAATGACATTACTATTTGTTGCATAGAACAATATTAGGAATGGTAGAATTTCTGAAAAAGGTAATTAGTAACGTAAGTAAAACACAAATAGGTCTTTTTATACAGGAGCTGTCCGTCCCGTGGAACTGAAAAGTACAAGGGGCATATTTTAGGGCTTACAAGAAATTGCAACAATATTTCAATAAACTAACGTATTTTGTGCATTATATCTCACCTCTAGAGGAGAGTCTGGTTCATCCAGGATGCTCTTTTCACTCTGTATCCTCTGCATCGTCCCTGTTGAACTGGGGTCCATTATCAGCACGTTCTGACTACCAGCTCTGCCAAACTTACAGTCACTCTTTCTGGAGTCAGTCGTCCTGCACACCTCGTAGTTGTACACGTGTGGGAGAGTCCCTGTCCCCAAAGTGTCGGAGTAACGTGGTGGATAATATGGAATCACTGGCAGATTGGAGTGATACAGGATGCGAGACTGTCTCCATCTGTAGATTTTCACTGATATAATGACCACCACACACGTGATGAAAAGGAAGGAAACTACAGCCAAAGCCAACACTAAGTAAAAAGTCAGGTTCTCATTGTACTCCTTGTCGTGTGTAAAGTCAGTGAACTCAGACAGCACTTCAGGAAAGCTGTCCGCCACCGCCACGTTAACAATGACTGTAGCTGAACGAGAGGGCTGTCCGTTGTCCTCCACTATAACAGTCAGTCTTTGTTTGACTGCATCTTTATCAGTGACTTGGCGGATAGTTCTTACTTCTCCATTCTGTAAGCCCACCTCAAACAGCGCCCTGTCTGTGGCTTTCTGCAGTTTATAGGAGAGCCAGGCGTTCTGTCCAGAGTCCACATCAACTGCCACCACTTTAGTGACCAGATAGCCCACATCTGCTGAACGAGGCACCATTTCAGCCACCAGAGAGCCACCAGTCTGGACTGGGTACAGAACCTGAGGGGCGTTATCGTTCTGGTCCTGGATCATTATTTTCACAGTCACATTACTACTGAGTGGAGGGGAGCCTCCATCCTGAGCTTTGATGCAAAACTTGAAATCCTTGATCTGCTCGTAGTCAAAAGAACGCACTGCATGGATGACTCCACTATCAGCACTAACGGACACATATGAGGAGACTGGCACTCCGTTAACAGAGGAGTCCTCCAGTATGTAAGAAACACGGGCATTCTGGTTCCAATCAGAGTCTGTGGCTTTGACAGTGAATATAGAGAGACCAGGTGTGTTGTTTTCTACAATGTAGGCCTCATATGAGCTCCTCTCAAAGACAGGAGGGTTATCATTTACATCAGAGATCTGTAAGGTGAGAGTGACGCTGCTGGAGAGGGAGGGTACTCCTTCATCAGAGCAGGTCACAGTTATATTGTACTCTGAGGCTCTCTCTCTGTCTAACTCACCTTCAGTTTTCAAGCTGAAGAAATTATTTGACGTTGATGAGATTGAGAATGGAATATTTTCATTCATATAACAATGAACTTTTCCATTTTTCCCCGAGTCTGAATCTTGGACGTTAATCATTGTCACAACGGTCCCAGGCCGTATGTCCTCTTTTATGTCACTGGACTTTGACATAACGTTTATTGTAGGTGTATTGTCATTTGTGTCAGTTATATCTACTATAATTTTACACGTGTCAGTTAATCCACCTTCGTCACTGGCCTGGACATTTATTTGATACTGTCGTTTCTTTTCGTAGTCAGTGTTTCCTATTAGTCTAACCTCTCCTGTCTCTCTGTTTATTTCAAATAATTCGGCTACATTATCGAGTAGATTTAATATAGCATAAGATATTTTACCATTAGATCCTTCATCTGGGTCTGAAGCACTAACAGACACTACTTGCGCACCCGATGGTGAGTTTTCCTTTATTGTAGACTTATATATTTTCTGCGTAAAAATCGGTGCATTGTCATTACTGTCTAACACAGTGATTTGTATTTGTACTGTGCCAGATAGTTGCGGCTCACCACCGTCTGATGCAGTTAATATAAGGGACAAATGATCCTGTTTTTCTCGATCTAAAGGTTTCTGTAAAACCATTTCAACCATTTTGCTTCCATCGACTTGATTTTGTAGCCTCAGAGCAAAGTTATCGGTTGGTTTCAATAAATAACTTTGAAGCCCATTAATACCGACATCTAGATCTATTGCTTGCTGTAATAAGAACACTGCTCCTGTGACCGCCGACTCGCTTATCCTGAATTTCATCTCACCAGTTTTAAACATAGGGGCGTTGTCATTAACATCTGTGACCTCGACGGTAATACTATAAAATTCCATTGGATTTTCCAAAATAACCTGAAAATGCAAAGCACAGGGCGACGTGTGTGCGCAGATTACCTCTCTGTCAATCCTCTGCTGAACCACAAGGACTCCCCTGTCTTTATTTAACTCGATGTATTCTGCACTGTCACCCGTGTAAATGCGAGCTTTTCCCGATTTCAGTCGTTTCACATCCAAACCTAAATCTTGTGCAATATCACCAACAAAAGAGCCTTTAGGCATTTCCTCTGGAATCGAATAGCTGACCTGCCCAGAAACTGAAGTAATACAGAAAAGGGAGATAAACAGCAACACTCGCCGTCTCATTGTTCTGTCCGTCGTGACTCTAACGCAAACCGCAAAAAAAAAAAAAAATCCTTCACTATCTTGAGCGTTGTTCTAGTGTAATAATCCTTTCGCAGTTGGATTGTGTGCAATCACACAGACATTTAAAAAAGAAGCACAAATAAAAATAGTATATCTCCAGAAAAAATGTATTTTACTCCGTTTGTCGTATTCTGTACGCTTCCTTTTGCTCCTCTTCCTTTTTAATCGAGATGGTGGGGGAGGTACTGCTCATTCGATCTCCTCGAATAACACAGACTAGTCAACAGCGGCCCTAAGAGTCCACAGTGAAGAACTACGCAATACAATGGATGACTGAAAATAGTTGATTCTCTTCTTTGACCACCATATCCAAATTTGTAGATGTAGCCCAAGAATTCATTTAGCCTATTTAAGTTATATCTACTCGGTTTCCTCATTTCTTTCAGTTTAGTGGGCTTTAAGCATGAAAACCTCTGAACCCTTGTGAATTGGGAACTGACACATATGAGAACTGTTAGAGGTTCTCTGAAGTACAGCGGCAGAAAAAAAATAGTAGACCATCAAAAGTCAACAAAAACAATGGTTATAGAATCAAGTACTTACTCCTGTGTATATCATGTGACTAAAACAGAAAAGAAAAAAGGGAATGCCCAAAAGCACTGTTTTTGGCGGTACAATGCCATAGCTATTGATCTTAGAACCTTTGTGATTTTGGTTTTTATCAAGAAAACCATGGAGATTGGCTACATATCAGCTCTTAATTTAAAATCTTATGAGCTATTTTTGTTATCATTATATTTGTCCAAACAAATGTAATTTTAGTTGTACCAGGCATTAAAATGAACAAGAAACTGAAGAAAACAAGGGTTGGTCTAATATATTTTTTTTCCATGACTTCTCTAGGTCCTTCTGTCTTTTTGATGTACATAAGGATTAAAGAAGAATTAAAATTAGTGCCAGTGAAAATATTCTCCTCAATTCTTTTAAAAAGTATGGACAAAAAAAGTCTTCATATCTAAATTGCTTTATGAGCCTTTTTTAAGTGAAATTTACAACGAGCCAGCACTGTATATAAATTGATTTAACAACAACAAAACAACAGTCACATCTTAAACATCCCCCATATTTCTTGAACTAAATTACCCCTTGTCATATTTGACTGCTCACTAACCTTTCCAAAAATATATTTTAAAAGCTAAACAAACCCACTGTTTGCCCAAATTTGATCAAACTGTTCATTCCAGTCCTCAAAACATTATGAAATGTCTCCAAATAAGCATAGCTGTCAGATGATTGAAAGAAGTGAAATATGAAAATACCATGCTAAACATAGGTCAAATGCATACTCTGGGGAACCATTGGCAAAAACATAATTATTACATGTAAAAATAAATAAATGAATGAACGTTCATATGCACTGACTGTATTTCATTATTTCTAGAAAACTCACCTCTAGAGGAGAGTCTGGTTCATCCAGGATGCTCTTTTCACTTTGTATCTTCTGCATCGTCCCTGTTGAACCGGGGTCCATTATCAGCACGTTCTGACTACCAGCTCTGCCAAACTTACAGTCACTCTTTCTGGAGTCAGTCGTCCTGCACACCTCGTAGTTGTACACGTGTGGGAGAGTCCCTGTCCCCAAAGTGTCGGAGTAACGTGGTGGATAATATGGAATCACTGGCAGATTGGAGTGATACAGGATGCGAGACTGTCTCCATCTGTAGATTTTCACTGATATAATGACCACCACACACGTGATGAAGAGGAAGGAAACTACAGCCAAAGCCAACACTAAGTAAAAAGTCAGGTTCTCATTGTACTCCTTGTCGTGTGTAAAGTCAGTGAACTCAGACAGCACTTCAGGAAAGCTGTCCGCCACCGCCACGTTAACAATGACTGTAGCTGAACGAGAGGGCTGTCCGTTGTCCTCCACTATAACAGCCAGTCTTTGTTTGACTGCATCTTTATCAGTGACTTGGCGGATAGTTCTGACTTCTCCATTCTGTAAGCCCACCTCAAACAGCGCCCTGTCTGTGGCTTTCTGCAGTTTATAGGAGAGCCAGGCGTTCTGTCCAGAGTCCACATCAACAGCCACCACTTTAGTGACCAGATAGCCCACATCTGCTGAACGAGGCACCATTTCAGCCACCAGAGAACCACCAGTCTGGACTGGGTAGAGAACCTGAGGGGCGTTGTCGTTCTGGTCCTGGATCATTATTTTCACAGTCACATTACTACTGAGTGGAGGGGAGCCTCCATCCTGAGCTTTGACCCGGAACTGGAAATCCTTGATTTGTTCGTAGTCAAAAGAACGCACTGCATGGATGACTCCACTATCAGCACTAACGGACACATATGAGGAGACTGGCACTCCGTTAACAGAGGAGTCCTCCAGTATGTATGAAACACGGGCATTCTGGTTCCAATCAGCATCTGTGGCTTTCACTGTGAATATAGAAAGACCTGGTGTGTTGTTTTCTACAATGTAGGCCTCATATGAGCTCCTCTCAAAGACAGGAGGGTTATCATTGACATCAGAGATCTGTAAGGTGAGAGTGACGCTGCTGGAGAGGGAGGGTACTCCTTCATCAGAGCAGGTCACAGTTATATTATACTCAGATGCTGTTTCTCTGTCTAATTCACTTTCTGTCACTAAAGTAAAGAAATTATTTGATGTTGACTTGATTTTGAAATGACTATTTTCATCTAACACGCAATGAACCCTACCATTGTCATCTGAATCTGGATCCTGAACATTTATCATAGTCAGAACTGTGCCTGGCTTAACATCTTCAGACACACTTGTTGACGTTGACATAATATTGACAGCTGGTGGGTTATCATTTGTGTCCAGCACCTCGATTATAACTTTACACTCATCAGAGTTACCACCTCCATCTGCTGCCTGGATATCTATCTCATAATGCCTAAACTTTTCATAATCGAGTTTGCCATTTAATGTAACTACACCTTTTTCTTCATCTACATCAAACATTCCAAGTGCACCATCTGGAACATTAGAAAGTGAATATTTTATTTGTCCATGTGGACCCTCATCTGCGTCTTTTGCGCTCACTGTGGCAAGAGTAGTTCCTTTCAATGAGTCTTCTTTCACATTTGACCTAAACTCGGCCTGAGTACAAATGGGCGCATTATCGTTTGCGTCCAGTACAGATACTGTTACTTGTATTGTTCCAGATAGCTGCGGATTTCCACCGTCTACGGCAGTCAATACTAAAGTCAGGCGCTCTTGTTTTTCTCGATCAAGGGGCTTCTTTAAAACCATTTCCACTTTTCTATCAGTGCCTATTTTATAAGGGTTTAAAGTGAAAATGTCGGTTGAACTCAGTGAATATCCTTGCAGCCCATTTACACCTACATCGGAGTCAACAGCCTTTTCTAAAACATATTTTGATCCAGTGTGAGCCAGTTCACTGATCTCAAACTTAATCTCATTGTTTTTAAATGCAGGAGCGTTATCATTAATATCAGTGATTTCAACAGTAATGCTGTAAAATTGCATCGGATTCTGCAGAATTATCTGAAAAGCCAGAGCACAGGGCGTCGTCTGTCCGCACAGCGCTTCTCTGTCTATCCTCTCTTTGACGACGAGAACTCCCCTTTCTGCATTTAGCGCGATATATTCTGTGCCCTCTCCAGTATATATACGAGCTTTCCCCGATTTCAGTCTTTTGAGATCTAAACCCAAATCCTGAGCTATGTTCCCAACTACGGATCCCGTCTGCATTTCCTCGGGAATAGAATAGCTGACTTGCCCCCAAACTGAGCTGAGGCAAACAAGCGACACAACCAACAGTACTTGCCGTTTCATTGTTCTGTCCGACATTCTTCCGTCCATAAAATACTGATATTCCTTCCGTTATCCAGTAAAATAATATTTACAGGGATATGAGAGAATATTAATCCAGAATCCGCATTCTGAATATATGGACGATTCACCTGTCTTTTCCGTGTTAAATTATATCTCCGTTTCAAAACGTCATTCTCCGTTTTTCCCTCGTCTCCATAGCATTTGTAGTTGGTGGGGGAGGTACATCTGCAAAGAATCCCTAAAATATCATCAGACTAGTCAACAGCGTCCCTGTGAGTCGAAAACATTGAACTACACACTACAGAGACCTATCAGAGCTTTATGGCGTTGATGGAAAAATGCGTTCAAATGTACTCATAATTTTAAGGTATGGGTGTCTGGTATTATTAAACAGCATCCTGTTGAACACATCGGTACACACAACTTCATACTGGACCGAAAAATGGGCATAGTTCAAAGTCAAATGTGTTCCTCTAATGCAGATGCTCTGTTTGCTCCTTTTGCTCTGTTCTCTCTCTCTCTCTCTCTCTCTCTCTCTCTCTCTCTCTCTCACACACACACACACACACACACACACACACATACGCACGCACGCACGCACGCACGCACACACACACACACAAGGTTAATAGACACTGCTCTATCCATGGTGCTGAAAGTAACCGTCATTATACAGGATATGTATACAAAAACTGCAAGAGGAATTGAATTAAAATATTCTGGCCGGGTCTCTCTCTCTCTCTCTCTCTCTCTCTCTCTCTCACACACACACACACACACACACACACACACACACACACACACGCACACACACAAAAAGGTTAATCGACACTGCGCTATCCATGGTGCTGAAAGTAACCGTCACTGTGAACTAAGCTGTCAAGACTATATGTGTATCTCTTAGACCAAAAATATATTTATGTACGGTAAGTTTTATTGTACTGTGCCTTTCACTTGTATTAATAATAATAAAAAAGCGATGATACACAATAGAAAACATAATTTGTAAGTTTGGCTGAGGTAAAGTCTCTTTAACTTCATTTTCCCCCTGTTTTATCAATCTGTTTTTGTGTATAATTCAGATTTACTAAATATGAACCACAACTAAGAGATAGAGGAAAATGAGTTAGTTAAGAAATTACCCAGAAAACTATAATTATTTACACATTTAAACAAATACAACACAATGTGCAGGTATACAAAAGAACGAAAAGCCAACCTCTAGTGGAGAGTCTGGTTCATCCAGGATGCTCTTTTCACTCTGTATCCTCTGCATCGTCCCTGTTGAACTGGGGTCCATTATCAGCACGTTCTGACTACCAGCTCTGCCAAACTTACAGTCACTCTTTCTGGAGTCAGTCGTCCTGCACACCTCGTAGTTGTACACGTGTGGGAGAGTCCCTGTCCCCAAAGTGTCTGAGTAACGTGGTGGATAATATGGAATCACTGGCAGATTGGAGTGATACAGGATGCGAGACTGTCTCCATCTGTAGATTTTCACTGATATAATGACCACCACACACGTGATGAATAAAAAGGAAACTACAGCCAAAGCCAACACTAAGTAAAAAGTCAGGTTCTCATTGTACTCCTTGTCGTGTGTAAAGTCAGTGAACTCAGACAGCACTTCAGGAAAGCTGTCCGCCACCGCCACGTTAACAATGACTGTAGCTGAACGAGAGGGCTGTCCGTTGTCCTCCACTATAACAGTCAGTCTTTGTTTGACTGCATCTTTATCAGTGACTTGGCGGATAGTTCTTACTTCTCCATTCTGTAAGCCCACCTCAAACAGCGCCCTGTCTGTGGCTTTCTGCAGTTTATAGGAGAGCCAGGCGTTCTGTCCAGAGTCCACATCAACAGCCACCACTTTAGTGACCAGATAGCCCACATCTGCTGAACGAGGCACCATTTCAGCCACCAGAGAACCACCAGTCTGGACTGGATACAGAACCTGAGGGGCGTTGTCGTTCTGGTCCTGGATCATTATTTTCACAGTCACATTACTACTGAGTGGAGGGGAGCCTCCATCCTGAGCTTTGACAACAATATGAAGTTCTTTAAGTTGTTCGTAGTCAAAAGAGCGCACTGCATTAATAGCTCCAGTTTCAGTATTTATAGAAAGGTACGAAGACGCTGGACTACCATTTATCTGTGTGTCTTCCAGAAAGTATGATATTTTTGCGTTTTGATTCCAATCCAAGTCTCGTGCTTTGACCGAAAATATTGCCATTCCAGGAGAATTATTTTCTGTGACTTGTGCAACATATTGAACTTTATCAAATGATGGAGCGTTATCGTTCACGTCAGATATTTTCAGATGTAACACTACTGTGCTCGATAGAGGAGGTGATCCAGAATCTATTGCTTTTACGGTTATGTTATATTCTGATACAACTTCTCTGTCAAAAGCTGAGTCTGTAACTAATGCATAGTAATTAGTTAACGTTGATTTTATTTTAAATGGGAGACTGCTGTCTGTGGTACATATAATTCTTCCGTTTTGTTCGGAATCTGCGTCATTCACATTAATTATTGCCACTGTTGTACCTGAGGCAGAATCTTCAGGTACAGGGCTAGAGAACGACATCACATTTATTGCAGGTGCATTATCATTGACGTCTACAATCTCAATTAGCAATTTACTTGAATCTGTTAGACCTCCTTGATCCACAGCTTCAATCATAATTTCATATTTTTTGTTTTTTTCATGATCTATTTGTCCCACAAGTGTTACAATGCCTGCAGTTTCGTCTAAATGAAATATATCAGCAAGTTGCTCCTTCATGTTAGAAAATCTATAGCTGATGAGACCGTTTGATCCGCTGTCTGCATCACTGGCATTCAGTGTTGTGATATAGGTGCCTTTTGACGCATTTTCGGAAACAGTAGCTCTATAGAGAGTCTGATTAAAAATTGGAGGGTTATCATTAATGTCTAGCACTGTAATAATTATATTTACTGTACCAGATCTATGCGGAGTTCCACCGTCAACAGCTATGAGCTTTAAAGCTATCCTCGGCTGGCTTTCTCTGTCTAACGGCTTTTGTAAAATCATCTCACCGTATTTCCGGCCATCTGGACTTGAATACTGCTTTAAACTAAATATGTCATTAGTAGACAGTATGTATTTCTGAAGCCCGTTACTCCCCACATCTGCGTCTTCGGCGGTGGGCAACAAAAAGCGTGATCCTAGTGTGGCAGACTCGCTTATTTCAAATTTAATTTCATCCTTTTTAAAAATCGGCGAATTGTCATTTATATCCGTTATTTCCACTGTTATTCGGTGCAGCTCCATAGGGTTTTCTAAAATCACTTCAAAGCTGAAACTGCACGGTGTTACGTCTCCACAGAGCTGCTCCCGGTCCATTCTCTCGTTGACGACTAAAATGCCTTTGTCTGTTTTTAGCTCACTGTAGTGGACGCTTTGACTGGTAACGATGCGGGCACGGCCAGAACGAAGCCTTTGCAAATCTAAACCGAGATCTTGAGCTACATTACCGATCAGTGATCCTTGTTTCATCTCCTCTGGAACTGTGTACCTGATTTGGCCAATGGCGCTGTGACTGAGAGACGACAAAAACACCAGAAACGGCCATAGTGATCTGCAAGATAAACGCCATTTAACAGGAGGAGTGGTCTCCTTTCCAAACGCCATTGCTCAGACAAGTCCAAAAATCTGCTATGTATAATCCACAGAGAACAGAGGTCACTGCATCAACCAAAAAAATCATCTGATTGTTCAATCCCGATTCCGAAATGAACCCGTAGCTGTAATCAGCTTTATGACACACACAGTTTGCATTCGCTGCTGCTTAAACGGAACAAAGAGGGTTGTACCTCCACAGTGCTGAATCTGAACAGTTGTTTGACTGATCAACAGCGTCCCTTACTGCCCAAACCATGAATATCAGGAACACAAGCAGAAAAGGGAAAACATCATTCCAGAGGACGACAAAACCAGATAAAATCATATCAATTGACATGCAAAGAAAACTATAAAGTGCTTGGCTGCATTTAATTCTGTTATGTGTTACTTTTAAGGACAAAGCCCGTGGATTGGTTTTACTGCAACTGTAATAACATACATTCTGCCACACATCACATTACATATCGCTCCTTATTTCACAATAATCTTTTAATGATAATACCAAAAAGCACACTGAGCGTCCTATCAGTGAAACTTCATCAGTTCTATTTCTAAAAATGGGGATGGAGTGATCAGCTAAATATGGGATCCACTGACACCCATCATCAGCTAATAAGTTGCTATCTATCAAACTGATTTAAATTGCTACACACAAAGAGTCAAACAAAAAAATAGTTGTCACATTTTACTGAACTATTAAGATGTTCAAACACAATTTCATTTTCCAAATTAATTTTGAAAATTGTGGAGGAGACAACTTTTTTTTTTTTTTTTTTATAAGAAAACACTTGTTCTTCTCAGTACATGCAAGCATTAATTGCACATCATCACTGGAAGGAAACTCACCTCTAGAGGAGAGTCTGGTTCATCCAGGATGCTCTTTTCACTCTGTATCCTCTGCATCGTCCCTGTTGAACTGGGGTCCATTATCAGCACGTTCTGACTACCAGCTCTGCCAAACTTACAGTCACTCTTTCTGGAGTCAGTCGTCCTGCACACCTCGTAGTTGTACACGTGTGGGAGAGTCCCTGTCCCCAAAGTGTCTGAGTAACGTGGTGGATAATATGGAATCACTGGCAGATTGGAGTGATACAGGATGCGAGACTGTCTCCATCTGTAGATTTTCACTGATATAATGACCACCACACACGTGATGAAGAGGAAGGAAACTACAGCCAAAGCCAACACTAAGTAAAAAGTCAGGTTCTCATTGTACTCCTTGTCGTGTGTAAAGTCAGTGAACTCAGACAGCACTTCAGGAAAGCTGTCCGCCACCGCCACGTTAACAATGACTGTAGCTGAACGAGAGGGCTGTCCGTTGTCCTCCACTATAACAGTCAGTCTTTGTTTGACTGCATCTTTATCAGTGACTTGGCGGATAGTTCTTACTTCTCCATTCTGTAAGCCCACCTCAAACAGCGCCCTGTCTGTGGCTTTCTGCAGTTTATAGGAGAGCCAGGCGTTCTGTCCAGAGTCCACATCAACAGCCACCACTTTAGTGACCAGATAGCCTACATCTGCTGAGCGAGGCACCATTTCAGCCACCAGAGAACCACCAGTCTGGACTGGGTACAGAACCTGAGGTGCGTTGTCGTTCTGGTCCTGGATCATTATCTTAATTGTAGCCACAGAGCTCAGTGGAGGGGATCCAGCATCACGAGCAGTTACATTAAATACAAACGATTTGATTTGCTCGTAATCGAAGGATTTTACTGCAACAATTACACCGCTGTTTGAATTTACTGATACTAACGACGAAAGAGCTACTCCATTAATTTCTCTCTCTTCCAGCAAATACGAAATTCGAGCGTTTTGACCAGAATCTGCATCAGTGGCACTCACAGCAAATACAGAAAACCCTGGAGAATTATTTTCTGATACAGTCTTCGTATATTCTGATTCATCAAATTTAGGTGGGCTGTCATTCACGTCAGAAACTTTAACATTTATAGTTTTACTGCTGGACAGGGGTGGAGAGCCTTGGTCAGATACTGTGATTGTAATATTATATTCAGGAATGTTTTCTCTGTCTATAGTGTCGTCGGTTACTATAGTGTAATATCCAGATAAAGAAGAGACAATTTTGAAGGGTACGTCAGAGTTAATTGAACATTTAACTACACCGTTCCCCTCTGAGTCTTCGTCATCCACATTTACAACAGCTATAGTTGTACCCGGAGGGGAATCTTCGGGTATTGTGTTAGAAAATGACATCAGCTGTATTGTAGGGGAGTTATCATTAACGTCTATTACTTGAATGATAACTTTACAGGTATCTGTATACCCTCCATGGTCACTAGCCTGGACATTTAACTGATATGTTTTAGACTTTTCAAAATCTATTTTACCTGTAACCTTAATCTCTCCAGATTTATCATTAACTTCAAAAAGCTTCTTCGCCTCTTTAGCAACATGAGCTATAGAAAATGTAACCTCGCCATTGATTCCTTTATCTGCGTCAGTTGCACTAACAGTGGTTACAACTGTTCCTTCAGGAGAATTCTCTCTGACATCTGCTTTATAAACACTGTTACCACAGACCGGCGCATTATCATTAGCATCTAATACAGTGATCTGAATACGTGCTGTCCCTGATCTCTGTGGCGTACCTCCATCTGACGCGATCAGGATGAGTGTGTGACTCTCATCTTTCTCTCGATCTAACGGGGTTTTCAGAACCATTTCGATAAACTGCCCTCCATCCGGTTGATTCTGTACTTCCAGTCTAAAGTGATCTGATGGTTTAAGTGTGTACTTTTGAATATCATTTATTCCAACATCAGGGTCATCCGCACTCTCTAATGCAAAGCGAGTCCCCGATGCAACGCTTTCAACAATCTTCAAATAGATCTCCTCCTTAGGGAACACTGGACTATTGTCGTTTACATCTGTTACTTCAACTGTTACGCGGTAAAGCTGGATAGGATTTTCCAAAATGACTTCAAAACTAAAGCTACAGGGCGTCGTCTTTCCACACAGCTCCTCTCGATCGATTCGCTCTTTAATAACAAGCATCCCCTTGTCTCGGTTTAAATCAACATATTGTCGGCTTCCTTTAGTAATAATACGAGCTTTCCCTGAAATGAGCCGTGACACATCCAAGCCCAAGTCTTTAGCAATATTTCCAACGAAAGACCCTTCTGTCTGCTCCTCTGGTACAGAATACCGAGCCTGTCCAGTCACTGAGCACACCGTGGAGAGACAAAGAATAACCATCAGTACAAACCATCGGCTTCTGAAAGCGGTTGTCCAAATAAAAGCCATTACTAAATCCAAAAGATGCAGAGGCAGTTATCTTTCAATCGAAAAAAGGAACTTTATCCTCATATGGAAAATGTAACGGTGTTTTATCTCAAAAAAAGCAAAAGAGAAATGCGTAAATACACCCCGGATCGTCGTCGTTTCTAGCAGTAAATGACGGAGTGGAATTAGAGGGGAGGAACATTGCTCTCCTTGCTTCATTCTAACAGTGATGTATCAACAGCGGCGCTCAGAGTCCATCCACGGTAATGTATGTAATGTGCACACATACAGTATAAGTTACAAATCTAATTTTAATGTTTTAAAAACTATAAATGGCATATTTGAATAGACCAGTGTCATTGAAATATATGCTTGCATTCTTCAACAAAATATATTTTATGTAAGAGTGGCCACCTTGTTTTATACTTCTACTAAAGTTCTTCCTCTTGAAAATCACATCATAATAATGAATAATCAACAGTATGTTAAACTAAGAAGAAAAAGGGAGCCAATGTGATGTTAAATACAACACACTGTATTTCAGTTATTAGATAGATAAAATAGCAGAAGTAATATCATTTATAAAAAAAAAAAAAAAGATTTACCATGTAACTCTGGAGACTACTTTCTATTCATTCAAATGTCTATGCTTTTGTTTTGTCGCATAATTACAATGTTTGTGTTCATCTGCAGATATAACAGTTGAACTTCTTATTAAACTAGTGAAAACATATGTTTGGAAATATAGAGGACTCAAACTGAGAAAGCTGCAGAACAGTTACTGTGAATAATATTCAACTTACAACACTAACACCACTTAATCAATGTTTCTAGCACCAAGGACAGAGACACTAACACAATATATTGTCAAGCTAGGCAGTGGGAAAAAAGAGCTTCATCAGTGAAGGATGACTTACCAGTGTTGACATTTGGGAGCAGTTGCCTGAAAGTTGCCTGTCCATCTGCGGTGCACCAGTTTCAACTCCATCCATACTTAGTAAACTTTGACTCATCGGCTGCATTGGTTTAATATCACTCTTTCTGGAGTCAATCGTCCTGCACACCTCGTAGTTGTACACATGTGGGAGAGTCCCTGTCCCCAAAGTGTCTGAGTAACGTGGTGGATAATATGGAATCACTGGGAGATTGGAGTGATACAGGATGCGAGACTGTCTCCACCTGTAGATTTTCACTGATACAATGACCACCACACACGTGATGAAGAGGAAGGAAACTACAGCCAAAGCCAGCACTAAGTAAAAAGTCAGGTTCTCATTGTACTCCTTATCGTGTGTAAAGTCAGTGAACTCAGACAGCACTTCAGGAAAGCTGTCCGCCACCGCCACGTTAACAATGACTGTAGCTGAACGAGAGGGCTGTCCGTTGTCCTCCACTATAACGGTCAGTCTTTGTTTGACTGCATCTTTATCAGTGACTTGGCGGATAGTTCTTACTTCTCCATTCTGTAAGCCCACCTCAAACAGCGCCCTGTCTGTGGCTTTCTGCAGTTTATAGGAGAGCCAGGCGTTCTGTCCAGAGTCCACATCAACAGCCACCACTTTAGTGACCAGATAGCCCACATCTGCTGAACGAGGCACCATTTCAGCCACCAGAGAGCCACCGGTCTGAACTGGGTACAGAACCTGAGGGGCGTTATCGTTCTGATCTCGAATATTTATTTTAACTGTGGTATTGCTGCTTAAAGGTGGAGAACCCCCATCCTGTGCTTTCACTAAAATATTTAATGTCTTAATTTGCTCATAGTCAAATGACCGAACTGCTTGTATAGCTCCACTTTCTGCATTAACAGATAAGTATGTAGATATGGGATTACCATTTAGTTGAGTATTAATAAGTAAGTAAGATACTCGTGCATTCAGTCCAGAATCAGAATCATGTGCTTTCACAGAAAATAACGATAAACCTGGAGAGTTATTTTCTATTAAATCAGCTTCATAATAATTCTTCTCAAATACTGGAGCATTATCATTGACGTCTGATACTTTGAGTGTTATTATCTTGTCAGATGAGAGTGGTGGACTCCCCTCATCCACAGCTGTAATTGTTATATTATAATCAGGATTACGCTCCCTGTCAAGAGCACCGTTCGTTACTACAGTATAATAATTCTTTAGAGATGAATGGATTGTGAAGGGGGTGTTCCCATTAAGTGAGCAGCCTACTTTGCCATTTTTGCCAGAATCTACATCTTTAACGTTAATAATTGCTACAGTAGTTCCACTAGGTGAATCTTCAGCAATAACACTAGAAAACGATGTCAGTGTTATTACAGGAGAGTTATCATTTACATCAATCACATCTATAATTACAATTGCTGACGTACTTTGCCCACCCTGATCTTTTGCCAACACTCCTATCTCAAACATTTTAGTTTCCTCATAATCAATCACGCCATTTACAGTTAAATCGCCGCTTTTTTCGTCTAACTGAAAGAGTTCAACAACATTACCAGACATGTGATCAAAGTGGTATGTAACAAGACCATTCATACCTTCGTCTGCATCGTTTGCACTCAAACTCAAAACTAAAGTTCCTTCTGGAATATTTTCTTTGACGGAAGACTTAAAACTTGACTGCGTGAAGACAGGAGCATTGTCATTTGTGTCTCGGACAGTTACGTGTATTTTCAGTGTCCCTGATCGCTGTGGTTCGCCCCCGTCCAGAGCAGTTAACGTGAGAAGTAGCTTTTCTTCCTTCTCCCGATCTAAAGCACTAGAAAGATACAGCTGTGCATATTTCTGACCACTAGGTCTGGACAGGACCTTGAGATTAAAATGTGTAGTAGGATGTAAAGTATAGCCGTGCAGAGAGTTGATACCTACATCAGGGTCTGTAGCAGTGACTTGCAGAATGTCCGTGCCGGGAAGAGCAGATTCAGAGATTTCTAAATGCATTTCTTTCTCTTTGAATGCTGGGGCATTATCATTAACATCCAACACTTCTACCACAACACTGTGTAGCTGCATTGGATTCGTTGTAATCATTTCAAAATTCAAACTACAGGGCGATGTTTGCCCGCAGAGCTGCTCTCGATCTATTTTTTCTCCAACGACCAAAATCCCTTTGTCTACATCCAGTTTGATGTACTCGCTATTATCCCCATTAGCAATTCGGGCACCGCCTGATTTCAGTCTTTTAGCGTCGATGCCTAAGTCCTCAGCCACATTTCCAACAAATGATCCCTTTCTCATCTCCTCCGGAACAGAGTACCGAATCTGACAATATGTCGCCTCGATGACAAGGACAAGGATGAAGGACCGTACTTGCCATTTACTCAGCGGTTCACCAATGATAAACGGCATATTTCCAAAACAATCCCCTCGAGTATACACAAAAATATGATTAAAAAATCCAGACGATCAAGAAACCGCAGGGTCCCGTTATCAAGTACATATAATCCACACTGGCAACAAATGCCCGTGTATTAAAATCACTGGTGAAAAGGAAGACGGAGTGTCGTAGCCTACTCCCCGCAATACACAATTACTGAAGGTGGAGCTGTTTTTGAAACGCCTAAAAGCGTTTTGAAGACCAACAGCGGCTCTTAGAGTCCAAAATGAAAACAACAAATGCTCTCACAACTGTGTTATGACCACGTTCTGTAGAACAAAAAGAAAACTCGTACAGAAAGAAAGAAAGAAAGAAAGAAAGAAAGAAAGAAAGAAAGAAAGAAAGAAAGAAAGAAAGAAAAAGTGCAAACATTTTGTATCAGGCACACTTCCTAAAAACAAGAAAAGGAAAAAAAAACGTGTATGATGTAACAAAAAATATATGGAAGTCAATATTCACTCAGAGACTCTTCCTGATTCAGCCGTGGACGGAGCTGTCCATAACCGATGGTGCTGAAACAGTATCTCAGCAGTGAAAATTCACAAAAAGTAATAAACCACAAGATATAAGGCTTGTAGAAAATGGCTTATTTTAAAGCTCACCTCTAGAGGAGAGTCTGGTTCATCCAGGATGCTCTTTTCACTCTGTATCCTCTGCATCGTCCCTGTTGAACTGGGATCCATTATCAGCACGTTCTGACTACCAGCTCTGCCAAACTTACAGTCACTCTTTCTGGAGTCAGTCGTCCTGCACACCTCGTAGTTGTACACGTGTGGGAGAGTCCCTGTCCCCAAAGTGTCGGAGTAACGTGGTGGATAATATGGAATCACTGGCAGATTGGAGTGATACAGGATGCGAGACTGTCTCCATCTGTAGATTTTCACTGATATAATGACCACCACACACGTGATGAAGAGGAAGGAAACTACAGCCAAAGCCAACACTAAGTAAAAAGTCAGGTTCTCATTGTACTCCTTGTCGTGTGTAAAGTCAGTGAACTCAGACAGCACTTCAGGAAAGCTGTCCGCCACCGCCACGTTAACAATAACTGTAGCTGAACGAGAGGGCTGTCCGTTGTCCTCCACTATAACCGTCAGTCTTTGTTTGACTGCATCTTTATCAGTGACTTGGCGGATAGTTCTTACTTCTCCATTCTGTAAGCCCACCTCAAACAGCGCCCTGTCTGTGGCTTTCTGCAGTTTATAGGAGAGCCAGGCGTTCTGTCCAGAGTCCACATCAACAGCCACCACTTTAGTGACCAGATAGCCCACATCTGCTGAACGAGGCACCATTTCAGCCACCAGAGAGCCACCAGTCTGGACTGGGTACAGAACCTGAGGGGCGTTATCGTTCTGGTCCTGGATCATTATTTTCACGGTCACGTTGCTACTGAGTGGAGGGGAGCCTCCATCCTGAGCTTTTACATTAAAATTAATTTCTTTAATTTGTTCATAGTCAAAAGAACGTACAGCATGCAGAACCCCAGTTTCAGAATTTATGGACACGTAGTTAGACACTGAATTACCACCGATGTGCGTGTCTTCCAAAAAGTATGAAACTCTCGCGTTTTGATTCCAGTCAGAATCCTGCGCACTAACAGTGATGATGGATTGCCCAGGAGAATTATTCTCGGTGATCTGAGCAGAATAGACATTTTTATCAAACACTGGGCCGTTATCATTAACGTCAGAAACCTGTAGATGCAAAGTGTCGGAGCTCGAGAGAGGAGGAGACCCCGAGTCTGTGGCTGTTATTTTAATATCATACTCGGAAATAGTTTCTCTGTCAAAAGGCTGATCTGCAATCAAATTGTAGTAGTTGGTTAACGATGAAACAATTTTAAAGGGAAGCTTTTTGTCTATTGTACACGTTATCTGTCCATTTTTCTCTGAATCTGCATCTTTGACATTAATAACAGCTATTGTCGTCCCGGGAGGAGCATCTTCTGATACAGTGTTAGAAAATGACATGATATTAATTACTGGGACATTGTCATTAACGTCACTTACATCGATGATAACTTTACTGGTCCCAGTCAAACCTCCTCTATCCCTCGCTTCTAACCTGAGCTCATATTTTTTCTCTTTCTCATAGTCTATAAGCCCAGCAACTGATATGACACCTGAGTTTTCATCTATACTAAATATATCAACTTTGCTGCCTTTAATTTTCGAAAAACTGAATATTATTTCTCCATTCGAGCCACTATCTGCATCTGTAGCGTTCACTGTTGTTACATAAGTCCCCTTTGACGCATTTTCCACGACAACAGCCTGATACACTGATTGGTTGAACACAGGAGCATTATCATTTGCATCCAAAACCGACACAATAATGTTCACTGTACCTGATCTCTGTGGATTTCCACCATCTAAAGCCATTACTGTAAGAGACAGACTGGGGTGCTCCTCCCTGTCTAAGGGTTTCTGGAGCACTAGTTCAGCGTATTTAGTTCCGTCTGGATTAGCTTGTTGTTTCAGAACAAAATAATTATTCGGAGAAAGAATGTAATTTTGTAGGCCGTTTTGTTTAACATCAGCATCAACTGCGCTTTCGACGGGAAATTTGGCACCAACTGTAGCAGATTCGCTCATTTCAAACGATATGTCTTTATTTGGAAAGAACGGGGCATTATCATTTATATCTAAAATCTCCACAGTGACACGATGAAGTTCGATCGGATTTTCTAGGATGATTTCGAAGCTGAGGCTGCATGGTGTTACATCTCCACAAAGCTCCTCTCGGTCTATTCTCTCATTCACGACTAAAATTCCTTTGTCTGTCTTCAGATCAATGTAGTGCATATTTTCTCCACTTACGATACGAGCACGACCAGAACGAAGCCTTTTAAGATCCAAAGCAAGGTCTTGTGCTACGTTACCAATGAGAGAACTTTTCTTCATCTCCTCTGGAATAGAATAACGAATCTGTCCAGTCACTCCATCAAGGAAAAATGAAAGGAGAATAAATCCAATCGGCCCTTGTAATAAACTATGCAACCGCCATCTTAAACATCTAGCGTTAGTATATGCTTTGGTTGCCATGTCAGAAAACAGATGAACGTCAAATCCTTACTTGAAAAAAATACATATGCGCTTTCAGTCCAGATAAACGACACTGTTTTTCAGTAGAAATGTGACTCCATGACCAAATGCTTGAAAAATAGCCTCTTCGAGCGCTACTCTTTCAGAATGAAAATCGCAGCTGTCATACCACACAAAGGTAGTGAAGGAGGGGAAAGGCTGGGACGTAACACTAAAATCCTTTTGCTGACCAACAGCGTCACTTAGAGCCCAAACATTGTACTCATTTCTGTGAGTTAAAGGCCACATATGCATTTAAGGCAAATATATGAGTGCAGTCGTTTACTAATGGTCTATACTATTCTGTATCAAGTTGGACAATCAGTATAGTATTTGGAAAAAAATAATAATAATAACAATAATTCAAGTATTTATACAAATACAATTGGGAAAGAAATTCAATTGTGACGTGAAAACAACGAAAAGGAGTAGATATAAAGTAGATCTACACAGATAAAGCACAAATAATAGTAATAACAATAATAATAATAATAATGATAATAAATATGTCAATAAACTGTGGTTAAACTCTAGAAACTTGCAGATATTTGTATTCTAAATGCAAAGTCACTGTGCTTACAAAATCAGCGAACAGCTATAGCCTATGAAACAATAAAAAAACAAAAAAAAGGTGTGTGTGTGTGTGGGGGGGGGTCAGTTTGAATGTTTTCCCCAGGAATCTGGAGACTGCAATAAACTCAAATAACTGGTGCTTTAGCTTAAACATAGAACAATTAAGTAAGAAGTGAGGACATTAAGAAACCAGAACAAAGGGAATTAGGTGTGTAAATTAGGATATGAAGCTAATCTCACCTCTAGAGGAGAGTCTGGTTCATCCAGGATGCTCTTTTCACTCTGTATCCTCTGCATCGTCCCTGTTGAACTGGGATCCATTATCAGCACGTTCTGACTACCAGCTCTGCCAAACTTACAGTCACTCTTTCTGGAGTCAGTCGTCCTGCACACCTCGTAGTTGTACACGTGTGGGAGAGTCCCTGTCCCCAAAGTGTCGGAGTAACGTGGTGGATAATATGGAATCACTGGAAGATTGGAGTGATACAGGATGCGAGACTGTCTCCATCTGTAGATTTTCACTGATATAATGACCACCACACACGTGATGAAGAGGAAGGAAACTACAGCCAAAGCCAGCACTAAGTAAAAAGTCAGGTTCTCATTGTACTCCTTGTCGTGTGTAAAGTCAGTGAACTCAGACAGCACTTCAGGAAAGCTGTCCGCCACCGCCACGTTTACAATGACTGTAGCTGAACGAGAGGGCTGTCCGTTGTCCTCCACTATAACAGTCAGTCTTTGTTTGACCGCATCTTTATCAGTGACTTGGCGGATAGTTCTTACTTCTCCATTCTGTAAGCCCACCTCAAACAGCGCCCTGTCTGTGGCTTTCTGCAGTTTATAGGAGAGCCAGGCATTCTGTCCAGAGTCCACATCAACAGCTACCACTTTAGTGACCAGATAGCCCACATCTGCTGAACGAGGCACCATTTCAGCCACCAGAGAGCCACCAGTCTGGACTGGATAAAGAACCTGAGGGGCGTTGTCGTTCTGGTCCTGTATTATTATTTTCACAGTCACATTACTACTGAGTGGAGGGGAGCCTCCATCCTGAGCTTTAATCACAAACACCAAATGCTTTACTTGTTCATAATCAAATGAGCGTACTGCATGCACTACTCCGCTTTCTGCATTAACCGAGACACAGTGAGACACCGGAGAACCTTCAAATTTAGAATTCTCCAGAAAATACGATACGCGGGCATTTTGGTTTTCGTCTGAGTCTTCAGCCTTAACCGTGAGTAGAGAAACGCCTGGAGAGTTATTCTCTGTGATAAATGCATTGTAAACACTTTGTGAGAATACAGGAGCGTTGTCATTCACATCAGAGACTTTTAAATTAAAGACCCTTTTCGTTGATAGTGGAGGATTTCCCGCGTCTGTCGCAACAACAGTTACATTATATTCTGAAACCATTTCACGATCTAATGCAGCATCAGTTACAAAAGTGTAGTAATTCCTTAAATTCGATTTAATCTTAAAAGGCAAATTTTGTTCAATTCTACACGATACTTGCCCGTTTTCACCTGAATCAAGGTCCTTAATATTTATAATGCCTATTGTCGTACCAGGAGGGGAGTCCTCTGATACAGGACTAGTAAATGACATTACATTTATGATAGGGGCGTTGTCATTTACATCTATTACGTCAATTATCACTTTACTTGAATCTGTTAATCCTCCTTGATCCTTTGCATCGATTCTGAGTTCGTATTTTTTGTCTTTTTCAAAATCGATTGGACCTGCAACAAATAAGGCACCCGAAACCTGATCTATTGATAATAATTCAGCTATATTGCTCTTTACATTTGACATTGAATATGTAATATAACCATTCGATCCGCTATCTGCATCAGTTGCATTGACGGTGACAATATTAGTGCCTATTGCGGCATTTTCTATCACTGATGCCTTATAAACTGACTGGTTGAAAACTGGAGCGTTGTCATTTACATCTAAAACGTTTATGTCTATATTTACAGTACCTGATCTTTGCGGGTTTCCTCCATCTACTGCAATCAGCTTTAAAGACAGATGGGGTGCCTTCTCTCTGTCTAATTGTCTTTGAAGCACCATTTCAGCATATTTACTTCCATCTGGATTTACATGCTGCTTTAAAACAAAATTGTCATTTGTGGTTAAAACATAATTTTGCAGGCCGTTCACGCCAACATCAGGATCCTCGGCACTGTCAAGCACAAACCGCGCACCGACATTAGCGGACTCACTTATATCTAACATGATGTCTGATTTCTTGAAAACCGGAGGATGATCATTTACATCTAAAACCTCTATCGTTATGTGATGTAGCTCCACAGGATTTTCTAAAATTATTTCGAAACTAAAGCTGCAAGGTGTTACCTCTCCGCAAAGCTGCTCTCTGTCTATTCTCTCGTTTACGACGAGGACGCCTTTGTCTGACTTCAGCTCGGTGTACTGGATGTTTTCTCCGGTCACGATACGAGCCCGCCCAGAGCGAAGTCTGTTCAGATCCAAACCAAGATCTTGTGCCACATTACCAATAAGCGATCCTTTCTTCATCTCTTCTGGAACTGAGTAACGGATCTGACCAAAAACATCACTGCAGATGAAAAGCAAAACCAAGATCGTTACCCGTTGAAGCCCAAAATACAAACGCCATTTGCAGAGTGGTTGCTGACTCGCCATGGCAGAAAATGACGTCCAAGAATAAAACTGACCCTGTCCAATATGAATTTAATAAAATTCACGCTTCCTGAAGGGTATATCCATAAAAGAGAGCCAAAGAGGCTAGACTTCAAGTAGTCCTTCCTCTATCCGAAATATTCTCGCTGCTGTTTGCTCGAAGCCTTTTTCAGTGCAATACATGGAATGTCACTCAAGAATGAAGCAGGGATTATGGGTAGGTATACATCATTTACTTGTTCAACAGCGTCACTTAGAGTCCAAAACGCGAACACCAAAGGGTTTATAGTTAAATGGTAAAGAAGAGGAATTAAGTGATAATAATAATAATAATAATAATAATAATAATAATAATAATAATAATAATAATAATAATAATAATAATAATAATAGGTATTTTAAGACATTACTATTTACAACATATAACCATATTTAGAAATGGTAGAATTTTTTGAAAAATGTAATGAGTAGCCTGAGTAAAACATAAATATGGGTCTTTATACAGGAGCTGTTCGCCCCGTGGTGCTGAAAAGTAAAAAGGGCATATTCTAACGCTTACAGCAAACTGCATCTTGCAACAATGTTCAAAGAAAAACTGACATATTTCGTGCATTGCATCTCACCTCTAGAGGAGAGTCTGGTTCATCCAGGATGCTCTTTTCACTCTGGATCCTCTGCATCGTCCCTGTTGAACTGGGGTCCATTATCAGCACGTTCTGACTACCAGCTCTGCCAAACTTACAGTCACTCTTTCTGGAGTCAGTCGTTCTGCACACCTCGTAGTTGTACACATGTGGGAGAGTCCCTGTCCCCAAAGTGTCGGAGTAACGTGGTGGATAATATGGAATCACTGGCAGATTGGAATGATACAGGATGCGAGACTGTCTCCATCTGTAGATTTTCACTGATATAATGACCACCACACACGTGATGAATAAAAAGGAAACTACAGCCAAAGCCAACACTAAGTAAAAAGTCAGGTTCTCATTGTACTCCTGGTCGTGTGTAAAGTCAGTGAACTCAGACAGCACTTCAGGAAAGCTGTCCGCCACCGCCACGTTTACAATGACTGTAGCTGAACGAGAGGGCTGTCCGTTGTCCTCCACTATAACAGCCAGTCTTTGTTTGACTGCATCTTTATCAGTGACTTGGCGGATAGTTCTTACTTCTCCATTCTGTAAGCCCACCTCAAACAGCGCCCTGTCTGTGGCTTTCTGCAGTTTATAGGAGAGCCAGGCGTTCTGTCCACAGTCCACATCAACTGCCACCACTTTAGTGACCAGATAGCCCACATCTGCTGAACGAGGCACCATTTCAGCCACCAGAGAGCCACCAGTCTGGACTGGGTACAGAACCTGAGGGGCATTGTCGTTCTGGTCCTGGATCATTATTTTCACAGTCACATTACTACTGAGTGGAGGGGAGCCTCCATCCTGAGCTTTGACGACAAAAACCAGCTGTTTAATTTGCTCGTAATCGAACGAGCGTACCGAGTGTATCACTCCGCTTTCTGCATTAACAGAAACATAGTCAGTAAGCGGGGATCCACCGATATTAGTATCTGCCAGAAAAAAGGAGATTCGGGCATTCTGGTTTTCATCTGGATCTTCTGCCCATAAAGTGAGAAGAGAAGTGCCTGGATTGTTATTTTCTTGTACAAACGCATTGTAAGAACTTTTTGAGAAAACTGGAACATTATCATTTACGTCAGAAAGTTTCAAATTAAATGTCCTGGATGTTGAAAGATGGGGTACTCCTGCATCTGTGGCAACCACAGTGATGTTATATTCGGAAACACTTTCTCGATCTAACGCAGTGTCTGTTACTAAAGTGTAGTAATTCCGTAAATTTGATTTAACCTTGAAAGGTGCATTTTCTTCTATTCTACAACTTACTTGCCCGTTATCACCCGAATCGAGGTCTTTAACATTTAGTATGCCGATTGTTGTTCCAGGAGGAGAATCTTCTGATACAGGACTGGTGAATGACATGACATTAATTATAGGGGCGTTGTCATTTATATCTGTGACTTCAATTATCACCTTACTTGAATCGGTCAAACCTCCCTGGTCTCTTGCTTCTACTCTGAGTTCGTACTTCTTTTCTTTTTCGTAATCAATCAAACCCCTTATTGAAATGACACCAGTACTTCCATCTATTTGAAATATGTCAGCAAAACCACTACTGAGATCTGAAAAGTAATATGCAACAATACTATTTGACCCAAAGTCCAAATCAGTAGCATTTACAGTTGTAACATATGTGTCTTTAGGTGAGTTTTCCATTACTGTAGCTCTGTAAACTGACTGATTAAACACAGGTGAATTATCATTTGCATCAAGAACAGTGATATCGATATTTACTGTACCAGATCTCTGTGGAGTCCCACCGTCCACGGCAACGACCTTTAATGAAAGTTTCGGATTCGTTTCTCTGTCTAACGGCTTCTGAAGCACAATTTCAGCATACGATTTTCCTTCTGCATTAGAGTTTTGTTTTAAGATAAAGTACTCATTTTCAGATAAAGTATATTCTCGTAAGCCGTTAACTCCTACATCTGGGTCATCGGCACTGGTCAGCGTAAACCGAGCACCCGAATTAGCTGATTCACTGATTTCAAAATGCATATTTTTTCTTTTGAACGTGGGTGAATGATCATTTATATCTGTTATTTCAACTGTAATTTGATGTAGTTCCACTGGGTTTTCCAATATCATCTCAAAGCTGAAGCTGCACGGTGTTACATCTCCGCAAAGCTGCTCTCGGTCAATTCTCTCATTCACGACTAAAATCCCTTTGTCTGTCTTCAGCTCGGTGTAGTGCATGTTTTCTCCACTAACGATACGAGCCCGACCAGAACGAAGCCTTTTCAGATCCAAACCGAGATCCTGAGCCACATTACCAATGACAGAGCCTTTCTTCATCTCCTCCGGAATTGAATATCGAATATGTCCGCTAACCACATGATTTAGATAAAAAACAAAAAAGAGAAACGTCCATTTCTGTCCGCAGCCAAGTCGCCATTTCATCCAGCGCGAGTAGATTGCTACGGTAAATGCCATAGTCACAGAGAAGCAAATCTCATCCGAAAGACTGGTTCGTATTTGAAAAAAAAAAATACACCAAATAAGCTTAAAAAAAAGAAACAAACAAGAAACTGTTTCCTAACTTACTGATTATGTTCTGAATAAAAGATAGTGTCCTCTTTGAATATCATCCCATATAATGCAGCCTTTCATTCTTTGCCTTATACAACAGTACCGTAAGGGAGGAGGCTCTTTAGTCATGATTCAGAGATCTTGTTGATTTGGTCAACAGCGTCCCTTAGAGTTCAGAATCAGGAACACCATTTAATTGCGTGTTAAAGACAGAACAATAACCATCAGAAAACTTGGTAGATTGATGTTCAAATAGACAACTGTGTCATTTCTAAAACCTCACATAACAGCACAAAAACAAAAATAATATACATTTGTGCACTTTTTTTTTTTTTTTTTGATTTTTCACTATTAAAAAAAAGTAAAAAGTAATAGCACAGTGTAAATGCAATGCTGTCCATGGTGCTGAAAGTCCATATATTTCCATCAAAGTACAAGACAAGCTCAGTTTAACACTGTCCATAGTTCTGAAAGTGACGCAAAGGTATATTAAAATTACATTAAACATAATGTTATGAACTAACCTCTAGAGGAGAGTCTGGGTCATCCAGGATGCTCTTTTCACTCTGGATCCTCTGCATCGTCCCTGTTGAACTGGGGTCCATTATCAGCACGTTCTGACTACCAGCTCTGCCAAACTTACAGTCACTCTTTCTGGAGTCAGTCGTCCTGCACACCTCGTAGTTGTACACGTGTGGGAGAGTCCCTGTCCCCAAAGTGTCTGAGTAACGTGGTGGATAATATGGAATCACTGGCAGATTGGAATGATACAGGATGCGAGACTGTCTCCATCTGTAGATTTTCACTGATATAATGACCACCATACACGTGATGAAGAGGAAGGAAACTACAGCCAAAGCCAACACTAAGTAAAAAGTCAGGTTGTCATTGTACTCCTTGTCGTGTGTAAAGTCAGTGAACTCAGACAGCACTTCAGGAAAGCTGTCCGCCACCGCCACGTTTACAATGACTGTAGCTGAACGAGAGGGCTGTCCGTTGTCCTCCACTATAACAGTCAGTCTTTGTTTGACTGCGTCTTTATCAGTGACTTGGCGGATAGTTCTTACTTCTCCATTCTGTAAGCCCACCTCAAACAGCGCCCTGTCTGTGGCTTTCTGCAGCTTATAGGAGAGCCAGGCATTCTGTCCAGAGTCCACATCAACAGCCACCACTTTAGTGACCAGATAGCCCACATCTGCTGAACGAGGCACCATTTCAGCCACCAGAGAGCCACCAGTCTGGACTGGATACAGAACCTGAGGGGCGTTGTCGTTCTGGTCCTGGATCATTATTTTCACAGTCACATTACTACTGAGTGGAGGGGAGCCTCCATCCTGAGCTTTGACGACAAAAAACAGCTGTTTAATTTGCTCGTAATCGAACGAGCGTACCGAGTGTATTACTCCGCTTTCTGCATTAACAGAAACATACTCAGAAATCGGAGATCCACCAATATTAGTATCATCCAGAATGTAAGATATGCGAGCATTTTGGTTTTCATCTGGATCTTTAGCCAGTAGCGTTACAACAGACATTCCTGGAGAATTATTTTCTGGAATATGCGCAGTATAAATACTTTGGGGAAAAATCGGTGCATTATCGTTCACATCAGAAACTTTTAGATTAAACGTCATTTTTGTTGAAAGAGGAGGCACTCCCGAATCTGTGGCAACCATGGTTATGTTATATTCTGATACACCTTCACGATCCAATACAGTGTCTGTGACCAACGTGTAATAATTTCTTACGCTCGATTTAATTTTAAATGGCGCGTTTTCTTCTATTCTACAAGCAACATGTCCGTTATCACCGGAATCGAGGTCCTTAACATTGACTATCCCAATAGTTGTTCCAGAGGGGGAGTCTTCTGATAATGGACTAGTGAATGACATGACGTTAATAACAGGGGCGTTGTCATTTACATCCGTAACTTCAATAATAACTTTACTTGAATCTGTCAGACCTCCCTGATCTTTTGCATTGATTCTAATTTCATACTTCTTTTCCTTTTCATAGTCAATTAAGCCTTTTACTAAAATAACACCACTTTTTTCATCAATTGTAAATAAATTAGTGATTCCACTGTTGATATCCGAAAAATAATAAGTCACGGCACTATTTGATCCAATATCTGCATCAGTAGCATTGACAGTAGTGATATAAGTATCTTTGGAGGCATTTTCCATCACTGTACCTTTATATACTGACTGATTAAATACAGGGGCATTATCGTTGACGTCAAGAACAGCAATTTCTATGTTTACTGTACCAGATCTCTGCGGAGTTCCACCGTCCACGGCTATTAACTTCAAAGAGTGATTAGGACTCGTCTCTCTGTCTAATGGTTTCTGAAGAACCATCTCAGCATATTTCTTTCCATCCGCATTCGAGTTTTGTTTCAAAATAAAATAGTCATTCTCGGTCAAGAAATATTCTCTAAGGCTATTAATACCTACGTCTGGGTCTTCTGCGCTTGTCATGGAAAAACGAGAGCCGACGTTTGCTGATTCGCTGATTTCAAAATGTATGTTTTTTATGGAGAACGTGGGCGAATGGTCATTTATATCTGTTATTTCAACTGTAATCTGATGCAACTCCATGGGGTTTTCTAAAATCATCTCAAAGCTGAAGCTGCACGGTGTTACGTCTCCGCAAAGCTGCTCTCGATCTATTCTCTCATTCACGACTAAAATCCCTTTGTCTGTCTTCAGCTCGATGTACTGGATGCTCTCTGCGGTCACAATACGGGCCCGACCAGAACGAAGCCTTTTCTGATCCAAACCAAGATCTTGTGCTACATTACCAATGATGGAGCCTTTCTTCATCTCCTCGGGAATTGAATATCGAATATGTCCGGCAACGATATGGTTCAGATAAAAAAGAATGATCAGAAACAGCCATTTCTTTTCGGATCCAAAGCGTCGTTTGCCGCCGCAGAAGTAATAGGGTATTCCACACGCCATAACAAAAGAAACTCCAAAGAATATATATATATAAAAAATAATTCCTATCGTTGAAGATGCAAAATGTGTTCTTTAAATCTTAGAGGACAGATCAAGAGACGATTCTGTCTCCGCCTATGTTATCCGACATATTGAAACATCTCTCTTTGACAACAGTGGAAAGGGAGGAGACTGTTTGGGAATGTGTCATACATATTATTGGGTTGACCAACAGCGTCCCTTAGAGTCCAGAATAAGTAACATCATGCAACATCTAACTGTTTATAAAAAGAAAAATAGCCATTCAGGAGATAAAAGATGAATGCAAAGTAATTATAAAACTAACAAGCTCAAAAAAGTTTTGTCTTTTTTTGAAACCCTGGGATCTTGGGATGAACACAGGAAGGAAATTGAGCAATATCTTAAAAACTAATAACCAAAAAAGTCATCTTCAAACCAGTTCATTGAAGTTAAAATTAGTATAAGGTAAATTGGTTGACGGCCTGATGCTAGTTTGGATACTGTTGTCACCATTTCAGATTACTTTAGGGAGTTTTTAGTGTAATCAGAAGGAAAGGCATGTATAACGCTGTCCATGGTGCTGAAAGTCAATTGAAGGCGTGTTATTATTATATACTATACATAAAGTTATCAACTCACCTCTAAAGGAGAGTCTGGTTCATCCAGGATGCTCTTTTCACTCTGTATCCTTTGCATTGTCCCTGTTGAACTGGGGTCCATTATCAGCACGTTCTGACTACCAGCTCTGCCAAACTTACAGTCACTCTTTCTGGAGTCAGTCGTCCTGCACACCTCGTAGTTGTACACGTGTGGGAGAGTCCCTGTCCCCAAAGTGTCGGAGTATCGTGGTGGATAATATGGAATCACTGGCAGATTGGAGTGATACAGGATGCGAGACTGTCTCCATCTGTAGATTTTCACTGATATAATGACCACCACACACGTGATGAAGAGGAAGGAAACTACAGCCAAAGCCAACACTAAATAAAAAGTCAGGTTCTCATTGTACTCCTTGTCGTGTGTAAAGTCAGTGAACTCAGACAGCACTTCAGGAAAGCTGTCCGCCACCGCCACGTTAACAATGACTGTAGCTGAACGAGAGGGCTGTCCGTTGTCCTCCACTATAACCGTCAGTCTTTGTTTGACTGCATCTTTATCAGTGACTTGGCGGATAGTTCTTACTTCTCCATTCTGTAAGCCCACCTCAAACAGCGCCCTGTCTGTGGCTTTCTGCAGTTTATAGGAGAGCCAGGCATTCTGTCCAGAGTCCACATCAACAGCCACCACTTTAGTGACCATATAGCCCACATCTGCTGAACGGGGCACCATTTCAGCCACCAGAGAGCCACCAGTCTGGACTGGGTACAGAACCTGAGGGGCGTTGTCGTTCTGGTCCTGGATCATTATTTTCACAGTCACATTACTACTGAGTGGAGGGGAGCCTCCATCCTGAGCTCTGACTACGAAAATTAGCTGTTTGATCTGCTCATAATCAAGTGAACGCACAGCATGTATCACTCCGCTTTCTGCATTAACAGAAACATATTCAGATATCGGGGACCCACCTATGTAACTAACGTCAAGGATATAAGATACACGAGCGTTCTGGTTTTCATCAGAATCTCGCGCTCTTACAGCAAGAATAGAAACACCAGGAGAGTTATTCTCTGTGATAAACGCTGTGTATTGGCCTTGTGAAAACACAGGAGCGTTGTCATTTATGTCAGAAATTTTCAAAGTAAATGTTTCTTTTGTTGATAGTGTCGGTATTCCTGCATCTTTTGCAATGACAGTAATGTTATACTCTGACACCCCTTCACGATCTAAAACAGATTCTGTAACTATAGTGTAGTAATTTCTTAGAGTTGATTTAATTTTAAAAGGTGAGTTTTGTTGGATTGTACAAGATACCTGTCCATTTTCACCTGAATCCAGGTCTTTAACATTTATGATACCAACTGTCGTACCAGGGGGAGAATCTTCTGACACAGGATTAGTAAATGACATGACGTTAATGATAGGTGAATTATCATTCACATCAGTCACTTCAACAATGACTTTACTTGAGTCTGCTAAAGCTCCTTGATCTGTTGCTTCTATACGAATTTCATATTTCCTGATTTTTTCATAATCAATCTGTCCTATGAGATAGATCACACCTGTAGTTTTGTTAATTTTGAATATATTCTCAATGTTGCCTTGCATTTTGGAAATAGAATAGTCAATCATACCATGTGATCCGCTATCTGCATCAGTGGCATTCACAGTTATAATAGACGTATCAACTGATGCATCTTCCATTATAGTAGCCTTGTAAACTGATTGGTTAAAAACAGGTGCATTGTCATTTGCATCTAGAACAGTGATATCTATATTTACTGTGCCAGATTTCTGCGGTGTCCCACCGTCCACTGCAATCAGCTTCAGAGCCAGACTTGGATGTTTCTCTCTATCCAACGGTTTCTCAAGCACCATCTCTGCATATTTTTTACCGTCAGTACTTAAATGTTTTTTCAAAATGAAATTTTCATTTGTCGACAAATGATAATCCTGGAGCCCATTGACTCCGACATCGGGATCATCGGCTGTGGGTAGCACAAAGCGTGCACCGGGAGCGGCTGATTCTCCAATGGTCAATATCATTCCGTGCTGAGAAAAAGAGGGAGCATGATCATTTATGTCCAATACTTCAACCATAACATGGTGTAATTCCATAGGGTTTTCTAAAATCAACTCAAAGCTGAAGCTGCATGGTGTTTCATCTCCGCAGAGTTGCTCACGGTCTATTCTCTCATTAACCACTAAAATCCCTTTGTCTGTCTTCAGCTCACAGTACTGCATGTTTTCTCCGGTCACGATACGAGCCCGACCAGAACGAAGCCTCTGTATATCTATTCCAAGATCCAAAGCAACATTTCCGATAAGAGAACCCTTCTTCATCTCCTCGGGGACTGAATACCGGATTTGACCACTGACAATATGACCCAGAAACAGGAGAAAAATCCCATTTTGCAACAACAGTCTGTAGCAAAATCGCCATCTTAGAGTCCTGTCTTTGTCGAAATCCATGGCAGGAAAACAGCGACCTACAAACACGTTACTTCAGTAACGCACTTTAAAGGCCTTAAAGCGATGTAAGTCTCTAAAAAGAGTAGCGCTTCCAGCCGCCTTTCCACGAAAACGTCCGATACTGTCTGTGAAAAATACCGTCAGTATAGAGGAGAGATAACAGGCACCGCCTTACAGTTTGCTCATTCAGATTTGTTTTTACTTGACCAACAGCGTCCCTTAGAGTTCAGCTGAATAATTTACATTGGATATAAACGGCGGTGAGTCTGTCAGACTACTACACCATTACTATAATGTGGAAAGCGCATAGAAAGGAGGGAAAATGAAGTGAATATGTAATATAATCTCAAGTAGACTACCTACTCTAGAAAATTTTCCTTATAGCCTAACTGGAAAATAAATAAATAAATAAAATAAACACAATACTCAAGTAGTCACTTTGAAATTCGAACAGTGTTCTGTTATGTAATGTAATGTATGGAAATATGCCCAACGTTAACACAATTACGATGACATAAAGGTGCAATGTCTTCTTCTTTCTGTGCCAAAGGCTCTAGAGCCAGAAAAAAACAAACAACCACGTATACAGGCGGCTGACCATGGTACTGAAACATAAATTGTGCAGTTCATAAACAACATTATTATTCTACCTCAACTGAAAATACTGTGCTGATTAAGTCAGGCATTTAAACTTAAAATGACGGTAAGATTTTAAACAGAAGATTTAAAATTTTGATGCTGTTCAAAGTAATCACTGTTACGCGAATGTGACGAGATGAATTGATATAAGAATATCCAAATTACTAATTTACGTTACTCACCTCTAGAGGAGAGTCTGGTTCATCCAGGATGCTCTTTTCACTCTGTATCCTCTGCATCGTTCCTGTTGAACTGGGGTCCATTATCAGCACGTTCTGACTACCAGCTCTGCCAAACTTACAGTCACTCTTTCTGGAGTCAGTCGTCCTGCACACCTCGTAGTTGTACACGTGTGGGAGAGTCCCTGTCCCCAAAGTGTCTGAGTAACGTGGTGGATAATATGGAATCACTGGCAGATTGGAGTGATACAGGATGCGAGACTGTCTCCATCTGTAGATTTTCACTGATATAATGACCACCACACACGTGATGAATAAAAAGGAAACTACAGCCAAAGCCAACACTAAGTAAAACGTCAGGTTCTCATTGTACTCCTTGTCGTGTGTAAAGTCAGTGAACTCAGACAGCACTTCAGGAAAGCTGTCCGCCACCGCCACGTTAACAATGACTGTAGCTGAACGAGAGGGCTGTCCGTTGTCCTCCACTATAACAGTCAGTCTTTGTTTGACTGCATCTTTATCAGTGACTTGGCGGATAGTTCTTACTTCTCCATTCTGTAAACCCACCTCAAACAGCGCCCTGTCTGTGGCTTTCTGCAGTTTATAGGAGAGCCAGGCATTCTGTCCAGAGTCCACATCAACAGCCACCACTTTAGTGACCAGATAGCCCACATCTGCTGAACGAGGCACCATTTCAGCCACCAGAGAACCACCGGTCTGGACTGGGTACAGAACCTGAGGGGCGTTGTCGTTCTGGTCCTGGATCATTATTTTCACAGTCACATTACTACTGAGTGGAGGCGAGCCTCCATCCTGAGCTTTGACCACAAGGTGAAGCTGTTTAATTTGTTCATAATCAAACGAACGAATCGCAGAAAGAACTCCGGTCTCAGCGTTTAAAGACACATACGTAGAAATTGGACTACCACTGACCTCCGTGTCCTCTAGAAGATAAGATATTCTGGCATTTTGGTTCCAGTCAGAGTCCCTCGCGCTGACAGCATATATAGACGTTCCAGGTGAATTATTTTCTGTGATTTGTGCAGAATAGCTGCTCTTATCAAATAATGGAGCGTTATCATTTACATCAGAAATTTTCAGATGCAATTTAGTTGAAGTAGAAAGAGGAGGAGTACCCATATCCGTGGCTATTATTGTTATGTTATATTCTGAGATGGATTCTCGATCGAAAGCTTGATCCGACACCAAATTGTAATAGTTTGTTAGAGATGACTCTATTTTAAACGGGAGCTTACCATCTATAAAACACTTTATTTGTCCATTTAGGTCAGAATCATAATCTTTTACATTAAAAACAGCAATGGTTGTCCCAAGAGGTACATCCTCCGATAAAGGAGAGGAAAACGACATTATATTTATTACGGGGGCATTGTCATTGACATCTGTAACCTCAAATATGATTTTACTTGTCCCGATCAGGCCGCCCTGATCCTTTGCCTCTACTCTAACTTCATATTTTTTGTCTCTCTCATAATCTATTTGACCAGACACAGAAACGATACCTGTATTTTCATCAATACTGAAAATATCTTCTGCACTTCCTTTCATTTTAGACAAACTGTAAGTAATAATGCCATTTGAACCGCTATCAGCATCTGTCGCATTTACCGTTACAATAGTCGTGCCTTTGATGGTATTTTCTCTCACAGATGCTCTATACAGTGGCTGGTTAAACAACGGAATGTTGTCGTTTGCATCTAAAACAGTAACGTCTATATTTACTGTACCAGATCTCTGCGGTGTTCCTCCGTCAACTGCAATCAACTTTAAAGACAGATGACCACGTTGTTCGCGGTCTAGAGGCTTCTGCAGCACCATTTCAACCTGTTTACTTCCGTCTGGGTTTGTTTGTTTTTTCAGTATGAAATTGTCGTTTTGTGACAAAAGATAATCTTGCAATCCGTTTTGCCCTACATCTTGATCCTCTGCACTTTGCAGAGGGAATTGCACTCCAACTGCAGCAGATTCACTAATTTCGAAACGGATGGGCTTAGCATTTGGGAAGACAGGAGAATGGTCATTGATATCCAAAACCTCAACAGTAACCCTGTGCAACTCGATTGGATTTTCTAAAATAATTTCAAAACTAAAGCTGCAAGGCGATATGTCTCCACAAAGCTGCTCTCTGTCTATTCTCTCATTCACGACTAGAATCCCTTTGTCTATCTTCAGCTCGGTGTACTGGATGTCTGCTCCGCTCACGATACGGGCTCGCCCAGAACGAAGCCTTTTCAGATCTAAACCAAGATCCTGCGCCACATTACCAATAACAGATGCTTTCTTCATCTCCTCGGGTATTGAATACCTTATCTGACCACCTACCGTGTTCACCATACAGAGAATAATCATTAGCAGCTTTATATTCCGCTGTAGTCCGTAAAACAAGCGCCATCTTTGGTAAACGACAAAGCTTAAATGTTTTCCATGTTCCATTATGGGAATAAAAATAAAAAGAAGCGTGGACTGAATCCAGTTGTTACAAGACTAAATTTTGTCCGGGTTTGTTAATCACCTGGTTGCATCCAAAACTATAATTTGACCTTTACATACAACACAGAGAGAGCGTGTTTTCTCTTACGTGCCCTACACAACGATTAACCATAAAGAGCCTGCCTCATTGCACACTGGATGTGGGAGGACTGAATGACTACATAACACATAAAAATATTTTGCTAACCAACAGCGTCCCTTAGAGTCTGAAAAGTGAAATTTCACAGGGCAAAAGACTGTTGTGCAAACTTGCGTTGAACACACCACTATTTTCTGTGGAATATATATTTCATTAACTTAAAAAAAAAAAAATGCACACTGGAAATTCCAACATGTCGACACTCTCTATATTTATGGAAAATTACAGCCAATATTACAGAACACTTTGTTTGTATTTGAACGTGTGTTTATGGGGATAGTGTATGTGTTAACTAGACCCAATATTCATGTTACATGTCATGTCATGTCAAGTGAGTTTCACCTGACCTTTCTATAAATTTTAAATGTCCATATTCTTGTCTTAACTTTCCTTTTGCATTCTCACTTCATCTCAAAAGGACCTGTGCCCACGATACCTTTAACATCAGATTTCATTAAATATATGCACTTTAGACTTTCAGAGTGAAGTCATTAAGGACAATCTTGCAAATGATGTAGACAGAGGTGCGGTCCATGGTACTGAAAGCATCATAACGTGAACCCGATTTCATCTGTGCAACAAAAACAAACAAAAAACATAAATATGAGACAGGATGCGTGTACAATGCTAAGAAACATAACTCACCTCTAGAGGAGAGTCTGGTTCATCCAGGATGCTCTTTTCACTCTGTATCCTTTGCATCGTCCCTGTTGAACTGGGGTCCATTATCAGCACGTTCTGACTACCAGCTCTGCCAAACTTACAGTCACTCTTTCTGGAGTCAGTCGTCCTGCACACCTCGTAGTTGTACACGTGTGGGAGAGTCCCTGTCCCCAACGTGTCGGAGTAACGTGGTGGATAATATGGAATCACTGGCAGATTGGAGTGATACAGGATGCGAGACTGTCTCCATCTGTAGATTTTCACTGATATAATGACCACCACACATGTGATGAAGAGGAAGGAAACTACAGCCAAAGCCAGCACTAAGTAAAAAGTCAGGTTCTCATTGTACTCCTTGTCGTGTGTAAAGTCAGTGAACTCAGACAGCACTTCAGGAAAGCTGTCCGCCACCGCCACGTTTACAATGACTGTAGCTGAACGAGAGGGCTGTCCGTTGTCCTCCACTATAACCGTCAGTCTTTGTTTGACTGCATCTTTATCAGTGACTTGGCGGATAGTTCTTACTTCTCCATTCTGTAAGCCCACCTCAAACAGCGCCCTGTCTGTGGCTTTCTGCAGTTTGTAGGAGAGCCAGGCATTCTGTCCAGAGTCCACATCAACAGCCACCACTTTAGTGACCAGATAGCCCACATCTGCTGAACGAGGCACCATTTCAGCCACCAGAGAGCCACCGGTCTGGACTGGGTACAGAACCTGAGGGGCGTTGTCGTTCTGGTCCTGGATCATTATTTTCACAGTCACATTACTACTGAGTGGAGGGGAGCCTCCATCCTGAGCTTTGACCACAAGGTGAAGCTGTTTAATTTGTTCATAATCAAACGAACGAATCGCAGAAAGAACTCCGGTTTCAGCATTTAAGGACACATACGTAGAAACTGGACTACCACTGACCTCCGTGTCTTCTAGAATATATGATATTCTAGCATTTTGATTCCAGTCAGAGTCCAGCGCACTAATTGCAAATATGGAAGTTCCAGGTGAATTATTTTCTGTGATTTGTGCAGAATAGCTGCTCTTATCAAATAATGGAGCGTTATCATTTACATCAGAAATTTTAAGTTGTAATTTAGTTGAAGTAGAAAGAGGAGGAGTCCCAAAATCGGTGGCTGTTATTGTTATGTTATATTCTGAGACGGATTCTCTATCAAAATTTTCACTGGAGATCAGATTGTAATAATTTGTAAGAGAAGATTCTATTCTAAATGGCAGTTTGCCGTCCACAAAGCATTTTATTTGTCCATTCTTTTCAGAATCAGCATCTTTAACGTTCAAAATAGCTATTGTTGTTCCAGGTGGTGAATCCTCTGACACTGGGCTAGAAAATGACATAATGTTTATAACTGGAGCATTGTCATTGACATCAACTACCTCAAATATAACTTTGCTTGTACCTGTCAGGCCGCCCTTATCCTTTGCTTCTACTCTGAGCTCATGTTTTCTGTCCCTTTCGTAATCAATTTGGCCAGACACGGAAATCATACCGGTGTTTTCATCGATGCTGAAAATATCTGTCGCACTCCCTTTCATTTTAGACAAACTGTAAGTAATGAGTCCGTTCGAACCACTATCGGCGTCAGTGGCATTTACTGTAATAATACCTGTGCCTTTTATTGTGTTTTCCATCACAGATGATTTGTATACGGACTGGTTAAATGACGGAATGTTGTCGTTTGCATCTAAAACAGTAACATCTATATTTACTGTGCCAGATCTCTGCGGTGTTCCTCCGTCAACTGCGATCAGTTTTAATGACAGATGCGCTTGCAGCTCACGGTCTAAAGGCTTCTGAAGCACCATTTCAACATATTTACCTCCGTCCGGATTTGAGTGTTGCTTCAAAACGAAATTCACATTTGGTGACAAAATGTAATCTCGTAATCCGTTTTGTCCTACATCTAGATCTTCTGCGATTTGCAATGGAAACTGCGTTCCAACTGCAGCTGATTCACTAATTTCCAAAGTGATTGGCTTTTCTTTATTCGGGAAGACAGGAGCGTGGTCATTTATATCCAAAACCTCAACAGTAATCCTGTGCAACTCCATTGGATTTTCTAAAATCATCTCAAAACTAAAGCTGCACGGTGATATGTCTTCACAAAGCTGCTCTCGGTCTATTCTTTCATTCACGACCAGAATCCCTTTGTCTGCCTTCAGCTCGGCGTACTGGATGTTTTCTCCGGTCACGATACGGGCTCGCCCAGAACGGAGCCGTCTGAGATCCAAACCAAGATCCTGTGCCACATTTCCAATAACAGAACCTGTCTTCATCTCTTCGGGTATTGAATAGCGAATCTGACCACCTACCATGTTCACCAAATAAAACAGAAAAATGACCAGTCCTAATTCCCGTAGCGTTCTGTGAAAAAAATCCCGTCTTGAACACATCCATATCAAGATTTTACTTCCCATCATGAAAAAAAAAATCGAGCAAGGAGGACAGAATTCAACTACAACCACAAGAATACTCCCTTTGCTATTGTACTTTTTGTTGCATCTAAAAAGGTTGAATTATAGCGAGTGACAAACACTTCTACCTCGCTTGCCTTAAACCTCGATAAACATGGAGGCTCTGCTTCTCTGCATCATTCAGGGATGATAAAAATGACGACACAACACGGAAAATGTTTCACTGACCAACAGCGTCCCTTAGAGTCTAAAAGGTGAAAGTAAAATATAGTCCAGAAAAAAAGACAATAAAAGCAGACGGTTCCAGCGATCACAATTGCGTCAATGGAAAAAAAAACCAAAAAAACAATTACGATTTATAAGGTATAATCATCGTATCATCATGATCATCATGATCATGATCATCATCATCACCATCGTCTAGTGAATGATCAAGAATCGGATTGTATTGAGATATTATTATTGAAGAAGTATAGGATTTTCTTCAATGTATCAAATTAATAAGCATCTTAATTTCTGAGACAATAAAAAAAAATGTAAAACTTAAGCAAAAAAAAAACACACCAAGAATCCAGACCATCATCTGGGATGGCTGAGATATGGAGCCATCCTTTAAAAAATGTCCAGAATTCCATTGTCTTGGAATTCTCTATATAGACACTATGAATATCATTTTTCTCCTTAATTTTTCTTTATGTTTTTTGCTACATGTTTATTCCACTGTACAGGTAGCCAGTACTTTTGTAGAAGTAATTGTATACTAGCTATAAAAGTAACCCTCACCTTGACAACAAATGGGACGGTGATTGGCGGAAAAGACACATGACACAAAAGGATAATTCTTTTAACTAACCTCTAGAGGAGAGTCTGGTTCATCCAGGATGTTCTTTTCACTCTGTATCCTCTGCATCGTCCCTGTTGAACTGGGGTCCATTATCAGCACGTTCTGACTACCAGCTCTGCCAAACTTACAGTCACTCTTTCTGGAGTCAGTCGTCCTGCACACCTCGTAGTTGTACACGTGTGGGAGAGTCCCTGTCCCCAAAGTGTCTGAGTAACGTGGTGGATAATATGGAATCACTGGCAGATTGGAGTGATACAGGATACGAGACTGTCTCCATCTGTAGATTTTCACTGATATAATGACCACCACACACGTGATGAATAAAAAGGAAACTACAGCCAAAGCCAACACCAAGTAAAAAGTCAGGTTCTCATTGTACTCCTTGTCGTGTGTAAAGTCAGTGAACTCAGACAGCACTTCAGGAAAGCTGTCCGCCACCGCCACGTTAACAATGACTGTAGCTGAACGAGAGGGCTGTCCGTTGTCCTCCACTATAACAGTCAGTCTTTGTTTGACTGCATCTTTATCAGTGACTTGGCGGATAGTTCTTACTTCTCCATTCTGTAAGCCCACCTCAAACAGCGCCCTGTCTGTGGCTTTCTGCAGTTTATAGGAGAGCCAGGCATTCTGTCCAGAGTCCACATCAACAGCCACCACTTTAGTGACCAGATAGCCCACATCTGCTGAACGAGGCACCATTTCAGCCACCAGAGAGCCACCGGTCTGGACTGGGTAGAGAACCTGAGGGGCGTTGTCGTTCTGGTCCTGGATCATTATTTTCACAGTCACATTACTACTGAGTGGAGGGGAGCCTCCATCCTGAGCTTTGACCACAAATGTCAATTCTTTGATCTGCTCATAATCATATGATCGAACTGCACGAATATCTCCGTTTTCTGCATTAACTGAAACATATTCAGAGATTGGAGATCCACTGACATCACTGTTTTCTAAAATATAGGATACACGTGCGTTCTGGTTCTCATCGGAGTCTTTAGCATTAACACTCAGTACAGAAACGCCTGGAGAGTTATTCTCTGTAATGAAGGCACTGAACAACGCTCGTGGAAACACTGGAGGATTATCATTGACATCAGAGATTTTCAGATTAAAGATTTTTTTAACTGAAAGTGGAGGTTTTCCTGAGTCAGTGACAACAACAGTAATGTTATATTCAGACAGACTTTCACGATCCAGTGCTGCATTGGTTATCAGTGCGTAATAATTCCTCACATTAGATTTAATTTCAACAGGAACACTACCTTCTACCGTGCACCTTACTTGTCCATTTTCACCAGAATCCACATCTTTCACATTAATGATACCGATGGTGGTGCCAGCAGGGGAGTCTTCAGACACAGGACTAGTGAATGACATCACATTAATGACCGGTGCATTGTCATTGACATCAATAATCTCTATCTCAACCTTGCTGGAATCTGTCAATCCACCCTGATCTTTAGCTTCAACCCAGAATTCAATTTTCTTTTCTTTTTCAAAATCGATTTCTTTTGCCACATATATGCTTCCTGTATTCTCGTTTATGTCGAACAAGTCAGATATCCCTGCTTTTGATTTCGAAAAGGAATATGTTACTTGGCCGTTTGTGCCACTATCTATGTCACTAGCGTTCACAGTAATAATGAGAGTGCCTTTCGACGCATTTTCGATCACCGTCGCTTTATAAACTGTCTGATTGAACACAGGAGCATTATCATTGGCATCTAAAATATTTATATTAATATTTACTGTACCAGACCTCTGTGGATTTCCTCCATCCACAGCCAGCAGTTTTAGAGAGAGCCGCGGCTGCTTTTCTCTGTCTAAAGGTTTTTGAAGCACCATTTCAGTATGTTTACTACCGTCTGGATTAGCGTTTTGTTTCAATATAAAGTTATCATTAGGAGTTAAAATGTAATTCTGAAGACCGTTTTCACCAACATCGGCATCATCCGCACTTTCTAAAACAAAACGTGATCCAAGTGTAGCTAATTCACTTATTTCAAATTCCAAATGACTATTTTGGAAAGTCGGGGCGTTGTCGTTTACATCCAATACTTCTATAGTCACAGGGTGTAACTCCATCGGTTTTTCCAACAGGATCTCAAAGGTAAAGCTACACGGTGTTACATCTCCGCAAAGCTGCTCTCGGTCTATTCTCTCGTTCACAACCAGAATCCCTTTGTCTGTCTTCAGCTCGGCGTACTGGATGTTTTCTCCGGTTACGATACGTGCGCGTCCAGAACGAAGCCTTTTCAGATCCAAACCAAGATCCTGCGCAACGTTACCAATAAGAGATCCTTTCTTCATCTCCTCTGGAACTGAATACCGGATCTGTGCCTCAGCTTGCATGACGAGAAAGATCAGAAAAATAATCACAGATACAGTTCGTGGCAATCGCCCATACACTCGCCATTTTGCTCCTCTGTCTCCGTGATATCCTTTGTATTCCATGAAAAAATGTGAACGTCAAACTCACTAAACAACGACAGATTTCAACTCAGCAATTAAAATACATGCCAGTCAGATCAGTTAAAAATGCGGTAAATATCCACAGCATGTTTAAAATCTCTTAACCTATGCTCAAACGAAAAGAAAATCCCCTCCTCTTACCAAACGCAGTGTGATGGGAGGGAACAGCGATGGATCATGAAGCAGCAAGAATTGAGATACATGACAACAGCGTCACTAAGAGGCCAAAACCTGAAACACTAAGAATCCCACAGATCGCCCATAAAACTCAAAGGTGAGGCCGTATTACAATAAATAATTTTAATATATTTTGTTAGTTATATACCACAAGAAAAAAACGTCTGCTGAATACAGGCTCAGCATGTTGTTCCTGGTAATATCAGAAGTGGATTGAATATTACGATTATACTTGGTAAAGGGCTCATTAAAAGAAACTGACATGTTGTATTACTAGGGCGACTGCTACACCTTTATGTTGTTGTTGTTGTTGTTGTTATTATTATTATTATTATTATTATTATTATTATTATTTCATGAGAAGGGATTGATACAAATTGACTTCCATTACAAACTTCATTCATCTGCATATTTAACGTATCAGCGCTTCAGCACCATGGATAGCGAAAGAGCTGACGGTCATATCTAAACAGGGTCCTTTCTATTACATATATCACAATTATTTTAAATAAATAAAATTAATAAAGGCATACATAAAGGAACAGCATTATATTATTATGTTGACCTATGTTTTAATCCGAAGTACAATGTGTTATTAAATAATATTCTGAGTGACGAGTTCTTTACATGAATTATATATAAGTGCAACTCTTTCATTAAGGAGCCTACATCGAGAAATACGGTCTCTAAAGCAAGTGTAAAAAATGTTATATCTGAGGATACTAAGTGACATTCTTTAAATGGTGCTGAAAATAACGCTGTTAAGTAACAGGGGTTTTAATATGTGCAACTAAGTGAATAAACAACACAAATACTGTGCATAAAACCGCGAACATAAACTCACCTCTAGAGGAGAGTCTGGTTCGTCCAGGATGCTCTTTTCACTCTGTATCCTCTGCATCGTCCCTGTTGAACTGGGGTCCATTATCAGCACGTTCTGACTACCAGCTCTGCCAAACTTACAGTCACTCTTTCTGGAGTCAGTCGTCCTGCACACCTCGTAGTTGTACACGTGTGGGAGAGTCCCTGTCCCCAAAGTGTCGGAGTAACGTGGTGGATAATATGGAATCACTGGCAGATTGGAGTGATACAGGATGCGAGACTGTCTCCATCTGTAGATTTTCACTGATATAATGACCACCACACACGTGATGAAGAGGAAGGAAACTACAGCCAAAGCCAACACTAAGTAAAAAGTCAGGTTCTCATTGTACTCCTTGTCGTGTGTAAAGTCAGTGAACTCAGACAGCACTTCAGGAAAGCTGTCCGCCACCGCCACGTTAACAATGACTGTAGCTGAACGAGAGGGCTGTCCGTTGTCCTCCACTATAACAGTCAGTCTTTGTTTGACTGCATCTTTATCAGTGACTTGGCGGATAGTTCTTACTTCTCCATTCTGTAAGCCCACCTCAAACAGCGCCCTGTCTGTGGCTTTCTGCAGTTTATAGGAGAGCCAGGCATTCTGTCCAGAGTCCACATCAACAGCCACCACTTTAGTGACCAGATAGCCCACATCTGCTGAACGAGGCACCATTTCAGCCACCAGAGAGCCACCAGTCTGGACTGGGTACAGAACCTGAGGGGCGTTATCGTTCTGGTCCTGGATTATTATTTTCACAGTCACATTACTACTGAGTGGAGGGGAGCCTCCATCCTGAGCTTTGACAACAAATGTCAATTCTTTGATCTGCTCATAATCATATGATCGAATTGCACGAATATCTCCGTTTTCAGCATTAACTGAAACATATTCAGAGATTGGAGATCCACTGATATCACTGTTTTCTAAAATATAGGATACACGTGCGTTCTGGTTCTCATCGGAGTCTTTAGCATTAACACTTAGTACAGAAACGCCTGGAGAGTTATTCTCTGTAATGAAGGCACTGAACAACGCTCGTGGAAACGCGGGAGGATTATCATTTACATCAGAGATTTTCAGATTAAATGTTCTTTTAACTGAAAGTGGAGGTTTGCCTGCGTCAGTTGCAATAACGGTGATGTTATATTCAGACAGACTTTCACGATCCAGTGCTGCATTGGTTATCAGTGCGTAATAATTCCTCACATTAGATTTAATTTCAACAGGAACACTACCTTCCACCGTGCACCTTACTTGTCCATTTTCACCAGAATCCAGATCTTTCACATTAATGATACCGATGGTGGTGCCAGCGGGGGAGTCTTCAGACACAGGACTAGTGAATGACATCACATTAATGGCCGGTGCATTGTCATTGACGTCAATAATCTCTATCTCAACTTTGCTGGAATCTGTCAATCCACCCTGATCTTTAGCTTCAACCCTGAACTCAATTTTTTTGTCCTTCTCAAAATCGATCCCTTTTGCTACAAATATGCTTCCTGTATTCTCATTTATGTCGAACATATCAGATATACCTGCTTTTAATTTTGAGAAGGAATATGTTACTTGGCCGTTTGTGCCACTATCTATGTCGCTAGCGTTCACAGTAATAATGAGAGTGCCTTTTGACGCATTTTCAGACACAGCGGCTTTATACACGGACTGATTGAACACAGGAGCATTATCATTGGCGTCTAAGATATTTATATTAATATTTACTGTACCAGATCTCTGTGGATTTCCTCCGTCCACAGCCAACAGTTTTAGAGAGAGGCGCGGCTGCTTTTCTCTGTCTAAAGGTTTTTGAAGCACCATTTCAGTATGTTTACTACCGTCTGGATTAACATGTTGTTTCAATACAAAGTTATCGTTTGGAGTCAATATGTAATTTTGCAGACCGTTTTCACCAACATCGGCATCATCCGCACTTTCTAAATCAAAACGAGATCCAAGTGTAACAGATTCACTTATTTCAAATTCCAAATGACTATTTTGGAAAGTCGGGGCGTTGTCGTTTACATCCAACACTTCTATAGTCACAGGGTGTAACTCCATCGGTTTTTCCAACAGGATCTCGAAGGTAAAGCTACACGGTGTTACATCTCCGCAAAGCTGCTCTCGGTCTATTCTCTCGTTCACAACCAAAATCCCTTTGTCTGTCTTCAGTTCGGCGTACTGGATGCTTTCTCCGGTCACAATACGTGCGCGTCCAGAACGAAGCCTTTTCAGATCCAAACCAAGATCCTGCGCAACGTTACCAATAAGAGATCCTTTCTTCATCTCCTCTGGAACTGAATACCGGATCTGTGCCTCAGCTTGCATTACGAGAAAGACCAGAAAAATAATCACAGATACAGCTTGTGGCAATCGCCCAAACACTCGCCATTTTACTCCGCTTTCTCGGTGATATCCTTTATATTCCATCAAAAGATGTGAACGTCAAACTCACTAAAAAACAGAAGGTTACAACTCAGCTATTAAAATGTATGTCAGTTAAAAAATGCGGTAAATATCCACAGCATGTTTAAAATCTCTGAACCTATGCTCAAACGAAAAGCAAATCCGCTCCTCTTATCATACGCAGTGTAATGGGAGGGAACAGCAATGGATCATGAAGCAGCAAGAATTGAGATACATGACAACAGCGTCACTAAGAGGCCAAAACCTGAAACACTAAGAATCCCACACATAGTCCACAAAACTCAAAGTTGGGGCCGTATTACAATGAAAATTTTAATACATTTTACTAGTTATATCTCACCAGAAAAACAGTCAGCTGAATTCTGGATCAGCATGTCGTACCTGGTAATATCAGACATGGATTGGATATTACAATTATACTTGGACAAGCACTCATTAAAAGTATGAAACTGACATGTTGTACTGCTAGGGTGATGCCTCCAGCTTTATTATATTATTATTATTATTATTATTATTATTATTATTATTATTATTATTATTATTATCATCATTATTATTATTATTATTTCATGAGAGGGATTGCTACAAATCAACTTCTACCACGAATATCATTAATCTATATGTTCCACAAATCAGCACTTCAGAACCCTGGATAGAGAAAGAGCTGATGGTCATATCTAAACAAGGTCCTCTCTTTTACAACCATCACAATTATTTTAAATAAATAAAATAAAATTAATAAATGCATACATAAAGAAACAGCAGTATATTATAATGTTGCTTGATGTTTTGATCCGAAGTACAATATATTACTAAATTATACGCGAAATAACAAGTATTTTACATGAACTATGTATAAGTGCAACTTTTTCATTAAGGAGCATATACCGAGATAAATGGTCTCTAAAGCAAGTGCAAAAAATGGGATATCTGAGAATACTGAGTGATTTTCTGTCAATGGTGCTGAAAATAACGCTGTTAAGTAAGAGTGGTTCGAATATGTGCAACGAAGAGAATAAACAACACAAATACTGTGCATAAAATTGCTAACATAAACTCACCTCTAGAGGAGAGTCTGGTTCATCCAGGATGCTCTTTTCACTCTGTATCCTCTGCATCGTCCCTGTTGAACTGGGGTCCATTATCAGCACGTTCTGACTACCAGCTCTGCCAAACTTACAGTCACTCTTTCTGGAGTCAGTCGTCCTGCACACCTCGTAGTTGTACACGTGTGGGAGAGTCCCTGTCCCCAAAGTGTCGGAGTAACGTGGTGGATAATATGGAATCACTGGCAGATTGGAGTGATACAGGATGCGAGACTGTCTCCATCTGTAGATTTTCACTGATATAATGACCACCACACACGTGATGAAGAGGAAGGAAACTACAGCCAAAGCCAACACTAAGTAAAAAGTCAGGTTCTCATTGTACTCCTTGTCGTGTGTAAAGTCAGTGAACTCAGACAGCACTTCAGGAAAGCTGTCCGCCACCGCCACGTTAACAATGACTGTAGCTGAACGAGAGGGCTGTCCGTTGTCCTCCACTATAACAGTCAGTCTTTGTTTGACTGCATCTTTATCAGTGACTTGGCGGATAGTTCTGACTTCTCCATTCTGTAAGCCCACCTCAAACAGCGCCCTGTCTGTGGCTTTCTGCAGTTTATAGGAGAGCCAGGCATTCTGTCCAGAGTCCACATCAACAGCCACCACTTTAGTGACCAGATAGCCCACATCTGCTGAACGAGGCACCATTTCAGCCACCAGAGAGCCACCAGTCTGGACTGGGTACAGAACCTGAGGGGCGTTGTCGTTCTGGTCCTGGATCATTATTTTCACAGTCACATTACTACTGAGTGGAGGGGAGCCTCCATCCTGAGCTTTGACAACAAATGTCAATTCTTTGATCTGCTCATAATCATATGATCGAACTGCACGAATATCTCCGTTTTCTGCATTAACAGACACATATTCAGAGATTGGAGATCCGCTGACATCACTGTTTTCTAAAATATAGGATACACGTGCGTTCTGGTTCTCATCGGAGTCTTTAGCATTAACACTCAGTACAGAAACGCCTGGAGAGTTATTCTCTGTAATGAAGGCACTGAACAACGCTCGTGGAAACACTGGAGGATTATCATTTATATCAGAGATTTTCAGATTAAATGTTTTTTTAACTGAAAGTGGAGGTTTTCCTGCGTCAGTTGCAATAACAGTGATGTTATATTCAGACAGACTTTCACGATCCAGTGCTGCATTGGTTATCAGTGCGTAATAATTTCTCACATTAGATTTAATTTCAACAGGAACACTACCTTCCACCGTGCACCTTACTTGTCCATTTTCACCAGAATCCAGATCTTTCACATTTATGATACCGATGGTGGTGCCAGCGGGGGAGTCTTCAGACACAGGACTAGAGAATGACATCACATTAATGACCGGTGCATTGTCATTGACATCAATAATCTCTATCTCAACTTTGCTGGAATCTGTCAGTCCACCCTGATCTTTAGCTTCAACCCTGAACTCAATTTTTTTGTCCTTTTCAAAATCAATTTCTTTTGCTACAAATATGCTTCCTGTATTCTCGTTGATATCGAACATATCAGATATACCTGCTTTTGATTTTGAGAAGGAATATGTTACTTGGCCGTTTGTGCCACTATCTATGTCACTTGCGTTCACAGAGACAATGTACGTGCCTTTTGAAGCATTTTCAGACACAGCGGCCTTATAAACTGACTGATTGAACACAGGAGCATTATCATTGGCGTCTAAAACATTTATGTTAATATTTACTGTACCAGATCTCTGCGGATTCCCTCCGTCCACAGCCAACAATTTTAGAGACAGACGTGCCTGCTTTTCTCTGTCTAAAGGTTTTTGAAGCACCATTTCAGTATGTTTACTTCCGTCTGGATTAACATGTTGTTTCAATACAAAGTTATCGTTTGGAGTCAAGATGTAATTTTGCAGACCGTTTTCACCGACATCGGCATCATTCGCATTCTCTAAATCAAAACGTGATCCAAGTGTAGCTAATTCACTTATTTCAAATTCTACGTGACTATTTTGGAAAATCGGGGCGTTGTCGTTTACATCCAACACTTCTATAGTCACAGGGTGTAACTCCATCGGTTTTTCCAACAGGATCTCAAAGGTAAAGCTACACGGTGTTACATCTCCACAAAGCTGCTCTCGGTCTATTCTCTCGTTCACAACCAGAATCCCTTTGTCTGTCTTCAGCTCGGCGTACTGGATGTTTTCTCCGGTCACGATACGTGCGCGTCCAGAACGAAGCCTTTTCAGATCCAAACCAAGATCCTGCGCAACATTGCCAATAACAGATCCTTTCTTCATCTCTTCTGGAACCGAGTATCGGATTTGTGTGTCAGCTTGATCGAAAAACAATACTAGAAAAACGAAATGGAACATGGTCCGTGGCAGGCGCCCAAACAATCGCCATCTTACTCCTCTGTCTGTAATACGCGCTTTAAATGCCATCAGAAAATGTGTCGACCAGCGGAAATACAGAAACCTTTAACTCATAAATGAAAACACATGCATTTCATGCGGATGTAAGATGTCTCTTTTTTGTTTGTCGTCGTTCAGGGAAAGCTCGAATGAAAAGCAAATCCCCTCTTTCAAAATGTAGTGAGAGGGTAGGAACCAGCACTGGCATAATGAAGGAAGAACTCAAATATATACCAACAGCGTCACTAAGAGGCCAAAACCTGGAACACTCTCAACCTCACAACCAGATTCACCCTGGCTGATATGTATTTCGGGTACTGTATTTGTAAATTATGGTTATACAGGAGTCACGCAATGTTTAAAAGTGCACCCTCCTAATGTATTGTCTGGAAACATTAAATCTTTTCAACTCCTAACTTTAATTACAACTAATGAAAATATAATGTAAATCCCTGAAATATAGCTAAACGTAAGTGCAGGTACGTAATAGACCTAAGTCAGTCCTGCATTAGTTTTATCACTACGGTTATGATGATTAGATTGTTTTACTGGTATTGTTATGGTCGTTGTTTTAAGAACAGGGTTTCTTCAATGTTGACCTCACTCGGAGATTCACGCTTCAGCACCATGGAGAGCGAAAGACTTGAAAGGTCGTCTGTATAAAGTTATCTCTACTGTTACATCTGCGCCTCATTAAATCAGTGTCACAAGATTAAAAATGAACATTTTATCATAATTTCAGAAATGTTTGCTGATATTTTCACTTTACAATAACTTACCAGTGTTGACGTGTGAGATATCACTGATGACTGCTGTCCATTGTGAGGTGAGTCGGTCCCAACATCATCCACACTAACCAGACTTTGAGTCATTGGCTGCATATATTTGATGTCACTTTTTCTGGAGTCAGTCGTCCGGCACACCTCGTAGTTGTACACGTGTGGGAGAGTCCCTGTCCCCAAAGTGTCGGAGTAACGTGGTGGATAATATGGAATCACTGGGAGATTGGAGTGATACAGGATGCGAGACTGTCTCCATCTGTAGATTTTCACTGATATAATGACCACCACACACGTGATGAAGAGGAAGGAAACTACAGCCAAAGCCAACACTAAGTAAAAAGTCAGGTTCTCATTGTACTCCTTGTCGTGTGTAAAGTCAGTGAACTCAGACAGCACTTCAGGAAAGCTGTCCGCCACCGCCACGTTAACAATGACTGTAGCTGAACGAGAGGGCTGTCCGTTGTCCTCCACTATAACAGTCAGTCTTTGTTTGACTGCATCTTTATCAGTGACTTGGCGGATAGTTCTGACCTCTCCATTCTGTAAGCCCACCTCAAACAGCGCCCTGTCTGTGGCTTTCTGCAGTTTATAGGAGAGCCAGGCATTCTGTCCAGAGTCCACATCAACAGCCACCACTTTAGTGACCAGATAGCCCACATCTGCTGAACGAGGCACCATTTCAGCCACCAGAGAGCCACCAGTCTGGACTGGGTACAGAACCTGAGGAGGATTGTCGTTCTGGTCCTGCACATGCACAATTATTGTTGCGTTACTACTTAGAGGTGGAGAGCCTCCGTCTTGCGCTTTAACTCGTATTTTGTACTCTCTCACTTGTTCATAGTCAAGCGAACGCAACGACTCAATGATCCCAGTCTCTGCATTAATGGAGAAACATGTGCTGACTGGATTTCCATTAATGTCCTCTTCAATAAGGAGGTATGATATTCGGGCATTTTGACCCTGATCTGAATCAGATGCCTTGATTTGTAGAAGAGCGACACCAGGGGAGTTATTCTCCATCACCCGTGTGCTGTAAACACTTTGACTAAAAGCTGGTGCATTGTCATTAACGTCAGTGACGTCTAAAACGACAGTTTTACTACTTGATAAGGAGGGCAAGCCCTCATCCGTGGCAGTGAGAGTGATGTTGTACTGAGAGCGTTTTTCTCGATCAAGGTTTTCCTCTGTGACTAATGCATAATAGTTTCTGAGAGACGATTTGATTTTAAACGGGATATTTTCAATTATATTTAAATGAACCTGTCCATTTTTACCAGAATCTTTATCTTGGACACTAATCAACGCCACTACTGTGCCCGGAGTGGAATCCTCTGAAATTTTACCTGAATATGAAGCCATTGTAATAAATGGCGTATTATCGTTCACATCTGTTATCTCAATAATCAGTTTACTAACGCCCACTACACCCCATGGATCTCTAGCCTGAAGGTTTATTTCATAGTTTGGAAAAACCTCATAGTCCAGTTCCCCGGTGATCTTAACCTCTCCCGTATACGAATCAATTTGAAAAGGATAGGAGGATCCTTCCTCTAGGTGGGTGAAGGAATATGTCACATTACCATTGTAACCTTCGTCTGCGTCCACGGCACTCACTCTTGCCACAGTTGTACCCGGCAGCGCATTTTCTAGCACAGATACTTTGTATAAAGGGAGCGTAAACACCGGTGCATTATCATTGGCGTCCAGAACAGACACATTTATTTTCACTGTCCCAGATCTTTGCGGTTCTCCGCCATCGACAGCAGTTAGTATGAGTGTATGTTTGTTTTGTTTCTCGCGGTCTAAACCACTCTGAAGCATCATTTCAGCGTATTTACTCCCATCTGTCCGAGTGTGTTGTTTAAGGACAAAATAATCGTTTGCCTTTAAAGAGTAACTCTGCAACGAATTTATCCCTACGTCAGGATCAGATGCACTATCAAGCAAGAATACAGTCCCTGTGGGTGTGGATTCACTTATTTCTAAATTAATTTCCTTTTTGGGAAAAGAAGGAGAATGATCGTTAACGTCTTGTATTTCGATCGTAACGGAAAACAGCTCAAGTGGATCTTCGAGGACTATTTCTAGACTGAAGCTACACGGCGATTTTTTTGCGCATAATTTCTCTCTGTCAATTCTTTCATTAACAACGATATGCCCTTTGTTCTGATCAAGAGCGACATATTGGTTATTATCGTTTATAACAAGTCGAGCCCGACCAGAGACCAACCTTTTGACATCCAAGCCAAGGTCTTTTGCAACGTCTCCAACAAACAGCCCTTTTCTCATCTCCTCTGGTATAGAATAGCGAATTTGTCCGCTGGCAGCAGCAACAACGCAGAGCAGAAAAATGGAGACTCTCCAATCCAGTGATTTCCCTTTACTCCTCAGTGCATCCATTTCTGAACGTCCAACACAAACTATAGTTATCCGTAATGGGAGAGATGTCTCACAAAAGCCATACACGGTATATTGTACAGAAATATTTTGTTGTTCTAATTCATATATTTCCTACGTACAAAATAAATCCTTAGTGGATATAGGAGGGAGTAATACCATCCCGTTTTCTTCAACGAAGGGCGGTGACTTGGTTGCATTGATAAGACCGATGTTATACAAGATGTCTCCTTAGCCAACAGCACCACCACCAGTAACCAGGTAAAATAACTACAGAATCACTATGGTCCTCGGAATCTATGAGAATGTACTGCATCCCTTAACCTCTTAAGACCCAGCGAAAGGGTTTTCTGTCCATATTTGTGGACAAGAGTTTCACAACGTTATACAAAAAAAAAAAAGAAAGAAAGAAAGAAAGAAAAGAAAAGAAAACTATCCACCACAAAGGAAATTCTCTAAAAATTTTAAAACTGCATCTGAAAAAAAGTATTGTATCATGATCTTTCCAATATAGACACTTATTTAATAAAAAAACAAAAAAAAGCATTTACTTTGCTGACATTTCCTGGTTCTTAGAAGTTTAAGCCGGTGTATACAGTCAAGTGGTCACAGATGTTTAAATGGGGACTTTGTTTTACTATATTATTTTATGGTGTAGCGCATTGTATTGTATATTGTTTATTGTATCCACAAAGCAAAGGAAAATTTATCTTTGCAGATGTTTATATGTACAGTACAGACATTTAGAACAGACAGACAGACAGACAGATAGATAGATAGATAGATAGATAGATAGATAGATAGATGATAGATAGATAGATAGATAGATAGATAGATAGATGATAGATAGATAGATAGATAGATAGATAGATAGATAGATAGATAGATAGATAGATAGATAGATAGATAGATAGATAGATAGATAGATAGATAGATAGATAGATAGATAGATAGATAATCTCATCTCTCTTGATCTGACTGATACATGCAGTGACCTACTTTTGAGCAATGGAATTAATATCCAGGATGAAAGTGTAAGACTTTCCCCATTCCATAAACCACTCTCCCACACACCACTGATGACTGTAATGTTTTTCTTGCCAATGCACTTGAAACACGTTGACTGTAGAAATATTAATTTTTAATGAAGATAGACTGTGCCTTACATTCCTGTCCTGTCCATACACAGTATTGCCAGATACTGCCTCAGACCAGAATTCTCTGCACATCCTGACTCTGCGTTATTAGAGCTGTAGCACCTGGGATAATACATATCCATGTAATGTAAAGCATAAGGGAGAATACACAAAAAACAAGAGCACTGAATCTGACCAGGAAGCAGTTTAGCTGCATAGATGAGAAATTCTCAATGCTTCAGTCAGTTTGCCATTTAGGTAAAAAGCTGGTTAAGGTTTTTTAGTTAGGACAGTTTGTGTCCAGTGAGAATGGATGCAGATTAACAAAGATATAGTACATAAATCAGATTACACTGAATGGGGGGTATGTGTGTGGGGGGTTGTTTGTTTGTTTTACTTGATTGTGTTAGCTGTGTACAATTTTTGTAACAATGTGATACCAAAAGAACATTAAACTAACTGCAGTGCATGACATTATTAAAGATATATAATAAGATAAAATTAATAAGAATAAAATGTCTTACCTGTTGGGACAGATGTGCAGCCAAGGAATGCATCAAAAAAGAAAAGAAGAGGGAAAAAAACAGTCAGTACGGTTTTTGAAACACAACATTTTCTTTGCATTCAGATACTTTATACCCATAAAAATAAAATAAAATGAAATAAAATAAGTTTTATCTCAGAAATAATGTTTGTGTGTATGTGTAGGATATAAATATATATATATATATATATATATATATATATATATATATATATATATATATATACACATATATATATATATATATATATATATATATATATATATATATATATATATATATATATATATATACTGTACAGCTTCTTCAAGATTTTCCCAAATATTTTTTTTTAATAGAGCAAGGAATTTTCAACATAACATTTCTGAACATACTAGTTTTCTTTAGAAGGCACAATTTATTTTTATTTGCACACCAAAACAGAATTGTTTAAGAAAAACCTAAAATAACCAGGGACATTATTATTAGCCCCCTTAAAAAAAAAAAATCATTTATTAAGTCATTGCACAAACCACTTTTGTGCAATGATGTGCTTTAACTTCACAGGTGATGTTCTTATAAGTGATCAGGTAAATCAAGTTATTTCACTCAACATTTAAGTTAAAACATGGTATAAAAGCCTCAGTATGAGTGATTGAGTTGTCAGTTGAAAAAGCACCATGCTGAAAGCTAAATAAATCATTCTGGACTTGAGAAAAATAATTATTGATGCACACAAAGCAGAAGGATATACAAAGGCAAGTGTCAAGAACTGGAGTGAGAAGTATAATCCAGCAATTCAAAGACAGCCACACAGTACAGAACAAGCCTGGTAGAGGTAGGAAGCGAAAGATTTCAAAGACCCTGGAAAGAAAAGTCATGAGAGATGTGTCTTAAGACCCCAGATCAACTGCCAAGACACTGATGAATGACTTGGCCACATCAGGAATCATAGTCTCTAAGAAGACAGTCACTCGAAAAGCTGTAGTAAAAATGTGTTGCTCTGTGTAACTGTGCAGACAGACAGACAGACAGACAGACAGACAGACAGATAGACAGATAGATAGATAGATAGATAGATAGATAGATAGATAGATAGATAGATAGATAGATAGATAGATAGATAGATAGATAGATAGATAGATAGATAGATAGATAGATAGAATTATTTTATTACCATCCCTAACCCTATTGCTTGGATCTAACAAATTGTATTGTCATACACATGCACATCATGAATGGGGGGTAGTGCTATTCTTGAAATTTAAAAAAATAATAATAAGAAGAATACTGCTTCATACTTCACTGTTATACATTTTTAATAACACATATATCACAGAGTTCAAAATGTGCAACTCATTTCAATATTTCAACTGTATTACAAGTGAACTATATTATGTCTTGTATTATATTAAAATACAGGTGGCATATAGGCTACAGTGTGATGATTAGGGCTATATTAGAAATATATTCTTCCTGCACAATATAGCAAAATAAAAGTCACATCTACCCCACACATTCTTGTCTTTATCACAATCAACCTCTCTCACAAAAACTTACAAACACATTAGCATTTAATAGGTGACTCACTAACCACTGTATTGTGATTTGTGTTATTATGTTACTTTGACATTCCTTTGTAAAAGAAACAAACAAAGAAAGACAAAGTATTTTTATGTTATGTAAATATGAAATGATGTCATAACCTCAACAGTTACAGTCATTTCATAATTGTATATTCCTCAGTTATAGCTTCTTAAATAGCGGTTGAAAATTTCAAGAGTTGAATAATTTTTTAACACTGAAGAAATAAGCAACTGTGATCTCTTACTAATATGATTAAAATACACTCCTGTGCACTGGAAATAGAACATATAGAGCAGATTTATTTTCTCATCCCTCTACTGACATCTTCTGAACAAATGCAGGAAGTAAAAAAAACTATATAAATAAATATCACAAGATGATTGGACATGAATATTTAGCATTCTCATTAAAATTATGCAAAAAAAAAATCAAGAGCATACTAAGAAGGAGTTGCTCTAGAGGATAAGGTTGAATTTTCTTTTTCACATAGAAATTTGAATCATAACTGTTTTCTGTTATTTTAAAGCTTTTCTTTGTTAGAGAATGTAATGTACTGTATATTACAACCGGTGAGCAGCCAAACCAGTAGAAGTCAGCTGCTGCATAAATGTGTGCCTTTAGACAATTGAAGCTGCATTAGCCATTCAAATAATAATTATTATGACATTTATTTTCCTTTGCAACCTAGTTGATCTGAGTTGCCTCAGGTACCTATTATGATAACCATGTTGCTTCTTTTGCAACTGTTACACTTACACTCATTTTTTTGTGTGTGCAAAAATTGCAATAGGCCACTGGAAATGGAAGCAAAATATTGTCTTCAAGTTTATTTTTAATCATTCATACAGTGTATCCTGTCATTGTTCATTTCATGCAATGCATGGCTTTACCTAAATACTGATTACACAAAAAATAAAAATAAGAAAAAATCATTTTTTGAAACGTTACAAAGTACTATGAAAAATTGTCAGCAGTAAATATAGCATGTCAACATTGGCATATGGCTTCACAAAGTCACAAAGTGCATATATTTGTATTTAATAAATAAGAAAATGGGAGAAAAGGGGGATGTAAAATGACCAAGTACACCTGCAAGACAGTATGTGTCCCTGACTTGTATGGATCGCAAACAAAACAAGTTTGAAAGAGATTACCATAAACAATTATCAGTCAAAAATATTTTCACTCTGTAAAACATACACCGCACAAAACTGATGCATACATAGTACATAGTTATTGCTATTACTATATATAACTAAAAGTACATCATAAGTTAGACTAGTCATAGGATTATTAAGATACAGTTGAATGTTCAAACTCCGGTGGGGGACGGCGAAATGCATTCATGGAAAGTTTCAAGAACATGTTGTGCACATATTTATAAGACTGCAAAGTTATTTGTAAAAATAGGAACACATGAATAAATAAACACACAAAATATATATAATTTAAAAGCACACAAGTACAGGGCGTATTTTTGTAGGTTAAAACCATTTTGCCCATACAGTGAGATGGTCCAAATGTAAATCACAGCACAGAGATGTTTAAATAGACATTTCTCAAGTGAACACATAGCAGGGATGTGGTGCACCTGCCCTGACCTTCAGACTAGCTCTATCTGTACTAATGCGCCTTAGGGTGTTTTTTTGATAGGCTGCGCTTCTTTGCTTCAGCGTGTCAGTGTCTGTGTTTGAGCTGAAACGGAAATCGCCTCTCCACGACCCCGTGGTCAAAAAGGAATCAAACCGATCATCTTTCAGGAGGGTTCCGCAATGGCTGAAATCTGTGAAAGTAGAGGGGCAGTAGGGCGTGGGGAAAACGGGGAGATTGGTAGTGTTGGAACGGTAAACGTAACTACGTCGGCAGAGCTTGAAGTAAACTACTCCACTTATTAAAAGGATGAGGAGAGAGGAAACGGTTGATAATGCAATAATTAAGTAGAGCGTTAAGTCACCGCTATCTTCTGAATCATCTGCGAACTCAAATAGTTCGTTTAACACTGGCAGCCCGTCACCAATTACTATACTGACTGTACAAGTGGCAGACAGAGAATCAGGTCCATTGTCCGACACTATAATCACTAGGGTTTGTTTTGATTCATCACTATCCATGAATGTTCGCAAAGTTCTAATTTCACCTGAATGCTGACCTATACTGAACAGATTAGGCTGTGTGGCTTTCATTATTTTATAAGAAAGCCAAGCATTGTGACCTGAGTCGGCATCTACTGCTACCACCTTAGTAACCAGATAACCTCTAGGTGCTTCAAGAGGCACCATATCTTCAGCAATGAACCCAGTTGTTTGGACTGGATATAAGACAACAGGTGCATTGTCATTTTGGTCCTTGACAAAAACGTTTATTGTACAGGTAGAAGAAAGTGGAGGATCGCCTCCATCTTGAGCTGACACCCTAATCTGGAAGTGAACCGAGTTCTCATAATCAAATGGACGTGCTGTGAAGAGCTCCCCAGTCTCTGAGTTGATTGTAAGAAAAGAGAACTCCTCTGACTTGGTGTGCTTTGATATTTGATAACGTATTTTAGCATTAGATGCGGCGTCAGTATCTTGTGCTATCACTTTCATCACAAATGTGCCTACGGGTTGGTTTTCCAAGATGTTGGCAATGTAGTCGTTCTGCATAAAAGTGGGAGGGTTGTCATTAATATCATTCACAGCAACCTGTATCACTTTGACACTGGAGAGGGAGGGAGAGCCCCCATCAGTGGCGACAATTGAGATGTTATACTCCGGCTCAATTTCTCTGTCTAATATTCCATCAGTCATTAACATGAAGTAGTTTTTGACCTCTGATACAAGTTTAAAAGGAACATTGCCTGAGATTACACATGTGACCAGTCCACTGCTTCCAGTATCCAAGTCATAAACATAAATCAGAGCAACCATAGTCCCTGGTTTAGAGTCTTCAGCCACACTAGCAGATGCTGACTTTATTTCTATGACAGGTTTATTGTCATTGACGTCAATAATGTCAATAACAAGTTTACAGTGAGAGGCCTGACCACCTCCATCTTTGGCCTGGACATCCAGTTCGTGCGTGCTAGCATCTTCAAAGTCAATAACACCTGCCACCCGAACTTCTCCACTGTCGGGGTTAATTTCAAAAACCCCTCCCATCTTGTCTGACAGGTGACTGAAAGAGTATGTTATTTTCCCATAAACACCTTCATCCAAGTCTGTGGCATTCAGTGTGGCTATGACAGTCCCTATGGCCGAGTTCTCCGACACAGTGGCTTTGTAAACTCGTTGACTAAAAACTGGGACATTATCATTGGCGTCCAACACGCGGATGAAGATAGAAGCAGTTCCTGATCTGACTGGTTTTCCCCCGTCAATTGCATTGATTTTCAGCACGTGTTCAGCTTGTGCCTCCCGGTCCAAAACCTTTTTTAGAACTAGTTCTGGATATGCATTACCGTTTATGTGGCTGCTCATTTCCAGAGCAAAATGTTCATTTGGACTCAGTTTGTATTCCCGGATGGAGTTGGTACCCAGATCAGGATCGTGTGCGCTCTCTAATGGAAAACGTCTGCCAAGAACGGTAGACTCGACTAAATCTAGTTTTGTTTCTTCTGCAGCAAATACTGGGTTGTTGTCGTTTATATCTGCAATATCCAAAACTAGGCTGTATGCTTGAAGAGGATCTTCGAGTAAAAGCTGATACTGAAGGATGCAAACACTGGCTTGTGCACACAGCTCCTCTCGGTCTATCCGCTGGCTGATCAAAAGGTTACCCGACGTATTGTCCATTTCGCACAACTGCCTAGTGCCTTCTGCAACAACCCGGGCTCGACGAGCACCAAGGTCCGTCACTTTCAGTCCCAGATCCCGCGCAACATTCCCGATAACCGACCCCTGCTGCCTCTCCTCTGGAAGAACATAACGGACTTCTCCCAGCGAAGCGTTGAAAAGGAAACAAAACAGTAAAAAATGCAGTGTTGTTTTCGGTCGCTGGCCCATTATGAAACATGTTTTTAAAAAAAGATATACTGTCGACATGATAGTAAAATCCTCAACATGTACATCAGAATTTCGAGGTGAAAATCCTGCAGTATTTCACTGCTTCTCCTGCTCTGCAGCTGAGTTAATCATGCTCTATTAAAAGAAGCTGTCAGCTTAGATTCCTCTCTCTCTGGCCCCATTTCACCACTCGCTCTTTCTCTTTCTCTCTTTCTCTCTCTCTCTCTCTCTCCATCTCTCTCTCTCCTCTCTCTCTCTCTCTCTCTCTCTCTCTCTCTCTCTCCTGCTTTACTCATAGACGCATACAGAGGGAGCCAGACAGAGCGTTGGTCTGCATCTCCTTCTCTCTCTCTTTCTCTCTCTCTCTCAGTGCACACCAACGCATCCGCAAACGCATCTAAAGCCCTCGGCTCTAACCCAATACTCCAGTTCCACTGACACAGATAAGAAGAGACACGCCATAGAATCCTGAGTCAGACATTATAAAAGAGCGCCCTCAAAAGGCATAGAGAGAAAATACAACCGTAGTGAGTGTCCTGACACGTGTTAGGAATAAAACTGCACATCTTCAACTTAATATCATAAATTTTCCATAAAGAAAGGCAATATAAAACAACATTGACAAATGTAATGCAATAGTATATTAAGCATCTGCAACAACATATTTCTAAATTCAGATACAGTTTTTTTTTGTGGTATGATTATGCATAATACTTCTTAATTCCTAATGCCATTCTCACATGAACCTTTCCCCTCTGGCGGATACAATAGAGTATAACATACCAAACTAACACAAAACTAGAAAACTCATACCATCAAAACTTTGCAAACATTGAATTTGCACAGTAAAATAATATCTAATACCTGTCATACCTGGTACTCCACATATATTCATCTATTTACTTATGCACATTGAACCAACTCTTCAATCTTCTGGAAACAAAGCATCTCACAATGTTTTATGAAACATTACTGCCTAGATGTCCATGCATGGCTCTTGAATTTGTACATATCACCGTCACTGAGGATCCCTAACCTCTTAATTTTCCCAAAGTTTGTTCCCTTTGTTTCCTATAAAATTACAGTTTTGAGGTTGATTTCCTTATCTGGACTGAGAGTCTACGGACAGATTGTGAAGTAAAAGTGAGGTTAGTTCTGTTTTGGAACTGTTTCTGTTTTAAAAAGGAAGTTTATATGATCTGACGTAACACTTAAAATTACTTTTTCTTCATGAATCTTCATATATTATACCTACCCATCTACCTACCTACCTACCTATCTATCTATCTATCTATCTATCTATCTATCTATCTATCTATCTATCTATCTATCTATCTATCTATCTATCTATCTATCTATCTATCTATCTAGGGTAATTAATTGTGTATTAACTCCATTAAGTCAATATCACTAAAAAAAACAAACAAAAAAACAAAACAAAACATATGAAGACAGAATAACAAAGTTCTATACACAAATGAACACAAAATAAAACATCTGCTGAAAAAAAAAAAATCACTCATCCGCCACAAGAAACGTGAAAGCTAAAGGGATAACCAGCACAACACATAATATCTGGAGCACATGTTGTCACAGTCTGTACTGTACTCAGCATGCAATAACTGACTCCCACTGAAGTCTGTGACATCTGCCATTTTCTTGTGTTTCTTTTTCTTCTTTTCTCTAAATAACTGTGTAAACAACTTTCTTCTTTTTTTCATTTTAGAAGTTTCCTCAATATATGTGCATATATGTGATTTGTAAGATAATCATTATCATTTGGCAATATTGTATATATTACCAGTCATGCCAATAGTTTGTTGAACTGAAATGAAATTAAGAAAGAGAGAGAGAGAGAGAGAGAGAGAGGGACAAAGTACAATAATAGCAAGATGTATCAGAGATGAAAGATGTGTTAAATGTAAATAGTGCATACCTCAGGAGATCCATCAGAATCTCCACATGAACCGTCAAAGTTCATAGAACATTTCCTCAGAGTTTGATCAGCAGGCAGAGTGTTGTCATTGTAAGATGACACAAATTTAAAGTCACTGGTTCTGGATCCTGTTGTCATATAGGCGTCATAATTGTAAGTGCTGCGTAAAGTTCCTGTTCCATCAACATCTGCGTAATTAGGAGGAAGATAACCACTGGGAATTGCAACAGCTCCATCAAACAACAGTCTGGGCTTTCCCCTGTGACAAAACTTCACACCTAGGAGGATGATGATGAAGGTTAAGAAGAATGTTGACACAGATACCAGAGCGATTATCAGATAAGAGGTCAATTTTGAATTCTTCTCATCATAAGAAATGTCCTTCAATTCTGGAACCTCAGCCAAGTTATCAGAAATAAGTAAATACATGGCACAGGTGGCAGAGAGAGGAGGCTGTCCGTTATCTTTCACTGACACAATAAGGTTCTGTTTCATGTTGTCAGATTCAGAAATGTCCCGCTGTGTCCTGATCTCTCCACTGTGGAGTCCAATAGTAAAAAGGCCAGGATCAGTGGATTTGACTATTTGATAGGAGAGCCAGGCGTTCTGTCCGGAGTCCGCGTCCACAGCTATCACTTTGGACACCAGAGAGCCTCCATGGGCAGCTTTGGGGACCAGCTCAGTCATGAAGGAGTTTCCCTCCGGGGTGGGGTACAGTATCTGAGGAGAGTTGTCATTCACATCAGATACAAACACACTGACTGTCACGTTGCTGCTGAGCGGAGGAGAACCGTTATCTCTGGCCATCACGTGGACTTTAAAACTCTTAAACTGTTCATAGTCAAATGACCTCACAGTGTGGATCACTCCCGTGTCTCCATTCACAGACAGATAGGAGGACACCGGGGCACCGTTCACCTCACCAGGTAACAGAGAATAAATCACTGTACCGTTTTGTCTCCAGTCGGGGTCTCGAGCAGTAATGGAACATAAAGTGGAGCCAGGTTTGTTATTTTCAGTCACATATGCGCTGTAGGACTGCTCCTCAAACACAGGTGGGTTGTCATTGATGTCAGCCACAGATAACTGAACAGTTTTAGAGGAGGACAGAGGTGGAGAGCCCTCGTCAGTGGCAGTGATTGTAATGTTGTAATCAGACACTAGTTCACGGTCCAGTTGTTCTGTGGTCACCAGAGAATAGTAGTTTTTAATAGAAGGAATTAACTTAAAAGGGACACCTTGCTGAATGGAACAGCGGACCTGTCTGTTCCTTTCTGAGTCTCTATCCTGTACATTAATGATGCCCACCTCTGTACCAGGAGGGGTGTCTTCTGATATGGGACTAGACAGAGATTTTAAACTGATCACAGGAGAATTATCATTAATATCAGTGACAGAAATGACCACCTTCGCATATGACGATAAGCCTAATCCATCTTTAGCTTTAACTCGTATTTCAAATGATCTGGTAGTTTCATAGTCAACATTACTAGTTACTTTTATCTCCCCCACTTTTCGGTCAATAGAAAATAATTTCTTCACCTCATCAGTTACATGACCAAAGTCATAACTCACATCTCCATTGACTCCTTCATCTGCATCAGTTGCACTCACTGTGACCACTACAGTATCTAGAGGAGAGTTTTCAGGCAGACTGGCTTTATAAACGGACTGACTAAACACTGGGCTGTTATCATTAGCATCCAGTACATTGACATGTATGACCACTGTACCTGATCTCTGAGGAGAGCCACCATCTAGAGCTGTAAGCACCAAATTAATTTCCTGCTGTTTTTCTCGATCCAGCTCTTTATCCAGAACAAGCTCTACAGTGTTTCCATTAACGACCAAAACGAAATTCTCATTCTTTTTAAGACTATATTGCTGCACGGAATTTTGCCCAACATCAGCATCGTGCGCCTCCTCTATCACGAAACGAGCACCTCTGTCTGTGGATTCTCTTATTTCTAGATCTATCTTGTCATCATTAAACTGCGGCGAATTATCATTAATGTCTTGAATGTGTAGGCTAATGCGGTGGAGCTCCAGAGGATTCTCCAGCACAAGCTCTTGCTTCAGGATACACGAAGCCTTTTCTCCACAAAGCCCCTCTCGGTCAATCCTGTCGGCTACAGTCAGCTCTCCGTTTTCCACGTTCACGTCACAGTACCGGTTATCGGTGCCGTCGGTATCAATGCGGGCTTTCCTTTGGATCAATGCACTCATCTTCAGGCCAAGATCTTTGGCTATATTTCCTATAACCGATCCGCGTTTCATTTCTTCTGGAAAAGAATAGCTCATGTCTCCATGGGCGGCATGAAACCAAAAGAGGAGGACACAAATCCCGAACGTGTGAAATATTTCCTTCTTTGGATCCATCTTCAACGCGAGTATCTATTAGAATATAATACCGCCGTCCAAAAACACAACACAACACAGAAAACTAGCGGTAAAAGACTGATAGTTCTTGCAGTATCTACACATACGAGCTTAGGAATGTGCGTCAAATGCAAAAGAACAAGGAATTACAGCCTTTGAATGCTGGTGCACAGCGCCACCGTGAGTTAGGTTCAACTAAAATGCAATTTCAAAAAGTGTTATTGCACTACTAGTACTCTACACGATTTATCCATCGTGGTACAGACACTAAAACTACTCTGACGCACTGATTAATTTCAGAGCTGAAATTATTAAAGAATCAACAATTTAACATGATCAACAAGCAGATCAATGATTCCTAATGACACAAGTTTCAAACTACAGTGATATCAACATTGAAGACATCGACTATATAATACTGTGCATTCAAAAGCCACTGCATCAAAAAAAAATTGATCACATTTACAGTAAACATCTTGCCTTTTCATGAGATGACTGAATAGAAAAAAAAAGGAAAAAAAAAAAAAAAACAAATAATAATAATAATAATAATAATAATAATAATAATAATAATAATAATAATAATAATAATAATAATTATATTAAAAAAATATAAGTATGTGAAGTTAGAATAAGGATTATAAAATCTGACCCTCTCACCATCTGTTATTGTAATCTCAGTGCCCTGATGAGTCTTTTTACATTCTGGATGCAGTCAGGCTGAAACATCCAACCTCACCTGCTTATCTGTATGCCATGACTTTCACAGTAGAAATGGTCTTTTCATTATTTGATGATATACAGCTATTTTCAAGACAATGATAACCACGGTCTGGAGTCTGTGTGTCTCAAAGGTAAATGGATATACTTCAAAGTACTTGTCAATAATGTTCTGAGTATGAAAAGAAATAGTAGATTTTTTCTAAATGTAAAAAAAATGGCAGAAATATTCGGCTTAATTTGAAGAGAATTGTTAATATGTATAGAAAGATGCCATGGATGTATCATACAAGTACTTTGAAGATGAGTTAAAAACTGGCAAAAAAAAAAAAAAAAAAAAAGGAGAATCCCAGATAGGACTTGAATGCAACAAGAGCAAGGTGATGTATAAAACTTTTCAAGGTACTTTATAAAGAAAAATGATTGCTATATTCAGTCTCTTTGGAGAAGATGTCATATTGTTGAACACTTCATGCATTATACCAGACCTGTTAAACAGTACAGAACAAGATGTGGTATCAAATTTTAAGAAAGAAGTAAAACTGAAATTAACACACTTCCCTTACTTCTACCACCAGAAAGAGAAACAAGATACATTTTGTTTATGAATAGAGTATAAAAAAAAAAAAAAAAAAAAACAAAGCAAAACAAAACAAAACAAAACAAAGCCTCAACAATGATGCACAAGAATTAATACTCAGAACTGCACAATAAATCCAAGCAGCATACCCTATAGTAGTTAAGGCAAACCAAATCAGTACATTAAAACCTGTGTAATAGATGCTGCAAAAAAGTAAAATACTATCAGCATCTTCTAGGCAGAAATGAAAATCATGCTGTATTTTGATAATGAAAAGATAGATTCCTAATATTGTTCCAACGCGTCAATTTAGAAACACCAAATGACCCACAGTCAAAGACCTGACTTGGTCTTCACAGTAAAACCTTGGCCAGTCTGAAGGATCAAATACACAGTAAAGTAGAAACTGAAAACAAACAGCCACCATAATTTGTGCTATATTTTACAAAAAAAAAAATCAATGAACAAAACAAAACAAAACAAAACAACAGCTTCTAAAAAGTACAAATATGTACATTATAACTGCTGTATCTAAAACCACTGACATTATACATATTATATGTTCAAGGTCATCATGAGTGTTCTTTCAGGGATTTGCTCTTAGAAACTTGATGCCAACATAGAGCTTGGCTAAATCTATATTAAAGTATTTATTTTTAAAAAATCTTCAAATTATAGTTTGTATTAGAGGCCAAAGTTTTACAAGGAACGGTGCAATGATCTCCTTAAAATAAAATATTATATTGTGAAAAAACAAAGTTATGTTGACTAAATATTAATTATCAGAGAGCTGCAATTAAAAATGACTCCCTACTGTCTGGCTGTAAAATGTACTTGTCTGAAAAGCCAAAAATGATTTGGATTGAAAAAAAAGAGACAATCATCTGCCGAGCAAGACAATCAGAAATATGTTGTGATGGAATGTAATGCAACAAACATGTCAGTGTATTCATGTTTAATACAGCTATTACTGACAAGCCATAATAACTGCCCTAATATCAGGTATTGACTGTGTTATGATATGATGAAGAAGCAGTGTTTTATTCCCTGGACAGCATCTTTCGGATTCCCTCCCATCCGGCAGACTCAAGGTCAAAAGGTCAAGGAAAGAAAGACTGAAAAACAGCTTCTTCCCCAGGGTTGTACAAGCTTTGTTCAAGTCTGAGCTGTGACTGCACTCTGCACCAAGGTTATAATAGTTTTGGATTTTTGGTTTTAGTTTAGTTTTATTTAGTTTCGACTTTTTTTCCTCTAATTCAGTTAGTTTTAATTAGTTTTTAGAGCAGGTTTGCTAGTTTTTATTATTTTTTGTTTTCTTCTAAATGCTTAGTTTTAGTTTAGTTTTATTATTTTCATATCTTTGCGTCATATACAAAGAAATCCCATCCAGGACTCTGCTGCTTTCTCCCAACTTTAGTCTCCATTTTGCCAGGTAGAGTGGGGATGAGAAGCTGACTCTAAATGACAAGTGATGAGAAGTATGGAACGTGAAGTGACGTATGGTGCCGCCAGCTAAAATTGTTCAAACAGAATGAATCAATTTCATATGAATAAAACATTTACATAGACAAAAACTAAGGGAATTTGATCCATAATTTTTATATGTTTTAGTTAGTTTTGTAAGCACACAATACAGTGTCAGTTAGTTATTGTCTTTTTCTTTTAATTATAGTTTTTATTTATTTCAGTTAAAGAAAATGTTTTTTCAATTCCAGTTTTCATCTTTTCATTAGTTTTCATTAACGATAATAACGTTGCTCTGCACTTTTACACCTTCAGCTGAAGACATTCTGTCCTTTTCTGGGCACATTTCTGAATTTTCCTATTTTAACATGACTTATTTAGAATATTTATATTTTTATATTTTAAGTCTATTTTCAGATTGCTGTCAAACAAATTGTATTGTATAATCCTGTGCAATGACAATAAAGAATCTATCTATCAGATGGTCAAAAAACAATCACCAGAAGTAGATAAACTGATATTAGAACACACCGAGTGTAACTCAGGACAGTTCACTGAGGACATAAACTACAGTTTCCGGAATGATCATAGAGTTAGTTATGACAGAGCTGCTGTTTATTAGTGCAAACAAAAAGAAGAACACTGCACCTTCATGAAGACAGATGATAGGAGAGTCCACTGCACTTCAAAAACAGAAATTGTAACAAGGTGCAGATATTATTTTTAATTGCAGTGTGTGGACCATGCTGCAAAAATAGAAGACAATAAGATTCAGCAATAATTTTCACTGAGTAACTTTAGACAGTGGGTAGTACAGGTTGTTAGTGTAAAGCCTCCTTAAAGCCTTCATATCAATACCCAAATTTATGCAGACCAAACATCAACCAGCACACCTGCAATGTAAAATCAGACCAAATAAAGCTTCTAGCAGTAGCACAAGCTTGTATGAAAGACCACAAATAAATGCAGAGCAAGACACCAATAAGAAATCCGAATAGATAACATAAATGGCACAAATAAGCATGTAAATATGGCTTTAACAAACATTATTTAGCGCTTCATATAATGTATTTACAGTGTTTTTGGAAAATGAAATGCTGAGATGCAATAATATATGACCAAGAAAAAAAGCAGTTGGAAGGAATTCTGAAACCAGATAAAAAAAAAAAAAGATTAAAAAGTGTGAGACTTTGATGACTCATACCTCTGAACTTTCATCAAATTCCCCAAAGGCTTCAGAAAAGTCGGAGGGACTTTTCCTGAGTGTTTGGTCAGCTGGCAGAGTGTTGTCATTGTAGGATGTTACAAACTTAAAGTCACTGGTTCTTGATCCTGTTGTCAAATAGGCGTCATAATTGTAGGTGCTGCGTAAAGTTCCTGTTCCATCAACATCTGCGTAATTAGGAGGCAGATAACCACTGGGGATTGCAACTGCTCCATCAAACAACAGTCTAGGCTTACCCCTGCGACAAAACTTCACACCCAGTACTATGATGATGAAGGTGAGAAAAAATGTGGAGACCGACACCAGTGCAATGATAAGGTATGAGGTCAACTTGGAGTTGCTGTCAGTATAAGAAATGTCTTTCAGTTCTGGAACCTCAGCCAAGTTATCAGAAATAAGTAAATACATGGCACAGGTGGTAGAGAGAGGGGGCTGTCCGTTATCTTTCACTGACACAATAAGGTTCTGTTTCATGTTGTCAGATTCAGAAATGTCTCGCTGTGTCCTGATCTCTCCACTGTGGAGTCCAATAGTAAAAAGGCCAGGATCAGTGGATTTGACTATTTGATAGGAGAGCCAGGCGTTCTGTCCAGAGTCCGCGTCCACAGCTATCACTTTGGACACCAGAGAGCCTCCGTGGGCAGCTTTGGGGACCAGCTCAGTCATGAAGGAGTTTCCCTCTGGGGTGGGGTACAGTATCTGAGGAGAGTTGTCATTCACATCTGATACAAACACACTGACTGTCACGTTGCTGCTGAGCGGAGGAGAACCGTTATCTCTGGCCATCACGTGGACTTTAAAACTCCTGAACTGTTCATAGTCAAATGACCTCACAGCGTGGATCACTCCCGTGTCTCCATTCACAGACAGATAGGAGGACACCGGGGCACCGTTCACCTCACCAGGTAACAGAGAATAAATCACTGTACCGTTTTGTCTCCAATCGGGGTCTCGAGCAGTAACGGAACATAATGTGGAGCCAGGTTTGTTATTTTCAGTCACATATGCGCTGTAGGACTGCTCCTCAAACACAGGTGGGTTGTCATTGATGTCAGCTACAGATAACTGAACAGTTTTAGAGGAGGACAGAGGTGGAGAGCCCTCGTCAGTGGCAGTGATTGTAATGTTGTAATCAGACACTAGTTCACGGTCCAGTTTTTCTGTGGTCACCAGAGAATAGTAGTTTTTAATAGAAGGAACTAACTTAAAAGGGACACCTTGCTGAATGGAACAGCGGACCTGTCTGTTCCTTTCTGAGTCTCTATCCTGTACATTAATGATGCCCACCTCTGTACCAGGAGGGGTGTCTTCTGATATGGGACTAGACAGAGATTTTAAACTGATCACAGGGGAATTGTCATTAACATCAGTGACAGATATTATTAATGTGGCATATGATGATAAGCCTAATCCATCTTTTGCTTTAACTCGTATTTCAAATGATGCGGTAGTTTCATAGTCAACATTTCCAACTACACGTATTTCACCAGTTTTAGGGTTAATACTGAATAGTTGCTTCACCTCATCAGTTACATGACCAAAGTCATAACTCACATCTCCATTGACTCCTTCATCTGCATCAGTTGCACTCACTGTGACCACTACAGTATCTAGAGGAGAGTTTTCAGGCAGACTGGCTTTATAAACGGACTGACTAAACACTGGGGCGTTATCATTTGTGTCGAGCACGTTAACGTGTATGACCACTGTACCTGATCTCTGAGGAGAGCCACCATCTAGAGCTGTAAGCACCAAATTAATTTCCTGCTGTTTTTCTCGATCAAGCTCTTTATCAAGAACAAGCTCTACAGTGTTTCCATTAACGACCAAAACGAAATTATCATTCTTTTTAAGACTATATTGCTGCACGGAATTTTGTCCTACATCTGCATCGCGCGCCTCCTCTATCACGAAACGAGCACCTCTGTCTGTGGATTCTTGAGTTTCTAGATCAATCTTCTCATCATTAAACTGCGGCGAATTATCATTAATGTCTTGAATGTGTAGGCTAATGCGGTGGAGCTCCAGAGGATTCTCCAGCACAAGCTCTTGTTTCAGGATACACGAAGCCTTTTTAGCACAAAGCCCCTCTCGGTCAATCCTGTCGGAAACAATCAGCTCTCCGTTCCTCAGGTTTATGTCACAGTACCGGTGGTCGGTGCCGTCGGTGTCGATGCGGGCTTTCCTGTGGCTCAAAACGCCCGTTTCCAGCCCGAGGTCCTTGGCTATATTTCCAATAACCGATCCTGGTTTCATCTCCTCTGGAAACGAATAGCTAATGTCTCCATAGGCGGTATGAAACCAAAAGAGGAATAAATGAAACCAATGCGACTTAATCCCGTTTATTTTAGATCCCATTGTAACGGATGGATTTCCAACCCGTTGCAGAAGTGACGCTATAAACGTTCTCAGTAACACGAAGTGGTGCAATTCAGCGATATTCTGTGTGTATCTAAACAACCGAGGAGGACTACAGGAGCGTCTGTCCACAAAGAAGACATAAGTCTGTAAAAGGCTGGTGTACAGCGACACCGTGAGGGAAGTTTAACTAAATCAATGACTGAAAAATATAAATATCCACCCTTGAAAAAATGGTCATTTGTTTTATTTTTATTAATAACTAAACTAGATAATATGTTGCATTATTCAAAAAAAAAGTTTTTTGTCATCATCATAATGTGAATGCTTGTGGAGTGACTGCATGTCTACATCACTCCAGAAACGCTTGCAAGTTAAAGCCCAACAGAAAGGATCAGTGTTTTGCCTGCATTTGAACTGAAATTAACTTTTACATGACAAAAACTTTCTTGTAGTCATTTTAGAAAAAATAAATTGTAGTCATGCATTAAGCTGACAAACAAAAAAACAGGTTCAATTATAACAACACATTTTTTTTTCTATTGCAGAGGTGAGGTGGGTAAAATTTAGCACGACTTACATGGTCCCTCTGTGAAACAAGAGGAATCACACGGAGTATGTAGATATTTAAATAATTCATCAAATACTATACTATGTCTCATATGCAGTAAAATACTCTATTAGATACCAAGACAAGAGGACAAAGGTGTGTTACTATACAAGCACTATAAATATGAAACCAAACTGAATTAATTTAAATCCATTTTATTAAATTTCTAGTATAATGTAAGTGCATTTGAGTCATTCAATAAAAAAGGTCATTCCTGATTTTAAATGACAAAAAATAGAAATACTGTGACTAAGATGAAACTCTTCACATCTGTTCAAATGACAAGGATGAAGAAATGCATATCTGCATGTCTGACATACTTCAACCTATTCAAGCATGTTAAAATTGCTAGACATGGAAGTTGTACTAGTTTTTTCATCAAAAATGCAAACATTTCACTTCCTATATGGCAATAAAAAAAAACCTTAGGATATTACTCCAGCAAAAGCTTTAAAAGAGTCTGAGTCAAAATCAGAGCCTGGTTTAGACCAACTCTATATATAAAGTGTCATGAGATAACTTTTGTTGTGATCTGGCGCTATATAAATAAAATTTGATTGATTGATTGATTGATTGATTGATTTGATTGGTTTTCCCCTGTAAGTCGCTTTGGAAAAAAGCATCTGCCAAATGCATAAATGTAAATAGAAATAAATGTGAAAAAAACCCATCAACTTCATTCTAATGTCAAGTTATTTTTTGCTATGCTGAACTGTAGTGCTGTACGAGTAATTATCTAGTGAGTGTGAATCCGAACTACCATAGAAAAGTCATCATTTTAAGCAGTCATGACACAATCTTCGACTGTGTGGTATGGGAACTTTTACAATACTGAATGATGTAATAGTAAATGTTACGACCATCATTGGTTTGTGTTCATCATCATGGAAATCACAAGAGAAAGAAAGAAAGAAAGAAAGAAAGAAAGAAAGAAAGAAAGAAAGAAAGAAAGAAAGAAAGAAAGAAAGAAAGAAAGAAAGAAAGAAAGAAAGAAAGAAAGAAAGAAAGAAAGAAAGAAAGAAAGAAAGAAAGAATAAGCAACTGTTTCAAGACTTGTGTGAAGGTCTTCAAAGGCATCTTCAGACAATCTACATTTCAGCACCAAGGACAGAAGAACACAGCTTGAATGCTTCCTGACCAAACAATAACATTGCAAAGACTCAAATAGCACTTAAAAAATAAGTGGGTTTTAAAAACTGATCATTACTATTAAATACCTATTGCATTCAGTTAAAAATAGACTGTTCTTGACTTCCTCTATGTGACCACTACACTACAGACTCTTTACTCTAAATCAGGGGTGTCAAACTCATTTTAGTTCAGGGGCCACATTCACCCCAATATGATCTCAAGTGGGCCGGACCAGTAAAATAATACCAGTGAAATAAGTCAAATTACATTATGATAATGTTTACATCTACAGCATTTCCTTAAAAATCTGAATAGCGTGAACAACTTGAAATGTCTTGAGAAAAACAAAGTCAGTTTCAACAATATTCTGCTTCAGTTTATCAGTTTATCATTTACACATGTGCATTACAACTTACATTACAATTACAAATACACAAAACATTTAGTAACAGGTATAAGACTGATAAAATTGCATTTACTTTTCTCAAAATATTTCACGTTGTTCATATTTGTTCAGGTTATTGACATTTTTTGTAAAAGGATAGTTTGTTAATATAAACATTTTCATGTAATTTCACTTTTTTACACAAAAAAAAAGATATAATCTGCAGTTGTCATTATTCATAGGTTATTATGATAATGTTTTTCTGGTCTGACCGAATTGAAATCTAACTGGTTTATATGTGTCTGTATGGAACCTGAAATAAAATGATTTTTACAGTATTGATTGTTAATATTTTCAGTGTAATTTTTGCATTTCACAAATTCATCCTACGGGCCACATTGGACCCTTTGGCGGGCCAGATTTGGCCCCCGGGCCGCATGTTTGGCACCTGTACTCTAAATGATATGTTTTCTATATGTCTCACAAAAGCAGTATTCTATTTTGTAAACAAAGTTACAGTCAATTAGACAGCAGGCTGGAATACATTCTCCGTATAATAGATAATTAACAAAGTACCAAAAAAAAGAGTGATTAATCTCCAACACAATAGAATACACACAAGTTACACCACATATGTGCCTACCTCAGGGGAACCATCACTATCTCCAAACATATCAGCAAAATCCGTTGGACTTTTTTTCAGAGTCTCATCGGCAGGGAGGGTGTTGTCATTATAAGAGGAGACGAACTTGAAGTCACTGGTTTTTGATCCTGTTGTCATATAGGCGTCATAATTGTAAGTGCTGCGTAAAGTTCCTGTTCCATCAACATCTGCGTAATTTGGAGGCAGATATGCGCTGGGGATTGCAACCGCTCCATCAAACAACAGTCTGGGCTTTCTCCGCCGACAAAACCTCACACCCATGACGATAATGATAAAGGTAAGGAATATTGTAGAAACTGACACCAGCGCTATGATTAGGTATGAGGTCAACTTAGAATTCTTCTCATCATAAGAAATATCTTTTAGTTCTGGAACCTCAGCCAAGTTATCAGAAATAAGTAAATACATGGCACAGGTGGTAGAGAGAGGAGGCTGTCCGTTATCTTTCACTGAAACAATAAGGTTCTGTTTCATGTTGTCAGATTCAGAAATGTCCCGCTGTGTCCTGATCTCTCCACTGTGGAGTCCAATAGTAAAAAGGCCAGGATCAGTGGATTTGACGATTTGATAGGACAGCCAGGCGTTCTGTCCAGAGTCCGCGTCCACAGCTATCACTTTGGACACCAGAGAGCCTCCGTGGGCAGCTTTGGGGACCAGCTCAGTCATGAAGGAGTTTCCCTCCGGGGTGGGGTACAGTATCTGGGGTGAGTTGTCATTCACATCAGATACAAACACACTGACTGTCACGTTGCTGCTGAGCGGAGGAGAACCGTTATCTCTGGCCATCACGTGGACTTTAAAACTCCTGAATTGTTCATAATCAAACGACCTCACAGCGTGGATCACTCCCGTGTCTCCATTCACAGACAGATAGGAGGACACCGGGGCACCGTTCACCTCACCAGGTAACAGAGAATAAATCACTGTACCGTTTTGTCTCCAGTCGGGGTCTCGAGCAGTAACGGAACATAAAGTGGAGCCAGGTTTGTTATTTTCAGTCACATATGCGCTGTAGGACTGCTCCTCAAACACAGGTGGGTTGTCATTGATGTCAGCTACAGATAACTGAACAGTTTTAGAGGAGGACAGAGGTGGAGAACCCTCATCAGTGGCAGTGATTGTAATGTTGTAATCAGACACTAGTTCACGGTCCAGTTGTTCTGTGGTCACCAGAGAATAGTAGTTTTTAATAGAAGGAACTAACTTCAAAGGGACACCTTGCTGAATGGAGCAGCGGACCTGTCTGTTCCTTTCTGAGTCTCTATCCTGTACATTAATGATGCCCACCTCTGTACCAGGAGGGGTGTCTTCTGATATGGGACTAGACAGAGATTTTAAACTGATCACAGGAGAATTGTCATTAACATCAGTGACAGATATTATTAATGTGGCATAAGATGACAGCCCTAAACCGTCTTTTGCTTTAATTCGTATTTCAAATGATGTGGTAGTTTCATAGTCAACATTTCCAATTACACGTATTTCACCAGTTTTAGGGTTAATACTGAATAATTTTTTCATATCATCAGTTACATGACCAAAGTCATAACTCACATCTCCATTGACTCCTTCATCTGCATCAGTTGCACTCACTGTGACCACTACAGTATCTAGAGGAGAGTTTTCAGGCAGACTGGCTTTATAAACGGACTGACTAAACACTGGGGCGTTATCATTAGCATCCAGTACATTGACATGTATGACCACTGTACCTGATCTCTGAGGAGAGCCACCATCTAGAGCACTAAACACCAAATTAATTTCCTGCTGTTTTTCTCGATCAAGCTCTTTATCAAGAACAAGCTCTACGGTGTTTCCATTAACGACCAAAACGAAATTATCATTCTTTTTAAGACTATATTGCTGCACGGAATTTTGTCCCACATCCGCATCATGCGCCTCATCTATCACGAAACGAGCACCCCTGACTGTCGATTCTCGTATTTCTAGATCGATCTTGTCATCATTAAACTGCGGCGAATTATCATTAATGTCTTGAATGTGTAGGCTAATGCGGTGGAGCTCCAGAGGATTCTCCAGCACAAGCTCTTGTTTCAGGATACACGAAGCCTTTTTAGCACAAAGCCCCTCTCGGTCAATCCTGTCGGAAACAATCAGCTCTCCGTTCCTCAGGTTTATGTCACAGTACCGGTGGTCGGTGCCGTCGGTGTCGATGCGGGCTTTCCTGTGGCTTAAAACGCCCGTTTCCAGCCCGAGGTCCTTGGCTATATTTCCAATAACAGATCCTGGTTTCATCTCCTCTGGAAACGAATAGCTAATGTCTCCATATGTGGTATGAAACCAAAAGAGGAAGAGAAAAAGCCAACTGGACGTAATCCTGCTTATTTTATATCCCATTGTGACAGATGAATGTCCAAGCCGTCGCAGAATTCATGCAACAAAGGCACCTCAACAACATTAAAACAACAGCTCCTACAATACGTTCTTGTGCCCCTATCTAGACCACGCAATGGGAATACAGGAACACCCTTCCACAAAAGAAAAAGAATCCGTCTATTTAAAGCTGGTATACAGCGACACCGTGAGGAAATTTCATCTTTATCACTAACATAAAGATAAACATTGCTACTGTTAAGACTGGCCATAACCTATATATTTTTGTACACTGTTATTCTTAATTAACTTTTCAGCAGATTTACTGCTGTAAAGTGAAGACAAAAAACAATTGATGTCAAATCTTCTTTTATTCCAGAATGAAAAAAGGTGCATAAAAACGAGTCTTGTAAATGTGTTCAGCCTGACTCTAACCTGCTATGACAGATGAGTGTTACATCTGAAATAAACTCCATTAGATTTTTCACTGGGATTAAGAAGACATTCCAGTGTAAAGCCGATATATTTCAGGAGACATAATGAATGATCTAATACAATAAACGTGCAAAATTGCAAGGTTGTTTTCTTTTGGTTGATAATGTGTCTCTCTGAATACTGTTGCTAAAAAAATAGATTTCAGTTTGTACAGACTTCTTTGAAATGTTCCAAGTCTACAAGTTGTAAAATGAACTAGGCTGTAATAACTACACTGAACTGCACAGTGTATTCTTAATAAATTTAGTCAACTATATCTAAGAGTGCAAAAAAAGGACTACATAAAAAAGGATGGGCATTGAGAAGCTGAAAATTATTTCTTTAATAAAATGTGATGAAGATATTGCAAAGAGATGCACACTATTTGTCATGAAAGACATTTGAAGATAAGCTCAGAACTTGTTATGAAGGAGAAATACATATGGGTCTTCCACTTAAAATAAAATAATTGTAAGGTGAAGAAAAAAAAAAATCAAATCATTAGAGGGACACAAGTGAAAATTAGATGCCCTAAGTAATTTAAAGGCAGGAATGCCACAGGAGGTTGTGCAAAACTCCACAAGATACTGATCACAAAAAAGCTGAAGCATCCAGTTAGTTATAAGAGACAGATTCAAGAACACATGTAATACAGTAGGTGTACAAATAAATGTAACTGAGTAAATACAGAACTGCTCCCAGGGTTTAAGAAAAGAGGATATGCAACACCACAAACAATAATTACAAATAACCCACCTCTCTCTTCTGCCACTACCAAATATAGATATAGGATAACAACGTCTTATGGAATATCAAAAAGCCATTAGCTGATACGTGAGAACTAACTAACAAATCAGATCATAAAACCAGACGATACAAGCTATACAAAAGCAGTTAACATAAAATGCATTAAACCCATCTATCATGGAAACCTATTCAAAAGGTGTACCAGCAATACCTGATGATAGATGGAAGAAAACATCAACTATGGTCAATAATGCCACATACAGTAACATTATCAAAGTCACCTGTGGTTTTTTATAGGCAGTAAAAAGCAGGATGATAAATAATTTGTCAAGACATTATCTCAGAAATCTTTTAGTGACAAACTAGCAAAAGGCTTAATGTGGATCACACCAAAACTTCAGCCAATATCAAAGATGAAACATATTATTTAGCTGGAAACATTTTGATCACTGAGAAATAAACACTGTATCCAGTGAATAATAAAAAAGTCAGGTCACAACTATAAAAACAATAAACTAATTGTATGATTTTACGTTTTTTAACTCCATGTATGGGCTATATTTTACTATCAAAGTGGTCAGACCAGACACCAATCAACCAAAGCACACTGCCAACTGTAAACAACAACAACAACAACAACAAAACATCTATGGCAAGCACAGAACAATTTAAAAGCATTATAATTTCATGATGGAAGCACATTTATAAGTTAACTGCATAAGTGAGCAAGAAACTAAACCATTAGACACAACATCTTGTCTGTGAAGAATGTTAAAAGGATGTTGTAAACACAAAAATCTGTGAAATCAAACACCACATGGAAAACATCAGTAGATTCTGAAATCTAATTGACAGTGACTTTGCACATATTTTGAGCTCTGGATCCTGAGTGTTAGGTCAATAGTTCTGCTTTAAAAATACTTATTAATTCTTCTGCTTTACTGTGTTAGTATTTTGTCTACAAGATGATTAGAAGCCAATGTTGACATATTCTGTTGAGATCCTGTGATATGCTATTGTCACATTTAAATCAAGTATATGCATATGGAAAGTATACAACAATGACAAAAGGCTTGCGTCTGAGAATATTTTTTGTATCAGATGAAAAACTCATTAAAAAAATTGAAACACTGATGAAAGTGATGCACTCATACCTCTGAACTTTCATCAAATTCTCCAAAAGCTTTAGAAAAATCAATTCAACTTTGCCTGAGTGTTTGGTCAGCAGGCAGAGTGTTGTCATTGCAGGATGTCACAAAATTAAAGTCACTGGTTCTAGATCCTGTTGTCAAATAGGCCTCATAATTGTAAGTGCTGCGTAAAGTTCCTGTTCCATTAACATCTGCATAATTTGGAGAAAAATAACCATTGGGATTGCAACTGCTCCATCAAACAACAGTCTGGGCTTTCTCCCACGACAAAACCTCACACTCATGACGATGATGATGAAGGTAAGGAAGAATGTGGAGACAGACACCAGTGCAATGATCAGATAGAATGTCAGTTTTGAATTCTTCTCATCATATGAAATATCTTTCAGTTCTGGAACCTCAGCCAAGTTATCAGAAATAAGTAAATACATGGCACAAATGACAGAGAGAGGAGGCTGTCACTTATCTTTTACTGACACAATAAGGTTCTGTTTCATGTTGTCAGATTCAGCTTTGTCTGAAGAAAACATATTAATCAATTTCCAACTTCCTGAAACTTCTATCCTGAAGCAAGAAACATAACAAGACAGAGTAAAAATTATGAACATAAACGACTAAAGACAGAAGCATTCAAAAATTGGTATCTGTAGAATCAGGACAACAAGGAAAATCTACGTGATATAGAAAAAATATATATATAATTCAAATGAAAAAAGAAAATAAAAATAAGGTTAGACCCTGTAAAGAAAACTTATATGTTTATGGAAGCATCATTAAATCTGAACATGACTGGAAGGAATAGAGAATGAAACTTTTCAAATGTCACAGTATCTATTGACAAGCCTTGGAAAGTGTGCTGTATTTGTGTGTGAATTCACCGTTTTAGTGAATATTACTTAAAGGGAAATATGGGATAAAAAAAAAACAAGAAAAATAATTGAGAAGAAAGATAATTATTTGTACTTGCCAAGTACAATAACAACACGACTATAAAAACACTTTAGCTGGGAAAAGTATGCCACTGTATAGAACCCAATTAAAACACCAGAAACATGTTTAACATCAAATGTAGAAGATAGATGGAAGAAAGTATGTGGGGAAAAACGTGACAATATCTTCTTAAAAAAAGGCAAAAATTGGACTAAATATGGAATACGTGCCTACCTCAGGTGAGCCATCACTATCTCCAAACATATCAGCAAAATCCGTTGGACTTTTTTTCAGAGTCTCATCTGCAGGTAGGGTGTTGTCATTATAAGAGGAGACAAACTTAAAGTCACTGGTTCTAGATCCTGTTGTCAAATAGGCGTCATAATTGTAAGTGCTGCGTAAAGTTCCTGTTCCATCAACATCTGCGTAATTTGGAGGCAGATAAGCACTGGGGATTGCAACTGCTCCATCAAACAACAGTCTGGGCTTTCTCCGCCGACAAAACCTCACACCCATGACGATGATGATGAATGTAAGGAATACTGTAGAAACTGACACCAGCGCTATGATGAGGTATGAGGTCAACTTAGAATTCTTCTCATCATAAGAAATGTCTTTTAGTTCTGGAACCTCAGCCAAGTTATCAGAAATAAGTAAATACATGGCACAGGTGGCAGAGAGAGGAGGCTGTCCGTTATCTTTCACTGACACAATAAGGTTCTGTTTCATGTTGTCAGATTCAGAAATGTCCCGCTGTGTCCTGATCTCTCCACTGTGGAGTCCAATAGTAAAAAGGCCAGGATCCGTGGATTTGACTATTTGATAGGACAGCCAGGCGTTCTGTCCGGAGTCCGCGTCCACAGCGATCACTTTGGACACCAGAGAGCCTCCGTGGGCAGCTTTGGGGACCAGCTCAGTCATGAAGGAGTTTCCCTCCGGGGTGGGGTACAGTATCTGAGGAGAGTTGTCATTCACATCAGATACAAACACACTGACTGTAACGTTGCTGCTGAGTGGAGGAGAACCGTTATCTCTGGCCATCACGTGGACTTTAAAACTCCTGAACTGCTCATAATCAAAAGACCTCACAGCGTGGATCACTCCCGTGTCTCCATTCACAGACAGATAGGAGGACACCGGGGCTCCGTTCACCTCACCAGGTAACAGAGAATAAATCACTGTACCGTTTTGTCTCCAGTCCAGGTCTTGAGCAGTGACAGAACATAAAGTTGATCCAGGTTTGTTATTTTCAGTCACATATGCGCTGTAGGACTGCTCCTCAAACACAGGTGGGTTGTCATTGATGTCAGCTACAGATAACTGAACAGTTTTAGAGGAGGACAGAGGTGGAGAGCCCTCGTCAGTGGCAGTGATTGTAATGTTGTAATCAGACACTAGTTCACGGTCCAGTTGTTCTGTGGTCACCAGAGAATAGTAGTTTTTAATAGAAGGAACTAACTTAAAAGGGACACCTTGCTGAATGGAACAGCGGACCTGTCTGTTCCTTTCTGAGTCTCTATCCTGTACATTAATGATGCCCACCTCTGTACCAGGAGGGGTGTCTTCTGATATGGGACTAGACAGAGATTTTAAACTGATCACAGGAGAATTGTCATTAACATCAGTGACAGATATTAATAATGTGGCATAAGATGATAAACCTAATCCATCTTTTGCTTGAACTCGAATTTCAAATGAACTGGTCGTTTCATAGTCAACATTACTAATTACATGTATCTCACCAGTTTTAGAATTAATACTGAATAGTTGCTTCACCTCATCAGTTACATGACCAAAGTCATAACTCACATCTCCATTGACTCCTTCATCTGCATCAGTTGCACTCACTGTGACCACTACAGTATCGAGAGGAGAGTTTTCAGGCAGACTGGCTTTATAAACGGACTGACTAAACACTGGGCTGTTATCATTAGCATCCAGTACATTGACATGTATGACCACTGTACCTGATCTCTGAGGAGAGCCACCATCTAGAGCTGTAAGCACCAAATTAATTTCCTGCTGTTTTTCACGGTCAAGCTCTTTATCAAGAACAAGCTCTACAGTGTTTCCATTAACGACCAAAACGAAATTCTCATTCTTTTTAAGACTATATTGCTGCACGGAATTTTGTCCTACATCCGCATCGTGCGCCTCCTCTATCAGGAAACGAGCACCTCTGTCTGTGGATTCTCTCATTTCGAGATCAATTCCATTATTTTTAAACTGGGGCGAATTATCATTAATGTCTTGAATGTGTAGGCTAATGCGGTGGAGCTCCAGAGGATTCTCCAGCACAAGCTCTTGTTTCAGGATACACAAAGCCTTTTTAGCACAAAGCCCCTCTCGGTCAATCCTGTCGGAAATAATCAGCTCTCCGTTCCTCAGGTTTATGTCACAGTACCGGTGGTCGGTGTCGTCGGTGTCGATGCGGGCTTTCCTGTGGCTCAAAACGCCCGTTTCCAGCCCGAGGTCCTTGGCTATATTTCCAATAACCGATCCTGGTTTCATTTCCTCTGGAAACGAATAGCTAATGTCTCCATGGGCGGTATGAAACCAAAAGAGGAATAAATAAAGCCAACTCGACTTTATCCCGCTTATTTTAGATCCCATTGTGACAGATGGATTTTTCCAACCCGTTGCAAAAGTGACGCTATAAACGTTCTCAATAACATGAAGTGGTGCAATTCAGCGATATTCTGTGAGTATCTAGACAAACGAAGAGGAGTACAGGAACGCCTGTCCACAAAGAAGAAAGATGTCTTTAAAAGGCTGGTGTACAGTGACACCGTGAGGTAAGTTTAACTAAAGCACTGACTGAAAAAAATATAAATATGCTGCCTTGAAAAACTGATAATTCGTTTAATTTGTACTGATATATAACTAAATATTTGACTACATTATTTGAAAGTACCACAGGAGTGCTAACACATCAAATTCTAACGAAAGCCAACAGAAAGGATGGGCTTTTTTGCCTGCATTTGGCCTCAAATAAACTTCTACGTGATGTTGTTTCTTTTAGTGATTTCAGAAAAAAATGTAGCACAGGATTAAGCTTAAAAAGAACAAAAAACGTTCAATTAAGACATCATCATCATTATTATTATTATTATTTTTTTTTTTTAATTGCTGGGGTGAGGAGGTTAAAACTTAGCACCACTTATGGTGCCTCTGCAAGGCAACAAAAGCAAGTAAGTACTTACATATTTAAATAATTTCTCAAATACTACACTATGTCTGATATGTAGTAAAATACTGTATTAGATACCAAGACAAGAGCACAAAGATGTGTTGATATAGAAGCACTATAAATATAAAACCAAACTCAATTAATTAAACTCCATTTAATTGTATTTCTATTATCATGTAAATGCATTTGAGTTATTCAATGAAAACATTTCTAATTTGAAATGACAAAATTGGGAGAATAGATGACAATGTTGACTAATATTAAACTCTTCACATGTCTGCTGAAATGCTAGGGACGGAGAAATGCATATCTGCATTTTTGATATAGTGCAACCTATTCGAGCATATAATTGCTAGACATCAAAGTTATACTAGGTTTTGCATCAAAAACATATACAATACAAATATTTCATTTCCTGTATGTCAATAAAAACATTATGATAATATTTCAACTATAGCTTAATAAAATCAACCCCATCTTAATGGGAAATTATTTTCTGCTCTGTTGACCTGTAGTAGAGTACAATTATTTATCAGGTGAGTGTGAATCCAAAATACCATGGAAAAGACATTATTTCAAGCAGCCAAGACGCAATATTCGACTGTGTGGCATGGGAACTTTTACTTTAGTAAATGCTATCATAGTAAATATTACTACCGTCACTGGTTTGTGTTCATCATTATCATCATTATAATTATCATCATCTTTTCAAAGAAAGAAAGAAAGAAAGAAAGACAAGCAACTGTGTGAAGAGTTGTGTGTGAATGTCTTCAAAGGCATGTTGAAATAATCCATATTTCAGCACCAGGGACAGAGGAACACATCTTGTAATAATTACATTGCAAACACTGACTCAAATAGCACTTAAAGAAAGAAGTGGGTTTGATAAGTTGATTGTTATAATTTAATACATATTGGATTCAGTTCAAAGTAGCCTCTTCTTGACCTCCTCTATATGACCACTATACTATATATAAACTATATCAAAGGTGTCAAACATACAGTCCATGGGCCAAAACAGGCTGCCCAAAGGGTCCAATCTGACCCCTGAGATGAATTTGTGAAATGCAAAAATTACAATGAAGATATTAACAATCAGTGGTTTTAAAAATGTTTTTAGTTCAGGTTCCACATACAGACCAATATGATATAAAGTGGATCAGACCAGGAAAATACTACCATCATAGCCTAACTTAGTTTTCTCCACTGTTATTATGTTAGCTGTCCAGCCCACTTTAGATGATGTTGGGCTGTATGTGGCCCCTGAACTAAAATGAGTTTGACAGCTCTGGTCTAAATAATACGTTTGCTATATGTGTCACAAAAGCCATATTCTCTTTTGTATACAAAATTACAATAACCTACAAAGTAAGCTGGAACAAATTCTCAATTTAACAATTATTTAACAAAGTATTGAAAAAAACAAGAGTGATTAATCTCCAACGCAAAGGAAATGGGAGTTATTCGAAATATGTGCCTACCTCAGGGGAACCATCACTATCTCCAAACATATCAGCAAAATCCGTTGGACTTTTTTTCAGAGTCTCATCGGCAGGTAGGGTGTTGTCATTATAAGATGAGACAAACTTAAAGTCACTGGTTCTAGATCCTGTTGTCAAGTAGGCGTCATAATTGTAGGTGCTGCGTAGAGTTCCTGTTCCATCAACATCTGCATAATTTGGAGGCAAATAAGCGCTGGGAATTGCAACTGCTCCATCAAACAACAGCCTGGGCTTTCTCCGCCGACAAAACCTCACACCCATGACGATGATCATAAAGGTAAGGAAAATTGTAGAAACTGACACCAGTGCTATGATGAGGTATGAGGTCAACTTAGAATTCTTCTCATCATAAGAAATGTCTTTCAGCTCTGGAACTTCAGCCAAGTTATCAGAAATAAGTAAATACATGGCACAGGTGGCAGAGAGAGGAGGCTGTCCGTTATCTTTCACTGACACAATAAGGTTCTGTTTCATGTTGTCAGATTCAGAAATGTCCCGCTGTGTCCTGATCTCTCCACTGTGGAGTCCAATAGTAAAAAGGCCAGGATCAGTGGATTTGACTATTTGATAGGACAGCCAGGCGTTCTGTCCAGAGTCCGCATCCACAGCTATCACTTTGGACACCAGAGAGCCTCCGTGGGCAGCTTTGGGGACCAGCTCAGTCATGAAGGAGTTTCCCTCCGGGGTGGGGTACAGTATCTGAGGAGAGTTGTCATTCACATCTGATATAAACACACTGACTGTCACATTGCTGCTGAGCGGAGGAGAACCGTTATCTCTGGCCATCACATGAACTTTAAAACTCCTGAACTGTTCATAATCAAAAGACCTCACAGCGTGGATCACTCCCGTGTCTCCATTCACAGACAGATAGGAGGACACCGGGGCACCGTTCACCTCACCAGGTAACAGAGAATAAATCACTGTACCGTTTTGTCTCCAGTCGGGGTCTCGAGCAGTAACGGAACATAACGTGGATCCAGGTTTGTTATTTTCAGTCACATATGCGCTGTAGGACTGCTCCTCAAACACAGGTGGGTTGTCATTGATGTCAGCTACAGATAACTGAACAGTTTTAGAGGAGGACAGAGGTGGAGAGCCCTTGTCAGTGGCAGTGATTGTAATGTTGTAATCAGACACTAGTTCACGGTCCAGTTGTTCTGTGGTCACCAGAGAATAGTAGTTTTTAATAGAAGGAACTAACTTAAAAGGGACACCTTGTTGAAGGGAACAGCGGACCTGTCTGTTCCTTTCTGAGTCTCTATCCTGTACATTAATGATGCCCACCTCTGTACCAGAAGGAGTGTCTTCTGATATGGGACTAGACAGAGATTTTAAACTGATCACAGGGGAATTGTCATTAACATCAGTGACAGATATTATTAATGTGGCGTGTGATGACAGACCTAATCCATCTTTTGCCTTTACTCGTATTTCAAATGATGTGGTAGTTTCATAGTCAACATTACCAATTACATGTATTTCACCAGTTTTAGGGTTAATACTGAATAGTTGCTTCACCTCATCAGTTACATGACCAAAGTCATAACTCACATCTCCATTGACTCCTTCATCTGCATCAGTTGCACTCACTGTGACCACTACAGTATCTAGAGGAGAGTTTTCAGGCAGACTGGCTTTATAAACGGGCTGACTAAACACTGGGCTGTTATCATTAGCATCCAGTACATTGACATGTATGACCACTGTACCTGATCTCTGAGGAGAGCCACCATCTAGAGCTGTAAGCACCAAATTAATTTCCTGCTGTTTTTCACGGTCAAGCTCTTTATCAAGAACAAGCTCTACGGTGTTTCCATTAACGACCAAAACGAAATTCTCATTCTTTTTAAGACTATATTGCTGCACGGAATTCTGTCCCACATCCGCATCATGCGCCTCCTCTATCAGGAAACGAGCACCCCTGTCTGTGGATTCTTGAATTTCCAGATCGATCTTGTCATCATTAAACTGCGGCGAATTATCATTAATGTCTTGAATGTGTAGGCTAATGCGGTGGAGCTCCAGAGGATTCTCCAGCACAAGCTCTTGTTTCAGGATACACGAAGCCTTTTTAGCACAAAGCCCCTCTCGGTCAATCCTGTCGGAAACAATCAGCTCTCCGTTCCTCAGGTTTATGTCACAGTACCGGTGGTCGGTGCCGTCGGTGTCGATGCGGGCTTTCCTGTGGCTCAAAACGCCCGTTTCCAGCCCGAGGTCCTTGGCTATATTTCCAATAACAGATCCTGGTTTCATCTCCTCTGGAAACGAATAGCTGATGTCTCCATGGGCGGTACGAAACCAAAAGAGGAATAAATAAAGCCAACTCGACTTTATCCCGCTTATTTTAGACCCCATTGTGACGGATGGATTTCCAACCCGTTGCAGAAGTGACGCTATAAACGTTCTCAATAACACGAAGTGCTGCAATTCAGCGATATTCTGTGAGTATCTAGACAAACGAAGAGGAGTACAGGAACGCCTGTCCACAAAGAAGAAAGAGGTCTTTAAAAGGCTGGTGTACAGTGACACCGTGAGGTAAGTTTAACTAAATCACTGACTGAAAAAAAAATAAATATGTTGCCCTGAAAATTTGATAATTCGTTTAATTTGTACTGATATATAACTAAATATTTGACTACATTATTTGAAAGTACCACAGGAGTGCTGACACATCAAATTCTAACGAAAGCCAACAGAAAGGATGGGCTTTTTTGCCTGCATTTGACCTCAAATAAACTTCTACGTGATGCTAACTTTCTTTTAGTGATTTCAGAAAAAAAATGTAGCACAGTATTAAGCTTAAAACGAACAAAAAACGTTCAATTAAACATAATAATAATAGTAATAATAATAATAATAATAATAATAATAATAATAATAATAATAATAATAATTATTATTATTATTATTATTATTATTATTATTATTATTATTATTTATTTATTTATTTAAATTGCTGGGGTGAGGAGGTTAAAACTTAGCACCACTTACGGTGCCTCTGCAAGGCAACAAAAGCAAGTAAGTACTTACATATTTAAATAATTTCTCAAATACTACACTATGTCTGATATGTGGTAAAATACTGTATTAGATACCTAGACAAGAGCACAAAGATGTGTTGATATAGAAGCACTATAAATATAAAACCAAACTCAATTAATTAAACTCCATTTCATTGTATTTGAGCTATTCAATGAAAACATTTCTAATTTGAAATGACAAAAATGGGAGAATAGAAGACAATGTTGACTAATATTAAACTCTTCACACGTCTGCTGAAATGCTAGGGACGGAGAAATGCATATCTGCATTTTTGATATAGTGCAACCTATTCGAGCAAATAATTGCTAGACATCGAAGTTGGACTAGGTTTTGCATCAAAAACATATTAAATACAAACATTTCATTTCCTGTATGTCAATAAAAAAATACTATGAAAATATTTCAAGTATAGCTCAATAAAATCAACCCCATCTTAATGGGAAGTTATTTTCTGCCCTGTTGACCTGTAGTAGAGTACAATTATTTATCAGGTGAGTGTGAATCCAAAATACCATGGAAAAGACATTATTTCAAGCAGTCAAGATGCAATATTTGACTGTGTGGCATGGGAACTTTTACTTTAGTAAATGCTATAATAGTAAATATTACTACCGTCACTAGTTTGTGTTCATCATCATCATCATTATAATTATCATCATCATCTTTTCAAAGAAAGAAAGAAAGAAAGAAAGAAAAGCAACTGTGTGAAGAGTTGTGTGTGAATGTCTTCAAAGGCATGTTGAAATAATCCATATTTCAGCACCAGGGACAGAGGAACACAGCTTGAATGCTTCTCCTTGACCAAATAATTACATTGCAAACACTGACTCAAATTGGACTTTAAAAAAAGAAGTGGGCTTGAAAAGTAGATTGTTATAATTTAATACATATTGGATTCAGTTCAAAGTAGCCTCTTCTTGACCTCCTCTATATGACCACTATACTATATATAAACTATATCACAGGTGTCAAACATACAGTCCATGGGCCAAAACAGGCTGCCCAAAGGGTCCAATCTGACCCCTGGGATGAATTTGTGAAATGCAAAAATTACAGTGAAGATATTAACAATCAGTGGTTTTAAATTTTTTCATTTCAGGTTCCACATACAGACCAATATGAGCTAAAGTGGATCAGACCAGCAAAATACTATCATAATAGCCTATAAATAATTAAAACTCAAAGTTTTTCTTTTTTTTAGTGCAACCAGTTCAATTCCATACAAAAACAAGACAAAGTTATATTTACAAACTATGTTTCACACAAAATGTGACCAACCTGAACAAAATATGAACAACCTGAAATGTCTTAGGAGAAGTCAGTGTAATTTTAACAATATTCTGCCTGTTGTTAAATGTTTTTGTGTATTTGTAGATCCACAGTGATCTGTAAGTTGTAATGTACATGTGTAAAGGATAAACTGAGGCATAACATTGCCAAAATTGCTCTTTTTTTCCCAAGAAATTTCAAGTTGTTCATGTTATTCAGATTTTAAAGCAAACTTAAGTAAACGCTTTCATAATGTAATTGAACTTAGTTTTCTCCACTGTTATTATGTTTGTTATCCAGCCCACTTTAGATGATATTGGGCTGTATGTGGCCGTGAACTAAAATGAGTTTGACAGCTATGGTCTAAATGATACGTTTGCTATATGTGTCACAAAAGCCATATTCTCTTTTGTATACAAAATTACAATAACCTACAAAGTAAGCTGGAACAAATTCTCAATTTAACAATTATTTAACAAAGTATTGAAAAAAACAAGAGTGATTAATCTCCAACGCAAAGGAAATGGGAGTTATTCGAAATATGTGCCTACCTCAGGGGAACCATCACTATCTCCAAACATATCAGCAAAATCCATTGGACTTTTTTTCAGAGTCTCATCTGCAGGTAGGGTGTTGTCATTATAAGATGAGACGAACTTAAAGTCACTGGTTCTAGATCCTGTTGTCAAATAGGCGTCATAATTGTAGGTGCTGCGTAGAGTTCCTGTTCCATCAACATCTGCGTAATTTGGAGGCAAATAAGCGCTGGGAATTGCAACTGCTCCATCAAACAACAGCCTGGGCTTTCTCCGCCGACAAAACCTCACACCCATGACGATGATGATAAAGGTAAGGAAAATTGTAGAAACTGACACCAGTGCTATGATGAGGTATGAGGTCAACTTAGAATTCTTCTCATCATAGGAAATGTCTTTCAGTTCTGGAACCTCAGCCAAGTTATCAGAAATAAGTAAATACATGGCACAGGTGGCAGAGAGAGGAGGCTGTCCGTTATCTTTCACTGACACAATAAGGTTCTGTTTCATGTTGTCAGATTCAGAAATGTCCCGCTGTGTCCTGATCTCTCCACTGTGGAGTCCAATAGTAAAAAGGCCAGGATCAGTGGATTTGACTATTTGATAGGACAGCCAGGCGTTCTGTCCAGAGTCCGCGTCCACAGCTATCACTTTGGACACCAGAGAGCCTCCGTGGGCAGCTTTGGGGACCAGCTCAGTCATGAAGGAGTTTCCCTCCGGGGTGGGGTACAGTATCTGAGGAGAGTTGTCATTCACATCTGATACAAACACACTGACTGTCACGTTGCTGCTGAGCGGAGGAGAACCGTTATCTCTGGCCATCACGTGAACTTTAAAACTCCTGAACTGTTCATAATCAAAAGACCTCACAGCGTGGATCACTCCCGTGTCTCCATTCACAGACAGATAGGAGGACACCGGGGCACCGTTCACCTCACCAGGTAACAGAGAATAAATCACTGTACCGTTTTGTCTCCAGTCCAGGTCTCGAGCAGTAACGGAACATAAAGTGGATCCAGGTTTGTTATTTTCAGTCACATATGCGCTGTAGGACTGCTCCTCAAACACAGGTGGGTTGTCATTGATGTCAGCTACAGATAACTGAACAGTTTTAGAGGAGGACAGAGGTGGAGAGCCCTCGTCAGTGGCAGTGATTGTAATGTTGTAATCAGACACTAGTTCACGGTCCAGTTGTTCTGTGGTCACCAGAGAATAGTAGTTTTTAATAGAAGGAATTAACTTAAAAGGGACACCTTGCTGAATGGAGCAGCGGACCTGTCTGTTCCTTTCTGAGTCTCTATCCTGTACATTAATGATGCCCACCTCTGTACCAGGAGGGGTGTCTTCTGATATGGGACTAGACAGAGATTTTAAACCGATCACAGGGGAATTGTCATTAACATCAGTGACAGATATTATTAATGTGGCATAAGATGATAAGCCTAATCCATCTTTTGCTTGGACTCGTATTTCAAATGATGTGGTAGTTTCATAGTCAACATTACCAATTACACGTATCTCACCAGTTTTAGGGTTAATACTGAATAGTTGCTTCACATCATCAGTTACATGACCAAAGTCATAACTCACATCTCCATTGACTCCTTCATCTGCATCAGTTGCACTCACTGTGACCACTACAGTATCTAGAGGAGAGTTTTCAGGCAGACTGGCTTTATAAACGGACTGACTAAACACTGGGGCGTTATCATTTGTGTCCAGCACGTTAACGTGTATGACCACTGTACCTGATCTCTGAGGAGAGCCACCATCTAGAGCTGTAAGCACCAATTTAATGTCCTGCTGTTTTTCTCGATCAAGCTCTTTATCAAGAACAAGCTCTACACTGTTTCCATTAATGACCAAAACGAAATTCTCATTCTTTTTAAGACTATATTGCTGCACGGAATTTTGTCCTACATCCGCATCATGCGCCTCCTCTATCACGAAACGAGCACCCCTGACTGTCGATTCTTGCATTTCTAGATCAATTCCGTCATTTTTAAACTGCGGCGAATTATCATTAATGTCTTGAATGTGTAGGCTAATGCGGTGGAGCTCCAGAGGATTCTCCAGCACAAGCTCTTGTTTCAGGATACACGAAGCCTTTTTAGCACAAAGCCCCTCTCGGTCAATCCTGTCGGAAACAATCAGCTCTCCGTTCCTCAGGTTTATGTCACAGTACCGGTGGTCGGTGCCGTCGGTGTCGATGCGGGCTTTCCTGTGGCTTAAAACGCCCGTTTCCAGCCCGAGGTCCTTGGCTATATTTCCAATAACAGATCCTGGTTTCATCTCCTCTGGAAACGAATAGCTAATGTCTCCATATGCGGTATGAAACCAAAAGAGGAATAAATAAAACCAATGCGACTTAATCCCGTTCATTTTAGATGTCATTGTAACGGATGGATTTCCAACCCGTTGCAGAAGTGACGCTAGAAACGTTCTCAATAACACGAAGTGGTGCAATTCAGCGATATTCTGAGAATATCTAGACAACGGAAGAGGAGTACAGGAACGCCTGTCCACAAAGGAGAAAGATATGTTCATAAGGCTGGTATACAGCGACACCGTGAGGTAAATTTGACAAAATCATTGAGCTAAGGAAATACTCTGTAATCATACTGCACTGAAATGCTGGTAATTCTTTATATTTGTATCTACTGATAAATTACATTTTTTGATTATTTTGTTTTTAAAGTGCTTCTTTGACGACATCATAGTCTCTGTGGTTGTTAAGTAAATGTGTGTCAACAATGGTCCAGCAATGATGACAGGTCAATTTGTAACATCCAAAAGAAAAGATGGACGTTTTTACTTGCATTCTACCTTGAATGAACTTTTACATGACGGTTATTTCTTGCTAAAGATTTGAGGAAAAAAAAAAAAGTTTTCCATCATATTTACAAGCAAAAAAACATGGTTCATTTCTGACTACAGGAATGTTTTCCTTTGTGAGGTTGTGGAAACTCTACCACTTAGATGGTGTCTCCATAAAAAAAAACAACAAAAGCAACACAAGAAAGTATTGTAATGTTTAAATAATTCTTCAAATACTGCACTATGGCATATATGCATTGAAATACTGCATCAAACACCAAAACAAGCACAAAAAGGTGTGCAGATATACAAGCATTATAAATATGAAGCCAAAATGAGTAAATTAAATTTCACCTGTTTGCATTTTAGTATTAGGTAAATATATCAGAACTATTCAAAGGAGAAAAAAAAGGTTTCATTTTTCTAAATTTAAATGAAAAACACAGAAGAAAGTATTGAACATGATTAAACTCTTCAAATGTCTGCAGAGATGCCAAGGAGGGAAACATATATATCTGCATTTCGGAAAAGGTTAAAATTGTTTGAGCATGATATAGAAATGGAATTTTAATTTAAATTTTGTTTCAAAAAAATATTGAAATGCAACACTTCCACTTCCTGTGCATAACTGAAAAATTATTTATGACAATACTTCAGCTATAATTATTAAAATATATATCACCCACATCTGTATTTCAAATTATGTTCTTCATTGTTGAACTTCATTAATGTATGAAAAGCCTAATAGTTGTAAATATGAATCTGAACTACAACAGAACTGTTATCATTTCAAGCAGTCACATCAAAGGCAAAACAACAGGATACACACACCTGAACAAAAGCACTTCATATAAATTATGATTAGTTGAACATGCAGGAATTAATTACAAATATCACCATGGAAAACACAAAAAGAAAGAAAGAAAGAAAGAAAGAAAGAAAGAAAGAAAGAAAGAAAGAAAGAAAGAAAGAAAGAAAGAAAGAAAGAAAGAAAGAAAAGCAACTGTGTGAAGAGTTGTGTGTGAATTTCTTCAAAGGCATCATCAGATAATCCCATTTCAGCACCAAGGACAGAGGAACACTGCTTGAATGCCTAAACAATAACATTACTAAGACTCAAACACCACTTAAAAAAAAGAAGTGGATTTTAGAAGTTGATCAGTATTATTAAAAGCCCATGGCAAACCATTCAAAACAGCCTTTGCTTGACTTCCTATATATGACTACAATATATATACACTATACTCTAAATAACGCATCTGCTGTTAGTGTCATGAAAGCCATATTCTATTTTGTTTATAAAATTAGAGTCACCTGGAAAAAAATACTGGAATAAAGTTTCAAGATAGCTCATGTTTAACAAATATCAAAAGAAGTGTGATTGATTTCCAACACAAAAATGAAGCAAATGAGTTAGAAATGTTTGCCTACCTCAGGGGAACAATCACTATCTCCAAACATATCAGCAAAATCCGTGGGACTTTTTTTCAGAGTCTCATCTGCTGGTAGGGTGTTGTCATTATAAGAGGAGATGAACTTAAAGTCACTGGTTCTAGATCCTGTTGTCAAATAGGCGTCATAATTGTAAGTGCTGCGTAAAGTTCCTGTTCCATCAACATCGGTGTAATTAGGAGGCAGATAAGCACTGGGGATTGCAACTGCTCCATCAAACAACAGTCTGGGCTTTCTCCTGCGACAAAACCTCACACCCATGACGATGATGATAAAGGTAAGGAAAATTGTAGAAACTGACACCAGTGCTATGATGAGGTATGAGGTCAACTTAGAATTCTTCTCATCATAGGAAATGTCTTTCAGTTCTGGAACCTCAGCCAAGTTATCAGAAATAAGTAAATACATGGCACAGGTGGCAGAGAGAGGAGGCTGTCCGTTATCTTTCACTGACACAATAAGGTTCTGTTTCATGTTGTCAGATTCAGAAATGTCCCGCTGTGTCCTGATCTCTCCACTGTGGAGTCCAATAGTAAAAAGGCCAGGATCAGTGGATTTGACTATTTGATAGGACAGCCAGGCGTTCTGTCCAGAGTCTGCGTCCACAGCTATCACTTTGGACACCAGAGAGCCTCCGTGGGCAGCTTTGGGGACCAGCTCAGTCATGAAGGAGTTTCCCTCAGGGGTGGGGTACAGTATCTGAGGAGAGTTGTCATTCACATCAGATACAAACACACTGATTGTCACGTTGCTGCTGAGCGGAGGAGAACCGTTATCTCTGGCCATCACGTGGACTTTAAAACTCCTGAATTGTTCATAATCCAAAGACCTCACAGCGTGGATCACTCCCGTGTCTCCATTCACAGACAGATAGGAGGACACCGGGGCACCGTTCACCTCACCAGGTAACAGAGAATAAATCACTGTACCGTTTTGTCTCCAGTCGGGGTCTCGAGCAGTAACGGAACATAAAGTGGAGCCAGGTTTGTTATTTTCAGTCACATATGCGCTGTAGGACTGCTCCTCAAACACAGGTGGGTTGTCATTGATGTCTGCTACAGATAACTGAACAGTTTTCGAGGAGGACAGAGGTGGAGAGCCCTCGTCAGTGGCAGTGATTGTAATGTTGTAATCAGACACTAGTTCACGGTCCAGTTGTTCTGTGGTCACCAGAGAATAGTAGTTTTTAATAGAAGGAACTAACTTAAAAGGGACACCTTGTTGAATCGAGCAGCGGACCTGTTTATTATTCTCAGAGTCTCTATCCTGAACATTAATGATGCCCACCTCTGTACCAGGTGACACATTCTCAGGTATAGGATTAGTCAGTGATTTCATGTACATAACTGGCGCGTTGTCATTAACATCAGTAATTTCAATAGTCAATGTGGCATATGAAACTAGTCCTAGTCCATCTTTTGCACTAATCTGCATTTCATAAGATGACACTTTCTCATGATCAATTAGCCCAGCTACTTTTACTTCTCCTGTTTTAGGATTTAAAGAAAACACGTTGCTATTTTCATCTGAAACATGGTCAAATTCATAGGTAATTTCACTATTTAAACCCTCATCCGCATCAGTGGCACTCACTGTGATCACCACTGTCTCAAGAGGAGAATTTTCTGGCAAATTTGCTTTATACACAGTCTGGCTAAACACTGGGACATTATCATTAGCATCCAGTACAGTGACGTGTATGACTACGGTACCTGATCTCTGAGGAGAGCCGCCATCGAATGCAGTGAGCAAAAGCGTGATCTCATTCTCACCTTCTCTGTCTAATTCTTTATCTAAAATTAATTCGCAGTATTTCCGGCCGCCGGGTTTTGTGTTAACGTTTAGTTTGAAATGGTCATTCTGCTGAAGAGAGTAGCTCTGAACAGCATTTTCACCGATGTCTCCATCATGCGCCTCCCCGAGAAGAAACTGTGCGCCCTTAACTGCCGATTCCCGGATTTCCAGTTTAATTGCTTCCTCTTTAAACTGTGGTGAATTATCGTTTATATCTATTACGCGAATGCTGAAACGATGGAGTTCTAAGGGGTTTTCCAGTACTAATTCCTGTTTTAGAACACATGATGCCCTTTTCGCACACAGTCCTTCTCTGTCGATTCTTTCCTGTATAATCAAATCCCCGGTGTTGAGATTAACACTGCAGTACTGAACGCTGTTATCCTCAGTATCGGTGCGAGCCCTCCTAGCAGACAGTCTTCCAACTTCAAGTCCAAAATCTTTAGCGATATTTCCAATTACAGATCCACGTTTCATCTCCTCTGGAATAGAATAGCTCACGTCTCCGTTGATCAAGTGAAAAGAAAGAAGCATAAATATAAAGCCGTAGTGCAGCGCACGCCTGCAGTAAGCCATTGTTACAAACAGAAAGAATGGACACATGCGACTTTACCAAGTAAACCAGATATCAACGACGCATTGATGACACCCTCTTGGCAGTTTTAAAGGAAGCGTTTAAATTCGTCTGCGGTTCTGTAGCTGAATCATGATTTACATTCCTTGACAAAGAAGGGTGGAGAATGAACGGGTTTTGTTGGTTTGCTGGTATACACTGACACCATGAGTATGTTTGTGGGAATAACAGTTCAACATAAAGGCTACAATTGTTGGCATTTTCCAAATATATTATGCAGTCCTAGATTTTTAATTTCTGTGAAAACCTAAAACAACTGGAATGATTATAAACCACCAAAAGTTTTAAGCGTCAATATCCGTAATTATTTGTTGTAAGAATGCTACTTGGTGACTTTCAAGACCCAGTTTTCAACTTAACTGACAGTACTATTCTCGAAATGGTTAAACATAAATTCTGGAAGACGCATAATGATTACCTGTTAAATGGGTCTTATAAATCATGACGATACCGACATGTCAAGTAATCCCACTATATCTAGGGAAGCTGGCATAGATATGTTTAAGTGCATGTGTTAATTTACCTTGCTAATGCAGACACGTCTGGAAAGCAGTAGATCATTTTTACATCTAAATACCTTAAAAAATACAAAATCACATTTTTATTAAGACACCTGAAACGATTTACATATGTATATGGCTTTTAAAATACTAAATATTGGATGAATGTTGTAACACGCTTCATTTAAGGACGCAATGAACAGCAACATTGATCACACGCACGGTATCAATAAAGCTCGCCCGTACGGTTCTGTCTTGCTGTATAGATTACACTACAAAATATTCCAAAAGACTGCAACAATCATACAAATCCATCATCATATTAGATCACAGCACAAAAAGTTGCACATTTACCAAAAAGACTATGTTTATTTGAACAGACTCACCGATATGGAAAAGCTTGGAGGTGATAAAAGGACATACTTTTTAAAGATGCATGGTTGAATGCATTTCAGTACCAAGGACAGTGACGCAAGGATTGCAACCAAAGAGCCGATAAACAGAAATACCATTATTTTCACGTCAGGTTCCACCGACAGGCAGTCTATGCATTGGGAAAAGTTTTACTAAATTGTGTGAAGCAAATGAGGTGTTGAATAAACCTACTATAAAACCTGTTTAAGAGCCGTTTGTCTACACACAAAAGAAATTATTCAGTTGTTGCAGTATGCACATCAACACAATCTAACAACAAATACAACTATAGAACATGAGATGAATCAACCACCATAGAAATGTAAACCCTTTTAACCTTTTAATCAGGAAATTAGACAAGAAAGATGCACCAGGAAAGACTGGAAAGGAGCCAGGCTATATGTTTTGTAGGACTCTTAAAGAACAAAGTAAGATTAAATATTTGCCATATCAGTGCACGAACAGAGGAAGAAACGTCAAAAAGAGTATAAAGCATTTGGCCAATAATACTTATGGGTGAGAAGTTTATAAAAAAGTGAAGGGAAATTTGCGCCTACCTCGGGGGAACCATCACTATCTTCAAATGCATCAGCAAAGTCTGTAGGGCTTTTTTTCAGAGTTTGATCTGCAGGCAATGTAGTGTCATTATAAGATGAGATAAATTTAAAGTCACTGGTTCTAGATCCTGTTGTCAAATAGGCGTCATAATTGTAAGTGCTGCGTAAAGTTCCTGTTCCATCAACATCGGTGTAATTAGGAGGCAGATAAGCACTGGGGATTGCAACTGCTCCATCAAACAACAGTCTGGGCTTTCTCCTGCGACAAAACCTCACACCCATGACGATGATGATGAATGTGAGGAAAATTGTAGAAACTGACACCAGTGCTATGATTAGGTATGAGGTCAACTTGGAATTCTTCTCATCATAAGAAATGTCTTTCAGTTCTGGAACCTCAGCCAAGTTATCAGAAATAAGTAAATACATGGCACAGGTGGCAGAGAGAGGAGACTGTCCGTTATCTTTCACTGACACAATAAGGTTCTGTTTCATGTTGTCAGATTCAGAAATGTCCCGCTGTGTCCTGATCTCTCCACTGTGGAGTCCAATAGTAAAAAGGCCAGGATCAGTGGATTTGACTATTTGATAGGACAGCCAGGCGTTCTGTCCAGAGTCCGCGTCCACAGCTATCACTTTGGACACCAGAGAGCCTCCGTGGGCAGCTTTGGGGACCAGCTCAGTCATGAAGGAGTTTCCCTCAGGGGTGGGGTACAGTATCTGAGGAGAGTTGTCATTCACATCAGATACAAACACACTGATTGTCACGTTGCTGCTGAGCGGAGGAGAACCGTTATCTCTGGCCATCACGTGGACTTTAAAACTCTTGAACTGTTCATAATCAAAAGACCTCACAGCGTGGATCACTCCCGTGTCTCCATTCACAGACAGATAGGAGGACACCGGGGCACCGTTCACCTCACCAGGTAACAGAGAATAAATCACTGTACCGTTTTGTCTCCAGTCGGGGTCTCGAGCAGTAACGGAACATAAAGTGGAGCCAGGTTTGTTATTTTCAGTCACATATGCGCTGTAGGACTGCTCCTCAAACACAGGTGGGTTGTCATTGATGTCAGCTACAGATAACTGAACAGTTTTAGAGGAGGACAGAGGTGGAGAGCCCTCGTCAGTGGCAGTGATTGTAATGTTGTAATCAGACACTAGTTCACGGTCCAGTTGTTCTGTGGTCACCAGAGAATAGTAGTTTTTAATAGAAGGAACTAACTTAAAAGGGACACCTTGCTGAATGGAGCAGTGGACCTGTTTATTATTCTCAGAGTCTCTATCCTGTACATTAATGATGCCTACCTCTGTGCCAGGTGACACGCTCTCAGGTATGGGATTGGTCAGTGATGTCATATATATAACGGGTGCATTATCATTAACATCAACAATTTCAACTATTAAAGTAGCATATGACGCCAATCCCAAACCATCTTTGGCACTAATTTGCATTTCATATGACGACTCTTTTTCAAAGTCAATCGGTCCAACAACCTTGACCTCTCCTGTTCTGGGATTTAAAGTGAAAATTTGGTTCTCGTCTAAAACATGATCAAATGCGTATGTAACGTCACCGTTCACTCCTTCATCTGCGTCAGTAGCACTCACTGTGAGTACAACAGTATCAAGAGGAGAGTTTTCTGGTAGACGTGATTTATACACATTCTGGCTGAACACTGGTTCATTATCATTAGCATCCAGTACAGTGACGTGTATGACTACAGTACCTGATCTCTGAGGAGAGCCGCCATCAAATGCGGTAAACAACAACATAATCTCGTTTTTATCTTCTCTGTCTAACTCTTTGTTTAAGACGAGTTCACCGTATTTTCTTCCGTTGCCCTTTGTCTTAATATTTAAGGAAAAATTGTCATTTTGCTGAAGGGTATAACCCTGAACACCATTTTCTCCGATGTCTCCATCATGTGCTTCATCCAATGGAAACCGTGCACCCTTCACTGCTGACTCCCGAATTTCAAATTTAAGTGATTCCTCTTTAAACTGGGGTGAGTTGTCATTAATGTCCTGGACGCGGATACTGAAACGATGCAGTTCTAAAGGATTTTCTAGGACTAGTTCCTGTTTTAATACACACGATGCCTTTCTCCCGCAGAGTCCCTCTCTGTCAATCCTTTCATGCACAACCAAATCTCCGGTATTTAGATTGACGCTACAGTATTGAACGTTGTTATCCTCTGCACTGATACGAGCCTTGCGAGCAGACAGCCTTCCCAAATCCAGTCCAAAATCCTTTGCGATATTTCCAATTACAGATCCACGTTTCATCTCCTCTGGAATAGAGTAGCTCACGTCTCCACTGATCGGGCGAAGAGTAAGAAAAACAAACAGAAGCCCATAGTATGGTGCACACCTGCAGTAATCCATGGTCCTTCAGAGGAAAAAAGCAACACCTGAGACTCTTAAAATCTGCATATACCAACGATGCGTTAATGATCTGCTCCTCGTACTCAGAAATGAAGCCTTCTAACTGAACTGCGACTAGGAAGCTGAATCAGTCCTTACATTCGTTGACAAAGAAGGGTGGAGAATGAAAGCGTCTTCTTATTTGCTAGTCCACACTGACACCTTGAGTCTTTTTTAGGTGTAACAGGCGTATATGAAATCGTGTACACCTTTACAAGCAAAACAGTTCAATAATTTTAATTGAGGGACTAAACCAAATCAGCTGTAATTATATAAATTGGTAAGAGTTTGATGAATTCAGACTCATAACTTTACTTTGCTGGTTCAGACGGCTGATTATTTAGATTTTGCTTTAGGTTATGTTATTTAACTTTTCAGTATTTTAATATATGAAATTAATTATATGAACACCATCATATTCGAGAAGAACTTCAATGAATATATTAAAATAGCAGTACTTCATGGGTTATAATCAAAACGAAATAAAACCATATTTATAAAAGCACACTGTGGGGAAAAAAGCATCGGTTGTTACGGTCAGTGGGTTTTAAATGACTACATTAATATAATAATTGAAAAAAAAATTGTGGGGGGAAAAAAAAAAAAAAAAACGTTAGAAAAGGAAGACTTTTTTCCTCAAAGGCTCTAGCAAATATCTTTCCTAAAACAGGGGTGTCAAAAAGCGTTGCCTGAAATAATACCCACAATTAATTTCCAATGTTGACATACTATTCAATCTCTTTAGATACTCGGTTATTGAGCACTAATATATTTAAAAAGAGAGAAAAAAAAAAAAAAAAAAAAAAAAAAAAAAAAACGAGGGTAAACAACAAGACGAGCCACAATAAAAAACAGCAAATATGATCATTGGAGAAAAAAAGACAAGAAGGATCATGCAGGGCATTAAACTGAAAGATTATCAAAAAACAAAACAAGAAAGGCTTGAGCGAACCAGAGTTCAGCACCATGGATAGAGAAGCAATACCAGCAATCACAGAAACCCAACAATAAGAAAGAGATTAAAAGGTTAATCTGTCAAAAAATATACCTGATATTCAAATATATAAAAGTGAAAAACGATGGACGAAAAATGTCAATATGGTGCATTTAAGAAACACATCAACCTGTATAGGTATGTGCAATCTTTTGCCATAGGAACAACTTACAAAAGCAACATTAAATAAAACCTAAGTTACATGAAGGTTTTCCCTACCTCTGGTGAACTTTCAGTTTCCCCAAATACGTCACAGAAATCTGTTGGACTTTTTTTCAAAGTCTCATCTGCAGGTAAGGTAGTGTCATTATATGATGAGACGAACTTAAAGTCACTGGTTCTAGATCCTGTTGTCAAATAGGCATCATAATTGTAAGTGCTGCGTAAAGTTCCTGTTCCATCAACATCTGCATAATTAGGAGGCAGATATGCGCTGGGGATTGCAACTGCTCCATCAAACAACAGTCGGGGCTTCCTCCGCCGACAAAACCTCACACCCATGACGATGATGATAAAAGTAAGGAAAATTGTTGAAACTGACACCAGTGCTATGATTAGGTATGAGGTCAATTTGGAATTCTTCTCCTCATAAGAAATGTCTTTCAGTTCTGGAACCTCAGCCAAGTTATCAGAAATAAGTAAATACATGGCACAGGTGGTAGAGAGAGGAGGCTGTCCGTTATCTTTCACAGAAACAATGAGGTTCTGTTTCATGTTGTCAGATTCAGAAATGTCCCGCTGTGTCCTGATCTCTCCACTGTGGAGTCCAATAGTAAAAAGGCCAGGATCAGTGGATTTGACTATTTGATAGGACAGCCAGGCGTTCTGTCCAGAGTCCGCGTCCACAGCTATCACTTTGGACACCAGAGAGCCTCCGTGGGCAGCTTTGGGGACCAGCTCAGTCATGAAGGAGTTTCCCTCAGGGGTGGGGTACAGTATCTGAGGAGAGTTGTCATTCACATCAGATACAAACACACTGACTGTCACGTTGCTGCTGAGCGGAGGAGAACCGTTATCTCTGGCCACCACGTGAACTTTAAAACTCTTGAACTGTTCATAATCAAAAGACCTCACAGCGTGGATCACTCCCGTGTCTCCATTCACAGACAGATAGGAGGACACCGGGGCTCCGTTCACCTCACCAGGTAACAGAGAATAAATCACTGTACCGTTTTGTCTCCAGTCGGGGTCTCGAGCAGTAACAGAACATAAAGTGGATCCAGGTTTGTTATTTTCAGTCACATATGCGCTGTAGGACTGCTCCTCAAACACAGGTGGGTTGTCATTGATGTCAGCTACAGATAACTGAACAGTTTTCGAGGAGGATAGAGGTGGAGAGCCCTCGTCAGTGGCAGTGATTGTAATGTTGTAATCAGACACTAGTTCACGGTCCAGTTGTTCTGTGGTCACCAGAGAATAGTAGTTTTTAATAGAAGGAACTAACTTAAAAGGGACACCTTGCTGAATCGAGCAGCGGACCTGTTTATTGTTCTCAGAGTCTCTATCCTGTACATTAATGATGCCCACCTCTGTACCAGGTGACACATTCTCAGGTATGGGGTTAGTCAGTGATGTCATGTATATAACTGGGGCATTATCATTAATATCTATAATTTCAATAGTCAATGTGGCATATGAAACTAGTCCCAGTCCATCTTTTGCACTAATCTGCATTTCATAAGATGAAACTTTTTCGTGATCAATAAGTCCAGCTACTTTTACCTCTCCTGTTTTGGGATTCAACGTAAATACGTTGCTATCTTCATCTGATAAATGGTCTAACTCATATGTAATTTCACTGTTTAAACCATCGTCTGCATCTGCAGCAGTCACTGTGACCACCAGTGTATCAGGAGGAGAGTTTTCTAGCAAACTGGCTTTATACACAGTCTGGCTAAACACTGGGACATTATCATTAGCATCCAGAACAGTGACGTATATGACTACGGTACCTGATCTCTGAGGAGAGCCGCCATCAAATGCAGTGAGCAAAAGCGTGATCTCCTTTTGATCTTCTCTGTCTAATTCTTTTTCTAAAACTAATTCGCAGTATTTCCGGCCACCAGATTTTGTGTTAACATTCAGTTTGAAATGATCATTCTGCTGCAGAGAGTAGCCCTGAACAGCATTTTCACCGATGTCTCCATCACGCGCTTCCCCGAGAAGAAATTTTGCACCCTTATCTGCTGATTCCTGGATTTCCAGTTTAATTGCTTCCTCTTTAAACTGAGGTGAATTGTCATTAATGTCTTGCACACGAATGCTGAAACGATGGAGTTCTAAGGGGTTTTCCAGTAAGAGTTCCTGTTTTAAAACACATGACGCCTTCTTTGCACAAAGCCCTTCTCTGTCAATCCTTTCCTGCACAATCAAATCCCCTGTATTAAGATTTACACTGCAGTATTGAACGCTGTTATCCTCAGTATTGATACGGGCCTTGCGAGTAGAAAGTCGTCCCACATCAAGTCCAAAATCCTTCGCGATATTTCCAATCACAAATCCACGTTTCATCTCCTCCGCTACAGAATAGCCCACATCTCCACTGATCGGGCGAAGAATAAGAAAAATAAAGACAAGACCGTACTGCAGCACAAATCCACTGTAGCCCATGGTGAAAGACAGGGAACACGAGACCATACCAAGCCAAGTAAACATCAACCATACATCGATTATTGCTTCTTTTCTATCCAAATGGAAGTGCCTTTACTCAACACAGATGCAGTAGCTAAATGAGTCTTTACATACGTTGACAAAGAAGGGTGGAGAATGAACAACCCTTCTTGTTTGCAGGTACACACTGACACCATGAGTACACTTTCAGGAACAGCAGTTGTACATGGAAAATGTTCTGCATTGATCGTGACTCGGGAATAATAATAATAATAATAATAATAATAATAATAATAATAATAATAATAATAATAATAATAATAAAAAAATAATAATAATAATAATAATAAGAAGAAGAAGAAGAAGAAGAAGAAGAATAAAGGCCTATTTTTGTATCACTGTTTGAAATTCATGTTGCATAATCAGCTTTAAAAATGACCTGCATCACAATTCATTGATCTATTATTCTGAGATGTGAAAAGACAGAAAAGACTAACAGCCTAAAGCAAATGTTCCATAGATTAAATATCTCATGATATTATCTGCAGTGTTCACCACTCAATAAACTGTACACTTTAAAGTCAAATCGTAAAAGAAAAATCCAATCTTTAAGTAAATATCAATGGCATTTCATCTTTGTCTGAAGAAAACGTAATAATCCATTTCCAGCTTTCTGCAACTTCTATCCTGAAGCAAGAAACGTAACAAGACAGAATAAAAATTAAGAACACTAACGACTAAACAGACGGAAACATTCACACATAGATATCTGTAGAAGAAGGACGAAATGGAAAATCTACCTAATGTAGAAAAAAAAAATCAATAATTCAAATGACTAAATAAATAAATAAATAAAATATTAGGGTTAAACCCTTAAAAGAAAAAAAAAATGTATGGAAGCGTCACTACCTGAACATGACTGGAAGGAATAGAGACTGAAACTTTTCAAATGTCACAGCATCTATTGACAAGCCTTGGAAAACGTACTGCATGTGTGTGTAAATTCACCGTTTTAGTGAATGTAACCTAAACGGAAATATGAGATTAAAAAAAATAATAATTAAAATTAAATTTAAAAAAAAACACAGAAAGATAATTGAGAAGTAAGATAATAATTAATTGTACTTTCCAAGTACAATAACAACACGACTATGGAAACACTTTCGAGGGAAAAATACACCGCTGTATAGCACCCAGTTAAAACACCAGAAACCAGTTAAATATCAAATGTAGAACAGAGATGGAAGACAGTATGTGGGGAAAAACGTGACAATATGTTCTTAATAAAACTCAAAATTGGACGAAAACATGGAATACGTGCCTACCTCAGGTGAGCCATCACTATCTCCAAACATATCAGCAAAATCCGTTGGACTTTTTTTCAGAGTCTCATCTGCTGGTAGGGTGTTGTCATTATAAGAGGAGACGAACTTAAAGTCACTGGTTCTAGATCCTGTTGTCAAATAGGCGTCATAATTGTAAGTGCTGCGTAAAGTTCCTGTTCCATCAACATCTGCGTAATTAGGAGGCAAATACGCGCTGGGAATTGCAACTGCTCCATCAAACAACAGTCTGGGCTTTCTCCTGCGACAAAACCTCACACCCATGACGATGATGATAAAAGTAAGGAAAATTGTAGAAACTGACACCAGCGCTATGATGAGGTATGAGGTCAATTTGGAATTCTTCTCCTCATAAGAAATGTCTTTCAGTTCTGGAACCTCAGCCAAGTTATCAGAAATAAGTAAATACATGGCACAGGTGGCAGAGAGAGGAGGCTGTCCGTTATCTTTCACTGACACAATAAGGTTCTGTTTCATGTTGTCAGATTCAGAAATGTCCCGCTGTGTCCTGATCTCTCCACTGTGGAGTCCAATAGTAAAAAGGCCAGGATCAGTGGATTTGACTATTTGATAGGACAGCCACGCGTTCTGTCCAGAGTCCGCGTCCACAGCTATCACTTTGGACACCAGAGAGCCTCCGTGGGCAGCTTTGGGGACCAGCTCAGTCATGAAGGAGTTTCCCTCCGGGGTGGGGTACAGTATCTGAGGAGAGTTGTCATTCACATCAGATACAAACACACTGACTGTCACGTTGCTGCTGAGCGGAGGAGAACCGTTATCTCTGGCCATCACGTGAACTTTAAAACTCTTGAACTGTTCATAATCAAACGACCTCACAGCATGGATCCCTCCCGTGTCTCCATTCACAGACAGATAGGAGGACACCGGGGCACCGTTCACCTCACCAGGTAACAGAGAATAAATCACTGTACCGTTTTGTCTCCAGTCGGGGTCTCGAGCAGTAACGGAACATAAAGTGGATCCAGGTTTGTTATTTTCAGTCACATATGCGCTGTAGGACTGCTCCTCAAACACAGGTGGGTTGTCATTGATGTCAGCTACAGATAACTGAACAGTTTTAGAGGACGACAGAGGTGGAGAGCCCTCGTCAGTGGCAGTGATTGTAATGTTGTAATCAGACACTAGTTCACGGTCCAGTTGTTCTGTGGTCACCAGAGAATAGTAGTTTTTAATAGAAGGAACTAACTTAAAAGGGACACCTTGCTGAATCGAGCAGCGGACCTGTTTATTATTCTCAGAGTCTCTATCCTGTACATTAATGATGCCCACCTCTGTACCAGGTGACACATTCTCAGGTATGGGGTTAGTCAGTGATGTCATGTATATAACTGGGGCATTATCATTAATATCTATAATTTCAATAGTCAATGTGGCATATGAAACTAGTCCCAGTCCATCTTTTGCACTAATCTGCATTTCATAAGATGAAACTTTTTCGTGATCAATAAGTCCAGCTACTTTTACCTCTCCTGTTTTAGGATTCAACGTAAATACGTTGCTATCTTCATCTGATAAATGGTCTAACTCATATGTAATTTCACTGTTTAAACCATCGTCTGCATCTGTAGCAGTCACTGTGATCACCAGTGTATCAGGAGGAGAGTTTTCTAGCAAACTGGCTTTATACACAGTCTGGCTAAACACTGGGACATTATCATTAGCATCCAGAACAGTGACGTGTATGACTACGGTACCTGATCTCTGAGGAGAGCCGCCATCAAATGCAGTGAGCAAAAGCGTGATCTCCTTTTGATCTTCTCTGTCTAATTCTTTTTCTAAAACTAATTCGCAGTATTTCCGGCCACCAGATTTTGTGTTAACATTCAGTTTGAAATGATCATTCTGCTGCAGAGAGTAGCCCTGAACAGCATTTTCACCGATGTCTCCATCACGCGCTTCCCCGAGAAGAAACTGTGCGCCCTTAACTGTCGATTCCCGGATTTCCAGTTTAATTGCTTCCTCTTTAAACTGAGGTGAATTGTCATTAATGTCTTGCACACGAATGCTGAAACGATGGAGTTCTAAGGGGTTTTCCAGTAAGAGTTCCTGTTTTAAAACACATGACGCCTTCTTTGCACAAAGCCCTTCTCTGTCGATCCTTTCCTGCACAATCAAATCCCCTGTATTAAGATTTACACCGCAGTATTGAACGCTGTTATCCTCAGTATTGATACGGGCCTTGCGAGTAGAAAGTCGTCCCACATCAAGTCCAAAATCCTTCGCGATATTTCCAATCACAAATCCACGTTTCATCTCCTCCGCTACAGAATAGCCCACATCTCCACTGATCGGGCGAAGAATAAGAAAAATAAAGACAAGACCGTACTGCAGCACAAATCCACTGTAGCCCATGGTGAAAGACAGGGAACACGAGACCATACCAAGCCAAGTAAACATCAACCATACATCGATTATTGCTTCTTTTCTATCCAAATGGAAGTGCCTTTACTCAACACAGATGCAGTAGCTAAATGAGTCTTTACATACGTTGGCAAAGAAGGGTGGAGAATGAACAACCCTTCTTGTTTGCAGGTACACACTGACACCATGAGTACACTTTCAGGAACAGCAGTTGTACATGGAAAATGTTCTGCATTGATCGTGACTCGGGAATAATAATAATAATAATAATAATAATAATAATAATAATAATAATAATAATAATAATAATAATAATAATAATAATAAGAAGAAGAAGAAGAAGAAGAAGAAAGGTCTATTTCTTGTATCACTGTTTGAAGTTCATGTTGCATGACTGGCTTTAAAAATGACCAACACCACACATCATTGATCTGTTATTCTGAGATGTGAAAAGACAGAATAAACTAACAGCCCAAAGCAAATGTTCCTTAGATTAAATACCTCATGATATTATCTGCAGTATTATCCACTCAATAAATTGTACACTTTAAAGTCAAATCGTAAAAGAAAAATCAAATTTTCAAGTAAATATCAATAGCATTTCAGCTTTGTCTGAAGAAAACGTATTAATCCATTTCCAACTTTCTGAAACTTCTGTCCTGAAGCAAGAAACGTAACAAGACAGAATAAAAATTAAGAACACAAATGACTAAACAGATGGAAACATTCACACATAGATATCCGTAGAATAAGAACGACATGGAAAATCTACCGAATGTAGCAAAATAAATAAATAATTCAAATGGGAAAATAAAATAAAATAAAATAAAATAAAAATAAATAAAGAAATAAAGAAAGAAAGAAAGAAAGAAAGAAAGAAAGAAAGAAAGAAAGAAAGAAAGAAAAAGAAAAATAAGGTTAAAACCTGAAAAAAAAGTGTATGGAAGCATCACTAACTCTGGACATGACTGGTAGGAATAGAGACTGAAACTTTTCAAATGTCACAGTATCTATTGAAAAGCCTTGGAAAACGTACTGCATGTGTGTGTAAATTCACCGTTTTAGTGAATGTTACCTAAAGGGAAATATGGGATAAAAAACAGAAAAATAATTGAGAAGTAGCCAAAGATAATAATTAATTGTACTTTCCAAGTACAATAACAACACGACTATAAAAACACTTTCGAGGGGAAAAGTATGCCGCTGTAAAGCACCCAATTAAAACACCAGAAACCAGTTAAATATCAAACGTAGAAGATAGATGGAAGAAAGTATATGGAGAAAAACGTGACAATATCTTCTTTACAAAACTCAAAATTGGATGAAAACATGGAATACGTGCCTACCTCAGGTGAGCCATCACTATCTCCAAACATATCAGCAAAATCTGTTGGACTTTTTTTCAGAGTCTCATCTGCTGGTAGGGTGTTGTCATTATAAGAGGAGACGAACTTGAAGTCACTGGTTCTAGATCCTGTTGTCAAATAGGCGTCATAATTGTAAGTGCTGCGTAAAGTTCCTGTTCCATCAACATCTGCGTAATTAGGAGGCAGATAAGCACTGGGGATTGCAACTGCTCCATCAAACAACAGTCTGGGCTTTCTCCTGCGACAAAACCTCACACCCATGACGATAATGATAAAAGTAAGGAATATTGTAGAAACTGACACCAGTGCTATGATAAGGTATGAGGTCAATTTGGAATTCTTCTCCTCATAAGAAATGTCTTTCAGTTCTGGAACCTCAGCCAAGTTATCAGAAATAAGTAAGTACATGGCACAGGTGGCAGAGAGAGGAGGCTGTCCGTTATCTTTCACTGACACAATAAGGTTCTGTTTCATGTTGTCAGATTCAGAAATGTCCCGCTGTGTCCTGATCTCTCCACTGTGGAGTCCGATAGTAAAAAGGCCAGGATCCGTGGATTTGACTATTTGATAGGACAGCCAGGCGTTCTGTCCAGAGTCCGCGTCCACAGCTATCACTTTGGACACCAGAGAGCCTCCGTGGGCAGCTTTGGGGACCAGCTCAGTCATGAAGGAGTTTCCCTCCGGGGTGGGGTACAGTATCTGAGGAGAGTTGTCATTCACATCAGATATAAACACACTGACTGTCACGTTGCTGCTGAGCGGAGGAGAACCGTTATCTCTGGCCATCACGTGGACTTTAAAACTCCTGAACTGTTCATAATCAAACGACCTCACAGCGTGGATCACTCCCGTGTCTCCATTCACAGACAGATAGGAGGACACCGGGGCACCGTTCACCTCACCAGGTAACAGAGAATAAATCACTGTACCGTTTTGTCTCCAGTCGGGGTCTCGAGCAGTAACGGAACATAAAGTGGATCCAGGTTTGTTATTTTCAGTCACATATGCGCTGTAGGACTGCTCCTCAAACACAGGTGGGTTGTCATTGATGTCAGCTACAGATAACTGAACAGTTTTAGAGGACGACAGAGGTGGAGAGCCCTCGTCAGTGGCAGTGATTGTAATGTTGTAATCAGACACTAGTTCACGGTCCGGTTGTTCTGTGGTCACCAGAGAATAGTAGTTTTTAATAGAAGGAACTAACTTAAAAGGGACACCTTGCTGAATGGAGCAACGGACCTGTTTATTATTCTCAGAGTCTCTATCCTGTACATTAATGATGCCCACCTCTGTACCAGGTGACACATTCTCAGGTATGGGGTTAGTCAACGATTTCAAGTTTACAACTGGAGCATTATCATTAACATCAACAATTTCAATGATTAAAGATACATATGATGCCAAACCCAAACCATCTTTTGCACTAATCTGCATTTCATATGACGATTCTTTTTCATAATCAATAGGTCCAACAACTTTGACCTCTCCTGTTTTGGAATCCAAAGAGAAAATCTGTTTTTTATCAGACACATGATCAAATGCATATGTAACGTCACCGTTCACTCCTTCATCTGCATCAGTAGCACTCACTGTGAGTACAATAGTATCAAGAGGAGAATTTTCTGGAAGACTTGCTTTATACATATTCTGGCTAAATACCGGTTCATTATCATTAGCATCCAGTACAGTGACGTGTATGACTACAGTACCTGATCTCTGAGGAGAGCCGCCATCAAATGCGGAAAGCAACAACATAATCTCGTTTTTATCTTCTCTGTCTAACTCTTTGTCTAAGATGAGTTCACCATATTTTCGTCCATTGCCCTTTGTCTTTATATTTAATGTGAAATGATCATTTTGTTGAAGAATGTAGCCCTGAACGCTATTTTCTCCGATGTCTTCATCATGTGCTTCATCCAGTGGAAACCGTGCACCCTTCACTGCCGATTCGTGTATTTCTAATTTAAGTGAATCCTCTTTGAACTGTGGTGAGTTGTCATTAATGTCCTGAACACGGATATTAAACCGATGCAGTTCTAAAGGATTTTCCAGAACTAGTTCCTGTTTGAGAACACATGACGCCTTTTTCCCACAAAGTCCTTCTCTGTCGATTCGTTCCTGCACAATCAAATCCCCGGTATTGAGATTAACACTGCAGTACTGAACGTTGTTGTCCTCAGTATCGATACGAGCTCTACGAGTAGACAGTCGTCCTGCATCAAGACCGAAATCCTTCGCGATATTTCCAATCACAGATCCACGTTTCATCTCTTCTGGGATAGAATAGCTCACGTCTCCTTGGATCGAGTGAAGAGTAACAAAAAGCAATAAAATGCTGTCGCACCGCACACACCTGCTGTATCCCATCTTATCCACACAAAGCCTGGACAAGCGAGACTTTAAATAGGCAGAAAATAGCAAAGATGAATCAGTGATTCCTTTTGTGCCGTATAGCAATTGAAACGTTTTAACTCAGCTGCTATTCGGTATCTGCATCAGGCTGCAATTTCGTTCACAATGAAGGGTGGAGAATGAAAAGACTTTCTGGTTTGCTGGTGCACACTGACACCATGAGTATATTTGAAGGAATAACATTTGGGCATGTAAAAATGAATTAGTCTGCACTTCAACACATCCCTTTTCGACGTTTACCTCGCGCATTTAACCATATTAATTTAATCATCACATCACATAAAAAAAAAAGTTTGCAAGGTTCAAGAAACTTGCGCATAGTTAAAATGTATTAGACCACACTAATGTTTGTTTTAAGTAAATTATTGTCCCAAGCTCTCATGTTTTATAGCTGTATATATTGTGTAGATATAGGAGTGGAGTTTATTCTTGGGAACAAAACAAAACAAAGCAAACAAACAAAAAACAAAACAAAACAAAACATTGTTGAATGGTACTGACTCTTGGCACAAATGCAAAAGTACAAATTCATAGCGAAAAACAAAGCAGGAAAGCAAATACCAATTGTAAAAATACTGAAAGTGTACTTCAGTAAAAGCGAATTAAAAAAATAAATAAAATAAAATCGTACTAATGTTAATCACTTGATGTGTCCCTCAAGGCTGCTCTTTGTTAATGACCGCACATGTGATTTCCTTTCTGCACACTCTTCTATTCTGTTGCAGCACAGACTATCATATAATACACTAAAAACAGACTAAAGCCATCATATGCACTTCAGTGTCATCTGGGGTTGAGATAGAGACACAAAATACATGCAGTCTACATTTTAAAACAAGATTGAGAAAGCAGGGAGTGACTATGTGAATACTGAAAGGTCTACAGATGTGTGATCAGCACCAAGGACAGAGGAAGAAGAAGGACAGTCAGAAACACCTCATAACAAAACCATGACACGGGTTTACCATCACTAATGTACAGTGTCTGTCATGGACGTTTTCTAGCACTCTGGACACAATTTGAAGCACGAAAGTCACTGAGTCGGGGTTGAAGCAAGTATATTTTTACATATGTAAAGATATAGTGAGACAACAGAGTCTTTCTCTCTGATGCCTACCTGTCACAGAAATGCCAGCGGTTTTAAACACATGGTCATCACCATAAAAGGTCAATTGTCAGTTTCTGGTTTTACGTTCCATTTATGAATGCATTCTCCTTTTAAAGTAAGGCTATACTGATCACAGCAGGTGAAATGTTAAAATTAGAAACTTAACATGCATCGTTGCAAATTTTTTGGTCATGTCACATCTGTAAAATAACATTTAATGAAGAAGCACTGATAGAAATTACAATAATTATATTGTAAATCATTAGCAAAATTCACTAAATACCTGTAAATGATAAGGCAAAGTTGTGCAGAGTGTGGAGGCAGAGTGAAATGTCACAATTCTAAGAAAGCTGCTTACGGACGTAAAATTTTGATGAAAATAGTCTTGCACCATTAAAGAATAGAATTGTCAACACATGATCGAGAAAGAAAAAAAAAAGCCCACAGAGTGTACACCAATGTCAACGTTTACCAACCCATAAAAGCACTCAAAATGTGAAGATAGTAGCAAAGGCAAACAAAAGACAAAGGAAGAGAGAATTAAGTGAAATTCACATTGCCTTTAGTCTTCTCAATAAAAAAGGAAATTTTTCAAATGGTTTCCTACCTCAGGTGAACCATCACTATCTCCAAATGCGTCAGAAAAGTCTGTTGGACTTTTTTTCAGAGTCTCATCTGCTGGTAATGTAGTGTCATTATAAGAGGAGACGAACTTAAAGTCACTGGTTCTGGATCCTGTTGTCAAATAGGCGTCATAATTGTAAGTGCTGCGTAAAGTTCCTGTTCCATCAACATCTGCATAATTAGGAGGCAGATACGCACTGGGGATTGCAACTGCTCCGTCAAACAACAGTCTGGGCTTTCTCCTGCGACAAAACCTCACACCCATGACGATGATCATAAATGTAAGGAAAATTGTAGAAACAGACACCAGTGCTATGATGAGGTATGAGGTCAATTTGGAATTCTTCTCATCATAAGAAATGTCTTTCAGTTCTGGAACCTCAGCCAAGTTATCAGAAATAAGTAAATAAATGGCACAGGTGGCAGAGAGAGGAGGCTGTCCGTTATCTTTCACTGACACAATAAGGTTCTGTTTCATGTTGTCAGATTCAGAAATGTCCCGCTGTGTCCTGATCTCTCCACTGTGGAGTCCAATAGTGAAAAGGCCAGGATCAGTGGATTTGACTATTTGATAGGACAGCCAGGCGTTCTGTCCAGAGTCTGTGTCCACAGCTATCACTTTGGACACCAGAGAGCCTCCGTGGGCAGCTTTGGGGACCAGCTCAGTCATGAAGGAATTTCCGTCCGGGGTGGGGTACAGTATCTGAGGAGAGTTGTCATTCACATCAGATACAAACACACTGACTGTCACGTTGCTGCTGAGCGGAGGAGAACCGTTATCTCTGGCCATCACGTGGACTTTAAAACTCTTGAACTGTTCATAATCAAACGACCTCACAGCGTGGATCACTCCCGTGTCTCCATTCACAGACAGATAGGAGGACACCGGGGCACCGTTCACCTCACCAGGTAACAGAGAATAAATCACTGTACCGTTTTGTCTCCAGTCGGGGTCTCGAGCAGTAACGGAACATAAAGTGGAGCCAGGTTTGTTATTCTCAGTCACATATGCGCTGTAGGACTGCTCCTCAAACACAGGTGGGTTGTCATTGATGTCAGCTACAGATAACTGAACAGTTTTAGAGGAGGACAGAGGTGGAGAGCCCCCGTCAGTGGCAGTGATTGTAATATTGTAATCAGACACTAGTTCACGGTCCAGTTGTTCTGTGGTCACCAGAGAATAGTAGTTTTTAATAGATGGAACTAACTTAAAAGGGACACCTTGTTGAATCGAGCAGCGGACCTGTTTATTATTCTCAGAGTCTCTATCCTGTACATTAATGATGCCCACCTCTGTACCAGGTGACACATTCTCAGGTACAGGAGTGGTCAGTGATTTTACATAAATAACTGGGGCATTGTCATTAATATCGGAAATCTCAACAATCAACGTTGCATATGACGCCAATCCCAAACCGTCTTTGGCACTAATTTGCATTTCATATGATGATTCTTTTTCATAATCAATAGATCCAACAACTTTGACTTCTCCTGTTTTGGAATTTAAAGAAAAAATACGACTGTCATCTGAATCATGGTCAAATGCATACGTGACATCACCGTTCACTCCTTCATCCGCATCAGTAGCACTCACTGTGAGTACAACAGTATCAAGAGGTGAATTTTCTGGCAAACTTGCCTTATACACATTCTGGCTAAATACCGGTTCATTATCATTAGCATCCAGTACAGTGACGTGTATGACTACAGTACCTGATCTCTGAGGAGAGCCGCCATCAAATGCAGTGAGCAACAACATAATCTCGCTTTTATCTTCTCGGTCTAATTCTCTATCTAACACCAATTCACCATACTTTCGTCCACTGCCCTTTGTCTTTACATTCAGTGAGAAATTATCATTTTGTTGAAGGGTGTAGCCCTGAACACCATTTTCTCCGATGTCTCCATCATGTGCCTCATCCAGCGGAAACCGCGCACCTTTATCTGCTGATTCTTGAATTTCCAGTTTGAGTGATTCCTCTTTAAAATGTGGTGAGTTGTCATTAACGTCCTGGACGCGGATATTAAAACGATGAAGTTCTAAAGGGTTTTCCAGGACGAGTTCTTGTTTTAGAACACATGACGCCTTTTTCCCACAAAGCCCTTCTCTGTCGATTCTTTCCTGCACAATCAAATCCCCGGTATTGACATTAACACTGCAATACTGAACGTTGTTGTCCTCAGTATCAACACGAGCCCTCCGAGCAGACAGTCTTCCCACATCAAGACCAAAATCCTTCGCGATATTTCCGATCACAGATCCACGTTTCATCTCTTCTGGAATAGAATAGCTCACGTCTCCATTGATCCGATGAAGAATAAGAAAAATAAGTACAAGGCTGTACCGTGGGGTGCATCGACTGTAATCCATTGTTATTCACAGAAATACTGAACGCAATAAACTCTAACAAGAAGACAAAACATCAGCGATGCATTACTGATATCTTCTTTGCCGTATCAAGCAAAGCGTTTAAACGCAACTATGGTATAGTGGCTGAATCTGTCTTCGTTGACAATGTAAGGTGGAGAAACACTGTACTTCCTGGTTTGCTAGTACACACTGACACCATGAGGCGGTTGTAAAGAATAACAGTTTTATGTGAAAACTGGACTGGCAATATCAATTTCCCGTTTTGAAATAGAAGACTAAAACAATGGAATCAAGAATCTCATAAACCCAAGAAAGTTCTAAACACTCAAAACCGTTTTGCTTCTATCATCTTTCAGACCACTGTTCTCATAGTTTATCCAAATTGGATGTTTTGAAACACAAAAACAGCAAGAGCTTTAAACAACTTTGCATAGATAAAATGGACATGGGTACACTAATCCGATAAATGTGCCAAAACATACTGGATCTATGTGAGCGATTGAGTTTCACTACTTTTTAACATGCGAGAACAGCAGTGTGATTCAGTCCAGGAAAACAGCTTAATTGCACCCTCTCATTACTTGGATACAACACAAATTAATTTCTAATCATAATAATAAGTAAAAAAAAAAGGGGGGGAAAAAAACAAAAAAACTTGTACACCACATGTAACATATTTAATTTTGCTATATGCTGTCCTTCGTATTATAAGTCAACAGCATATAAAGTAAAAAAAAAAAAAAAAAAAAAAAGAAAGTAGTTTTTCCATCAAAGTAACTCATATGAATTACTTTAAATGGGAGCTGTCAGGCATTGCTGTTCTTCTAATCTCTTACATTGTCAATAATTAAGCTAAAAATATTTCAGACTACCAAAAAAAAAAAAAAAGAAAAAGAGACCAAACCAATCACATAGACCAGTCCCTCACACACTGTAACAACATGCCAAGAGAAACCTCACTATTCTGGCCAAAACTATAGTGAGTTGTACTAGAAATAAAGTAGATAAAATGGTGATTAAGATTTCAGCACCAAGGACAGAGGAAAGAAGGCCCAAAACACACAACATGGGAGAAAACAGATAAAAGTTTTTCTTTTTTCCTCAAGTTTCTTAAACATTGACCAAAATCCATAGTATTTGTTGAATTGTGTGTTTGATTGGTAATATTAATGATATATTCAATGTAGAAAACTGCGATAATTCTATGAATGACATTTTAAGCAGAGCATCGTTGAAATGTCAACAAATAGCAAGAAGTGAAAAAGCAACTACATGAAATTATTATGTGGTGGACAACAAATATGGAATCTACAAAAACGGCTTAAAAAAACCAACCAACCAAACAACCAAACAAACAAACAAACAAACAAACAATAGAACTGCCAACACAATACCGAGACAAAAATAAAGTCTAGAGAGTATACTTGAAGCCATTTTTAAGTGCCCCCGTAAAAAAAATATCATGAAAGTATAGGTAAGACGGACACCACGATAAAAGAGGAAAAAGAAAATTAAACTGCCTTTATGAGTCGGTCAAAATAAATGTTCAATGAGATGTTTGCCTACCTCAGGTGAACCATCACAGTCTCCAAACGCATCAGAAAAGTCTGTTGGACTTTTTCTCAAAGTGTCATCTGCAGGCAATGTACTGTCATTATATGATGAGACAAACTTAAAGTCACTGGTTCTAGATCCTGTTGTCAAATAGGCGTCATAATTGTAAGTGCTGCGTAGAGTTCCTGTTCCATCAACATCTGCATAATTGGGAGGAAGATATGCACTGGGGATTGCAACTGCTCCATCAAACAACAGTCTGGGCTTTCTCCTGCGACAAAACCTCACACCCATGACGATGATAATGAAGGTAAGGAAAATTGTAGAAACTGACACCAGCGCTATGATTAGGTATGAGGTCAACTTGGAATTCTTCTCCTCATAAGAAATGTCTTTCAGTTCTGGAACCTCAGCCAAGTTATCAGAAATAAGTAAATACATGGCACAGGTGACAGAGAGAGGAGGCTGTCCGTTATCTTTCACTGACACAATAAGGTTCTGTTTCATGTTGTCAGATTCAGAAATGTCCCGCTGTGTCCTGATCTCTCCACTGTGGAGTCCAATAGTAAAAAGGCCAGGATCAGTGGATTTGACTATTTGATAGGACAGCCAGGCGTTCTGTCCAGAGTCCGCATCCACAGCTATCACTTTGGACACCAGAGAGCCTCCGTGGGCAGCTTTGGGGACCAGCTCAGTCATGAAGGAGTTTCCCTCCGGGGTGGGGTACAGTATCTGAGGAGAGTTGTCATTCACATCAGATATAAACACACTGACTGTCACGTTGCTGCTGAGCGGAGGAGAACCGTTATCTCTGGCCATCACGTGGACTTTAAAACTCCTGAACTGTTCATAATCAAAAGACCTCACGGCGTGGATCACTCCCGTGTCTCCATTCACAGACAGATAGGAGGACACCGGGGCACTGTTCACCTCACCAGGTAACAGAGAATAAATCACTGTACCGTTTTGTCTCCAGTCCGGGTCTCGAGCAGTAACGGAACATAAAGTGGAGCCAGGTTTGTTATTTTCAGTCACATATGTGCTGTAGGACTGCTCCTCAAACACAGGTGGGTTGTCATTGATGTCAGCTACAGATAACTGAACAGTTTTAGAGGACGACAGAGGTGGAGAGCCCTCGTCAGTGGCAGTGATTGTAATGTTGTAATCAGACACTAGTTCACGGTCCAGTTGTTCTGTGGTCACCAGAGAATAGTAGTTTTTAATAGAAGGAACTAACTTAAAAGGGACACCTTGTTGAATGGAGCAGTGGACCTGTTTATTATTCTCAGAGTCTCTATCCTGTACATTAATGATGCCCACCTCTGTACCAGGTGACACATTCTCAGGTATGGGGTTAGTCAGTGACTTCAAGTTTACAACTGGAGCATTATCATTAACATCAGTAATTTCAACTATTAAAGTAGCATATGACGCCAATCCCAAACCATCTTTGGCACTAATCTGCATCTCATATGATGACTCTTTTTCATAATCAATAGGTCCAACAACTTTGACCTCTCCTGTTTTGGGATTCAAAGAGAAAATTTGGTTTTCATCAGAAACATGATCAAATGCATAAATAACTTCACCACTAACTCCTTCGTCTGCATCAGTAGCACTCACTATGAGTACAATGGTATCAAGAGGAGAATTTTCTGGTAAGGTTGCCTTGTACACATTCTGGCTGAATACTGGTACGTTATCATTAGCATCCAGTACAGTGACGTGTATGACTACAGTACCTGATCTCTGAGGAGAGCCGCCATCAAATGCGGTAAACAACAACATAATCTCGTCTTTATCTTCTCTGTCCAACTCTTTATTTAATACTAGTTCTCCATATTTTCGTCCATTGCCCTTTGTCTTTATATTTAAGGAGAAATGGTCATTTTGTTGAAGGGTGTAGCCCTGAACTCCATTTTCTCCGATGTCTCCATCATGTGCCTCATCCAGTGGAAACTGTGCACCCTTATCTGCTGATTCCCGTATTTCAAATTTAAGTGATTCCTCTTTAAACTGTGGTGAGTTGTCATTAATGTCCAGGACGCGGATACTGAAACGATGAAGATCTAAAGGATTTTCTAGGACTAGTTCCTGTTTTAATACACACGATGCCTTTTTCGCACATAGTCCTTCTCTGTCGATCCTTTCCTGTATAGTCAAATCTCCAGTATTTAGGTTAATGCTGCAGTATTGAACGCTGTTATCCTCAGTATCTATACGAGCCCTGCGAGCGGACAGTCTTCCCACATCAAGTCCAAAATCCTTAGCGATATTTCCAATCACAGATCCCCGTTTCATTTCCTCTGGGATAGAATAGCTCACATCTCCGTGGATCGAGTGAACAGTAAGAAAAACAAATACAAAGCCGTGGTACAGCGCACATTTGTTGTAACCCATTGTCAGTCACTGAACGATTGGATACAAAAAAGTGAATTAGACCAATATCCTCGAAGTAATAGTATTTTCTCCTATCCAGCCACAGAAGAATGGTTTTATCTCAAGTGCGTTTCAGTAGATGATTCAGTCTTTACATTTGCTGACAAAGACGGGTGGAGAATAAACGACCTTTTTCGATAGCTAGTAGACACTGACACCATGAGTATAGTGTCGGGAATAACACTTACAAAAAAAGGTTCCACGTTTTTCAACACGTGTGCTCATTCCTTTCAATTAAACCCACGTTAATTAGAATCAAAAGTCAACAAAAGTTCTAAAAATCCAAACCCGCATTTTTCTTCTGTTATGTAGTTCGACAGTGTATATGAGAAACTACCGTTATAGACAGCAAAAGTCAATCATTTGAAGCGTTGGTCAAATACATTATGCTCGTATTTTAAACAGGGCAGTAAGCCGAACTAGTCCACGGTTTGCTGAGTTTAAAATGTGTACTAGTTTGTATTGTTTTATAATGGGCAGTATGGATGGTTGGATTTACTCTCGTGAAACACTAATTAATTATCTGTAATGACATAATAAATACACTGTCAAAGAATTACAATATGATCAAAATAATTGGAAACAATATAATTATTTAAATCACGTTCGATAGACTACATAAAATCCTAATGTAAGCAAGGAAATTATATTTCAGACTAGGTCTTGAGAATTCCTTTACGTACAGGAGCAGTCAAACACTTTTGACTACACAAATGCACGGGACCCTTCACTTTATTATCGCCGTCCCAAAACTGACGAAATACTCAATACAGTTTAGAGGATATAGTCAAAAAACAGTGGGAAAGGACTGAAATGACCACAAATATCAATCAATAATATGTGATAATTCCAACAATAAATTTTTTTAAAAACTCATCTAGAAAAAGCTTATCATGTACTAACTTCAGCACCATAGACAGATACATAGGACCAACAAAAGAGATAACGGATTATCACAGGGAGAAGAATATTGTTTTTTTTTTTTTAGGATACAATCCAATTCCGAACAGAATAGGTAAATAAAAGAATGTCAAAGTGTGTGCAGAGGATGGGTGTGTTTAATTAATTCACTCTCAAAATAGGTTTAAAGTTGTTGAAATATCATGAGATAATTGTTTATTAGGATTTGTGAAAAATATCCAAATCTGAATTGAACTGAAAAATTAGAAGAAACACTTACAGTTTATGATACTAATATCAACTTAGTATTGACCGAAAAAAAGACAGTGTAGCAAAGCAACAAAGAGGATATTAAACACTATGAATTTAAATAGAAACTAAGAACGAACCTATATACAGCAGGAAAAAGAGCAAGACAAAAAACAAAACAAAACAAAAAAAGATGTGCTTTGTTTTTAAACCTTCTTACGACAGAGTGCTAAAACAGCATCAATAAAGCACACAATTACAAATGCGGTGTATTAATGCAGTTATGCTAATAATTCTTGTTGAATTAAATTGATTTGAAATACTTGCCCACCCCGGGGTGAACATTAGACTTGGTAGCCATCTATTCAGCCATCATCAATGCAAAAACGGAAGACATAAATAGAATACCTGAAAAACAGTAAAACTACCTTATTCCGGGTACTACAAGAAATTCAAAAGTGAGAGGATATTTTAGCCTACCTCAGGTGAGCCATCGCTATCTCCAAATGCGTCTGAAAAGTCTGTTGGACTTTTTTTCAGAGTCTCATCTGCAGGTAATGTAGTGTCATTATATGATGAGACAAACTTGAAGTCACTGGTTCTAGATCCCGTTGTCAAATAGGCGTCATAATTATAGGTGCTGCGTAAAGTTCCTGTGCCATCGACGTCTGCGTAATTTGGAGGCAAATATGCGCTGGGGATTGCAACTGCTCCATCAAACAACAGTCTGGGCTTTCTCCTCCGACAAAACCTCACACCCATGACGATGATGATGAATGTAAGGAATATTGTAGAAACTGACACCAAGGCGATGATTAGGTATGAGGTCAATTTGGAATTCTTCTCATCATAAGAAATGTCTTTCAGTTCTGGAACCTCGGCCAAGTTATCAGAAATAAGTAAATACATGGCACAAGTGGCAGAGAGAGGAGGCTGTCCGTTATCTTTCACTGACACAATAAGGTTCTGTTTCATGTTGTCAGATTCAGAAATGTCCCGCTGTGTCCTGATCTCTCCACTGTGGAGTCCAATAGTAAAAAGGCCAGGATCAGTGGATTTGACTATTTGATAGGACAGCCAGGCGTTCTGTCCAGAGTCTGCGTCCACAGCTATCACTTTGGACACCAGAGAGCCTCCGTGGGCAGCTTTGGGGACCAGCTCAGTCATGAAGGAGTTTCCCTCAGGGGTGGGGTACAGTATCTGAGGAGAGTTGTCATTCACATCCGATACAAACACACTGACTGTCACGTTGCTGCTGAGCGGAGGAGAACCGTTATCTCTGGCCATCACGTGGACTTTAAAACTCTTAAACTGTTCATAATCAAATGACCTCACAGCGTGGATCACTCCCGTGTCTCCATTCACAGACAGATAGGAGGACACCGGGGCACCGTTCACCTCACCAGGTAACAGAGAATAAATCACTGTACCGTTTTGTCTCCAATCCGGGTCTCGAGCAGTAACGGAACATAAAGTGGATCCAGGTTTGTTATTCTCAGTCACATATGCGCTGTAGGACTGCTCCTCAAACACAGGTGGGTTGTCATTGATGTCAGCTACAGATAACTGAACAGTTTTAGAGGAGGACAGAGGAGGAGAGCCCTCGTCAGTAGCAGTGATTGTAATGTTGTAATCAGACACTAGTTCACGGTCCAGTTGTTCTGTGGTCACCAGAGAATGGTAGTTTTTAATAGAAGGAACTAACTTAAAAGGGACACCTTGCTGAATGGAGCAACGGACCTGTTTATTATTCTCAGAGTCTCTATCCTGTACATTAATGATGCCCACCTCTGTACCAGGTGACACGCTCTCAGGTATGGGGTTAGTCAATGATTTCAAGTTTACAACTGGGGCATTGTCGTTAATATCAGTAATTTCAATCATCAAAGTTGCATAAGAAACTAGTCCCAGTCCATCTTTTGCGCTTATCTGCATTTCATAAGATGAAACTTTCTCATGATCAATAATTCCAAGTACTTTCACCTCTCCTGTTTTGGGGTTCAGTGAAAACACCTTGCTATTTTTACTTGATACATGATCAAATTCATAGGTAATCTCACTGTTTAAACCATCGTCTGCATCAGTGGCACTGACTGTGATCACCAGTGTACCGGGAGGAGAATTTTCTGGCAAACTTGCTTTATACACAGTCTGGCTAAAAACTGGTTCATTATCATTAGCATCCAGTACAGTGACGTGTATGGCTACAGTCCCTGATCTCTGAGGAGAGCCGCCATCAAATGCAGTGAGCAAAAGCATAATGTCCTTTTTGTCCTCTCTGTCTAATTCTTTATCTAAAACTAATTCGCAGTATTTCCGCCCACCAGATTTTGCGTTAACATTAAGTTTGAAATGATCATTCTGCTGAAGAGAGTAGCCCTGAACAGCATTTTCTCCGATGTCTTCGTCATGTGCCTCACCGAGAAGAAACCGCGCACCCTTATCTGCCGATTCCCGAATTTCAATTTTTACTGATTCCTCTTTAAACTGTGGTGAGTTATCGTTTATGTCCTGGACGCGGATATTAATCCGATGCAGTTCTAAAGGGTTTTCCAACACGAGTTCTTGCTTCAGAATGCACGATGCTCTTTTTTCACAAAGCCCCTCTCTGTCGATCCTTTCCTGCACCAGCAGATCTCCAGTGTTGAGATTAACACCACAGTAGTTAACGTTATCATCCTCGGTATCGATTCGGGCTTTTCTAGCAGACAATCCACCCAAATCAAGTCCAAGATCCTTAGCAATATTACCAATTACAGATCCACGTTTCATCTCTTCGGGAATAGAGTAGCTCACGTCTCCACTGATGGGGCGTAGGACAAATACAACAAAAGCAAGACCATAGTATTGCAGCGCGAATCGGTTTAGTTCCATTCTTACAATAAACAAGGATTCATCAGTAGCCAAAGTATAAATCAAAAGCTCCAAAAGTATCCAAAAAAAGATATCAAGCCAGGAAGTGTTTCAAGTCAAATGCTGCACAATAAGAAATGCTATATGCTGTCTGAAAAAATGGGAGGAGAGTGGACGTGTTTCCTCGTTTATTAGTGGACACTGACACCGTGAGCATTTCTACGGGTATGACACTGACACCTCTGTTGTTCTGTAAAATCCGAAAGGACCTCAGAGAGAAGTGTATGAACATTTAGAAGTAGAGAAGTGAATTTAAAAAAAAAAAAAAAAATAAAACACGTTTCCATATCATAGTTACTCATTTTTATGTTATAAAAACATTCTGACTCCGCATCTCTATTTCAAACTGGATGCAATATACAGAAGATAACATAGAAGTTGCGATAACAAAAAAACAAAACAAAAAAAAACAAACAAAAAAAAAAAACATTGCAAGTTATACATATATATTAAAAATATCAGATTCGTGCTGTGACAATTGTGCCTGTACCTCAAAAGAATCATCCGAGTCTCCGAAGGAGTCAGAAAAGTCCGTAATGCTTGTCTTCAGTTTGGTCAGCAGGCAGAGTGTTGTCATTATAAGAAGACACAAACTTAGTCACTTGTTCACGATCCTGTTGTCAAATAGGCGTTATGATAACCCTCCAGAGTAAAAAAAAAAAAAAAACTGAATGCAAAACATTCGCCGTAACGTTGAAAAAATTATTAATAATTGCGCAAGTTTACGTAAAGATAAGTAGAAACATCTCTCAAAAAACCATATTAAAGACTGGGTTGTGAGTGTACATCAGAGAAAAAAAAAACAAAAACAAAACATTACTATCTGCAAGGAAATCAGTCGTATAAAAACTCTGACCAACCTTTACACAATTCAAACCTTCAAAGTCTTCTGCTTAGCACAAATGAAGTCACTTTCAATAAGACCTTGGAAAAACTGTAATAATTAAATAATACTTAAAATAAAGCAACTGTTCCTACCTCAGGAGAAGAGTCACAATCTCCGAATGCATCAGAAAAGTCTGTTAGACTCTTCTTCAGAGTCTGGTCAGCAGGCAGAGTGTTGTCATTATACGATGAAACGAACTTAAAGTCACTGGTTCTAGATCCTGTTGTCAAGTAGGTGTCATAATTGTAAGTGCTGCGTAAAGTTCCTGTTCCATCAACATCTGCGTAATTAGGAGGCAGATACGCACTGGGGATTGCAACTGCTCCGTCAAACAACAGTCTGGGCTTTCTCCTGCAACAAAACCTCACACCCATGACGATGATGATGAATGTAAGGAAAATTGTGGAAACTGACACCAGTGCTATGATTAGGTATGAGGTTAATTTGGAATTCTTCTCTTCATAAGAAATGTCTTTCAGTTCTGGAACCTCAGCCAAGTTATCAGAAATAAGTAAATACATGGCACAGGTGGCAGAGAGAGGAGGCTGTCCGTTATCTTTCACTGACACAATAAGGTTCTGTTTCATGTTGTCAGATTCAGAAATGTCCCGCTGTGTCCTGATCTCTCCACTGTGGAGTCCAATAGTAAAAAGGCCAGGATCCGTGGATTTGACTATTTGATAGGACAGCCAGGCGTTCTGTCCAGAGTCCGCGTCCACAGCTATCACTTTGGACACCAGAGAGCCTCCGTGGGCAGCTTTGGGGACCAGCTCAGTCATGAAGGAGTTTCCCTCAGGGGTGGGGTACAGTATCTGAGGAGAGTTGTCATTCACATCAGATATAAACACACTGACTGTCACGTTGCTGCTGAGCGGAGGAGAACCGTTATCTCTGGCCATCACGTGGACTTTAAAACTCTTGAACTGTTCATAATCAAACGACCTCACAGCGTGGATCACTCCCGTGTCTCCATTCACAGACAGATAGGAGGACACCGGGGCACCGTTCACCTCACCAGGTAAAAGAGAATAAATCACTGTACCGTTTTGTCTCCAGTCCGGGTCTCGAGCAGTAACGGAACATAAAGTGGATCCAGGTTTGTTATTTTCAGTCACATATGCGCTGTAGGACTGCTCCTCAAACACAGGTGGGTTGTCATTGATGTCAGCTACAGATAACTGAACAGTTTTAGAGGAGGACAGAGGAGGAGAGCCCTCGTCAGTGGCAGTGATTGTAATGTTGTAATCAGACACTAGTTCACGGTCCAGTTGTTCTGTGGTCACCAGAGAATAGTAGTTTTTAATAGAAGGAACTAACTTAAAAGGGACACCTTGTTGAATGGAGCAGCGGACCTGTTTATTGTTTTCTGAGTCTCTATCCTGCACATTAATGATGCCCACCTCTGTACCAGGTGACACATTCTCAGGTATGGGGTTAGTCAGTGATTTCAAGTTTACAACTGGAGCATTATCATTAACATCAGTAATTTCAACTATTAAAGTAGAATATGACGCCAATCCCAAACCATCTTTGGCACTAATCTGCATTTCATATGATGACTCTTTTTCATAATCAATAGGTCCAACAACTTTGACCTCTCCTGTTTTGGGGTTCAAAGAGAAAATTTGGTTTTCATCAGAAACATGATCAAATGCATAAATAACTTCACCATTGACTCCTTCGTCTGCATCAGTAGCACTCACTCTGAGCAGAACAGTATCAAAAGGAGAATTTTCTGGTAAAGTTGCCTTATACACATTCTGGCTAAATACTGGTACGTTATCATTAGTATCCAGAACAGTAACGTATATGACTACAGTACCTGATCTCTGAGGAGAGCCGCCATCAAATGCTGTGAGCAACAACATAATCTCGTTTTTATCTTCTCTGTCTAACTCCTTATTTAATACTAGTTCGCCATATTTTCGTCCATTGTCCTTTGTTTTTATATTTAAGGAGAAATGGTCATTTTGTTGAAGGGTGTAGCCCTGAACACCATTTTCTCCGATATCTCCATCATGTGCTTCATCCAGTGGAAAGTGTGCGCCCTTGTCTGTTGATTCCTGAATTTCAAATTTAAGTGATTCCTCTTTAAACTGGGGTGAGTTGTCATTAATATCCTGGACGCGGATACTGAAACGATGAAGATCTAAAGGGTTTTCTAGGACTAGCTCCTGTTTTAAAACACACGATGCCTTTTTCGCACATAGTCCTTCTCTGTCGATCCTTTCCTGTACGATCAAATCTCCGGTATTTAGGTTAATGCTGCAGTATTGAACGCTGTTATCCTCAGTATCTATACGAGCCCTGCGAGCGGGCAGTCTTCCCACATCAAGTCCAAAATCCTTAGCAATATTTCCAATGACAGATCCCCGTTTCATTTCCTCTGGGATAGAATAGCTCACATCTCCGTGGATCGAGTGAACAGTAAGAAAAACAAATACAAAGCCGTAGTACAGTGCACATTTGATGTAACCCATTTTCAGTCACTGAACGATTGGATACAAAAAAGTGAATTAGACCAATATCCTCCAAGTAATAGTATTTTCTCCTATCCAGCCACAGAAGAATGGTTTTATCTCAAGTGCGGTTCAGTAGATGATTCAGTCTTTACATTTGCTGACAAAGACGGGTGGAGAATAAACGACCTTTCTCGATAGCTGGTAGACACTGACACCATGAGTATAGTGTCAGGAATAACACTTACAAAAAAAGGTTCCACGTTTTTCAACACGTCTGTTCATTCCTTTCAATTAAACCCACGTTAATTAGAATCAAATGTCAACAAAAGTTCTAAAAATCCAAACCCGTGTTTCTCTTCTCTGATATGTAGTTCGACAGTGTATATGAGAAACTACCGTTACAGACAGCAAAAGTCAATCATTTGAAGCGTTGGTCAAATACATTATGCTCGTATTTTAAACGGGGCAGTAATCCGAACGTGTCCACGGTTTGCTGAGTTTAAAATGTGTACTAGTTTGTATTGTTTTGTATTGGGCAGTATGGATGGTGGGATTTACTCTTGTGAAACACTAATCAATTATATGTAACGACATAATAAATACACTGTCAAAAAATTACAATATGATTAAAAGAATTGGAGACAATATAATTATTTAAATCACGTTCGATAGACTACATAAAATCCTAATGTAAGCAAGGAAATTATATTTCAGACCAGGTCTTGAGAATTCCTTTACGTACAGGCGCAGTCAAAAACTTTTGACTACACAAATCCACAGGACCCTTCACCACTTTATTATCGCCGTTCTATCACTGACGAAATACTCAATACATTTCAGAGGATCTAGTCAAAAAACAGTGGGAAAAGACTGAAATGACCACAAATATCAATCAATGATATGGGATAATTAAAAAAAAAAAAAAAAAAAAACTCATCTAGAAAAAGCTTATCATGTACTAACTTCAGCACCATGGACAGATACATAGGACCAGCAAGAGAGATAACGGATTATCACAGGGGGGATTTTTTTTATTTATTTTTTTTTTTTTGTAATGCAATCCAATTCATTACAGAATAGGTAAATAAAAGTCTGTCCAAGTGTGTGCAGAGGATGGTGTGTTTAATTAATTCACTCTCAAAATAGCTTTAAAGTTGTTGAAATATCATGAGATAATTGTTTATTAGGATTTGTGAAAAATATCCAAATCTGAATTGAAAAATTACAAGAAACACTTTATGATACGAATATCAACTTAGTATTGACCGAAAAAAAGCCAGTGTAGCAAAGCAACAAAGAGGATATTAAACACTATGAATTTAAATAGAAACTCAAAATGAACCTATATACAGCAGGAAAAAGAGCAAGACAAAAAAAGAAAACAAAACAAAAACAGCAGTGCTATGTTTTTAAAATATTCTTACGACTGAGTGCTAAAACAGCATCAATAAAGCACACAATTACAAATGCTGTATATCAATGCAGTTATCTCAATAATGCTTGTGAAATTAAACTGATTTAAAATACTTCCCTACCCCGGGGCGAACACTAGACTTGGTAGCCAACTATTCAGCCATCAACAATGAGAAAACGGAAGACATAAAATAGAATACCTGAAAAACAGTAAAACTACCTTAATCCGGGAACTACCAGAAACTCAAAAGTGAGAGGATATTTAGCCTACCTCAGGTGAGCCATCACTATCTCCAAATGCGTCACTAAAGTCTGTTGGACTTTTTTTCAGAGTCCCATCTGCAGGTAATGTAGTGTCATTATATGATGAGACGAACTTAAAGTCACTGGTTCTAGATCCTGTTGTCAAATAGGCGTCATAATTGTAGGAGCTGCGTAAAGTTCCCGTCCCATCGACGTCTGCGTAATTTGGAGGCAAATATGCGCTGGGGATTGCAACTGCTCCATCAAACAACAGTCTGGGCTTTCTTCTGCGACAAAACCTCACACCCATGACGATGATGATGAATGTAAGGAATATCGTAGAAACTGACACCAAGGCGATGATTAGGTATGAGGTCAATTTTGAATTCTTCTCATCATAAGAAATGTCTTTCAGTTCTGGAACCTCAGCCAAGTTATCAGAAATAAGTAAATGCATGGCACAGGTGGCAGAGAGAGGAGGCTGTCCGTTATCTTTCACTGACACAATAAGGTTCTGTTTCATGTTGTCAGATTCAGAAATGTCCCGCTGTGTCCTGATCTCTCCACTGTGGAGTCCAATAGTAAAAAGTCCAGGATCAGTGGATTTGACTATTTGATAGGACAGCCAGGCGTTCTGTCCAGAGTCCGCGTCCACAGCTATCACTTTGGACACCAGAGAGCCTCCGTGGGCAGCTTTGGGGACCAGCTCAGTCATGAAGGAGTTTCCCTCCGGGGTGGGGTACAGTATCTGAGGAGAGTTGTCATTCACATCAGATACAAACACACTGACTGTTACGTTGCTGCTGAGCGGAGGAGAACCGTTATCTCTGGCCATCACGTGAACTTTAAAACTCTTAAAATGTTCATAATCAAAAGACCTCACAGCGTGGATCACTCCCGTGTCTCCATTCACAGACAGATAGGAGGACACCGGGGCACCGTTCACCTCACCAGGTAACAGAGAATAAATCACTGTACCGTTTTGTCTCCAGTCGGGGTCTCGAGCAGTAACGGAACATAAAGTGGATCCAGGTTTGTTATTCTCAGTCACATATGCGCTGTAGGACTGCTCCTCAAACACAGGTGGGTTGTCATTGATGTCAGCTACAGATAATTGAACAGTTTTAGAGGAGGACAGAGGTGGAGAGCCCTCGTCAGTGGCAGTGATTGTAATGTTGTAATCAGACACTAGTTCACGGTCCAGTTGTTCTGTGGTCACCAGAGAATAGTAGTTTTTAATAGAAGGAACTAACTTAAAAGGGACACCTTGCTGAATGGAACAGCGGACCTGTTTATTATTCTCAGAGTCTCTATCCTGTACATTAATGATGCCCACCTCTGTACCAGGTGACACGCTCTCAGGTATGGGGTTAGTCAGTGATTTCAAGTATACAACTGGGGCGTTGTCGTTAATATCAGTAATTTCAATCATCAAAGTTGCATAAGAAACTAGTCCCAGTCCATCTTTTGCGCTTATCTGCATTTCATAAGATGAAACTTTCTCGTGATCAATAACTCCAAGTACTTTCACCTCTCCTGTTTTGGGGTTCAGTGAAAACACCTTGCTATTTTTACTTGATACATGATCAAATTCATAGGTAATCTCACTGTTTAAACCATCGTCTGCATCAGTGGCACTGACTGTGATCACCAGTGTACCGGGAGGAGAATTTTCTGGCAAACTTGCTTTATACACAGTCTGACTAAAAACTGGTTCATTATCATTAGCATCCAGTACAGTGACGTGTATGACTACAGTCCCTGATCTCTGAGGAGAGCCGCCATCAAATGCAGTGAGCAAAAGCATAATGTCCTTTTTGTCCTCTCTGTCTAATTCTTTATCTAAAACTAATTCGCAGTATTTCCGCCCACCAGATTTTGCGTTAACATTTAGTTTGAAATGATCATTCTGCTGAAGAGAGTAGCCCTGAACAGCATTTTCTCCGATGTCTTCGTCATGTGCTTCACCGAGAAGAAACCGTGCACCCTTTATTGCTGACTCCTGAATTTCAATTTTCACTGACTCCTCTTTAAACTGTGGTGAGTTATCGTTTATGTCCTGGACGCGGATATTAATCCGATGCAGTTCTAAAGGGTTTTCCAACACGAGTTCTTGCTTCAGAATGCACGATGCTCTTTTTTCACAAAGCCCCTCTCTGTCGATCCTTTCCTGCACCAGCAGATCTCCAGTGTTGAGATTAACACCACAGTAGTTAACGTTATCATCCTCGGTATCGATTCGGGCTTTTCTAGCAGACAATCCACCCAAATCAAGTCCAAGATCCTTAGCAATATTACCAATTACAGATCCACGTTTCATCTCTTCGGGAATAGAGTAGCTCACGTCTCCACTGATGGGGCGTAGGACAAATACAAAAAAAGCAAGACCATAGTATTGCAGCGCGAATCGGTTTAGTTCCATTCTTACAATAAACAACGATTCATCAGTAGCCAAAGTATAAATCAAAAGCTCCAAAAGTATCCAAAAAAAGATATCAAGCCAGGAAGTGTTTCAAGTCAAATGCTGCACAATAAGAAATGCTATATGCTGTCTGAAAAAATGGGAGGAGAGTGGACGTGTTTCCTCGTTTATTAGTGGACACTGACACCGTGAGCATTTCTAGGAGTATGGCACTGACACCTCTGTTGTTCTGTAAAATACTAAAGGACCTCAGAGAGAAGTGTAACAACATTTAAAAGTAGAGAAGTGAATTAAAAAAAGAAAAATCAAAAAACGGGAAAAAAAAAAAAAAAAAACACGTTCCCATACCGTAGTTACTCAATTTTAAGTTATAAAAATATTCTCACACCGCATCTCTACTTCGAACTGGATGCAATATACATAAGATAACATAGAGGTTGCGATACCAAAAAAAAAAAAAAACCGAAAAAAAAAAACAAAAAACAAAAACTATGTAACTTAAACATATATATTACAAATATCAGATTCATGCTTTGAAAATTGTGCCTATACCTCAAAATAATCATCACAGTCTCCAAAGAAGTCAGAAAAGTCCGCTATGCTTGTCTTCACAGTTTGCTCAGCAGGCAGTGTTGTCATTATACGAAGACACAAACTTAGTTACTTGTTCAATATCCTGTTGTCAAATAGGCGCCATAATTATTTTCCAGAGTAAATAAAACCGCAAGCAAAATATTCACTGTAAACTTTTGAAAGTTACTAATAATTGCGCAAGTAAGATAAGTAGAAACACCTCTCAAAAAACGATATTCAAGACTGGGTTGTGAGTGTACATCATAGCAACCACAACAATACTAACTGCCAGGATTTTGGTCGTATAATAACTCTGACCAACCTTAACACAATTCAGACCCTGAAAGTTTTCTGCTTAGCACACGTAAAATATCTTTCAATACAAGCAAGACCTTGAAAAAATGATAATATTTAAATAATACTTAAAATAAAGCAACTGTTCCTACCTCAGGAGAAGAGTCACAATCTCCAAACGCATCAGAAAAGTCTGTTAGACTTTTCTTCAGAGTCTGGTCAGCAGGCAGAGTGTTGTCATTGTAAGATGAAACGAACTTAAAGTCACTGGTTCTAGATCCTGTTGTCAAATAGGCGTCATAATTGTAGGTGCTGCGTAAAGTTCCTGTGCCGTCAACATCTGCGTAATTTGGAGGCAGATAAGCGCTGGGGATTGCTACTGCTCCATCAAACAACAGTCTGGGCTTTCTCCTGCGACAAAACCTCACACCCATGACGATGATGATGAATGTAAGGAAAATTGTGGAGACTGACACCAGGGCTATGATTAAATATGAGGTCAACTTGGAATTCTTTTCGTCATAAGAAATGTCTTTCAGTTCTGGAACCTCAGCCAAGTTATCAGAAATAAGTAAATACATGGCACAGGTGGCAGAGAGAGGAGGCTGTCCGTTATCTTTCACTGACACAATAAGGTTCTGTTTCATGTTGTCAGATTCAGAAATGTCCCGCTGTGTCCTGATCTCTCCACTGTGGAGTCCAATAGTAAAAAGGCCAGGATCAGTGGATTTGACTATTTGATAGGACAGCCAGGCGTTCTGTCCAGAGTCCGCGTCCACAGCGATCACTTTGGACACTAGAGAGCCTCCGTGGGCAGCTTTGGGGACCAGCTCAGTCATGAAGGAGTTTCCCTCAGGGGTGGGGTACAGTATCTGAGGTGAGTTGTCATTCACATCAGATACAAACACACTGACTGTTACGTTGCTGCTGAGCGGAGGAGAACCGTTATCTCTGGCCATCACGTGAACTTTAAAACTCTTAAAATGTTCATAATCAAAAGACCTCACAGCGTGGATCACTCCCGTGTCTCCATTCACAGACAGATAGGAGGACACCGGGGCACCGTTTACCTCACCAGGTAACAGAGAATAAATCACTGTGCCGTTTTGTCTCCAGTCGGGGTCTCGAGCAGTAACGGAACATAAAGTTGATCCAGGTTTGTTATTTTCAGTCACATATGCGCTGTAGGACTGCTCCTCAAACACAGGTGGGTTGTCATTGATGTCAGCTACAGATAACTGAACAGTTTTAGAGGAGGACAGAGGAGGAGAGCCCTCGTCAGTGGCAGTGATTGTAATGTTGTAATCAGACACTAGTTCACGGTCCAGTTGTTCTGTGGTCACCAGAGAATAGTAGTTTTTAATAGAAGGAACTAACTTAAAAGGGACACCTTGCTGAATGGAGCAGCGGACCTGTTTATTATTCTCTGAGTCTCTATCCTGTACATTTATGATGCCCACCTCTGTACCAGGTGACACATTCTCAGGTGTGGGGTGTGTCAGTGACTTCAAATATATTACTGGCGCATTGTCATTTACATCAGTGATATCAATGACGACTTTTGCCTCTGATGAAAGGCCGTACCCATCTTTGGCCTCGACAATCACTTCGTACCTGGACCCCTCTTCATAATCTATTTCGCCAGCTACAAGAATTTCTCCAGTTTTTTCGTCTACTGAAAAAAGTTTTCGTGATTTTTCAGATAGTTCACTAAATTCATATGCAACATCTCCATTTAGACCTTCATCTGCGTCTGATGCACTGACAACAATAACTACTGCTTTTAAAGGTGAGTTTTCCTGCAACTTTGCTGTATAAACGGATTCTGTAAAAACTGGGGCGTTATCATTAGCGTCGAGCACGATGACGTGTATTACTACTGTCCCGGATCTATGAGGAGAACCACCGTCCACAGCAGTGAGAAGTAATTTCATTTCCTGCTGCTCCTCACGGTCTAATTCCTTTTCTAAAACTAACTCACCATATTTTCGGCCAGCACTTGTCGTCTGAATACTAAACACAAAATATGGGTTTTGTTGCAAAACATAACCCTCAACAGAATTCTTGCCAATATCTGCATCTTGTGCTGCATTAATCCGATACCTTGCGCCTTTGACAGCTGACTCTCTAATATCAAGCTTTATCACATCCTTCGGAAAAACTGGTGAATTATCGTTTATATCTTGCACCTGAAGAGACACACGGTGTAGCTCTAAAGGATTCTCCAATAGCAGGTCAAATTTAAGCACACAGGAGGGTTTGTCTGCGCAGTGCTCCTCTCTGTCTATTCTCTCTGCAACAAATAATTCTCCGCTTCGAAGGTTAATTCCGCAAAATTGTCTGTCGCCTCCATCCAGATCAATACGAGCTTTCCGAGCAGACAATCTTCCCACATCTAGTCCGAGGTCTTTGGCGATATTTCCAATAACAGATCCGCGTTTCAGCTCCTCTTGTACAGAATAGCTAAGGTCTCCGTGTGCGTAGCGGAGCACAACAAAGAAAAACATAAAGCCATAGGTCTGACTGATGTACCATGAAGGCATCATCCTTAAAATACACTGGGCAAATTAGAAAAAGGCAATTTCAAACGTTAAATATGTGATCAAATCCGTATTCAACCCTTCAAAGTGTCTCAGCCTGCAAATGAAACGGGATGGAGGATTCCAGTAATGGATGCTGTTTAGAGTAGCCCAATTATTCCACCGCAAAATTGGTCTATAGTGACACCACGAGTACAAACGATAGAATACAATCCATTACAAAATCTATAGTGGAATCGGAGTGGAGGTTCAATTGAATGGCTTTCAATGAGTAAATAAACTTGTAAGTCATTCATGAAGTTATAAATTCAGCACCTAGGACAGAGACACACGGTAGAAGAGGCAGTTCTGTTCAAGACAAGCAGACCAACTCGCCGCTCATAGGGGTGAAAACCCAAATGCATAGCTGTGTAAGAATCCTATAACAGTCTCATCTTGAACACGTTCTTTAACGCTAAAAGAATTGTGTAATAGATTGGAACTAGTAGGACCACTTAGTCACCAACTTCTGAGGAGTACAAGTGCATCCCAACACACTAAAAGTAGATCAGGTGGCAATATGCTTTATAAATAGTTGACAACTAAAAACGTTTCCATCCAAATGACATGATTTTTTTTAATGTACTTCAGAAAATCAACATGTTAATATTAAAATTTTCTGATTAAGTAAAGCCGCATGCAAAACATTCACTGTTACCTTTGTAAAAGTATTAATAATTCTGTAAGTAAAGGTAACGAAAAGTTGAAACCCCTTTCAAAATAGTAATATTCAAGAGTGGGTTGTGAGTGTACATGAGAGAAAATAAAACATTACTAATTGCCAAGAAAGCAGTCGTACAGGCTTTACACAATTCAAAACTCGAAAGGCTTCTTCTTAACACACACACACAAAAAAACTTACAATACCTTCAAGATATTGGGAAAACTGGTAATAATTAACTAATTGGCTACTTGAAGTAAAGCAACTGTTCCTACCTCAGGAGAAGAGTCACAATCTCCAAATGCTTCAGAAAAGTCTGTGAGACTTTTCTTCAGAGTCTGGTCAGCAGGAAGAGTGTTGTCATTATAAGATGAAACGAATTTAAAGTCACTGGTTCTAGATCCTGTTGTCAAATAGGCGTCATAATTGTAAGTGCTGCGTAAAGTTCCTGTTCCGTCAACATCTGCGTAATTAGGAGGCAGATAAGCGCTGGGGATTGCAACTGCTCCATCAAACAACAGTCTGGGCTTTCTCCTGCGACAAAACCTCACACCCATGACGATGATGATGAATGTAAGGAAAATTGTAGAAACTGACACCAGCGCTATGATTAGGTATGAGGTCAATTTGGAATTCTTTTCGTCATAAGAAATGTCTTTCAGTTCTGGAACCTCAGCCAAGTTATCAGAAATAAGTAAATACATGGCACAGGTGGCAGAGAGAGGAGGCTGTCCGTTATCTTTCACTGACACAATAAGGTTCTGTTTCATGTTGTCAGATTCAGAAATGTCCCGCTGTGTCCTGATCTCTCCACTGTGGAGTCCAATAGTAAAAAGGCCAGGATCAGTGGATTTGACTATTTGATAGGACAGCCAGGCGTTCTGTCCAGAGTCCGCGTCCACAGCTATCACTTTGGACACCAGAGAGCCTCCGTGGGCAGCTTTGGGGACCAGCTCAGTCATGAAGGAGTTTCCCTCCGGGGTGGGGTACAGTATCTGAGGAGAGTTGTCATTCACATCAGATACAAACACACTGACTGTCACGTTGCTGCTGAGCGGAGGAGAACCGTTATCTCTGGCCATCACGTGGACTTTAAAACTCCTGAACTGTTCATAATCAAACGACCTCACAGCGTGGATCATGCCCGTGTCTCCATTCACAGACAGATAGGAGGACACCGGGGCACCATTCACCTCACCAGGTAACAGAGAATAAATCACTGTACCGTTTTGTCTCCAATCCGGGTCTCGAGCAGTCACGGAACATAAAGTTGATCCAGGTTTGTTATTTTCAGTCACATATGCGCTGTATGACTGCTCCTCAAACACAGGTGGGTTGTCATTGATGTCAGCTACAGATAACTGAACAGTTTTCGAGGAGGACAGAGGTGGAGAGCCCTCGTCAGTGGCAGTGATTGTAATGTTGTAATCAGACACTCGTTCACGGTCTAGTTGTTCTGTGGTCACCAGAGAATAGTAGTTTTTAATCGAAGGAACTAACTTAAAAGGGACACCTTGTTGAATGGAACAGCGGACCTGTTTATTATTCTCTGAATCTCTATCCTGTACATTTATGATGCCCACCTCTGTACCAGGTGACACGCTCTCAGGTGTGGGGTTTGTCAGTGACTTCAGATATATTACTGGCGCATTGTCATTCACATCAGTGATATCAATGATGACTTTTGCCTCTGAGGAAAGGCCGTAACCATCTTTGGCCTCGACAATCACTTCATACCTTGACCCTTCTTCATAATCTATGGCACCATTTACAATTATTTCTCCAGTTTTCTGATCTAGTGAAAAAAGCTTCTGTGATTTATCAGAGAGTCTGCTAAATTCATATGTAACATCTCCATTTAAACCTTCATCTGCGTCTGATGCACTGACAACAATAACTACTGCTTTTAAAGGTGAGTTTTCTGGTAACTTTGCTGTATAAACTGATTCTGTAAAAACTGGGGCGTTATCATTAGCGTCGAGCACGATGACGTGTATGACTACTGTCCCGGATCTATGAGGAGAACCACCGTCCACAGCAGTGAGAAGTAATTTCATTTCCTGCTGCTCCTCACGGTCTAATTCCTTTTCTAAAACCAACTCAACGTATTTACTGCCAGCACTTGTTGTTTGAATATTAAACACAAAATGGGCATTGTCTTGCAAAGTGTAGCTTTCGACAGAATTCTTGCCGATATCTGCATCTTGTGCTGCATTAATCCGATACCTAGCACCTTTGACAGCTGACTCTCTAATATCAAGCTTTATCACATCTTTTGGAAAAGCTGGTGAATTATCGTTTATATCTTGCACCTGAAGAGACACACGGTGTAGCTCTAAAGGATTCTCCAATAGCAGGTCGAATTTAAGCACACAAGAGGGTTTGTCTGCGCAGTGTTCCTCTCTGTCTATTCTCTCTGCAACAAATAATTCTCCGCTTCGAAGGTTAATTCCGCAAAATTGTCTGTCGCCTCCATCCAGGTCAATACGAGCTTTCCGTGCAGACAATCTTCCCACATCTAGTCCGAGGTCCTTGGCGATATTCCCAATAACAGATCCGCGTTTCAGCTCCTCTTGTACGGAATAGCTAAGGTCTCCGTGTGCGTAGCGGAGCACAACAAAGAAAAACATAAAGCCATAGCTCTGACTGATGTACCGTAAAGGCATCATCCTTAAAATTCACAAGGCAAATCACAAAAAGGCAATTTCAGACATTAAATATGTGATCAAATCCGTATTCAACCCTTCAAAGTGTCTTAGCCTGGAAATGAAACGGGATGGAGAATTCCAGTAATGGATGCCGTTTAGAGCAGCCCAATTGTTCCACCGCAAAATTGGTCTATAGTGACACCACGAGTACAAACGATAGAATACAATCCATTTTAAAAGCTACAGTGGAGTCGAAGTGCAAGTTCGTTTGAATGGTTGTCAATGAGTTAAGAAACTTGTAAGTCGTTCACGAAGTCATAAAATCAGCACCAAGGACAGAGACAAACCGTATCTCTGTTCAAGACAAACAGACCGACTCGCCGCTTAGGGGTGAAAACACAAATGCATAGCTATGCAAGAATCTTATCACAGGCTCATCTTGGACACGTTCTTTGACGCTAAAAAAAATAATGTAACAGATTGGAACTATTATGACCACTTAATCACCAACTTCTGGGGAGTAAAACAGTAACAAAACACAAAAGTAGAAGAGGTGGAAATATGCATTATAAATAAATGACAACAAAAATAGTGTTCACCCAAATGACAAGAAGTTTTTGTAGGTACTTCAGAAAATCAACATTTTAATATTAAATTCTCCAGAATAAATAAAACCACATGCAAAACATTCACTGTAACTTTTGGAACATTGTCAATAATTCCACAAGTAAAGGTAAAGAAAAGTAGAAACCCCCCTAAAATAATCATATCAAAGACTTGGTTGTGAGTGTACATCAGAGCAAACAAAATATTATTAACTGCCAGGATTTCAGACGTATAATAACTCTGACTAACCTCTACACAATTCAAACCTCGAGTGTTTTTTTTTTGTTTGTTTTGTTTTTTTTGCTTAGCACACATAAAATCACTTTCAGTATTAGCAAGACCTTGGAAAAATGGTAATAATTAAGTAATACTTAAAGTAAAGCAACTGTTCCTACCTCAGGAGAAGAGTCTCCATCGCCAAATGCGTCAGAAAAGTCTGTTAGACTTTTCTTCAGAGTCTGATCAGCAGGAAGAGTGTTATCATTGTAAGATGAAACGAACTTAAAGTCACTGGTTCTAGATCCTGTTGTCAAATAGGCGTCATAATTGTAAGTGCTGCGTAAAGTTCCTGTTCCGTCAACATCTGCATAATTAGGAGGCAGATAAGCGCTGGGGATTGCAACTGCTCCATCAAACAACAGTCTGGGCTTTCTCCTGCGACAAAACCTCACACCCATGACAATGATGATGAACGTAAGGAAAATTGTAGAAACTGACACCAGTGCTATGATTAGGTATGAGGTTAATTTGGAATTCTTTTCGTCATAAGAAATGTCTTTCAGTTCTGGAACCTCAGCCAAGTTATCAGAAATAAGTAAATACATGGCACAGGTGGCAGAGAGAGGAGGCTGTCCGTTATCTTTCACTGACACAATAAGGTTCTGTTTCATGTTGTCAGATTCAGAAATGTCCCGCTGTGTCCTGATCTCTCCACTGTGGAGTCCAATAGTAAAAAGGCCAGGATCAGTGGATTTGACTATTTGATAGGACAGCCAGGCGTTCTGTCCAGAGTCCGCGTCCACAGCTATCACTTTGGACACCAAAGAGCCTCCGTGGGCAGCTTTGGGGACCAGCTCAGTCATGAAGGAGTTTCCCTCAGGGGTGGGGTACAGTATCTGAGGAGAGTTGTCATTCACATCTGATACAAACACACTGACTGTCACGTTGCTGCTGAGTGGAGGAGAACCGTTATCTCTGGCCATCACGTGGACTTTAAAACTCCTGAACTGCTCATAATCAAAAGACCTCACAGCGTGGATCACTCCCGTGTCTCCATTCACAGACAGATAGGAGGACACCGGGGCACCGTTCACCTCACCAGGTAACAGAGAATAAATCACTGTACCGTTTTGTCTCCAGTCCGGGTCTCGAGCAGTAACGGAACATAAAGTGGATCCAGGTTTGTTATTTTCAGTCACATATGCGCTGTAGGACTGCTCCTCAAACACAGGTGGGTTGTCATTTATGTCAGCTACAGATAACTGAACAGTTTTCGAGGAGGACAGAGGTGGAGAGCCCTCGTCAGTGGCAGTGATTGTAATGTTGTAATCAGACACTAGTTCACGGTCCAGTTGTTCTGTGGTCACCAGAGAATAGTAGTTTTTAATAGAAGGAACTAACTTAAAAGGGACACCTTGCTGAATGGAGCAGCGGACCTGTTTATTATTTTCTGAATCTCTATCCTGTACATTAATGATGCCCACCTCTGTACCAGGTGACACATTCTCAGGTATTGGGTTAGTCAGTGACTTCAAATACATAACCGGGGCATTGTCATTTACATCAGTGATATCAATAATGACTTTTGCCTCTGAGGAAAGGCCATAACCATCTTTTGCTTCGACATTCATTTCATATTTGGATCCTTCTTCATAATCTATGTCACCGGTTACAATTATTTCTCCGGTTTTCTCATCTATTGCAAAGAGCTTCCGTGATTTATCAGAGAGTCTGCTAAATTCATATGAAACCTCTCCATTTAAACCTTCATCAGCGTCTGATGCACTGACACTAATAACTACTGTTTTTAAAGGTGAGTTTTCCGGCAGCTTAGCTGTATAAACTGATTCCGTAAACACCGGGGCGTTATCATTAGCGTCAAGCACAATGACGTGTATTACTACTGTCCCGGATCTTCTGGGAGAACCACCGTCCACAGCAGTAAGCACCAATTTTATTTCCTGCTGCTCCTCACGGTCTAATTCCTTTTCCAAAATCAACTCACCATATTTATTTCCAGCACTTGTAGTCTGAATATTGAATGCAAAATGGGGGTTTTCTTGCAAAACATAGCTTTCAACTGCATTCTGGCCTATATCCGCATCGTGAGCTGCATTTACACGATACTTTGCGCCTTTGTCTGCTGATTCTGTAATTTCCAATTTCACATTGTCCTTCTGAAAAATTGGTGGGTTATCGTTTATATCCTGCACCTGTAGAGACACACGGTGTAGCTCCAATGGATTCTCCAATAGCAAGTCGAATTTAAGAACACAGGAGGGTTTGTCTGCGCAGTGCTCCTCTCTGTCTATTCTCTCCGCAACAAACAATTCCCCGCTTCGAAGGTTAATTCCGCAATATTGTCTGTCGCCTCCATCCAGATCAATACGAGCTTTTCGAGCAGACAATCTTCCCACATCGAGTCCGAGATCCTTGGCGATATTCCCAATAACAGATCCGCGTTTCAGCTCCTCTTGTACAGAATAGCTAAGGTCTCCGTGTGCGTGGTGAAGCACAACAAAGAAAAACACAAAGCCATAGGTCTGAAGACCCCACATTCTTCCAATTATCAATCAGTTCACTGCCAACCTTCAAAATATGTTAGCCGATCGGTCTATAAACCTTATTAGATCTCTTCGTGTGCTTTTAAGTCAACAGAGAAACATAGGATAGTAGATCCAGATAATGGGTGGAATGCAAAGAGGGCTGCAGTTTCCTATTTTTGCTGGCCTACAGTGACACCGTGAGTACAAAGGAAATATAACAGGTTTAGAACATGTAATATACTTATAAAACAATTGTCTGGCCCAATGGTTGAATAAAGGGCATTTTTATATAATGGTAACGTTTGATCAATACGTATTATGTAATTTCACTTTTCATTTGACGATGGATCTTTGTCTTTCTGTCATATGGCTTAATACGGTACTTACTTCCACCATATTTAACGGACAAAACTATCATAAACATGACAAAAAATATAGTGTCCCCCCTCTCCCAAAAATATTTTTCTAGTTTCCTGAAAAGAACACGTAAGTCAAACAAACTCTATATCATCATGTACACAATGTCTAAACACTCCTAAAATACAAATGAAGAGGAACAACAATTTCTAAATTAGGATGTCATAAAAAGGTGTAATAATATTTTTACAAAGAGAAAGAATGCTCTGTGTCGATGACATTATGCGTATTTTCTTTAGAAGAAGCGAATTTTATGGTTAAATGAGTTTAAGAAGGTGATGTAATAATGGTAGGTGTGTCAGTGTACGCGCAGAATTAACAACCCTAGATGTACAGTAGGTTGAAAAACAAAATATCACAGCACTGAAGTATGTAGATGTTACACAAAAAGATAACTGTACAGCACCACCACGTTATTTATAAAAGGACATAGAAGCATCTCGTGCATAGGAGCATATAATAACATAGTACCTCAAACCATTTGCATCAAGAAAAATGCAATGAGGCAGAGACAAGTCGCCCCAGAGCAGCCCTAAGAGCAGCACTTAGTTTCAGCACCAAGGACAGCACTAACACCTGCATTCATTAAGGCCAAGAACCCAAAACGTTGTAGCTTTCCTTGAATGGCACCAACAAAGACCAATACTATACTGACATCAAGACCCCTATAATGACCCACAGCGCATAAAATGTCTGCGTTCTGAGGTGTGAAAATGATTACCCCATCCGAAATACAAAAAAAGTACTCAAAAGAAAACATGCATCACCAAGCTCATATGGCCATGTAAAAAAAAAAAATCTTTAAAGTGACGTTTGTGTTGAAATCAAACAAAACAAATGGAAGCATCACAAATTATAACATATTAGTAATTTTATAAGTGGAAGAATACACGGATACAGGTTGTAATGGATTGATACAAGTTCCTACCTCAGGAGAGCCATCAAAATCTTCAAACTCCTCAGCAAAGTCCATCGGATTTTTCGTAAGAGTCTGGTCAGCAGGAAGAGTGTTATCATTGTAAGATGAAACGAACTTAAAGTCACTGGTTCTAGATCCTGTTGTCAAATAGGCGTCATAATTGTAAGTGCTGCGTAGAGTTCCCGTTCCATCAACATCTGCATAATTTGGTGGGAGATAACCGCCTGGAATTGCAACTGCTCCATCAAACAACAGCCTTGGCTTTCTCCTGTGACAAAACCTCACACCCAAGATTATGATAATAAAAGTAAGGAAGAATGTGGATACAGATACTAACGCAATAATCAAGTAAGACGTTAATTTGGAATTCTTCTCGTCATAGGAAATGTCTTTCAGTTCTGGAACCTCGGCCAGGTTATCAGAAATAAGTAAATACATGGCACATGTGGCAGAGAGAGGAGGCTGTCCGTTATCTTTCACTGACACAATAAGGTTCTGTTTCATGTTGTCAGATTCGGAAATGTCCCGCTGTGTCCTGATCTCTCCACTGTGGAGTCCAATAGTAAAAAGGCCAGGATCAGTGGATTTGACTATTTGATAGGACAGCCAGGCGTTCTGTCCAGAGTCCGCGTCCACAGCGATCACTTTGGACACCAGAGAGCCTCCGTGGGCAGCTTTGGGGACCAGCTCAGTCATGAAAGAGTTTCCCTCAGGGGTGGGGTACAGTATCTGAGGAGAGTTGTCATTCACATCAGATATAAACACACTAACTGTCACGTTGCTGCTGAGCGGAGGAGAACCGTTGTCTCTGGCCATCACGTGGACTTTAAAACTCCTGAACTGTTCATAATCAAACGACCTCACAGCGTGGATCACTCCCGTGTCTCCATTCACAGATAGATAGGAGGACACCGGGGCACCGTTCACCTCACCAGGTAACAGAGAATAAATCACTGTACCGTTTTGTCTCCAGTCGGGGTCTCGAGCAGTAACGGAACATAAAGTGGAGCCAGGTTTGTTATTTTCAGTCACATATGCGCTGTAGGACTGCTCCTCAAACACAGGTGGGTTGTCATTGATGTCAGCTACAGATAACTGAACAGTTTTCGAGGAGGACAGAGGTGGAGAGCCCTCGTCAGTGGCAGTGATTGTAATGTTGTAATCAGACACTAGTTCCCGGTCCAGTTGTTCTGTGGTCACCAGAGAATAGTAGTTTTTAATAGAAGGAACTAACTTAAAAGGGACACCTTGCTGAATGGAGCAGCGGACCTGTTTATTATTCTCAGAGTCTCTATCCTGTACATTAATAATGCCCACCTCTGTACCAGGTGACACGCTCTCTGGTACTGGACTGGTAAGTGATTTCAGGTGTATAATGGGAGCATTGTCATTGACGTCAGTAACATCGATAATAACCTTAGCATAAGAGGTTAATCCTAAACCATCTTTTGCTGTGAGACGAAGTTCAAATGATGAGGTTGTTTCATAGTCAATGGCACTTGTCAATTTTATATCACCTGTCTTATGATCTATGGCAAACACTGACCTAATGTCGTTTGAAATATGTCCAAAATCGTAAGTCACCTCTCCATTTAGTCCTTCATCTGCATCAGTAGCGCTCACTCTAAGGACGGTAGTATCTTGTGGAGAGTTTTCAGGCAGACTGGCTTTATACACGGCCTCGCTGAACACAGGGATATTATCGTTAGCGTCTAGTACGGTGACGTGGATGAGCACAGTACCTGATCTTTGTGGTGAACCGCTATCCAGAGCTGTAAGAAGTAGATCGATTTCTTTTAATTTTTCACGGTCAAGCTCATTGTTTAGGACAAGTTCCACGGAATTTGTTCCAACGCCCAGAATAAAATAGTCATTCTTTTGGAGGTCGTATGCCTGAACGGAATATTTACCTATATCAACATCATGTGCTTCTTCTATTGGAAAACGAGCACCTTTTACAGCTGATTCACTGATATCTATATGGATCAGTTCTTTGTTAAACTGAGGAGAATTGTCATTTATGTCTTGGACATGGAGGTTAATTCGATGCAATTCTAACGGATTCTCTAACATGAGCTCTTGTTTGAGGACGCAGGATGCTTTGTCTCCACAAAGGCCTTCTCTGTCAATCCGCTCGGCAACAGTCAGATCCCCATTACGGAGGTTTACATCACAATAACGTTTGTCGCTTCCTTCAGTATCGATTCGGGCGTTTCTTGACGATAGTTTATTGATATTAAGGCCCAGATCTTTAGCAATATTTCCGATCACGGATCCATGTCTCATTTCCTCCGGAAAAGAATAGTTTATATCCGCACTGACAAAACGCAAACAAAACAGCATTAATACATCAACAGCCACGATTTGTATTGGGAATCCACTGACAATCATGGTGAAGGAGTCCAAGCCAGTATGGCAGAACCGCGAATGGAAAACAAGTAAAAGAAACCCAGCGAAGTACGAGCCTCTGTTGAAGATCTACTGCAGCAGACAATCTAAACTCAAATTGTGCCTGGAGAGAAGTGGGTGTATATCAAAAGAATTTAACAGCTGGTGCATTGCGACATCGTGAGTCTGGTCAAGAAATTACACAGATCAACTCCGCACAAACAGAAAAACAGCCATCTACACAGATCACATAAAGTCGCGTAAAAAAATATTAGACCATCAAAAGTAATAAAAAATAATGATTATGTAATCAAGTACTAACTCCTGTGTGTATCATGTGACTAAAACAGACAGAAAAGAAAAAAATGGAATGCCGAAAAGCACTGTTTTTGGCAGTACAATGCCACAGCTACTGATGTCAGAACTTAAGTAATTTTGGTTATTATCAAGAAAACATGGAAAATGGCTAGATAGCAGCTCGAAATTAAACTCTTATGAGCTATTTTTTTTGTTATCATTATATTTGTCCAAACAAATGTACCTTTAATTGTACTAGACATTAAAATGAACAAGAAATTGAAGAAAACGAGGGTGGTTGTAAATGTAGGTGTATTAAGTAACGTGAGAAAGGGTGTCAATGAAACAAAAGTAAATTATCAATGAGAGCTCCATGCTGTCCACTGCTTTCAAGGTATAGAAACTATTCCAATATCTCAGACTATTTATTACTTCGTTAAAAACAAATCTAAAACTTAAAAAAAAAAAAGATTTAATCATTTTTTTGTGAATAAATGTGACTTCAGGTGGCAATAGCATCCATAGAAAGTATTTTTGACGCATGAAACACCGTAATCAAATGAAGAATACGATATGTTGAGTAAATAACGAAAGGAAAGATCAACCCCTGAATACGAGAGGAACTGACTACCTATTCAATATTATCTGAAAACACAGACTTGAATAAAAACAATAATAAGGCTACACAAACAAAATCTTCAAGAAGCCGGAAAACAGCTAACACAATTAGAGCAATTCAGATAGTATATATGATGCATTAGCCTTTATTAAGTTAAAAAGAATGTACACGGTGTATTATAAATTACCAATTTGAGCTTGACTTTACAAAACTTTGGATAAATTGGACAAGGTTACAACATCTGTTCTTAAATTCCCTTCTCATCAAAATATTATTCAAAAGACATACGGTGAAAATACACGCAGTGCATAGCCATCAAAAAGGACAGATAAATGGTTAATGTGTTTCAAAACAGAGTTTACTGCATGTACTCTGTTCACCATTAAGTTGGAATAGTTTTGTTTTCAGACACACTACTCCTTTTATTCCTATTTATAAACAGGATTGATACTGCTCCATCAAACAGCAGTTTGGGCTTTTTCCGGCGACAAAACCTCACAAAGTATGATTAAAATAGAAGTAAAGAAAAATGTAGACACAGACACCAACGCAACGATTAAGTAAGATGTCAACTTGGAATTCTTCTCATCATAAGAAATGTCTTTCTGTTGTGGAACCTCAGCCAAGTTATCATAAATAAGTAAATACATGGCACAAGTGGTAGAGAGAGGAGGCTGTCCGTTATCTTTCACTGAAAAAATGGTCTGTAGTGACACCACGAGTGCAAACGATAGAAAACAATCCATTGTGAAATCTACAGTGGAGTCAAAGTGCAGGTTCATTTGAATGGTATTCAATAAGTAAAGAAACTTGAAAGTCGTTCACGGAGTCATAAATTCAGCACCGGGGACAGAGACACACCGTAGCTCTGATCAAGACAAAAAGACCGACTCGCGGCTTAGGGGTGAAAATACAAATGCATAGCTATGCAAGAATAATGAATCTTATCACAGTCTCATCTTGTACAAGCCCTGTAATGCTAAAAGAATAATGTAACAAATTGGAGCTAGTAGCACCACTTAATTACCAGCTTCTCAGGAGTACAACAGCAAGCCAACACACTAAAAGTGGAGCAGGTCGAAATATACATTATAGATGACAAAAAAAAAAAAAACAAAAAAAAAAAAAACGTGTTCACTCACATAATATTACTTTTTTGTCCTGCATGTACTTCAAAAATGCATTTTAATACTAAACTTTGCAAATAAATAAAACAGCATGCAATATATTCACTGTAACCTTTGGAGAATTATTAATATTGTGCAAGTAAAGGTAAAGATACGCAGAAACCCTCCTCAGAATAATTATTTTCAAGACTGGCTTGTGAGTGTACATCACAGCAAACAAAATATCATTAACTGACAGGAAATCAGTCGAATAACAACTCTGACCAACCTTTACACAATTCAAACCTCGACAGTTTTCTGCTTAACACACATGAAGTCACTTTCAATATAAGCAAGAGCTTGGAAAAATTGTAATAATTATTTAATACGTGAAGTAATCAACTGTTCCTACCTCAGGAGAAGAGTCACAATCTCCAAATGCATCAGAAAAGTCTGTTAGACTTTTCTTCAGAGTCTGGTCAGCAGGCAGAGTGTTGTCATTGTAGGATGAAACGAACTTAAAGTCACTGGTTCTAGATCCTGTTGTCAAATAGGCGTCATAATTGTAAGTGCTGCGTAAAGTTCCTGTTCCATCAACATCTGCGTAATTAGGAGGCAGATAAGCGCTGGGGATTGCAACTGCTCCATCAAACAACAGTCGGGGCTTTCTCCTGCGACAAAACCTCACACCCATGATGATAATAATGAAGGTAAGGAAAATTGTGGAAACGGACACCAGTGCTATGATTAGATATGATGTAAGTTTGGAATTCTTTTCATCATAAGAAATATCTTTCAGTTCTGGAACTTCAGCCAAGTTATCAGAAATAAGTAAATACATGGCACAGGTGGCAGAGAGAGGAGGCTGTCCGTTATCTTTCACTGACACAATAAGGTTCTGTTTCATGTTGTCAGATTCAGAAATGTCCCGCTGTGTCTTGATCTCTCCACTGTGGAGTCCAATAGTAAAAAGGCCAGGATCAGTGGATCTGACTATTTGATAGGACAGCCAGGCGTTCTGTCCAGAGTCCGCGTCCACAGCTATCACTTTGGACACCAGAGAGCCTCCGTGGGCAGCTTTGGGGACAAGCTCAGTCATGAAGGAGTTTCCCTCCGGGGTGGGGTACAGTATCTGAGGAGAGTTGTCATTCACATCAGATACAAACACACTCACTGTCACGTTGCTGCTGAGCGGAGGAGAACCGTTATCTCTGGCCATCACGTGGACTTTAAAACTCTTGAACTGTTCATAATCAAACGACCTCACAGCGTGGATCACTCCCGTGTCTCCATTCACAGACAGATAGGAGGACACCGGGGCACCGTTCACCTCACCAGGTAACAGAGAATAAATCACTGTACCGTTTTGTCTCCAGTCGGGGTCTCGAGCAGTAACGGAACATAAAGTGGAGCCAGGTTTGTTATTTTCAGTCACATATGCGCTGTAGGACTGCTCCTCAAACACAGGTGGGTTGTCATTGATGTCTGCTACAGATAACTGAACAGTTTTAGAGGAGGACAGAGGTGGAGAGCCCTCGTCAGTGGCAGTGATTGTAATGTTGTAATCAGACACTAGTTCACGGTCCAGTTGTTCTGTGGTCACCAGAGAATAGTAGTTTTTAATAGAAGGAACTAACTTAAAAGGGACACCTTGCTGAATGGAACAGCGGACCTGTTTATTATTCTCAGAGTCTCTATCCTGTACATTAATGATGCCTACTTCTGCACCAGGTGACACGTTTTCAGATATGGGGTTAGAAAGTGATTTCAAGTAAATAGCTGGGGGGTTATCATTAACGTCTGTTATATCTATTATAACTGTGCAATAAGAATTCAGACCTGGTCCGTCTTTTGCTGTTATTCGCAGTTCAATGGAAGCCTCGTTCTCATAATCAATAGAGCCGGTGACTCGTATCTCTCCCGTCTTTGGATCAAGTGAAAACAACGAAGCATGATCATCTGATACATGATCAAAACTATATGTAATTACACCGTTGGGTCCTGCGTCTGCATCAGTAGCGCTTACTGCAACAACTAGTGTATCTAAAGGAGAGTTTTCAGGTAGACTTGTCTTGTAAACGGCCTGATCAAAAACTGGTGCGTTATCATTTGCATCCAGAATAGTGATGTGTATGACTGCAGTCCCTGACCTTTGTGGAGAACCACCATCGCTAGCTGTAAGTAGTAGTTTAAATTCTTCGTCCTGCTCCCGGTCTAATTTTTTAAGTAAAACCAGATTGCAGTGTTTGCGCCCACTACCCTCTGTATCTACACCAATGGTAAAATGCTCATTATTCTCTATGTCGTAGCGCTGGACTGTATTTGTACCGATATCTGCATCGTGGGCTCCAGTTATCAAGAATTTAGTCCCCTTCTCTGCTGATTCTGTGATTTCAAATGAAATCAAGTCCTCACTGAAGTGTGGGGCGTTGTCGTTTATATCTTGCACATTAATGCTGATACGATGAAGCTCTAATGGGCTTTCCAACACAAGCTCTTCTTTTACAACACAAGATGCCTTCTTACCACAAAGGCCTTCTCTGTCGATCCTGTCTGCAACAATCAAATCGCCAGTGCCCAAATTAATATCACAGTATCGTTTGTCATTTCTGTCCGTATCAATACGAGCTTTCCGAGAGGAAAGTGTAGCAATCCCAAGGCCGAGGTCTTTGGCAATATTTCCAATCACAGATCCGCGTTTCATCTCTTCAACAATGGAGTAGCTCACATCTCCAGATACCAAATACACGGTGAGGAAAAGGCAAACAACTGAACGGAAATTCTTGGCAAATCCATTATGTACGGTCCCCATGACAGGCCAGACGTTGACAAAAAAACTGACGAAGGACGACTATATTCCAGTGTATGATTAAATACCCCAGTATCTAAATGCGATATTTTTGTGGTCTCCCTTACCGACAAAATACAGCACCACAGCAGACCTTCGCAATGGTGGAAGGGAACGAATGGAGCAGCTGACATTTGCTTCCTTTGTGAGTGCACAGTGACACCACGAGTTTTAAATCAGTTATTGCACCGAAAATTATATCATGCAATTCAATGATTTCTTGACGTATCTTTTTATCTACATTGTGAATGAAAAATAGTACATGGCCTCTATATTTTTGTCACTGATCCAGCCATTAAGTCTAGGTTTAAGTTACACAATTATACAAAGACTAACGTTTTACCTGTAATGTAAGTTGTCTAAAATAACCTAAATGATGTGACAGTCAGCAGAGAAAGTCTTTCTCATAATTATTTTTGATGATTAAAAAAAAATAGTGAACCCCACAACTTTTAAAGGTGAAACTTTACAAAGAAAAATAGTTGAACATAAGTATGACAAAACACATATTTAAAGTATGCCTTACACCATAGCTAAGTGGAAGAAGATTAATTAATACTAAATAGCAATTATTCAGCCTTCTCATTAATTGATAGTTAGAGTACCCTATTCATACAAACATAAATCCAATTAGCAAATCAGAGTCAGGGAAGCGATTACAGTTTCAACACAGATAAGCATGGTGGTGTGAAAGTACTGCCTTAAAATAATCACATATTTACAGTACACCACATGTTTGGACATACTCACTGTGGAACATATGTATATGTATTTGACCTTGTTTAATAAGTTGCCTCGATAAATTTCCTTATTAAAGTTTAAATATAAACCCAAAATCAAGGTAATAACTTGTGTTCATATCATATTTAATGTCTTCAAAGTGAAATGAAATATGTTCATTCAGGACATTACACAAGTTTGATACACTATTTAAAGTAGAATTGCATAGTTATTACCATGCAGCATTAAGAAATAGTCCAAACTAACACTGTGTTTCATTCACTGAAAATACAGATTAATTGTAGTTATGTTGTATACTAGATCCTTAAAGTTCTATCTAAGACCAGTTGAGATAACCAGCAAAAATGGTTTGGTTAGTATATATCAATGTCACCTGAAGCAAGAATGTATTACACAAAATCACATTTACTAACAAACTAAATTCTTTCAACTACTAAAGACAATCTTACAATCATACCAAACTGTCTTTTTTTATGGGAAAATATGGTGATATACCTGTGAGTAATGACAGAAGATCATTTAAGAATCGAACAAAAAATAAATAAATAAAAAGAAACCAAAGCAGCAGCAAACAGCAATGCCTATTATATATCCTTATAGAGATCCACACTGGTGCAAGGCAGTTCTGAGTGTGCAATGTTGAATGAGATGAAATCAGAAGCTGAAATTGCATAGTGCACACTAAATATTTACATCTATTATACACTGCCCAAATGTGTATCACTGGAGAAAAAGGGAATCGTTGACTTAAATCAGCTAAACAAAACTTCAAGTGAAATCCTGACCGTTGAATATACATGTGCATGACGTGAATAGTTAAAAAAAGTAAAATAAAATAAAATAATAATACGTAAGAAAAACTGAAAACAATAAAGGATAAAAATTGATTTTCTCACCCCAGGTGATGTATCGCAGTCTCCAAACGGTTCACCAAAGTCTGTTGGACTTTTTTTAATGGTCTGGTCAGCGGGAAGTGTGTTGTCATTGTAGGATGAAACAAACTTAAAGTCACTGGTTCTAGATCCTGTTGTCAAATAGGCGTCATAATTGTAAGCGCTGCGTAAAGTTCCTGTTCCATCAACATCTGCATAATTTGGAGGAAAATAACCACTGGGGATTGCAACTGCTCCATCAAACAACAGTCTGGGCTTTCTCCTACGACAAAACCTCACACCCATGACGACGATGATGAATGTTAGAAAGAATGTGGACACAGAAACCAGTGCAATTATTAGATAGGAAGTCAGCTTGGAATTCTTCTCATCATAAGAAATGTCTTTCAGTTCTGGAACCTCAGCCAAGTTATCAGAAATAAGTAAATACATGACACAGGTGGCAGAGAGAGGAGGCTGTCCGTTATCTTTCACTGACACAATAAGGTTCTGTTTCATGTTGTCAGATTCAGAAATGTCCCGCTGTGTCCTGATCTCTCCACTGTGGAGTCCAATAGTAAAAAGGCCAGGATCAGTGGATTTGACTATTTGATAGGACAGCCAGGCGTTCTGTCCAGAGTCTGCGTCCACAGCTATCACTTTGGACACCAGAGAGCCTCCGTGGGCAGCTTTGGGGACCAGCTCAGTCATGAAGGAGTTTCCCTCCGGGGTGGGGTACAGTATCTGAGGAGAGTTGTCATTCACATCAGATACAAACACACTGACTGTTACGTTGCTGCTGAGCGGAGGAGAACCGTTATCTCTGGCCATCACGTGGACTTTAAAACTCCTGAACTGTTCATAATCAAACGACCTCACAGCGTGGATCACTCCCGTGTCTCCATTCACAGACAGATAGGAGGACACCGGGGCACCGTTCACCTCACCAGGTAACAGAGAATAAATCACTGTACCGTTTTGTCTCCAGTCCGGGTCTCGAGCGGCAACGGAACATAAAGTGGAGCCAGGTTTGTTATTTTCAGTCACATATGCGCTGTAGGACTGCTCCTCAAACACAGGTGGGTTGTCATTGATGTCAGCTACAGATAACTGAACAGTTTTCGAGGAGGACAGAGGTGGAGAGCCCTCGTCAGTGGCAGTGATTGTAATGTTGTAATCAGACACTAGTTCACGGTCCAGTTGTTCTGTGGTTACAAGAGAATAATAGTTTTTTAGGGAAGAAATTAATTTAAAAGGAACATGTTGCTGAATGAAGCAGCGAACCTGTCCGTCACTGTCAGAGTCTCTATCCTGAACGTTAATAATGCCCACCTCAGTACCAGGAGGGGTGTCTTCGGGTATGGGGTTTTTCAAGGACTTAATAGATGTCACAGGCGCGTTATCATTGATATCCGTTATGTCAATTATTAATGTACATGAGGACACTAATCCGAGACCATCTTTGGCTGTAATTTGCATTTCATAAGTAGTGAGCTCCTCATAATCTATTGATCCACTCACTCTCACTTCACCAGATGACTGATCAAGAGAAAACACGCTATTACTTTCATCTGAAATATGATCAAATTCATATGTGACATCTCCATTGACTCCCTCATCTGCGTCAGTTGCGTGTACTGTGATTACTACAGTATCTATAGGAGCGTTTTCTGGTAGACTGGCTTTATAAATCGGTTTTTCAAACACCGGAGCGTTGTCATTAGCATCCAGTACTGTAACGTGAATCACAGCAGTCCCGGATCTCTGAGGCGTGCCTCCGTCAGTTGCAACGAGCACAATTTTTAGCTCTTGTTGTTGCTCTCTGTCCAGCTCTTTCTCCAAAATTAGCTCACTGTATTTTCCTCCTCCACTTTTTGAATTTATGTTTAATCTGAAGTATTCATTTGCCTCGATACTATAACCCTGAATTGCGTTTTGTCCGATATCTGCATCATGGGCCTCATCTAACCGAAAGCGACTCCCTTTGGTTGCAGATTCATGAATTTCGAATTTTATTATACTCTTTTTAAACTGTGGCGAATTATCATTGATATCTTGAATGTGAACACTAATACGATGCAGCTCTAATGGTTCCTCCAAGACTAGTTCATGCTTTAAAACACAAGACGCTTTTTTACCACAAAGCCCCTCTCTGTCAATCCTTTCGGCAACAAAGATGTCTCCAGTACTCAGATTAATATCACAGTAACGTTTGCTGTTCCCGTCTGCATCAATACGAGCCCTTCGAGCAGATAGCATGCCCATTTCAAGTCCAAGATCTTTCGCTATATTTCCAAAAACTGATCCACTTTTCATCTCCTCTGGAATAGAATAAGATACGTCTCCACAGGCGCCATGCAGCGTCAGAAGAAATACTCCAAAGTAAAGAACCGGGCTGATCTTCGAAAATCCATTAAATCCCATTTTCCTGAAGGACCAGGGCCACTTCAAACGCACTCAATACATGTAAATTACCAGACAAACTGAAATCTCGTTCAGACAGTATCAGAAATCCACTCGCAAACGGTACAGCTCTCACAAAAGGGCAGTCTCTGCTGATTTGGAAATGGTTAAGTACACGACTAACACGACAGCACCACCGAGTAAAGTTGGCTCATAGCGACGCTGTGAGTGAAGCAGGGGTATTACAGTAGATTTAATATTGTTTTATGGTGAAAAAAAAAAAACTAATTGCAGACTGTAAGCAAATCTAATGAATATTACAAGATATAAGTGGAAAAAGCACTGAGAAACATGAGGTTATCAAATTGGTTGTAAAATCCCGTGTGTGTTTACGCTGTAAATAAGCTGTATCTCAGAACAGTAACTGAACATCAATGAAGGCCAGGTTGTTTCAGTACCATGGACAGAAACTCACATGACGGAACGTGCGTCGCTAACAAATGCGCAGCGGTCTGCTGACCAAACGTGAGCTGAAGGTAAACCACAAGCACAATATTTTTTCGAAACTCAAATTTTCAATACAACTCACTCCACAAAAGAAAAAAGCAAAAACGTTATTTTAACCACAAAAATAAGCAAATAATATTTAGTCCTTTGGCAAAGCTTTCATAGTATGTGCTACAATGCATTATATGTTTTCCAATGACTGTTTGAAAAAAGCGCATTCGCCTACCTCTGCAGGCTCTGGAGAATCTTCAAATGCCACAGCAAAATCGGTGGGGCTTTTCCTCAGAGTTTGGTCAGCAAGAAGTGTGTTGTCATTGTAAGAAGAGACGAACTTAAAGTCACTGGTTCTAGATCCTGTTGTCAAGTAGGCGTCATAATTGTAATTGCTGCGTAAAGTTGCGGTTCCATCAACATCTGCGTAATTTGGAGGGAGATAAGCACTGGGGATTGCAACTGCTCCATCAAACAACAGTCTGGGCTTTCTCCTACGACAAAACCTCACACCCATGACGATGATGATAAAGGTAAGGAAAATTGTAGAAACTGACACCAGCGCTATGATGAGGTATGAGGTCAACTTAGAATTCTTCTCATCATAAGAAATGTCCTTCAGTTCTGGAACCTCAGCCAAGTTATCAGAAATAAGTAAATACATGGCACAGGTGGCAGAAAGAGGAGGATGTCCGTTATCTTTCACTGACACAATAAGGTTCTGTTTCATGTTGTCAGATTCAGAAATGTCCCGCTGTGTCCTGATCTCTCCACTGTGGAGTCCAATAGTAAAAAGGCCAGGATCAGTGGATTTGACTATTTGATAGGACAGCCAAGCGTTCTGTCCAGAGTCCGCGTCCACAGCTATCACTTTGGACACCAGAGAGCCTCCGTGGGCAGCTTTGGGGACCAGCTCAGTCATGAAGGAGTTTCCCTCCGGGGTGGGATACAGTATCTGAGGAGAGTTGTCATTCACATCTGATACAAACACACTGACTGTCACGTTGCTGCTGAGCGGAGGAGAACCGTTATCTCTGGCCATCACGTGGACTTTAAAACTCCTGAACTGCTCATAATCAAAAGACCTCACAGCGTGGATCACTCCCGTGTCTCCATTCACAGACAGATAGGAGGACACCGGGGCACCGTTCACCTCACCAGGTAACAGAGAATAAATCACTGTACCGTTTTGTCTCCAGTCGGGGTCTCGAGCACTAACAGAACATAAAGTGGATCCAGGTTTGTTATTTTCAGTCACATATGCGCTGTAGGACTGCTCCTCAAACACAGGTGGGTTGTCATTGATGTCAGCTACAGATAACTGAACAGTTTTCGAGGAGGACAGAGGTGGAGAGCCCTCGTCAGTGGCAGTGATTGTAATGTTGTAATCAGACACTAGTTCACGGTCCAGTTGTTCTGTGGTCACCAGCGAAAAGTAATTTTTAATTGAAGGGACTAACTTAAAAGGGACACCTTGTTGAATGGAACAGCGGACCTGTTTATTATTCTCAGAGTCTCTATCTTGTACATTTATGATGCCCACCTCTGTACCAGGTGATGCGTTCTCAGGTATGGGGTTGGTAACAGATTTTAAATGTATTATGGGAGGGTTATCATTTACATCCGTTAAGTCTATGTAAACTTTAGCATAAGAACTTAATCCAAGTCCATCTTTAGCCATGACTCGCAGTTCGAACGCCTTTTTCTTTTCAAAATCAGTGTTACCAATTACTTTTATTTCTCCAGTTTTACCGTCAATCGAAAAGATCTTTTCATCTGTCTCTGAAACGTGACCAAAGTCATAGGTCACTTCGCCATTCATCCCATCATCTGCATCAGTGGCACTTACTATAACCACTACAGTATCAAGGGGGGAGTTTTCAGGAAGAGAGGCTTTATAAACTGTCTGGGTAAACACTGGGGCGTTATCATTAGCATCCAGTACAGTGACCTGAATCATTACTGTTCCCGATCGCTGTGGAGAACCTCCATCAGCTGCCGTTAGAGACAAAAGAATCTCTTGCTGTGTCTCTCGATCAAGTTTATTTTCTAGAACTAATTCAACTTTGTTCGCGTCAATCATCAAAATAAAATTGTTATTATTTTGTAGGCTGTACTTCTGAACAGAATTCTGACCGATATCTGCGTCGTGTGCTTCTTCTATGGAGAAACGAGTACCTTTTTCTGCTGACTCGCTTATTTCCATTCTAATTATTTCTCTTTTGAATTGCGGATTGTTGTCATTGATGTCCTGAATGTGCAAATTTAGACGATGTAATTCTAAAGGATTTTCCAGCACAAGCTCCTGGGTTAGGATGCACGATGGTTTAGTACCACAAAGAGACTCTCTGTCGAGTCGCTCAGCAACACTCAGATCTCCGTTTATCAAATGTATAACAGAAAATCTTTCGTTATTCTCTTCGGAATCAATGCGGGCCTTGCGGGTTGCCAATGTATTTACATCAAGACCAAGATCCTTGGCGATATTCCCAATTACAGTGCCTGGTTTCATCTCCTCCGGGATAGAATAGCTCACCTCGGCAGATATTGTCTTCATCGCAAACAGAAAGAGGATAAAGCGGGTTATGAGTCCAAGCTTTGAAAATCCTTTGGCTTCCATTATTCCAAACGTCAAATATCCACTAAAAGACAAAATTATGTAGTTTTGTGTCACTCCCAAAAGCACTTAGGATGAATAAAACACGGCAAATTCAAATCCAGAAATCAGCACCATAATGTCACAGCTCATGCACGTAGACTATTGAATAGACAAACACATAGAAGGAGCAATGGGAGGAGATCTTGTAATATGCAGCACTGCCTATTTCTAGAAAACTGGTAGACAGCGACACGGTGTGTTTATGCTAAAGCATGACGCGGTGAGGTACGTGGCATGCACTGACTTCTTCCCAGTTAGTGCAGAAAAGAAGAGCAATATCTGATACAGCTTATATTAAACACGCAGTAGTGTTTTAGACGCACACACGCACACAAACACACATTACAACAAAACCTGCAGTCATCACCTTAAACTGACATTCCAATCCAAGATCCATGAATGCAACTTTCATCTTAAGTCAAAACATCGTGCCATTTCAAAAAACTGAGTAAGGGAATTAAAGTCGTTTACGGTTGCAACGGTATTTCAGATCAAAACTGAACACTTTCAACAGACACAGTTTTGTTTTGTTTTTTATCTGAAATGAAAAAAGGCCTATTTTTAATCCAAAAGAAAACATATATAAATTGCAGAATATTTCTATATTTTTAAACAAGAGACATATAAACGGATAGTTTGAAAACTACAAGTATAACTGTCATCGCCCTATTACATTCCAGCATCCCAGGCAACTATTTCAGTAAGCAAATGTGTTTGTAAATATGACTGTCAACCATAAACTGATTGCAGTCAGTATTACTTAGAGCAACTTTATGTGCAATCCAGTCTCACCTGCCTTTTAAATTATCTGCACTGATAACTCAAACTATGTGTTGAAAAAAATCTAGTCACCTACAAATTCTGTTAAAAAAGTAAAAGATACCTAAAGAGAAACAAACGGCATGTTCATGTTGAAAAGGTACAATCGATGTCTGAGAAGGGTGAATGTGCTTGAGATAAACAGTTATGTTACATAAGGAAATGTGAACTAAAGTATCAAGGTTTTAAGGTTAAGTATCAAGGTCTTAAGGTTGTGACTCTTACTATCACTATGAAATCATATACTTTGTGATTGAATGCAGAAATATGGATCAACACAATCAGATTTTCTTGAGGTTTAAAAAAAAAAACAAAAACATGGTACAGAATCATTTGACACCCCACCACCTCCCCTTTAAATTAGTCATGTGGTAACTATATCTGATAAAAAAAAAAAAAAGAAAGAAATGAACGTATGAAAAAAAAAAAAAATCTTACCTCGTCACAATCGTTAAAAGCGTCCAGAAAGTCTGTTGGACTTTTTTTTAACGTCTCTCCTGCAGGCAGGGTGTTGTCATTGTATGATGAAACAAACTTAAAATCACTTGTTCTGGATCCTGTTGTCAAATAGGCGTCATAATTGTAAGTGCTGCGTAAAGTTCCTGTTCCATCAACATCAGCGTAATTAGGAGGCAGATAAGCGCTGGGGATTGCAACTGCTCCATCAAACAACAGTCTGGGCTTTCTCCTGCGACAAAACCTCACACCCAGTATGATAATGATGAAGGTCAAGAAAAAGGTTGAGACGGAAACCAAAGCAATAATCAAATAAGTTGTCAATTTAGAACTGTTTTCATTGTAAGAAACATCCTTTAGCTCTGGAACCTCAGCCAAGTTATCAGAAATAAGTAAATACATGGCACAGGTGGCAGAGAGAGGAGGCTGTCCGTTATCTTTCACTGACACAATAAGGTTCTGTTTCATGTTGTCAGATTCAGAAATGTCCCGCTGTGTCTTGATCTCTCCACTGTGGAGTCCAATAGTAAAAAGGCCAGGATCAGTGGATTTGACTATTTGATAAGACAGCCAGGCGTTCTGCCCAGAATCCGCGTCCACAGCTATCACTTTAGACACTAGAGAGCCTCCGTGGGCAGCTTTGGGGACCAGCTCAGTCATGAAGGAGTTTCCCTCCGGGGTGGGGTACAGTATCTGAGGAGAGTTGTCATTCACATCAGATATAAACACACTGACTGTCACGTTGCTGCTGAGCGGAGGAGAACCGTTATCTCTGGCCATCACGTGGACTTTAAAACTCTTGAACTGTTCATAATCAAACGACCTCACAGCGTGGATCACTCCCGTGTCTCCATTCACAGACAGATAGGAGGACACCAGGGCACTGTTCACCTCACCAGGTAACAAAGAATAAATCACTGTACCGTTTTGTCTCCAGTCGGGGTCTCGAGCAGTCACGGAACATAAAGTGGAGCCAGGTTTGTTATTTTCAGTCACATATGCGCTGTAGGACTGCTCCTCAAACACAGGTGGGTTGTCATTGATGTCAGCTACAGATAACTGAACAGTTTTAGAGGACGACAGAGGTGGAGAGCCCTCGTCAGTGGCAATGATTGTAATGTTGTAATCAGACACTAGTTCACGATCCAATTTTTCTGTGGTTACAAGAGAATAATAGTTTTTAATTGAAGGGATCAATTTAAAAGGTGTGCCTTGCTGTATGGTACAGCGGACCTGTCCGTTATTCTCTGAGTCTCTATCCTGGACGTTTATGATTCCCACCTCTGTACCAGGCGGCATGTTTTCTGCCACAGGGTTGCTCAGTGATTTCAAATGTATAATTGGAATATTGTCATTTATATCAGTGATATCTATCATTACTTTTGAATCAGATGAAAGTCCATATCCATCTTTCGCCTCAATGCGCATTTCATATTTGGGATCTGTCTCATAATCAAGTTGTCCTATGACTTTGATCTCTCCGGTTTCACTGTTCAGTGAAAAACACCGTTTAGCCCTTTCTGAAATGCGGCTGAATTCATAGGTCACCTCTCCATTCACCCCTTCATCTGCATCCGTGGCACTTACAGTCAGGACAACAGTATCAGGGGCAGAGTTCTCTGGTAAACTAGCTGTGTAAACAGCTTTATCAAACACTGGCGCATTATCATTAGCATCCAAGACAGTCACATGTATGAGGGCAGTACCTGATCTTTGAGGGTTGCCACCATCGACGGCAGTTAACACAAAATTGAATTCCCGTTCCTTTTCACGGTCAAGCTCTTTGTCTAAAACCAGCTCCACATTCTTAGATCCACCATCATCACGGACAGACAAAACAAAATGCTCATTCTTTTGTAAGATGTATTGCTTTACAGTATTTTGTCCGATGTCCGCATCATGCGCTTCGCTGACACGATATCGAGCTCCTTTGACAGCTGACTCTCTTATTTCCAGTTTCATGACATCTTTCGGAAAAACAGGTGAATTGTCGTTAACATCCTGCACGATCAGTGAGACGCGGTGAAGCTCCAATGGGCTCTCCAGCACTAATTCAAATTTAAGCATACACGAAACCTTCTCTCCGCATATCTCTTCTCTGTCGATCCTTTCCCTGACTACTAAATTTCCCGATTTTAGATCAATGTCACAATAGTTCTGGTAGCTTTTGTCAGTATCGATACGGGCTTTACGAGTAAGCAATTTCCCTACTTCCAGGCCGAGATCCTTGGCTATATTTCCAACCACGGCTCCTGGTCTCATTTCCTCGGGAACAGAATAGCTGAGATCTGCAAATGCGTTGTGAAGGATGAGAACAAAGCCGCAGAAGCAGCTTAGCAATGAATCCAGTTTTAATTCCATTTCCTCCCGATGTTTGCCAAGATCACGAAAATATTCGTAGACACTGGTAAAATTAAAAGACAATTGTAGTCTTGCGGTATGTCGCTCCTATAACAATACAGCTCTGGTTTAACTGCAAGGATTGTTCATCTAATAATGGGTGGAGAAATTTAGCCCCTTCTATGTGCAGCGGCACAGCGACCCCGTGGGTTCATTTTAATTATTACACATTAAAAAAAAAAAAAAAGTGATGGACAAGTATAAAACCGAAAATCCTAACAGCAATAATGAATTTCACTGTTGACACTCAACCTAAAATAAGTTTATGGGCATTGATCGAGTATTGCAAGAGAAAACAAAAACATTCAGCACCAAGGACAGCGCTCGTGTATTAACGTGTGAATCAATAATCTTAGTGTCGTGTACTATTTAAGAGTGCGGTAAAAATGTGGTGATGAATTCCACAAAATAGAAGTTTTTACTTAATGATCATACCATACCTTCAAGCCAATTGTGATTATCAGAAATCCACCTTAATATGATTTTGTCACGTTTATTCAATATACTATAATAGGAAATTATGACTTCTGTTAATAATACTACTACCTTCAGGTTTACTGGTATTAGACGAACCCTTGTAGTCAGGGAGTTGAATGTCCCTAAGAACGAAGTAAAACGGCTCATGAAACACGCCATGTCACTGTAAAAACGACATGTGATTTATTTTCAAAGGCTCTAAAGAAAATAATATTCGTCCAAAACCAATAATAGTCCCCTAGTCATTGGGAATGAACCAAACTAGTTTCAACATCCTGTTTTCCCTTGCAATCCTTAAATGTAACATATGTATTTTGGAAACAAATGAAAAATGGAAGACTCCTATTTGTAAAAGTCAGAAAAATGAAAGGCATGGCCACAGCAAGTACAATAACTTTTCATGAGGCTGTCAGTGCTCTCGGTTACTACCTGTCTATATTAAATATAGAGACATATATTTGATACTACAGTGTCAATGAAGTTGTTAAGAATGAAGCAAAGTATATGAAGTAGATAAAAAAAAGGGGGGGGGGGGCAGAATTGTCACATGCCAGATGAGTGAAAATCTATTTAGTCTACCTCAAGGAACTTGTCTGGTGGAAAAAACTCCTCAGTGAAATCATCCAAGCTTTTCCTGAGTGTCTGGTCAGCAGGAAGTATGTTGTCATTACAAGATGAGACAAACTAAAAGTCACTTGTTCTAGATCCTGTTGTCAAATAGGCGTCGTAATTATAAGCACTGTGTAAAGTTCCTGTGCCATCAACATCTGCATAATTTGGTGGCAGATAAGCACTGGGGATTGCAACTGCTCCATCAAACAAGTACCATGGACAGTTCCATACACAAGTGTACTCCAGTGGATTACCACTCATACTGCAACTCTGTTTCAGGACCAATGTAAAGCTATTTATTTTATCATAAAGCACACATTCAATCATTGCACTATTACTTGCATAAATGTGGAGAGAGGAACCGGGTCATTCTAGATCAGTTTAGTTTTATGGTATTTCATTTGCGACTCAAAGAAGTAATCACAGTATGCATGTGTCTAAGTTATAATACATGTTGCTCTAAAGAATGTATCTCTATAAGTTGTTAATTCCCTGATACTCTTTATTTTAAACAAAAAGGGAGGTGTAACATACAAAACATAGCAAGCATGTTTTTGTGGATAGTACATTAAAATGAAAATGAAAACAGAAAAAAAAAAATGACTGCGGTGCTGATGTACACAGTGTTTTAAAGAAATCCACAAGACCCAATTTAATTGAAACCGTTGAACTGAATCTGGATGTGCTGATGAATGAACAAGCACATTTGTCTGTTACTGCAGGAGTGTTTACTTTGACCATTAACAGTCCCCACCTGTATGACATTAATCACTCTCAGGTATGGGGTTAGATCAAGGATTTCAGATATGTATTTCTTGCACCTAATGATTTACACCAAAAACAGTGGTCAACACATATGATTCTTTCCTTGCCACAAATGATCGACTTCTCCACCGTAATTCAATCCTCGATACCTATATTTATATTACAGTGCTTTATACGAGCTACTGCAAAAACAACATGGATCTTCCATTAAGATAACTTCTCAGCTGAAGACCAAGATCTGTACAGGTCTCTACTCCCCTGAACCATGGTAATACACATCTCTATGCATAAATATAATAAAGGTAGCAAAACAAACAGCTTACTGAAGGCTTACCAATGCTTTCTCCCAATACTGCACCCAAGAAAAAGCACATTCCCAGGTCATATAATTACTGTATAGAGACAGTACAATGTATTCAAATTCTTCACTATCCACCATAAGTGCAACAACAAATGTTTTAATGTTTCAACCATGCGTCCTGAAAATAATTTCTATGCAATAGTGGCGTATAACTTATAGTTTTTCAAGTATCAGCTACATTTTTAAAATATTCTTTAAACTGAAATCAGCTCATGTATAACTGACAACAAATGTATAAACTTATCAAACACAGCAAAGAAAATAAAAATTCAGACCTGGAGTTTGAAGATTAATCCACACCAATACAAGAGAAACATAAGTTTCACCCCACAGGCAAATACAGCAGTTTACTCGGACATAAAACAATGATAATGCAACTGTGTGTAGAAAACCTCACTTGCATGAGTTGCAAAACTTCCTTTAAAGTGTTATTATTGATACTGGTATGGTATTCCATTTCTTAGAAGTACCACATCTAATGTAATTAGGACAAGTACAATTATATAAGCAATTAATGGCTAAAATGACAATAACTTTTGACGTGTGTATTAGGAGTATTACCATGGTGACTTATGGAAAGACTAGTTATCCCCAATTAAAATGCAAGACTCATTTTACCTGTGCTATTCTTAGCCTTTGTATTCAGACAACTAATGACTCTCAAAATACATTAATGAAACAAAAAATCTATGGATAAAAATCGTTTTAGACTCATATTTCTTTAGATTCATTATGCAAATGAACATCAAACAACAAAAGCCAAAAGGGCATCATTTGCAATAAGATGTGTTTACCTCATCAGACGATTCCAAATCTTCAAACGGATCAACAAAGTCTGTCGGACTTTTCCTCAAAGTCTGATCAGCTGGAAGTGTGTTGTCATTATAAGATGTCACAAACTTGAAGTCACTGGTTCTAGATCCTGTGGTCAAATAGGCGTCATAATTGTAAGTGCTGCGTAAAGTTCCTGTGCCGTCGACGTCGGAGTAATTTGGAGGTAGATATGCGCTGGGGATTGCAACAGCTCCATCAAATAACAGTCTGGGCTTTCTCCTACGACAAAACCTCACACCCAGGGTAATGATGATAAAAGTAAGGAAAATTGTAGAAACTGACACCAGTGCGATGATCAAATAGGAAGTTAATTTGGAGTTGTTCTCACTGTAGGAAATGTCCTTTAGTTCTGGAACCTCAGCCAAGTTATCAGAAATAAGTAAATACATGGCACAGGTGGCAGAGAGAGGAGGCTGTCCGTTATCTTTCACTGACACAATAAGGTTCTGTTTCATGTTGTCAGATTCAGAAATGTCCCGCTGTGTCCTGATCTCTCCACTGTGGAGTCCAATAGTAAAGAGGCCAGGATCAGTGGATTTGACGATTTGATAGGACAGCCAGGCGTTCTGTCCAGAGTCCGCGTCCACAGCTATCACTTTGGACACCAGAGAGCCTCCGTGAGCAGCTTTGGGGACCAGCTCGGTCATGAAGGAGTTTCCCTCCGGGGTGGGGTACAGTATCTGAGGAGAGTTGTCATTCACATCAGATACAAACACACTGACTGTCACGTTGCTGCTGAGCGGAGGAGAACCGTTGTCTCTGGCCATCACGTGGACTTTAAAACTCCTGAACTGTTCATAATCAAACGACCTCACAGCGTGGATCACTCCCGTGTCTCCATTCACAGACAGATAGGAGGACACCGGGGCACCGTTCACCTCACCAGGTAACAGAGAATAAATCACTGTACCGTTTTGTCTCCAGTCGGGGTCTCGAGCAGTAACGGCACATAAAGTGGAGCCAGGTTTGTTATTTTCAGTCACATATGCGCTGTAGGACTGCTCCTCAAACACAGGTGGGTTGTCATTGATGTCAGCTACAGATAACTGAACAGTTTTAGAGGACGACAGAGGTGGAGAGCCCTCGTCAGTGGCAGTGATTGTAATGTTGTAATCAGACACTAGTTCACGGTCCAGTTGTTCTGTGGTCACCAGGGAATAGTAGTTTTTAATAGAAGGAACTAACTTAAAAGGGACACCTCGCTGAATGGAGCAGCGGACTTGCCCGTTATTTTCAGAGTCTCTATCTTGCACGTTTATGATGCCCGCCTCAGTACCTGGTGACAGGTTTTCAGGTATGGGGTTCATTAGTGATTTCATATATATCACAGGGGCATTGTCATTTATATCGGTGATATCTATCATAAGTTTGGAGTAAGATGAAAGTCCATATCCATCTTTCGCATCTATGCGCATTTCATATTTAGAATCAGTCTCATAATCAAGTTGTCCTATGACTTTGATCTCTCCGGTTTCACTGTTCAGTGAAAAACACCATTTAGCCCTTTCTGAAATGCGACTAAATTCATAGGTCACCTCTCCATTCACCCCTTCATCTGCATCAGTAGCACTTACAGTCAGGACAACAGTATCAGGGGCAGAGTTCTCTGGTAAACTGGCTTTGTAAACAGCTTTATCAAACACTGGTGCATTATCATTAGCATCCAAGACAGTCACATGTATGAGGGCAGTACCTGATCTTTGAGGGTTGCCACCATCGACGGCAGTTAACACAAAATTGAATTCCTTTTCCTTTTCACGGTCAAGCTCTTTGTCTAAAACCAGCTCCACATTCTTAGATCCACCATCATCACGGACAGACAAAACAAAATGCTCATTCTTTTGTAAGATGTATTGTTGAACAGCATTTTGACCAGTGTCCACGTCATGTGCTTCGTTGACACGATATCGAGCTCCTTTGTCGGCTGACTCTCTTATTTCCAGTTTCATAACATCCTTTGGAAAAACAGGTGAATTGTCGTTTACATCTTGGATGATCAATGCAATGCGGTGAAGCTCCAAGGGGCTCTCCAGCACCAATTCAAATTTAAGCATACACGAAACCTTCTCTCCGCATAACTCCTCTCTGTCTATCCTTTGTCGTATGATCAAATTTCCCGTTTTTAAATCAATATCACAATAGTTCTGGTAGCTTTTGTCGGTATCTATACGAGCTTTACGATTGAACAATTGTCCTAATTCCAGGCCGAGATCCGTAGCGATATTCCCAACCACGGCCCCCGGTCTCATTTCCTCGGGAACTGAATAGCTGAGATCTGCAAATGCGATGTGAACAAAAACAGCAAAACCGCAGACGAAGCTTAGCAATGAACATCCTTTGAGTTCCATCTTTTCACCAAATATAAGAGAATAAAAACGTACGCACTGGTGAAATTCAGACAATGCTGGATTTGCCCTATGGTTTTCTCCTGGATAAACTGGCGGTGGGAGGGGAAATCACTCTCCTATGTGTGATTGCACAGCGACCCCATGGGTTCTTTTGGAATATTGCAAACGCAATATGTAATGGACAAACAGGTCCTGTCCTTACTTACAAATTAACTGTATCCATATATTTGACTATCGAAACGTAAACAGAAAAAAATAAATAAAAGGTTGATTGACTACTGTATGCGCGTACAGAAAACAACCCGTTCAGCACCATGGACAGCGCTGCTGGGTTTGAGAAGATATCTGAACACATCTCTTAGTTTGCTTGCGTAATGAACAAGTTAGATTATATAATATTTCATTGTGTCATAGTAACTGACAATGGTGTAAACTCTGTGAGCTTTCCACAATACAAAGTAAACTAAATATGTACACCCAATTGTCATCTTTACCGATTTCTATTTTATCTAAAAAAAAAATAATGCTTATGAGTATTAAACAGTTACTATGTTTAGAGGTCAGAGACGTTCTAAAAAAACAATACGTATATAAAAAGTAATGAGCAAAGATGCGTAGAGGAAGATAAAAAGAACACAACATTATGCCGTGGTTAACTGTTCTCTCATTTCGATATTAAGACAAGGTAGGTGAAATGACTGGATAGACAGACAAAATATTTGACTTCCTGGAAGGAAATGACTAAATACCATATTACACCCTTAATATCACTTTAATTTGGAAGAAAAGAACATAACTTCAGCTAACACCAATAAAATGTCACTGTAATTTTAAAAACTGGAGTAGGACTGTTTTTCTCTCCATTTTGCAATTAACTGCAACAGCTACGAAACATCCAAACCTATATTTATAGCTAAGAGAGTTATTAAGGAGGCAAAAATTGTGTATGTCAAAATCAGCATTTTGAAAGTCGCCTACCTCAATAGACGAGTCCAAGTCTTCAAATGGATCAGCAAAGTCTGAGGGACTTTTCCTCAAAGTCTCATCAGCGGGAAGCGTGTTATCATTATAAGATGTCACAAATTTAAAGTCACTGGTTCTAGATCCTGTTGTCAAATAGGCGTCATAATTGTAAGTGCTGCGTAAAGTTCCTGTTCCATCAACATCTGCGTAATTTGGAGGCAAATACGCACTGGGGATTGCAACTGCTCCATCAAACAACAGTCTGGGCTTTCTCCTGCGACAAAACCTCACACCCATGACGATGATGATGAATGTAAGGAAAACTGTAGAAACTGACACCAGCGCTATGATTAGGTAAGAGGTCAATTTCGAATTCTTCTCATCATAAGAAATGTCTTTCAGTTCTGGAACTTCAGCCAAGTTATCAGAAATAAGTAAATACATGGCACAGGTGGCAGAGAGAGGAGGCTGTCCGTTATCTTTCACTGACACAATAAGGTTCTGTTTCATGTTGTCAGATTCAGAAATGTCCCGCTGTGTCCTGATCTCTCCACTGTGGAGTCCAATAGTAAAGAGGCCAGGATCAGTGGATTTGACGATTTGATAGGACAGCCAGGCGTTCTGTCCAGAGTCCGCGTCCACAGCTATCACTTTGGACACCAGAGAGCCTCCGTGGGCAGCTTTGGGGACCAGCTCAGTCATGAAGGATTTTCCCTCAGGGGTGGGGTACAGTATCTGAGGAGAGTTGTCATTCACATCAGATACAAACACACTGACTGTCACGTTGCTGCTGAGCGGAGGAGAACCGTTATCTCTGGCCATCACGTGGACTTTAAAACTCCTGAACTGTTCATAATCAAAAGACCTCACAGCGTGGATCACTCCCGTGTCTCCATTCACAGACAGATAGGAGGACACCGGGGCACCGTTCACCTCACCAGGTAACAGAGAATAAATCACTGTACCGTTTTGTCTCCAGTCGGGGTCTCGAGCAGTAACGGAACATAAAGTGGATCCAGGTTTGTTATTTTCAGTCACATATGCGCTGTAGGACTGCTCCTCAAACACAGGTGGGTTGTCATTGATGTCGGCTACAGATAACTGAACAGTTTTAGAGGAGGACAGAGGTGGAGAACCCTCGTCAGTGGCAGTGATTGTAATGTTGTAATCAGACACTAGTTCACGGTCCAGTTGTTCTGTGGTCACCAAAGAATAGTAGTTTTTAATAGAAGGAATTAATTTGAAGGGGACAGTTTGGTGAAGGAAACAGCGTACCTGTCTGTTACTGTCAGAATCACTATCCTGAACGTTAATTATGCCAACTTCTGTACCAGGTGACGCATTCTCTGGTATGGGGTTTGACAAGGACTTTAGATTAATCACTGGAGCATTATCATTAATATCCATAACATCTATTATCACTTTAGCATATGACGTCAAGCCTAAACCATCTTTAGCTTTCACTCTCATTTCAAATGAATTCCTTTCTTCAAAGTCAATCACACCAGTCACTCGAATTTCTCCACTTTTAGGATCAATTGAGAACACACTTAAATCGTCATCCGACACATGACCAAAGTCATATGTTACATCTCCATTTACTCCTTCATCGGCATCATTAGCACGAACTTGAACCACAACGGTATCTGGAGGTGAATTTTCAGGCAGAGTAGCTTTATAAACGGACTGACTAAACACTGGGGCATTATCATTAGCATCCAGTACAGTGATGTGTATGACTACGGTACCTGATCTCTGAGGAGAGCCACCATCCAAAGCTGTCAAAATCAAATTAATCTCTTTTTGTTTCTCTCTATCGAGTGTATTTTCCAGGAGCAGTTCAACCTTATTACTCTCAGCGGACAGAATAAAGTAATCGTTCTTTTGCAGGCTGTATCTCTGGACAGCATTTTGACCTATATCTGCATCATGGGCCTCTTCTATCGAGAAGCGGTTACCCTTGTCCGCTGACTCACTGATTTCCATTTCTATTAAATTATCCAAGAATTTTGGCGAGTTGTCATTTATATCTTGAATGTGCAGATTTAGTCGATGGACCTCTAGAGGATTTTCTAAAACTAAATCTATTTTTAAAACGCAGGAAGGTTTCTGTCCACATAGGCTCTCTCTGTCAATTCTTTCCAATGTGACCAAATCTCCGGTATTCATGTTGATATCACAATATCGCTTACGAGTCCCTTCCAAATCAAGTCGGGCCTTTCGTGAAGAAAAGCTCCTTGGAGTGATACCTAGATCTTTTGCTATATTTCCAGCGGCAGAGTTGTGCTTCATCTCTTCAGGAATAGAATAACTGAGATCTCCATAAACGAAGGGAAGCGTTAAAAAAGCGAAGCTGAAGATCAGGCAAAGCCCTGCGAATCCTTTGTCTCCCATTTTGACGCAAAAAATGATCCCAGCTTCACCGATATTAATCCAGAACACAGATGATAAAATATATCCAAGGAAAAAAAACATTCAAACGCTCTCCAGCATTGTCAAGATGAAATGTATTGGAAGAAGTAACCGACTGTCTTTAACAATGAGAGCTAATATGTATGCAGGCGTGGGTGGAGTGAGAGATACTCAAATTCCACCAGTCAACAGCGACACCCTGAGTCCTTTCTCAATTTATCATGAAATAGGATTTGAGATGATCAACAAACGTTTTAGAGTAACTTATATAACATATCTTGACCGTATAAAACGTGTCACATTTATGGAAAAAAAAAAAAAAACTTCGATAAATCCCAGAAATATCCCAAAAATTTGATAAACAACAACAAAGAGCTTAACGTGAAGGTTCACCGAGCTATATGGTAATAAAAGAAACGGAATTCAACCTACGAATTTTAGAAATAATTAGTTCCAAGCAACAAAAAGTCAAAACAAAGTTGACCACGATGGGCAAATGTAGACAGTGTTCAATAAAGCCATAAGAAAACAACACATGTAACAAGACACGTGGGTGAGTGGCAAAAAGTCTCATGTTTATATTAAAGCTACATAAAAAATCAAACAAGTGAAGGATTTCTATTCCCAATAGCAATACTCAAAGAGTAAGTATGAAACAAAACTGCCACTACAATTAATGTCTTCTGGCCGGCGTATTTCAGTAACATGGTGAGATAATTTCAGTTGTGCAAGATTCAAATGACAATAAACGTTTCATTTTATACAGTTCCAAAGAGCTTACCTGATAATTGTTCCTAATCATTTTGGGACATACACTACCTCGCCTAAATATTTGCTGATTTTGTTAGCCAAGTGACAACTATATTAACAGATCAAACTTTAAAAGTACTTCCAAAAAGGAAGAAATTAAATATTACAAAAAAGCGACATTTTCCATTACTTTTCAAAAGATTTGAACAGATCATACCTCGGCAGTTGCTTCTAAATCTTCAAACGGATCAGCAAAGTCTGAAGGACTTTTCCTCAGAGTTTGATCAGCGGGAAGTGTGTTGTCATTGTAAGATGTCACAAATTTAAAGTCACTGGTTCTAGATCCTGTTGTCAAATAAGCATCGTAATTGTAGGTGCTGCGTAAAGTTCCTGTTCCATCAACATCTGAGTAGTTAGGAGGCAAATAAGCACTGGGGATTGCGACTGCTCCATCAAACAACAGCCTGGGCTTTCTCCTGCGACAAAACCTCACACCCATGACGATGATGATGAATGTAAGGAAAACTGTAGAAACTGACACCAGCGCAATGATTAGGTAAGAGGTCAACTTAGAATTCTTCTCATCATAAGAAATGTCTTTCAGTTCTGGAACTTCAGCCAAGTTATCAGAAATAAGTAAATACATGGCACAGGTGGCAGAGAGAGGAGGCTGTCCGTTATCTTTCACTGACACAATAAGGTTCTGTTTCATGTTGTCAGATTCAGAAATGTCCCGCTGTGTCCTGATCTCTCCACTGTGGAGTCCAATAGTAAAAAGGCCAGGATCAGTGGATTTGACTATCTGATAGGACAGCCAGGCGTTCTGTCCAGAGTCCGCGTCCACAGCTATCACTTTGGACACCAGAGAGCCTCCGTGGGCAGCTTTGGGGACCAGCTCAGTCATGAAGGAGTTTCCCTCTGGGGTGGGGTACAGTATCTGAGGAGAGTTGTCATTCACATCAGATACAAACACACTGACTGTCACGTTGCTGCTGAGCGGAGGAGAACCGTTATCTCTGGCCATCACGTGGACTTTAAAACTCCTGAACTGTTCATAATCAAAAGACCTCACAGCGTGGATCACTCCCGTGTCTCCATTTATAGACAGATAGGAGGACACTGGGGCACCGTTCACCTCACCAGGTAACAGAGAATAAATCACTGTACCGTTTTGTCTCCAGTCGGGGTCTCGAGCAGTAACGGAACATAAAGTGGATCCAGGTTTGTTATTTTCAGTCACATATGCGCTGTAGGACTGCTCCTCAAACACAGGTGGGTTGTCATTGATGTCTGCTACAGATAACTGAACAGTTTTAGAGGACGACAGAGGTGGAGAACCCTCGTCAGTGGCAGTGATTGTAACGTTGTAATCAGACACTAGTTCCCGGTCCAGTTGTTCTGTGGTCACCAGAGAATAGTAGTTTTTAATAGAAGGAACTAACTTAAAAGGGACACCTTGCTGAATAGAACAGCGGACTTGTTTATTATTCTCAGAGTCTGTATCCTGAATGTTGATGATGCCCACCTCTGTGCCAGGTGATATATTCTCTGGTATGGGATTAGACAGGGATTTCAAATAGATCACAGGAGCATTGTCATTAATATCAGTTACTGCTATTATTACTTTAGCATATGACGTTAAGCCTAAACCATCTTTAGCTTTCACTCTCATTTCAAATGAATTCCTTTCTTCAAAGTCAATCACACCAGTCACTCGTATTTCTCCACTTTTAGGATCAATTGAGAAAATACTTAAATCGTTGTTGGACACATGACCAAAGTCATATGTTACATCTCCATTTATTCCTTCATCTGCGTCTGCAGCACTAACAGTGATCACAACGGTATCTGGAGGTGAATTTTCTGGCAGAGTAGCTTTATAAACGGACTGACTAAACACTGGGGCATTATCATTAGCATCCAGTACAGTGATGTGTATGACTACGGTACCTGATCTCTGAGGAGAGCCGCCATCCAAAGCTGTCAAAATCAAATTAATAAGTTTTTGTTTCTCTCTATCGAGTGTATTTTCCAGGAGGAGTTCAACCTTATTACTGTCAGCGGACAGAATAAAATTATCGTTCTTTTGCAGACTGTATCTCTGGACAGCATTTTGACCTATATCCTCATCATGGGCCTCTTCTATCGAGAAGCGGTTACCCTTGTCGGCTGACTCCCTGATTTCCATTTCTATTAAACTATCTATGAATTTTGGCGAGTTGTCATTTATATCTTGAATGTGCAGATTTAGTCGATGGACCTCTAGAGGATTTTCCAACACCAAATCCGTTTTTAAAACGCAGGAAGGTTTCTGTCCACAAAGATCTTCTCTGTCAATTCTTTCCAGTGTGATCAAATCTCCGGTATTCATGTTGATATCACAATATCGCTTACGAGTCCCCTCAAAATCAAGTCGGGCCTTTCGTGAAAAAAAGCTCCTTGAATCGATACCTAAATCTTTTGCAATATTTCCAACGATATAGTTGCGTTTCGTCTCTTCGGGAATAGAATAACTGAGATCTCCATAAACGAAGGGAAGCATTACGGAAGCAAAGCAGAAGATCAGGCGAAGCACAGCAAATCCTTTGTCTTCCATTCCGATACAAATGGTGTTCCCCGCTTCAAAAAATTGTATCCAAACCAAAGATAATGAGATATAATCCAAGAAAACAGAAATTTGATCGCTGCAGGAATATAATGATGAAATGTATCCTGGTTTTTAACCGACAGTTTAGACAAACGGCCACAGATATTCATGCACTGCTGGGTGGAGTGGAAGAAAGTAAAATTCTGCCAGTCAACAGCGACACCATGAGTCATGTCCAAAATGTACACTAAAATGGTTTAGAGATTTTCCTTACACATTTTACAGTCACATTAACATTTCTTCGTACATGTATGAAATACACACGGATGACCATCCGAAAACAAAACCATAATCTGTCAAATTATTTAGTTAAGGTTCATTAATCTATTACAAGTAAGAGGGAATAAAATTTTGCTGCATAATCTTACTATCAGCCACAAACTATGCAAAGGAGACAAAGGTTTAACTACATGGACAAACACAAAAACTCAGTACTCTACAATGTATTGTTAACATTAGAGCATATGCATGATGACACGTGAGGAAATGGCAAAATATAATTTTCGCTATAATTTATGGCGTTTCTTCTCTATTAAATCAGCAGTGAAGAAATTAGCACTTCTACAAACGCATGTAATATACGTATAATTTTACCAATAACTAAACTAAATGTAATTTAGATGCTTTAAAACTACTAATAATGTTATGACAAAATAGTTTTACCCTCGACTTTAATTGAAGCTAAACCTCAGGCAAAAGATCTGAGGAACACTCCCCAATGCATCAGAGCTGTAAAAAAAACAACAACAACAAAAACAAACCAAAAAAAACAAAAAAACAACGCTACTTTGTTTTATTCAGTTATCTGTATCACTGTTAGTAACACTCAGAACATTGTCATTATTTTAAATTGCACTGTTCAGTTTTCTTTTTTTTTCCCTAAAGAATGAGTTGGTTGTTTCAGTACCACGGACAGCTATCCCCAGTTATCGAACGATGTCTTGCCTGAAGTTGTTTCCATTTCGTATGCTGGTGTTGAGTTTAACTGTTCACGCGATATTCTTACTACCTCATCGTCACACAATAGCCTCCCCAAGACCTCTCCAAATTGCATTTTGGTCATACACAATCCAGCGCTAAAAGCTGTCTGAATCTAACCATAAATGCTTAATTGTATTTTTTTTTTCCTCTGGGGAGTAAATTTATTTTTGAAACGAGTGGTTTACAGTTCGCTGGCGCAAACTGAAAGGAATATAATAGGAGGAAGATGAAGTGAGATTAATGCCTTCAGAAAATTAAATGACATTTCACAACGCAAATCAGAACAAACATTTTAGAAACAAATTATTGAGGCAAGACAGGGATTAAAGAATTCAAAACCCCAAACGTAATCAGGTGCATTAGGATGTGAAGACGTCCTACCTCAGATGCCTCCAAATCTTCAAACGGATCAGCAAAGTCTGAAGGACTTTTTCTTAGAGTCTGGTCAGCAGGGAGTGTGTTGTCATTATAAGACGACACAAATTTAAAGTCACTGGTTCTAGATCCTGTTGTCAAATAGGCGTCATAATTGTAAGTGCTGCGTAAAGTTCCTGTTCCATCAACGTCTGCGTAATTAGGAGGAAAATAAGCGCTGGGAATTGCGACTGCTCCATCAAACAACAGTCTGGGCTTTCTCCTGCGACAAAACCTCACACCCATGACGATGATGATGAATGTAAGGAAAATTGTAGAAACTGACACCAGCGCTATGATTAGGTATGAGGTCAATTTGGAATTCTTCTCATCATAAGAAACATCTTTCAGTTCTGGAACCTCAGCCAGGTTATCAGAAATAAGTAAATACATGGCACAGGTGGCAGAGAGAGGAGGCTGTCCGTTATCTTTCACTGACACAATAAGGTTCTGTTTCATGTTGTCAGATTCAGAAATGTCCCGCTGTGTCCTGATCTCTCCACTGTGGAGTCCAATAGTAAAAAGGCCAGGGTCAGTGGATTTGACTATTTGATAGGACAGCCAGGCGTTCTGTCCAGAGTCCGCGTCCACAGCTATCACTTTGGACACCAGAGAGCCTCCGTGGGCAGCTTTGGGGACCAGCTCAGTCATGAAGGAGTTTCCCTCCGGGGTGGGGTACAGTATCTGAGGAGAGTTGTCATTCACATCAGATATAAACACACTGACTGTCACGTTGCTGCTGAGCGGAGGAGAACCGTTATCTCTGGCCATCACGTGGACTTTAAAACTCTTGAACTGTTCATAATCAAAAGACCTCACAGCGTGGATCACTCCCGTGTCTCCATTCACAGACAGATAGGAGGACACCGGGGCACCGTTCACCTCACCAGGTAACAGAGAATAAATCACTGTACCGTTTTGTCTCCAGTCGGGGTCTCGAGCAGTAACGGAACATAAAGTGGAGCCAGGTTTGTTATTTTCGGTCACATATGCGCTGTAGGACTGCTCCTCAAACACAGGTGGGTTGTCATTGATGTCAGCTACAGATAACTGAACAGTTTTAGAGGAGGACAGAGGTGGAGAACCCTCGTCAGTGGCAGTGATTGTAATGTTGTAATCAAACACTAGTTCACGGTCCAGTTGTTCTGTAGTCACCAGAGAATAGTAGTTTTTAACAGAAGCAAGTAACTTGAAGGGAACAGTTTGCTGAATGTAGCAGCGGACCTGTCTGTTGGTCCCAGAGTCTCTATCCTGAACGTTAATGATGCCCACCTCTGTACCAGGTGATACATTCTCTGGTATTGGGTTGGAGAGGGATTTCAGGTTTATTAAGGGCGCGTTGTCATTAATATCAGAAATATCTATTATTACCTTGGCATATGATGTTAACCCCAAACCATCTTTAGCTTCCACTCTCATTTCAAAAGAGTTTCTGTCTTCATAGTCAATCATACCACTTATTCGAATTTCCCCTGTTTTGTGATCAATAGAAAATAGATTTACATCGAGATCATCCGCATGACCAAAATCATATGTCACATCTCCATTCACTCCTTCATCTGCATCTGTAGCACTAACGTGAATCACTATGGTATCAAGAGGAGAGTTTTCAGGTAAAGTGGCTTTATAAACGGACTGACTAAACACTGGCGCGTTATCATTAGCATCCAGTACAGTGATGTGTATGACTACGGTACCTGATTTCTGAGGAGAGCCACCATCTAAAGCTGTTAGAGTCAAGTTAATCTCCTTTTGTTTCTCTCGATCAAGACTATTTTCCAGCAGGAGTTCGACTTTGTTACTGTCAGAAGACAAAATAAAGTAATCGTTCTTTTGTAGAGTGTATCTCTGTACAGCATTCTGACCTATATCTGCGTCATGGGCCTCCTCGATCGAAAAACGGTTACCTCTGACGGCTGACTCGCTAATCTCCATTTCAGTCAAATTCTTTTGAATTTTGGCGAATTGTCATTGACATCTTGAACATGAAGATTCACACGATGAAGCTCCAGAGGATTCTCCAACATCAGATCTGATTTTAGAACGCATGATGCTTTCTTTCCACAGAGGCTTTCTCGGTCTATCCTTTGTGACGTGACTAAATCTCCGTTACCCAGGTTTATATCATAATATCGCTTATGAGTCTCCTCAAAATCAAGTCGTGCTTTCCGTGAAGATATGGTACTCAGGTCGAGACCAAGATCTTTGGCAATATTTCCAATAACAGACTGGCGTTTCATTTCCTCTGGAACAGAGTAACTCAGATCCCCACAAACAAGAGGCAGCATTGGAATAAAAGAAGCTATGTAGATGATCGTGCCAAGCGCAGACATTCCTTTGTCTCTCATCATGATAAGAAATACGGCGGTCGCTTAGTTAAAGTCCAGAACAGAAACGTAATTCCAAAGTATGAGTCAATAGTTACACACCGCTGCAGATGTAGAAACAAAAGCCGTGAAATCTGCGAGTATCCTATTGATATTACTACTATTTGTAAAGCTGAATCAGTGGGTGGAGATGTCTATTCCGCTTTCCTGTTAGCCTGCAGCGGCACCAAGAGTAGCCTTTTTACTATTGCAGTCCTTTTGATTAAGACTGAGCCCACTCATTTTCTGTTTCACTCATACAAATAACTTACCACAGGAATGAAAAGAAAAAACTGGAAAGTATTCATAATATTCTGCAAAATATAATGATTTTATTCATGTTCTATCTAGTGGTTTGCCTCATATCTTCAGTCTGGGTTTTGAATAGTAACGTCATGCAAACTCAAGCGATGACTATAACAACTATGCACACGTTGAAACCTTAGTGTATAAATACAGTATTTACATGAATCATCGTCACCATACGAACAAGTAATCTTCAGTTGGTTATGGGACATGTCTTTGATAAAAGCCACAAAAAAAAAAAAAAAAAAAAAAAATCAGCAATTTATGATTAATACAGAAAGATAGTTGTCTATAGTATTAACTGACGAACGGAACTAAACTTTTTCAGCACCACGGATAGCGTCATACAATGAGCAAATAATTTCACAAATTTATCCACAGATTTAACCAACTTCATTTGAGGAACATGGTAATATACAAGTATAGTACAGGACAAGACTTCTCCCCCTGTCAAAATTCCTCGACATACTGTAAAACTTCAACATTACGACAGTGTATTCCAGTTTTATGATTCAGGAATAAATTATTTCTCCAGCAATACAAATAGAGCAAACCTATTTTGTTCAGCATCATAGTGCAACTGTTTATTTGATACGTTTTAAGGGTGGACGATTTCCATGTGACATATAACTGCGAAAAACAACAAATACAACTGTCTTGTTCCTCTTTCTGTATCCTTGATATTTGTTCTGTATGTATTTCGGTGTATTTTAAATCATTCATTCTAGCGTTTGATACTGATTTTCTACTTTTGAAAATAAAGAATAAAATAAAATAAAATAATCGGAGTAAGCATGTGCCCTGGTTCAAAAACATACGATTTAACAAAAAAAAATTTGTTAGGCAAAACTGGAGCCTTTTATAGGACAAATGTCTTGCAACTATTATCGTGTGGTAAAAAACAAAGCTTAGCCTTCGTTTCAACAACAGTGAAGCACCACACAGCCAATCGGATGTTTATATATATATATATATATATATATATATATATATATATATATATATATATATATATATATATATATATATATATATATATATATGTATATGTATGTAGAGAGAGAGAGAGAGAGAGAGAGAGAGAGATTATTGGGGAAAAAATTACTTAACCTGCAGAGCTACAGCAATCTTAAAAGTCTACGAAAAATTGCTGAAGAATTCATCGACTACATGACTTAAGACTCTTCTTCCATGATTGAGAAACTAAGTACATATAATAGTGAAAACACAAAACAATCATGATTGAAATCATGAGCAAATTTGTTGATGTTGGAGCTACATTACACATAAAAAAACTGATGTTAGAGAAAAAGTAAAGTGTGAGTGTCACTGCTAGTATGAAAACGTATCTTAGATGACTTTAAACTATTTTAGACGAACAACCCGGACACACTGGGATTATTAAGAAATACGACTTATGCATTACATAAGGAACACTGTTAAAATTGGTACCAATTATAAAAACTGTAATCACCAAAGTTTGGTGCAAAGTCCCTACCTCATCAGATGAATCCAAATCCTCAAACGGATCAGCAAAATCTGAAGGACTTTTCCTCAGGGTCTGATCAGCGGTAAGCGTGCTGTCATTATAAGATGACACAAACTTGAAGTCACTGGTTCTAGATCCTGTTGTCAAATAGGCGTCATAATTGTAAGTGCTGCGTAAAGTTCCTGTTCCATCAACATCTGCGTAATTTGGAGGAAGATAAGCGCTGGGGATTGCAACTGCTCCATCAAACAACAGTCTGGGCTTTCTCCTGCGACAAAACCTCACACCCATAACGATGATGATAAAAGTAAGGAAAATTGTAGAAACTGACACCAAGGCGATGATTAGGTATGAGGTCAGTTTTGAATTCTTCTCATCATAAGAAATGTCTTTCAGTTCTGGAACCTCAGCCAAGTTATCAGAAATAAGTAAATACATGGCACAGGTGGCAGAGAGAGGAGGCTGTCCGTTATCTTTCACTGACACAATAAGGTTCTGTTTCATGTTGTCAGATTCAGAAATGTCCCGCTGTGTCCTGATCTCTCCACTGTGGAGTCCAATAGTAAAAAGGCCAGGATCAGTGGATTTGACTATTTGATAGGACAGCCAGGCGTTCTGTCCAGAGTCCGCGTCCACAGCTATCACTTTGGACACCAGAGAGCCTCCGTGGGCAGCTTTGGGGACCAGCTCGGTCATAAAGGAGTTTCCCTCAGGGGTGGGGTACAGTATCTGAGGAGAGTTGTCATTCACATCAGATACAAACACACTGACTGTCACGTTGCTGCTGAGCGGAGGAGAACCGTTATCTCTGGCCATCACGTGGACTTTAAAACTCCTGAATTGTTCATAATCAAAAGACCTCACAGCGTGGATCACTCCCGTGTCTCCATTCACAGACAGATAGGAGGACACCGGGGCACCGTTCACCTCACCAGGTAACAGAGAATAAATCACTGTACCGTTTTGTCTCCAGTCGGGGTCTCGAGCAGTAACGGAACATAAAGTGGAGCCAGGTTTGTTATTTTCAGTCACATATGCGCTGTAGGACTGCTCCTCAAACACAGGTGGGTTGTCATTGATGTCAGCTACAAATAACTGAACAGTTTTAGAGGAGGACAGAGGTGGAGAGCCCTCGTCAGTGGCAGTGATTGTAATGTTGTAATCAGACACTAGTTCACGGTCCAATTGTTCGGTGGTCACCAGAGAATAATAGTTTTTAAAGGAAGGAACTAACTTAAAAGGGACACCTTGATTAATAGAGCAACGGACCTGTCTGTTGGTGCCAGAGTCTCTATCCTGAACGTTGATGATTCCCACCTCTGTACCAGGTGACACGTTTTCAGGTATTGGGTTAGACAAGGATTTTAAGTTTATTAAGGGCGCGTTATCATTAATATCAGAAACATCTACTATTACTTGGGCATATGACATTAGCCCTAAACCATCTTTAGCTTGCACTCTCATTTCGAATGAACTCCTTTCTTCAAAGTCAATCACACCACTTACTCGAATTTCACCCGATTTACTATCAATGGAAAATGCATTCACGTCGTCGTCAGAATCATGTCCTAGGTCATATGTCACATCTGCATTTATTCCTTCATCTGCATCTGTAGCGCTAACACTAATCACTATTGTATTAAGAGGAGAGTTTTCAGGCAGACTGGCTTTATAAACGGACTGACTAAATACTGGGGCGTTATCATTAGCATCCAGTACAGTGATGTGTATGACTGCGGTACCTGATCTCTGAGGAGAGCCACCATCAAAAGCGGTTAGAGTTAAATTCATTTCCTTTTGTTTTTCCCGGTCAAGTTTCTTTTCCAGCACTATTTCAGCTTTGTTACTGTCAGTTGAGAGAATAAAATTGTCATTTTTTTGTAGAGTGTATCTTTGAACAGAATTTTGGCCTATATCAACATCATGAGCCTCCTCGATTGAAAAACGACTTCCTTTTTCAGCCGACTCGCTTATTTCCATTTCGATCAAATTCTTTTTGAATTTTGGAGAGTTGTCATTGACATCTTGAACATGAAGACTTACACGATGAAGCTCCAAAGGATTTTCTAGCATTAAATCTGCTTTTAAAACACAGGACGCTTTCTTTCCGCAAAGGGTTTCTCTGTCTATTCTCTCCGATGTGACCAAATCCCCGCTGCCCAGATTGATATCGCAATAACGCTTATGAGTTTCTTCAAAATCCAGACGGGCCTTTCGTGAAGATATAGTCCCTAGGTCAAGACCAAGATCTTTGGCTATATTTCCGATAACAGACTGAGCTTTCATCTCCTCTGGAACAGAGTAACTTAGATCTCCATTAACGATGTGCAGAGTCAGAATGAAGAAGATCGTGCCAATAGCCGACAATCCTTTGTCTCCCGTCATGTCAAAAAACATGTCTTCAGCTCAGTTATAGTCCAGAAAAGGAAAGCGATTCTCGATTGCGTGTCAGTAGTTAAACATTTCACGCCACATAAATAGAAAAAAACGAACTGCGGAAGCTGCGGAGATCCTATTGATGTTACTACAAATATTAAAGCCTTATCAGAGGGCGGAGATGTCTGTTTTCAAAGTTCTGTTAGTCTGCAGCGGCACCATGCGTCCTTTTTTCCCCTGCTGCATTCTGTTTGACAAACCTTAAACCTTTTTTCACTCACTCTCAAACAGTCTATCATGAAAAGTACAAACTTAATAGGATTCAATGTTACCCAAATAAATGTCATGGTATCTTTTAAGTGTTTTCCATTTAGGCTGTATGCCTTTTTGTCTTTCTCTCAACAGTATCTGATGTAAAGTAAAGATATATCTGGTATCTCCCCTTATCCATTTATTTTATCTTCCACTTACTTACATTAGCTACCGTCTTTGTAAAAAAAAATTTTTTTTAAATCATTATTTACCCAATAGACTATAAGAAATGGATCTCAAACAACATGTATAATATTGGTTATTAATGCACAAAGGTATCCATAGATGACTGTAAAGACAACACAGAAGCACAATGCTTCAGTACCACGGACAGAGAAACTCCTCCGACGAAACATTTCAGCTATGTCTCTCCACAATCGCTATGATTCAGCATAATATGAAAATTACTTTTAAATACTCTCAAGGACAAAGATCATCATTGGTAATGATTGATGCTCCACAGAGGAGTCCCCATCTCTAATCAGAAAGAGAAACACGCCTCATGTTAAACGTGACAGTGGATTTGAACAGATTCATAGATCTGTTCAAACATTGACAAGCCGAGCCTTTTCGAGTTGATGTGTCATTGAACCACAAAAAAAAAAAAGCGAAGTATAGACAGTGGAACGACAGCTGCCAATGGAAAACTTTGGGGAAAAAATATCGGGGTATGTACTTCTGCATAAAAACAAGAATATTATTGTACTCCATCTCACTGAACATGTAAACCTCTTATACTAAATTAGGGAGGAGAAACTGGAGAAGGAAAAAAAAAGTGTCCTTGTAAACGTAGCAACTGGCTTGCTCTGTGCGGTTTTTATGTTTACTGACAAAACCATGATCGTTACTGACAACATCAAGATCAGTGGTCGAATACCATCTCAGTTATTAAAGAATTATATTTCATATGGGAACTGAGAAAAAAAGTCAATTAATTTTTAGGAGAAACCTCAAATCTTAAGGCTATTAAAATACACTTGTTCTCATTTAAAAATCATGACGGTATTGTCATTTCAGCACTTTGAAAAGTTCCTACCTCATCGGATGAATCCAGATCGTCAAACGGATCGGCAAAATCTGAAGGACTTTTCCTCAGAGTTTGATCAGCGGGAAGTGTGTTGTCATTATAAGATGTCACAAACTTGAAGTCACTGGTTCTAGAGCCTGTTGTCAAATAGGCGTCATAATTGTAAGTGCTGCGTAAAGTTCCTGTTCCATCAACATCTGCGTAATTTGGAGGAAGATAAGCGCTGGGGATTGCAACTGCTCCATCAAACAACAGTCTGGGCTTTCTCCTACGACAAAACCTCACACCCATGACGATGATAATAAAGGTAAGGAAAACTGTAGAAACTGATACCAGTGCTATGATTAGGTATGAGGTCAACTTGGAATTCTTCTCATCATAAGAAATGTCTTTCAGTTCTGGAACCTCAGCCAAGTTATCAGAAATAAGTAAATACATGGCACAGGTGGCAGAGAGAGGAGGCTGTCCGTTATCTTTCACTGACACAATAAGGTTCTGTTTCATGTTGTCAGATTCAGAAATGTCCCGCTGTGTCCTGATCTCTCCACTGTGGAATCCAATAGTAAAAAGGCCAGGATCAGTGGATTTGACTATTTGATAGGACAGCCAGGCGTTCTGTCCAGAGTCCGCGTCCACAGCTATCACTTTGGACACCAGAGAGCCTCCGTGGGCAGCTTTGGGGACCAGCTCAGTCATGAAGGAGTTTCCCTCCGGTGTGGGGTACAGTATCTGAGGAGAGTTGTCATTCACATCAGATATAAAAACACTGACTGTCACGTTGCTGCTGAGCGGAGGAGAACCGTTATCTCTGGCCATCACGTGGACTTTAAAACTCTTGAACTGTTCATAATCAAACGACCTCACAGCGTGGATCACTCCCGTGTCTCCATTCACAGACAGATAGGAGGACACCGGGGCACCGTTCACCTCACCAGGTAATAGGGAATAAATCACTGTACCGTTTTGTCTCCAGTCGGGGTCTCGAGCAGTAACGGAACATAAAGTGGATCCAGGTTTGTTATTTTCAGTCACATATGCGCTGTAGGACTGCTCCTCAAACACAGGTGGGTTGTCATTGATGTCAGCTACAGATAACTGAACAGTTTTAGAGGAGGACAGAGGTGGAGAGCCCTCATCAGTGGCAGTGATTGTAATGTTGTAATCAGACACTAGTTCACGGTCCAGTTGTTCTGTGGTCACCAGAGAATAGTAATTTTTAAATGAAGGGACTAACTTAAAAGGTACGCTTTGATGAATAGAACATCGGACCTGTCTGTTGGTGCCAGAGTCTCTATCCTGAACATTGACGATGCCCACCTCTGTACCAGGTGACACGTTTTCAGGTATTGGGTTAGACAAGGATTTCAGGTTAATAATTGGGGCATTGTCATTGATATCGGTTACATCTATTATTACTTGGGCATATGACGTTAAACTTAAACCATCTTTAGCTTCCACTCTCATTTCAAACGAATTCCTTTCTTCAAAGTCAATCACACCACTTACTCGGATTTCACCCGTTTTTGTATCAATGGAAAATACATTCAAATCGTCGTCAGAAACATGCGCTAGGTCATATGTCACATCTCCATTTATTCCTTCATCTGCATCTGTAGCACTAACACTGATCACTACGGTGTCAAGAGGAGAGTTTTCAGGTAGAGTGGCTTTGTAAACTGACTGACTAAACACTGGGGCGTTATCATTAGCATCCAGTACAGTGATGTGTATGACTACGGTACCTGATTTCTGAGGAGAGCCACCATCTAAAGCTGTTAGAGTTAAATTCATCTCCTTTTGTTTCTCTCTATCAAGTGCATTTTCTAGGAGAAGCTGAACCTTCTTACTGTCAACCGCCAGTACAAAGTAATCGTTCTTTTGTAGACTGTATCTCTGTACAGCATTCTGACCTATATCTGCATCATGGGCCTCCTCGACTGAAAACCGGTTACCCGTGACTGCTGACTCGCCTATTTCCATTTCAATCACATTCTTTTTGAATTTCGGCGAGTTGTCATTAATATCTTGAACATGAAGACTCACACGATGAAGCTCCAAAGGATTTTCCAGCATTAGATCTGCTTTTAAGACGCATGACGCTTTCTTTCCACACAAGGTTTCTCTGTCTATTCTTTCCGATGTGACCAAATCCCCGCTGCCCAGATTGATATCACAGTAGCGTTTATGAGTCTCTTCAAAATCCAGACGGGCCTTTCGTGAAGATATAGTCCCTACGTCAAGACCGAGATCTTTGGCTATATTTCCGATAACAGACTGGGCTTTCATCTCCTCTGGAATAGAGTAACTTAGATCCCCATAAACGAGGTGCAGCGTTAGAATGAAGAAGATGGTGCCTAGAGCCGAAAATCCTTTGTCCCCCGTCATCTCAAAAAACCTGTCTTCAGCTCAGTTATAATCCAGAACAGGAAAGTGATTCTCGATTGTGTGTCAGCAGTTAATCATTTCACGGCACATAAGTACAAAAAAGAGTTGCAGAAGCCGTGGATTTTCTATTGATGTTACTACCAATATTAAAGCATTATCAGAGGGCGGAGATGTCCGTTTTTACAGTTCTGCTAGTCTGCAGCGGCACCACGCGTCCTTCTTTCCCTGCTGCATTCCATTTGACAAACCTTAAACCCTTTTTCACTCGGTCTCAAACAATCAGTCGATCATGAAAAGTACAAATTTCATAGGATTCAATGTTACTAAAATAAATGTAATCGAATCATTTAAGTGTTTTCCATTTATATGCCGTTTTACCTGTAGTCTGTATTTGAACAGTAATATGATGTGAAGTAAAGCAATATCTGCTATCTGCCCTTATTCATATATTTTTATCTTATCACTTACTTACATTAGCTACCATATATATATATATATATATATATATATATATATATATATATATATATATATATATATATTTACATATATACACACACACATCCTTATTTACCCAATAGACTCTAAGAAATGGGTCTCAAACAATATAACAATATGCATAATACTGGTTATTAATGCACAGAAGGTATCCATAAATCCATAAATGGCTGCAAAGGCAACACAAAAGCAAAATGCATCAGTACCACGGACGGAAAAACTCCTCTGACGAAACATTTCAACTATGTCTACCAAAAATCGCTGTGATTCAGCATAATGTGAAAATTCCTTGTCAAGAACAAAGATCACCATTGGTAGTGATGGATGCTCCACAGAGGAGTCAAGATCTTTAGTCATAGGGGAGAAACACGCATCATGTAAGATGTGACAATGGATATGAACAGGTTCATTTAAGAGCCGACCCTTTTCTAGTAGATGTGTGATGGAAAAAAATAAGACAACGATTATGAAAAAAAACCCCAAAAAACAAAAAAAACAGAAGCTAAGTACAGACAGTGGAACGACAGCTGCCAGTGGAATACTTTGGAGTAAAAAAAATATATTGGGTGTGTACTTCTGCATGTAAACCTCTTATACTACACAAAGCCTTTGTCGAAATTAGGAAAGATTAATTGAAATATAAGTGTGCTTGCAAACGCAGTCACTGACTTGCTCTGTATTGTTTTTATGTTACTGACGAAAGCATGATCTTTACTGACATGAACAATATCAGCGGTCAAATACCAACTTAGTTATTAAACAATTACTTTTCATATGGGAACAGAAGAAAAAAAAAAGTCAATTACTTTTTAGGAGACGTCTCAGATCTCAAAGCTATTAAAATACATTTATTGTCATTAAAAAAGCAATATGATATCGTCAGTTCAGCACTGTGAAAAGTTCCTACCTCATCGGATGACTCCAAATCGTCAAATGGATCAGCAAAATCTGAAGGACTTTTCCTCAAAGTTTGATCAGCGGGAAGTGTGTTGTCATTATAAGATGTCACAAACTTGAAGTCACTGGTTCTAGATCCTGTTGTCAAATAGGCGTCATAATTGTAAGTGCTGCGTAAAGTTCCTGTTCCATCAACATCTGCGTAATTAGGAGGCAGATAAGCGCTGGGGATTGCAACTGCTCCATCAAACAACAGTCTGGGCTTTCTCCTACGACAAAACCTCACACCCATGACGATGATGATAAAAGTAAGGAAAACTGTAGAAACTGACACCAGGGCTATGATTAGGTATGACGTCAATTTGGAATTCTTGTCATCATATGAAATGTCTTTCAGTTCTGGAACTTCAGCCAAGTTATCAGAAATAAGTAAATACATGGCACAGGTGGCAGAGAGAGGAGGCTGTCCGTTATCTTTCACTGACACAATAAGGTTCTGTTTCATGTTGTCAGATTCAGAAATGTCCCGCTGTGTCCTGATCTCTCCACTGTGGAGTTCAATAGTAAAAAGGCCAGGATCAGTGGATTTGACTATTTGATAGGACAGCCAGGCGTTCTGTCCAGAGTCCGCGTCCACAGCTATCACTTTGGACACCAGAGAGCCTCCGTGGGCAGCTTTGGGGACCAGCTCAGTCATGAAGGAGTTTCCCTCCGGGGTGGGGTACAGTATCTGAGGAGAGTTGTCATTCACATCAGATATAAAAACACTGACTGTCACGTTGCTGCTGAGCGGAGGAGAACCGTTATCTCTGGCCATCACGTGGACTTTAAAACTCTTGAACTGTTCATAATCAAAAGACCTCACAGCGTGGATCACTCCCGTGTCTCCATTCACAGACAGATAGGAGGACACCGGGGCACCGTTCACCTCACCAGGTAATAGGGAATAAATCACTGTACCGTTTTGTCTCCAGTCGGGGTCTCGAGCAGTAACGGAACATAAAGTGGATCCAGGTTTGTTATTTTCAGTCACATATGCGCTGTAGGACTGCTCCTCAAACACAGGTGGGTTGTCATTGATGTCAGCTACAGATAACTGAACAGTTTTAGAGGAGGACAGAGGTGGAGAGCCCTCATCAGTGGCAGTGATTGTAATGTTGTAATCAGACACTAGTTCACGGTCCAGTTGTTCTGTGGTCACCAGAGAATAGTAATTTTTAAATGAAGGGACTAACTTAAAAGGTACGCTTTGATGAATAGAACATCGGACCTGTCTGTTGGTGCCAGAGTCTCTATCCTGAACATTGACGATGCCCACCTCTGTACCAGGTGACACGTTTTCAGGTATTGGGTTAGACAAGGATTTCAGGTTAATAATTGGGGCATTGTCATTGATATCGGTTACATCTATTATTACTTGGGCATATGACGTTAAACTTAAACCATCTTTAGCTTCCACTCTCATTTCAAACGAATTCCTTTCTTCAAAGTCAATCACACCACTTACTCGGATTTCACCCGTTTTTGTATCAATGGAAAATACATTCAAATCGTCGTCAGAAACATGCGCTAGGTCATATGTCACATCTCCATTTATTCCTTCATCTGCATCTGTAGCACTAACACTGATCACTATGGTGTCAAGAGGAGCGTTTTCAGGTAGAGTGGCTTTGTAAACTGACTGACTAAACACTGGGGCGTTATCATTAGCATCCAGTACAGTGATGTGTATGACTACGGTACCTGATTTCTGAGGAGAGCCGCCATCTAAAGCTGTTAGAGTTAAATTCATCTCCTTTTGTTTCTCTCTATCAAGTGCATTTTCTAGGAGAAGCTGAACCTTCTTACTGTCAACCGCCAGTACAAAGTAATTGTTCTTTTGTAGACTGTATCTCTGTACAGCATTCTGACCGATATCTGCATCATGGGCCTCCTCGACTGAGAACCGGTTACCCGTGGGTGCTGACTCGCGTATTTCCATTTCGATCAAATTCTTTTTGAATTTCGGCGAGTTGTCATTAATATCTTGAACATGAAGACTTACACGATGAAGCTCCAAAGGATTTTCCAGCATTAGATCTGCTTTTAAGACGCATGACGCCTTCGTTCCACAAAGGGTTTCTCTGTCTATTCTTTCCGATGTGACCAAATCCCCGCTGCCCAGATTGATATCGCAGTAACGCTTATGAGTTTCTTCAAAATCCAGACGGGCCTTTCGTGAAGATATAGTCCCGACGTCAAGACCGAGATCTTTGGCTATATTTCCGATAACAGACTGAGCTTTCATCTCCTCTGGAATAGAGTAACTTAGATCTCCGTAAACGAGGTGCTGCATCAAAATGAAGAAGATCGTGCCAATAGCCGAAAATCCTTTGTCTCCCGTCATCCCTAAAAACATGACTTCAGCTCAGTTATAATCCAGAAAAGGAAAGCGATTCTCGATCGTGTGTCAGTAGTTAAACATTTCACGGCACATAAATAGAAAAAAAACGAACTGCGGAAGCTGCGGATATCCTATTGATGTTACTACAAATATTAAAGCATTATCAGAAGGCGGAGATGTCTGTTTTCAAAGTTCTATTAGTCTGCAGCGGCACCATGCGTCCTTTTTTCCCCTGCTGCATTCTGTTTGACAAACCTGAAACCTTTTTTCACTCGCTCTCAAACAGTCTATCATGAAAAGTACAAACTTAATAGGATTTGATGTTACCCAAATAAATGTCATGGTATCATTTAAGTGTTTTCCATTTAGGTTATGTTCCTTTTTGTCTGTCTGTGAACAGTCATCTGATGTAAAGTAAAACTATATCTGGTATCTCCCTTTATTCATTTATTTTTTTATATTACCACTTAATTTCTTTATCGTCTGTATCAAAAAATATCACTATTTACTCAATTGGCAAAAACAAATTGATCTCAAACAACATGTATAATGGTTGTTAATGCACAAAAGTACCCATAGATGGCTGTAAAAAATAATGTGGAGGCGAAATGCTTCAGCACCACGGACAGCGAACCTCCACGAGCGAAACATTTCAACTATGTCTACCCACAGTCGCTATCATTCAGCATAATATCAAAAAATCCTTGTGAATAGTCTCAAAGACAAGTATCACCATTGGTAGTAATGGATGCTCCACAGAGGAGTCACCATCTGTAGTCATAGAGAGAAACCTGCATCATGTTAGACGTGACAGTGGATCTGTCTAAACATTGACAAGCCGACCATTTTCTAGTAGATGTGTGATAGAACAAAGAGAAAAAACAAGGTAAGTATAGACAGTGGAACGAAAGCTGCCAGTGTAAAACTTTTGGGAAAAAAAATAATGGGGTATGTACTTCTGCATATGAACAAGAACATTATTATGCTCATTCTCACTGAACATGTAAACCTCTTATAATAAATTACAGAAGAGATATAGGAATAAAAGTGTCCTTGTAAATGTAGTCACTGACTTGCTCTGTGCGGTTTTTATGTTACTGACAAAACCTTTTTTTTTTTTTTTACTGACAACAGCAAGATGAGCGGTCAAATACCAACTTAGTTACTAAAGAATTATATTTGTTATGAGAACAGAGAAAAAAGAAGTCAATTTTAAGGAACAACCTCAGATCTCAAGGGTATTAAAATACAATTATTTTCATTAAACAAGCAATATGATATTGTCAGTTCAGCAATGTGAACAGTTCCTACCTCATCAGATGAATCCAAATCGTCAAACGGATCGGCAAAATCTGAAGGACTTTTCCTCAAAGTCTGATCAGCGGGAAGTGTGTTGTCATTATAAGATGTCACAAACTTAAAGTCACTGGTTCTAGATCCTGTTGTCAAATAGGCATCGTAATTGTAGGTGCTGCGTAAAGTTCCTGTTCCATCAACATCTGCGTAATTTGGAGGCAAATACGCGCTGGGGATTGCGACTGCTCCATCAAACAACAGTCTGGGCTTTCTCCTGCGGCAAAACCTCACACCCATGACGATGATGATAAAAGTAAGGAAAATTGTAGAAACTGACACAAGGGCTATGATGAGGTATGAGGTCAACTTGGAATTCTTCTCATCATTAGAAATGTCTTTCAGTTCTGGAACTTCAGCCAAGTTATCAGAAATAAGTAAATACATGGCACAGGTGGCAGAGAGAGGAGGCTGTCCGTTATCTTTCACTGACACAATAAGGTTCTGTTTCATGTTGTCAGATTCAGAAATGTCACGCTGTGTCCTGATCTCTCCACTGTGGAGTCCAATAGTAAAGAGTCCAGGATCAGTGGATTTGACTATTTGATAGGACAGCCACGCGTTCTGTCCAGAGTCCGCGTCCACAGCTATCACTTTGGACACCAGAGAGCCTCCGTGGGCAGCTTTGGGGACCAGCTCAGTCATGAAGGAGTTTCCCTCCGGGGTGGGGTACAGTATCTGAGGAGAGTTGTCATTCACATCAGATATAAACACACTGACTGTCACGTTGCTGCTGAGCGGAGGAGAACCGTTATCTCTGGCCATCACGTGGACTTTAAAACTCTTGAACTGTTCATAATCAAACGACCTCACAGCGTGGATCACTCCCGTGTCTCCATTCACAGACAGATAGGAGGACACCGGGGCACCGTTCACCTCACCAGGTAATAGGGAATAAATCACTGTACCGTTTTGTCTCCAGTCGGGGTCTCGAGCAGTAACGGAACATAAAGTGGAGCCAGGTTTGTTATTTTCGGTCACATATGCGCTGTAGGACTGCTCCTCAAACACAGGTGGGTTGTCATTGATGTCAGCTACAGATAACTGAACAGTTTTAGAGGACGACAGAGGTGGAGAGCCCTCGTCAGTGGCAGTGATTGTAATGTTGTAATCAGACACTAGTTCACGGTCCAATTGTTCTGTGGTCACCAGAGAATAGTAGTTTTTAAAGGAAGGAACTAACTTAAAAGGGACACCTTGATTAATAGAGCAACGGACCTGTCTGTTGGCACCAGAATCTATGTCATGTATGTTTATGATTCCCACCTCAGTACCAGGCAAAACGTTCTCCGGTATGGGACTTGACAGTGATTTGAGATTTATCATTGGTGCATTATCATTGACATCAGAAATGTCTATTATTACTTGGGCATAAGATGTCAACCCTAAGCCATCTTTCGCTTCCACTCTCATTTCAAATGAACTCCTTTCTTCAAAGTCAATCACACCACTTATTCGGATTTCTCCTGTTTTAGTATCAATGGAGAATACATTGAGATCATCGTCATGTCCTAGGTCATATGTCACATCTCCATTTATTCCTTCATCTGCATCTGTAGCACTAACACTAATCACTACGGTATCAAGAGGAGAGTTTTCAGGTAGAGTGGCTTTATAAACGGACTGACTAAACACTGGGGCGTTATCATTAGCATCCAGTACAGTGATGTGTATGACTACGGTACCTGATCTCTGAGGAGAGCCACCATCAAAAGCTGTTAGAGTTAAATTCATCTCTCTTTGCTTCTCTCTATCGAGTGTATTTTCCAGAAGGAGTTGAAGTTTTTTACTGTCTGAAGCAAGAATAAAGTAATCGTTCTTTTGTAGAGTGTATCTTTGTACAGCATTCTGACCTATATCTGCATCATGGGCCTCCTCGACTGAGAACTGGTTACCTTTATCTGCTGACTCGCGTATTTCCATTTCAATTAAATTCTTTTTGAATTTTGGCGAGTTATCGTTGATATCTTGAACATGAAGACTTACTCGATGAAGCTCCAAAGGATTTTCGAGCATTAGATCTGCTTTTAAGACGCATGACGCTTTCTTTCCGCAAAGGGTTTCTCTGTCTATTCTTTCCGATGTGACCAAATCCCCGCTGCCCAGATTGATATCGCAGTAGCGCTTATTTGTCCCTTCAAAATCAAGTCGTGCTTTTCGTGAAGATATAGTCCCTAGGTCAAGACCGAGATCTTTGGCTATATTTCCAATAACAGATTGGCCTTTCATTTCCTCTGGAATAGAATAACTCAGATCTCCATAAACGATGTGCAGCGTTAGAATAAAGAAGATCGCGCCTGTCGTTGAAAATCCTTTGTCTCCCATTCTTTCAAAAATACGTCCGCGCGCCACTAATAGTACAGGAAAAGAATAAGAATTCCAAACTATGAGCCAGTAGTCCAAGATTTTACACCACATATATAACGAGCTGTGAAATCCGTGGATATCCTATTGATGTTATTACTTATTCTTATGCAGTAACAGTGGGTGGACATCTCTAATTCACAGTTCTGTTGGCCTGCAGCGGCACCATGAGTCCTTTTTTCTCTATTGCAATCCTTGGTGCACATTCTAAACCCTCCCATATCCACTCCTTATAATATCGTTTATTAAAAGCGACGTCAAAAAGGCAAAACTGCATCCACAATATCCAAAATAATGCATTTTATTGTAGTTTGCCCAGTTGCCTGGCCTTTCATATACTGGTTGACATTAAACAAGCAGTGTGATGCAAAATAGCGATTTAATTAGTCCAACACCTACTATAGCTCTTGATTTGTATTAACGACCTAAACCAGACCGGTGAATTTTCGTCCGATGAAGAACATTAACGCAAAAAAGATAGCCATGCATTCTGTAACTAATTAAAGCACAAAATAATTGAACAGATTCACCACCACGGCAGTGCCACTTCTTACACAAATCCTTTCCATGAATCCTTTCACATATTTTCAGAACCCTAAAGAGAGGGAGTTAGAAACCACGTGAATCATAATGGTCAAGTTTCAGATTAAGTTGAAATTACGAATAAATAATTTCCCTTCAGAGTTCACACAAAATTCAGACAAAAAGACAACGCAATGATAACACTATAAAAAATGTTACTGTCTATTTTAGGATTAAAAAGACACGCTGCATGCACGCTGCGACTTAGTGTCCACAAAACATAGCTCTCAGAATTAAAAAAAAAAAAAAGAGAGAGAGAGAGATGAAACAACACATAATGGTGGGTATGTTTTCACATATTTCTATATGGAGAGAACAAAATACTTGCTGATGGTACAACATCGAATTTAGCAAGCTATGAAAACTGAAAGCGGACAAAACCACCATAATTCTACTACCGTTAAACTGAAAATCTTACGTTCGTGTTTAAACATTCCCTGCCTAGATATTCATTCACTGAGGACAAGGTTTTTACCATGAAAAAGAAAAGGACAAAAAATAGATTTCTTTACATTCCGTTGTTTAACTACCAGCCCATAAAGATAGGACTACCTTTGCTGCAGAGCCACAAAAACTTTCTTTTGAGGGACAGCATTGGGGGAAAACGGGGAATCAAAAATGCACTGTCACTTCAGTCCTGTGCAAAGTTCTTACCTCATCGGATGAATCCAAATCGTCAAACGGATCAGCAAAATCTGAAGGACTTTTCCTCAGAGTCTGGTCAGCAGGGAGTGTGTTGTCATTATAAGATGTCACAAATTTAAAGTCACTGGTTCGAGATCCCGTTGTCAAATAGGCATCATAATTATAAGTGCTGCGTAAAGTTCCTGTACCGTCAACATCTGCGTAATTTGGAGGCAAATACGCGCTGGGGATTGCAACTGCTCCGTCAAACAACAGTCTGGGTTTTCTCCTGCGACAAAACCTCACACCCATGACGATGATGATGAAGGTAAGGAAAATTGTAGAAACTGACACCAGCGCTATGATGAGGTATGAGGTCAATTTGGAATTCTTCTCATCATAAGAAATATCTTTCAGTTCGGGAACCTCAGCCAAGTTATCTGAAATAAGTAAATACATGGCACAGGTGGCAGAGAGAGGAGGCTGTCCGTTATCTTTCACTGACACAATAAGGTTCTGTTTCATGTTGTCAGATTCAGAAATGTCCCGCTGTGTCCTGATCTCTCCACTGTGGAGTCCAATAGTAAAAAGGCCAGGATCAGTGGATTTGACTATTTGATAGGACAGCCAGGCGTTCTGTCCAGAATCCGCGTCCACAGCTATCACTTTGGACACCAGGGAACTTCCGTGGGCAGCTTTGGGGACCAGCTCAGTCATGAAGGAGTTTCCCTCCGGGGTGGGGTACAGTATCTGAGGAGAGTTGTCATTCACATCAGATACAAACACACTGACTGTCACGTTGCTGCTGAGCGGAGGAGAACCGTTATCTCTGGCCATCACGTGGACTTTAAAACTCTTGAACTGTTCATAATCAAACGACCTCACAGCGTGGATCACTCCCGTGTCTCCATTCACAGACAGATAGGAGGACACCGGGGCACCGTTCACCTCACCAGGTAACAGAGAATAAATCACTGTACCGTTTTGTCTCCAGTCGGGGTCTCGAGCAGTAACGGAACATAAAGTGGAGCCAGGTTTGTTATTTTCAGTCACATATGCGCTGTAGGACTGCTCCTCAAACACAGGTGGGTTGTCATTGATGTCTGCTACAGATAACTGAACAGTTTTAGAGGAGGACAGAGGTGGAGAGCCCTCGTCAGTGGCAGTGATTGTAATGTTGTAATCAGACACTAGTTCACGGTCCAGTTGTTCTGTGGTCACCAGAGAATAGTAGTTTTTAAATGAAGGGACTAACTTAAACTGAGTTCTTTGTTGAATAGAACAGCGGACCTGACTGTTGATGCCAGAATCAATGTCCTGAACGTTGATGATTCCCACCTCTGTACCAGGAGACACGTTTTCAGGTATTGGGTTAGACAAGGATTTCAGGTTTATTATTGGGGAATTGTCATTGATATCGGTGACATCTACTATTACTTTGGCATACGACATCAGACCAAATCCATCTTTAGCTTCCACTCTCATTTCAAATGAATTTCTTTCTTCAAAGTCAATCACTCCGTTTATCCGAATGTCTCCAGTTTTTGGGTTAATAGAAAATACTTTTACATCGTCGTCAGATAAATGACCAAAGTCATATATCACGTCTCCATTTATTCCTTCATCTGCATCTGTAGCACTAACACTGATCACTATGGTATCAAGAGGAGAGTTTTCAGGTAGAGTGGCTTTATAAACGGACTGACTAAACACTGGGGCGTTATCATTAGCATCCCGTACAGTGATGTGTATTACTACGGTACCTGATCTCTGAGGAGAGCCACCATCAAAAGCTGTTAGAGTCAAATTAATTTCCTTTTGTTTTTCCCGATCAAGTTTATTTTCCAGCAGTATTTCAGCTTTGTTACTGTCAATAGAGAGAATAAAATTGTCATTTTTTTGTAGAGTGTATCTTTGAACAGAATTTTGGCCTATATCAACATCATGGGCCTCCTCGATTGAAAAACGACTTCCTTTTTCAACTGACTCGCTTATTTCCATTTCGATCAAATTATTTTTGAATTTTGGCGAGTTATCATTGACATCTTGAACATGAAGACTTACGCGGTGAAGCTCCAAAGGATTTTCCAGCATTAAGTCTGCTTTTAAAACACAGGACGCTTTCTTTCCACAAAGGGTTTCTCTGTCTATTCTTTCCGATGTGACCAAATCCCCGTTGCTCAGATTGATATCACAGTAGCGTTTATGATTGCCCTCAAAATCCAGACGGGCCTTTCGTGAAGATATGGTGGTCAGGTCAAGTCCGAGATCTTTGGCTATATTTCCAATAACAGACTGGAGTTTCATCTCTTCTGGAATAGAATAACTCAGATCTCCATTAACGAGGTGCAGCGTTAGAATAAAGGCGGCTATGCAGAAGGTCTTGCCTGTCGCTTGAATTCCTTTGTCTCCCATCATGGTATGAAATACGGCCACTGCTCAGTTACAGTCCAGAACACAAAGAAAATTCTAAATTATGACTCAATAGTTCAGTGTTTAAAACTACATGTAACAATCGCAATGAAATCTGTGGATATCCTATTTATGTTACTACTGCTTTTACGCAGTATCAGTGGGTGGAGATGTCTGTTCCACAGTTCTGTTAGTCTGCAGCGGCACCACGAGTTGCCTTTTCACTATTGCAACCCTTTTGACACAGCCTAAACACACATATCTTCACTAGTTTTCATATGAAATATTCATCCCAAACAAACGTGCTGCGACTGAATAGAAATCTAGGAAAAGTAACATTTTTCATGTTTTCTGTACTGATTGGCGTTTATCTTTGTCTGGATTTTAAGCTGATGTATAATGACGTCTGCTTTCCTACCAGTTTGCACATAGAATAATTAATTATCAAGAACTACTTTCAAGACTGAAACAAATATTTGTCCTTGCGTATTTAGAAAAACACAGTATTAAATAAAACACCGAGCACTGAAACAGAGATACCTCAATACTGTGAAGGGAGCGCAGACGTTTACAGTTTAAGTACCACGGACAGCGCAACATTTCCACTCACCTAAGATCACAACTTGAAGTGGGGGATGCAATAAATCTAGCAATGGGTCAATATATAATTGAGGGACTTTTTGAATTATTTTTACAGGGTAACAGCTGACAGGTATAGTTGACATTTTTACTGTATTCAGGCCTAAAATCAACATAAAAATAACACCACAGGGCATTTTACACAAAGATTCTTCTAAATATCATACATGCATTTGAGTAAAATAGAAATTGAAAGTTATTTATAAAGATATTTTGGTAACAGTGTTGAGATAAAAGTGCAATAAATACACATTTGACTCACACTACTTTATATTAAATAACTAAAAAAAAGGGGAAATAACATCTTGGAGTCTTGCCAGTATTTTCTTTAGGAGGAAATGACATCATGTGGAGCAGGTCATGTGATTTGGAATTCACACACTTCCTTCAGAGGTGTTTTTGTAATGGGTAACTTAGTTGAAAGTGATTTCTCAGACACACAGATACAGTTTGTTATTTTCCATATAAAATTTGATATATTACAAAAAAATAAATATCTGTCATGATTATCTCAACTTAAAAAGAACACAATCAAAACAATTTTTGAATAAGCTCATTTTATTATGGTTTAGGTAATTAGAAGGTGGTTGTTATTAAATTTGGACTGTTATTTAGTTGACATTTTAGTATATCAAGTCAGTTATTATTTATTAATCATTTATCAATAAGTGATAATTTCCACAATTAAATTATTATGGAATTGTTTAAAGACATGATCATAATGAACATTAAAAAAAAAAAATGTTTTTTTTTGTTTAACTTTTAATAAAGATGTACGCAAGATATATCCCATGGACTTCAAAAGTCCCTCAATTATATACTGACTCCAAAACATAATTATCACATACATCAAAACTGACCATTTTCCAAGAATTTCCAATAAAAATTTTGCTTCGAAATTAGATTTTAAAGAATTGAAAATATTCAACAAAAAAATGACAAAATCCAGTTGGATAAATCATAAAGGTATATAATTTACCCAGCAATGACAACAGAGCAAAAGCATTTTATACTCTATTATTATTATTACAATGCACCACCATATCTTAATTATAAAGAGATGATGAGATAGGGCAACAATAACCTTTTAAATCCATTCACTGTCTCCTTAGTGTTTCTGTTATGAACATTAACTCTGCTTTTATACACAGATATTGCAACAATATTCTAAAATATATCATTCTGGAGACTTGATGGACTTTTTGTATGCTTTTGAAGCTGTATTCAAGTTAAAACAACCAGCTTTTAGTTGTCTTGATATTCTAGACCAGGGATTAAAGCAAAAATTTTTCATCTGACTGAAAATTTCTTCTGGTCAAAATCATTGGCCACTATTAAAAATGATGCAGTACAATACTACTATAGCATACAAGTTCATATAGTCAAATTCGGCAATACTGTAAAACACACTGAATGGGAGAATGTACAGGTGTAGAAGATTGGTAACATGGATAGAAAAAATGTCATGAGTGGTATTGGTGGGGGGTCTGGGGGTCCTCCCCCAGAAAATTTTTAAAACTTCAGGTCAATTTTGGTGCTCTCTGGTTAATTTTAAAGGGTATGAAAACCTTTGAAGCAAGTGAAAATAACTAGAAGAAAACCTTACTGCAAAAAATGAATGAAAAACTTTTTATTTAACAATTTAGGAACTCCTAAAACATAACTCCAACTCCAACAGCACATGAATTTTGGGGAAAATGTCTGTGTAAATGTAACCCTAACCAACTAATCTTCAGCTTCTCAGATTGATGGCGGATCAGGACTTTTTTTTACCATTGGAACCATACAGAATTTTCTTGTGGCAAACTACGCACATGCACGCACCAGGCTGCTTCATTTTTTTTGCACCATGATCTAATTGCAGTTCCATCGTCTCCCTTCTCATAAAGCCATGCCCACCTCCATCTATTTTTCACGCATCTCTCAATAGTTACCACTTCAGCACCTTCCTCTACAAACGTGTCCATGATGTCGTACATGCTAGCCAAAATAATCTGTACATCGTCAAACCTGCGTCCACAACCCCCCCCGCCAATATCATGTTCTCTTTTGATTGGAAGAAATTACGTCAACTGAAACAGAAATTATATTCCGTTACAGATACTCTCTGAGGGTATTTAAAATACAGTGGCTTTGCAAATACCAAGGGTGTTACTCATTCATTCAATTTTATCTTCGTACTGTACCACACAGATAGAAATAAGATGCTAAACGGGTCAAAATAAAGCACTTATGCAGTCAGGCGCGTAACCGCGTAAGGCCGCGGCGCGCACAGCCGTACGCACAGGAAGGGCACATACACACAAACACACACACTAGTCATATACCGGCATGAGGAGATAAGCTATGAACCCAAACATGAAGGTACATGTAGATCAGTTCTGTCTTCTTTCCTTTTCGCTGTGGTTCTTTCATAATGAAAGCTACTTGTTAGCACTAAACTAAAGTTAGCGTCTGGAGGCTGAACTTCGGTAAAGCTGAACTTGTCCATGTGTTTCTGAGGCACAGAATGAGCAGCGTTTCCTTCCAAAGATAAATAATCATCAATCTCTCCTCCCAACATAAAAATAAAGAAGTCATCTTATTATCATCACTGTTAAACCTATCAGCCCCCTGTGCGTGGCGTGCCTATGTTAAACACCTGCAGACCCAGGACAGCAGACCCAGGACAGGATCGCGGTGCCGACTGGACTCCGCGAAACACGTGGGGAAATTACTTCAATATGACTTTTTTCCCCCCTCAGTTTTTCCATTTGACGGAAATCCGTTGTGGTGACGGAGAACTTTAATCCCTGTTCTAGACACAGTTTGAGTCTCTTCTTACACTTGTCTCAATTCCTTCATATTTATTTGTACACTGATTACACTGGCATAATTTCTTCTGTAAATTCAAATGTTTGTTGTTTTATACACTGCAGCTTTAAAAAGAAAGTTCTATTTGTAACCCAAATCAAAATACTGTCAACTAAATTTCTGTGTTACCATTTAACAAAATGTAAACAAGTAAGAACAACTAGTACCAGCAGGAAGGTGAATTCAAGTCAAGTTACTCACCAGCAGAGAAGCTCTTAAGAGATGAGTAGAAACATGTCTTCAAGTATATCCAGTGGTACCCACAAACAAGGATTTTCTCTGGTGAATGAGTGACCTGGAGAGAGGACATAAGACCATTTAAGCCACTGCAGTATTATACTGAGGTCATACAGATTTATGTGTCAACTCTCGTCCTTTCTGGCAAGTTTGAAACAAAAAACCTATGCCATTGTAATTGTATTATAAAACTTTATTTCCCATATCATATCATATCATATAATATATATATATATATATATATATATATATATATATATATATATATATATATATATATATATATACACGATAATACATTCTTTTTTAGCACAAACCTGTTGAGAAGTTTTAACAGTCTGTTTTAGAAAGTATTCAGTGATTTGATTATGACTCCACAAAGGGCAGTCACAAAAACTAATGTGAGTCGAACTTAAATGAAACCCTGTTGACTGCAATATTTTGGTAAACAGATAAGAAAACAATTTTAGTACTGCGTGTGTTGAAAAGAACCACACTATCATCTACTTCCTCAATGTAGACCCACCCATTCTCATCTGGTCATAATCTAAGTTAATTGCATAAATATTGAGGAAGAGAAGGTCACTTTATATCTTCTACCCCTTGATTGGATTGGTGTGAAGTTTGTATCCATTTGCTATGCCTGACATTATGATTTCAGATTTACATTTTACTATTAATGCTTGACTGGTCATCTTTGTTTGTCTTTAAGATTAAATTACAGATTATAACAAAGTGACTACCTACAGTTAATTAGATGTAACCCTTTGATAAAGGATTTGTATTTACATGAATGCTTAGTCTGACTGATATACAGAAATTTTTACCACTAACAAAGCAGTGTCAGGCTTATATCCTCCGATACCTGGGAGTACTGTAGACTACTACAGTACTCCCAGGTATCGGAGGATATAAGACTACTACAGTATTGTATTAAATTTAGAAGCCAATTTGTTAATTATGTTTGTGTTGCTCTAATATCATGCTGTTTTTGATTGTAGATATCGATAAAACACAGTCACATTTAGATCAGCTGCTCTTTATGTGTGCACTAATGACTGTATTCAATTTAAATAACTTCATTTAACCATCTGAACTCCTACTAATGTCTCATTTGGTAGAGAAGTTACAATAAAGCATCACACAGACTCTACTGGTACTGACTGGAGATGGAAATGAGTTTTAGGGCGATGTGACATGGGACTTACGTACTCTTCTCAGCAGTACACCAGTGATGTTACTGCTCCTGTGAAAACTCTGGTTACCAATTATATCATCATGCAGTTCAAATGTAAAGTCTACGCTTCTAAACTTATGAGAGCATGACACATCTGTTTTTGATACAGCACACTTATAAAGATTCCCCATGTTCCTGCTGAGGATAAGGATAAAAGTAGTCAATTCTTGTCAGGTCCATTAAATCAAGTGAAGAAGATGCTGCTCTGTACCTACTTATCAACTGCTGGGACTATTTTATGTTCTATTCTGATAATGATTGATCAATGACTGCATCCTGATGTCTCAAACTTTTTTTAAAGTGGACTTGAAACACTGGGCAGTAATAATGTGGTTTATTTTCTTTGTACCTGGGGTAATGTATGGCAGGGCTATATAATATATTATTCATTTGGATTTACCAAGAAGCTAGATTGTTCTTCACTTTGTCAACAGCAGGATGTGGCCATCACTTGTGACAGCATCCTCTGCAAGAAGCTTAACATGTAGCTGGCTATCATGTCTCAGTCTATACTCTAAACCAGGGGTCAGCAACCCTGGTCCTAGAGAGCCACTATCCTGCATGTTTTAGATGTATCTCTCTTCCAACACATCTGATTCAAATGATAAGCCTGTCATCAAGCTCTGCAGAAGCCTGATAACGACTGTCAGGTGTGCTGGAAGAGGGAAACATCTAAAACATTCAGGATAGTGGCTCTCTAGGACCAGGGTTCCTGACCCCTGCCCTAAACACAAAAGTACATAGAGGAGTGGAAATCAAACCCTGATTCAAAGGTTGGTTAAAACCGTTTATTGGAAATGACACATGGACATACTGCCTGTATTGTAAGACTTACTTCTACAACAAAATTAGTAATATATAAAAACACTTGGCAACCCAAAAACATATTCAAAAGTCAAAGCCTTATAACAGTTCCAACCAAGACAAGCTGCAATTTATGTTTTTAAAAAAAATGACTGCAAAAAAAGGCTGAGGATACTATGGCGTTAGCTATTGCTGAACACTGTTCCATGCTGGAGCGTGATCACATTGGAGAAACATGTAGAGTGGCTTTCTTAAACTCCACTGCCGCTATTTCACTTCCCAATGGACAGGACAAAGTGCAGATAAATTATTAGTGGTGTTCTATGTCCTTACTTTCTGAAAAAAAAAAATCGGTCACGGACATGGGTGATCAGCGTTTCAGCCTCCTCTTCAATGAGTCCATGTATGTAAGTGTTTCTAAGGCTCCTCTGCAGAGACAGATAAGATTGTCCAGCAATGAGCTTCTGGAGTGAGATTGAGAACTTCCGGGATGCAGCTGACAACAATCTGTTTCAAGAACTTGCCATGGTTATCATGTCTGTGGTATCCTTGCCACACTCACACACTTGAGTGTGCTATAAAGCAAACTTAGAAATCAGATGTGGTTGCAGACCCTTAACTCCCTCCTGTAAATATGGACTGAAGTTGTCTGGGAAGGCTTGCTGAGCACCAGCAGCCTGATAAGGGTTTGCTGCTTTTTGGCACATCAGTTGCTTACTTGTTTAAGTTAGACCCCTGAGTTGCTGAACCTGCCATAGAGTGCCTTGACCAAAATGAGGATGACCCACTCTTTCTTTGAGCCAGGACAACCTGTTGGAAAAGAAATGAACCTGAATTAGGACCAGACTAGGTAACATCATTTTCTCTCATTTTTTCAGATGTCTCATTTTTGTCCACTTCAATAGTAATTGTAGTCTGTAGTTTAAAATATTATGGTTAAAATGTTATGGTTTCAAATGTCCATGTTTTACTATGACTTGTTGTAGGCTCCTAAGTGATAAAGCAAAATAAACTATGGAAACTAAAAAAAAATATATATATATATAAGAATAAAAATAGAAAAATAAACAAATATATTATATCATAATATATAATATATTATAATGTATATTATTATTATTATTATTATTATTATTATTATTATTATTATTATTATTATATACCATTGACCGCAACATAAAATCCATCTGATGTTCAGTTTTTCAAATTAAAAGTTTACAGTTCATAATACATAATTTAAAAAGAAACAGAAAAAGAAAAAGAAACAAAGAAAAGGATCAACAGATGTTCATTTGTCTATTACAATTACATACACATCCAATGGACTCTATGCACAGCCCCACTACTTCCTGAACTTCAGGTGGGTTTTTCATTTCCTGTCTTTCATTATTGGACACACTGATTAATCCAGGTGTGTCTGTTACTTCTTGTTGTGACTACTGATTAATTAGAACGTGAGAAAAAATAAAGGAAGGTCCGCACAACCAGTGAGCTCCCAAACCATTTAATAGTGACGTTTCGGGCCAAGGCCCTTCATCAGACTGATGAGTCTGATGAGTCTGTTGAGTCTGATGAAGGGCCTCGGCCCGAAACATCACTATTAAATGGTTTGGGAGCTCACTGGTTGTGCGGACCTTCCTTTATTTTTTCTCACGTTCTACTTTTTTGGGATCCTGCACACCTCTAATTTTGGATTTGCGTGTCGTTCACCTTTTTACTGATTAATTAGACACACATGGATTAATCAGTGCGTCCAATAATGAAAGACCCACCTGAAGTTCAGGAAGTAGTGGGGCTGTGCATAGAGTCCATTGTGCAAATTAAGGGATGAAGTCATTTAGCGACTACTAGTGGCTTTTAGGACAGCCAATAGCTACTTTCCTTACTGAGGAGTTAGCAACAGTGGATGCAGTTTGATTAGGTGAATATGAACAATGCACCCTTTGATAGAGCTGCATAGAAAGGTCTGGAGTCTGAAATGTAGCCTACCTAATGCAGTCAAAAATAAAAAGACAAAAAAAAAACTTAAGATGAAAGGGGGGGGGGGGAATTCATAGATCCCTCTATAAGCAGTATATCTGTTTGAGTCATAAAAATTACAATCACAACTGTATGTAAATTAGTAATGTATTTATTTCAGTGTATGCTCATTGCCCGTGTACAGTTTCCTCCTAAATAAAAATAAATACTTGCAATTCTTTAGTGATAATGCTCATCTCATCATGAGCCTCCTGCAGTTCGGCTGCTGTCAGCCATCTGGAGCCGTAAACCCCTCTCTGCCAAAGACTCTCAAGCACAGGTGTCAAACTCCGGTCCTCGAGGGCCGGTATCCTGCATGTTTTAGATGTTTCCCTCTTCCAGCACACCTGACGGTCATTATCAGGCTTCTGCAGAGTTGGATGATAGGCTTATCATTTGAATCAGGTGTGTTGGAAGAGGGAAACATCTAAAACATGCAGGATACAGGCCCTTGAGGATCTGAGTTTGACACCCCTGCTCTAGAGCATAGTCAGCACTGAATTTGTTTAGGGGCGTTGCAATGGAGACAACATGACAGTAGGAAAGCACCAGCAGCACTGGTATTTCTGATCACACCCAAAATAGGCCTACATAGTTTTATCTTATTTCATGTTCAAATGACCAAAGTTTGTTCTGATATAGATACTCTGACATAGATGTGATGAATAACAGGTGACTAACACCCCCCATTTATGTCTGAGCCCTCCCTCTCAGCTTTCTCATTCAAAATGCTGATGCTGTTGGTCCTTTCATATACGGTTGTCATGTTTCCAGATCTCTTCTATGCATGCGCATTGTAATCTGTCAGACTCTGTCTCACCAACGCATGTGCATTGCATATCTGTCAGAATATGTCAGAATGGCGGCTAGTACGAAGCGGAAGAAACAAACAGGCTGGAATATATCCATGCAAACAGAAGCAATAAGTGCACATTCATTGAATTCTTTCACATTATAACTTTTATTAACTGAAATATTTTGAACCAAGCAATTATATAGCCTGTCATATAAGCATTCAGTGCAAGTCAAGCGGGGGGCAGGTGTCAGTCAGGGAATTCCCTGGGCTTTCCCGATTCAGTCAGGATCTGTAACTCTGCAGCACAGGATTGGTGAAACAGGTCATCTACTTTACGTTCATTAAAATGTACTCAGAGTAAACCACAAATCACATATATTCTACAGAAAGGGCAAGTGAATAGTTTGCTTTAATACAGCCTTTGTTTAGTAATCAATTTTTGGCCACCAATCCATTTGCAAGTATGAATGAATGTTTATTTCAGTTAAATACAAAATACAAAACACATACATATTTTAAAAAAAAAAAAAAAAAAAAAGTATGTTGTGTATAGTTTTACCCACTAGGCTAAATGAAACTTTAACCTCCTAAGACCCAGCTATGGGTTTTCTGTCCACATTTGTGGACAAGAGTTTCACAGCTTTATACAAAAAAAGAAAAGAAAATTGTCCACCACAAAGGACATTCCATTAAAATTTTCAAAACTGCATCTGAAAAAAATTGTTGCATCATTATGTTTCCAATACAGGCACTTATTTAACTAGAAGCACTCGGAGAGCGCAGACCTCCGCCAAGGCTGATCAGTGCCCCTCACCCCCCCCCCGTGGGCCCCCCCACCCCCGATCACCACCAAAATTTAATCATTTCTTCCTTATCCCATTTCCAACAAACCCTGAAAATTTCATCCAAATCTGTCCATAACTTTTTGAGTTATGTTGCACACTAACGGACAGACAAACAAACAAACAAACAGACAGACAGACAGACAGACAGACAAACAAACCCTGGCAAAAACATAACCTCCTTGGCGGAGGTAATAAAAAACAAAAAAAGCTTGTACTTTGCTGGCATTTCCTGGGTCTCAGGAGGTGAAATGTATTTATTACAAACATAGTTCTTATATTAAAGGAAGCCATGCATATTAGAGTTTTCGGAATATTAGTTAATCACTGCTAAATGGCCTGGTTCACCAATCCAGTGCTGCAGAGTTACAGATGCTGATTGAATAGGGAAAGCCTAGGAAATTCCCTGACTAACAACTGCCCCACCTCTGACTTGCGCTAAATGCTAATATGACAGGCTGTATGGTTGCTTGGTTCAAAACATTTCAGTTAATAAAAATTATAACGTGAAAGAATAGAATGAATGTGCACTTATTGCTTCTGTTTGCATGAATATATTCCAGCCTGTTCGTTTCTTCTGCTTCGGACTAGCAGCCGTTCTGACATATTCTGACAGATATGCAATGCACATGCGTAGATGACACAGATTCTGACTGATTACAGTGTACATACGTAGATGAGATCTGAACATGACGACCGAAAGGGCCAACTGTAACGCCGACGCTGGCCAAACGGCCCTTGGGGGCGGTACCGCCCCCGTAGAGATACGCTAGTTTACACCAATGTAGCCTAGCTTAAATAAGTGAAGCGTTTTAAATACGGGCTCATAACCTCACAAACAGAGGATTAAACACATAATATTAGTACTACAGTGTTCTAAGCAATCATTGTTATTTGAGTTTAGACACGGAGAAACAGACAGCTAGCTAATTTGCATACGGTCGGCATTGGCGTTTTTTTATGGTTCAAACAGACATACTGACTGTACAGTCACAAACAGTATAGAGGTGTCTAACTATTATATTCATCTCATAAACATGGTTAACAGCTGCCTGAGACAAGCACACAGTTAGCGAACTTACCAGTCCAGTCCTGGAGATGAGGGACCTGTTCAGTTCTGTCCGGTCGTCTTCATGTATTCTCTGCTTCAGGTTATTTTGTTTGTTTTTTATCAGGACCGAACAGATCAGTCCAGATTAGTATATTTAAAGTAGTATCATCACTGTACTCTGAGCATGATATAATGACAGATAAAAACCATGGGTTTACTTCAGTAGCTAACTCCTAGTGAACAAGCCGACAGCAAAGATGATCCCGCCAAATGACGTCATCTGCAGGCATGCGCCCTGTGGTGATGTGTCGGGCTAGATATGACGTCAGACGTCTGGTTTGTAGCGAATCTGAAGATCCAGCTGGGGAAGAAAAAAAAAAAAAAAAGCAAGCAAGCAAGCAAGCAGAAGATCCAGTTGAGTCCATCGGGTGAAAGCCAGCTCCCCACTTTTTTTTTTTTTTTTTTTTTGTCTTTTCCTCCTGTCAGCTACTTTTGCAAATAACCTTACAGGTTTATTAGATCACAATCTGATAACCACTCGAACTTCACTTACACAAACCTTCAGAAAATTAAAATGCCAAGTCTAATTTTTATTAGGTTCTGCAGGTTTACGTAAAGACCTGAGTGGGACATAGCATAACATTTTAATGTCCATATCACCTTAAATACAGCTAATTATTGGTCTTAATGTGCTCTGTATTTAGACTAAAGCTACAGTCTAGTTTCTGATGAGTGCTCCAGATTGTGATTTAATCAGCAAATCGTACCATTTTTTTTGCAAAACAGATTAAGACCATTTATGATATCGGAGGAAAGTGGAAAAAAGGAGCCCGACTGATCAGGAAATCTTAACCGTGACAGAAGGGAAGGGTTGAGAATCTCTAAGGATATAAGAACATGACTGAATTTACTCTAATGTTGTTCAGGTAGCATGATTATTAAGTGTCATTTTACCACTTGTAAATGTCGTTGTACTTACCTTGTCAAAATAAGTTAATCATATTGTACAAGCAAATATGATTCAAGACAGTTAAGTCAAATCCTTCCATACTGTACATAAAGAAGTCATGTTGGTTTAACATAAGTTAGTTTTGTATACATGACATAAAAGAAACATTTTAAACATATGTAAAGAAGTTATGTTATTTGAACAAATAAGAATTGAGTATACGTAGCACAAATAAATATTTTTTGTTAAACATAACTTTATTATGTGCAACCGATGTACTTTTTTTTTTTAATGTAAACTGAATTGAATTGAGGTTTTGTTTTGTTTTTTTCAGTTTATACTAATAGAATGGTGGGTTATGATTACCTCTATGGTTTGAGACTATCATCTTAGGGAGTTTTTAGAGGCTATTTTTAATTCAAAATATTTTGTAATGAGACCTCAGCAGACACTTCTGTACAGCTTCTGGTTACTGTGTCAACCAGTCAAGTATACTTGTAAATATTTGGCTGTATCTGAGGATGCAGAATATATACCTTTACAATTATCCCATTCAATTGGTTAATTCATGCTATGTATTTGTCTAGTGGTAGTAATGGGAGGTCATTAATAAATTGTTCCCAATAAGAACTGCAAAGTGTAGCCTGATGCTTTATCTGCTGAAGCTGCTGTGGGGCCTTATCACCAGTACCATGAATTCTTCCTAGCACTGTAGCTATAAAGAGGATACACTATCCAGAGAAACTTACAATATGATTATCCGACCCAATACATGGATGGTTTTATTTTGTTTTTTGTTTTTTTTTATAATTTTTTATAAATCAGCAAGCCACCTGATAAACAAAAATACATTTATACATATTGTATGTTATACACAGATTAGAAGTACCGGAACACAATAGTTTTTTTCACAGACAAGATTGTTCTGGTGAAGCTTTGCAGTGTTGACAAGACAGGACCAAGAACATGAGGATTTTACAATTCCAGTGGATACACAGAGCTGATGAAGCTGCACTGATTGCAAAAGAGTGAAGAGGGTAGTGCTCAGAAGGTAGCCACAGCTTGGGCAGAAACAATGCAACTGGAGAGGCAATTAGAGCTGGTCTCATGAGTTTTCTCTTGGAGATAGAGAGGGTAGCCGATGGATGGGTTAGATTAAGAGATCAGATTTTTTATCATGGGGGTAAGAAGGCCAACAGCAGTACAAGCAATGATACATTTCTATCAGACATGAACATTCAGCTCTTCTAAAGCTGGATCAGAAAAATGAGATTGCACTCAGATTAAAGAAAGTTTTAGTACAGGGTTGGGAAGCAAAATTTACAATATTTTGAGGCAGGGATTGAAAGACAGTGTATGACCAATTAGTTTATTGAAAGTCATGAGAATTTATTTGCCACAAGAAAATTTACATAATAGAAAATGTTTTTATTCTATGTGTCCTCCTTCTTTCTCAATAACTGCCTTCACACGCTTCCTGAAACTTGCGCAAGTGTTCCTCAAATATTCGGGTGACAACTTCTCCCATTCTTCTTTAATAGTATCTTCCAGACTTTCTCGTAATAGTTTTGCTCATAGTCATTCTCTTCTTTACAATATAAACAGTCTTTATGGACACTCCAACTATTTTTGAAATCTCCTTTGGTGTGACAAGTGCATTCAGCAAATCACACACTCTTTGACGTTTGCTTTCCTGATTACTCATATGGGCAAAAGTTTCTGAAATGGTATGGATAATAGTGTTAGGTATGATTATGACATCAATATATGTTTGGTTTCAAAACAACTGACATAGTGCCTGCTGAGAAAAAACAACTAAATGTTCATTGTAAATTTTGCTTCCCCACCCTGTAGTTTATTCACTTCATCCAGGAACACAAGCAGAACAGTGTCTATCAGAAAGAACAAGAGAGATAAATCATTTAATGCACAAAAGAAAGAATAAGAAGTAATGTTTCATCACTACCTGGAGGATATGCATTTATGTGGGGATTCTCAAGAAAGCCAAAGGATGCTGGATTTTGGCACAGAATAGAAAAGTGAATCCCTGTTACCCTGACAAAGGAACAGAATAGATGCACAAACTAGAGAGATTATTTCTACTATTGCAGCATGGACAGCAATATTTCTTCTTGGTTCAGCTGCTTCCCCATAGTGAGCAGCAACTAAAGGCTCATACTGAGGGTTGGATTTTGAATTGACAATAAGACTGGAATTGAATTGGCCTGACATTTGTGGCCATTGAAACCACTGAGGTGCGTTTGGTTTAGATGGGCATGGTGAAAACATAAATATTAGAATTATACAAAAGAAATAAATCCCATTCCAACTCAGTGAAGTGCAAAGGCCAAGCTGCAGATTTAAGAGACAAACTTCATCTGGAACCAAAGTACCTTTTAGATTTCCTGAATTAAATTAGTCAGTATCATGATCTCTGGAAAAGAAGCATGATAAGGTAAAGATAACACCGAACACTTGAATCATTGAGGGGATCAGGAGATGCTGGAGTAGGAGGCAAAGGCCGAGATCAGTAGAGGCACCTGGGAACTAATTCCCATGAAACTCCGCGGTGTGACGTCACAGGGAAAAAGGAGGGTAACGTGCTCCAGGGGCAAACCTGTGTGCTTAAATTACGAGCAGCTATGTCGGCGTCATCTTCTAGTGAACCTGTAAGGAAGAAAGAGATGATTAAACTGCGAGCAGGAAGGACAAGAGGGCCGATGTGAAGCTGTTTCGGTCTTTCGCTGGGATGGAGCCTCACGTCGACCGGACCACCGACCACTGATGGCGACTGACTTGCGACGTCAGTGTTTTCCTGAGCTGACAGAACATTGACGGGGATGTTGCAGGCGTGTGGTGGACAAGCCGTTCAGAGAGCTGTTACCTGCTGTACCGATGATGAAGGAGCTGCGGTGTGCAGAGGCATCCTGTTTTCCTTGGCAAGATCAGAGGTTAAAGAAGGCCTTCACATAAACAACAAGGCAGGTCAGCCCCCCCCCCCCCCCCCCCCCCACACACACACACACCATCACCACCAAAATTTAATAATTTGTTCCTTGTGCCAGTATCAACATTTCCTGATGATAGTTGTGGTTAAAGAGCAAACGGGTGTCTTTGAGAAACAGCTGTTTCAATAGCGCGCCAAATTGGTGGGTGTGGTTAATTTGTGGCGGGAGTTACATGTCCGTGCAGCCGCGGGGCTCGAGACGCCGGCCTTAACTGAACATAGGCATTGCTTCGTTTTTCTTTGCAGTGAAATCATAAGTAAAGGCTTATGGACCGTTTCCATTGGTAGCCAGTCATTACACGTGCATTCTGTAACAGCTGTTTTTCCCGTCTTTTTATACTTAATTGGTTTGCATATTCTGCTGAAACCTCTGAATTTATGATTACAGATCTTTTCTTGATTATTGAAAAGAGGTGTAGCCTATGCTGGTCATATTCCATCTTGTTGTCCTTTATCCTAATTGTTGTTTGAACGCATCCAGCAGTTGGTTTTTCTCTTGTGTTTATATATAGCTCTTTGTTTTCCGTATAAACAGTTCTAACGCATCCTAAATGACTACTCTTAAAATCTCATACAATTCACCTGGCATCAGCTCCTGAAAAACTATGAGAGTGAGGTTATTTAAGTCTATAAAGCCCCTGCCCCATGAGAGGTGTAGTCATGCAGTTGTGATGCATTATACAGGCTTGTGTGCCGTTGTCGGTGGAGTATTTACTGTACCTTAATTTTACAATGCTTTTAAACCACAGTAATCTAATTTATGCTTAATATTTAATCTCTACTTCTTATAATAATAATAATAATAATAATAATAATAATAATAATAATAATTTTAATTACAGTTATAACCTTTAACATCTCAGAAATACTGGAATACATTCATCTGTTTTTAGATTGTTTTGATCTCTCCATTTCCTTTTAATCAATTTGAGGTTCAAGGTGACTTGACCCGTTGGTAGATTTGTTCTGCAGTCTGGGGAGGGCATCTCACACACACAAAAACCCCCATTAAAACCACAGGACACATACAGGGGACAGATTAAAAACAGCACAAAGACATAGACAGGTACTTCAAGCGGCTCGCTGATCATGATTAAAACAGACTAAAGATAAAAAATAGAAAGCAGACTAAAATAAATAAAAGTCATCAAGTATCACTAAAAATGCCAAAATAAAACCTGTAAAAAGCATGATTAAAACATCATGATATAATGATACAATATAATACAAGTGACAGTAGATAAATAAATGACAAATAAGTTAAGAGTTAAGGTCTCATCTTGTTAAACCATTTTCAACTTAGTTTGTTTCCCTCTTGCAGATATGTGTTGTAAAATTGTTACCAGGAGATGGCGCCTTTTACTCAGCCCTCCTGCAGATAGAAAAGGACTACTGCGTGGGGATGAACAGGGACAAAGCAATGTGCCTGAGCATTTATAGCTCACTACTTTACGGCAGTTACTGTCAAACAATAATATATAACATAAACGTGCAGCTGTTCTGAATATCTAACCTTGTAACTAATGAACACCCATGTCGATTCCTTTGATATATTTTGTCACTGAACATACTGGAGGGTGAAGCGTCTCAAGCACTAACGATGGATGGACACCTTTGTAACGCGCTGCATTATGGTATATGAAGTCCGACATCTTTTTTTTTTTTTCCACGTTAAAGGACGGTATTTAGAAAATGCAGATACCAGTGCAGAGACACTGCATCTGCGACATCACCAGCGCAAAATCACGTTGTATTTTAAAATCAGAGCAATTCTACTTTCCGGCTCCATAGGGCGTTCTCTTTATTATTAACCTCCAATAGAATACTAACTAACAGTAGGTTCAGGCTCGAAATAGCACAGTGCAAATTTCTGTTCAAACTGGTTTGCATTTGTCTCTGTAGATGTGGCTAACCTGTAACGACAGTGAGCACCCACCATTCTCCTTGTATGACTCTGTTCACTCTGCCACAGTAAATATCCATATTCATTATCCTGAGATTCACTGTGTAGACCCAACACTGCAGGCTACTTGTGTGTACACTGAGCACATTCAGTTGTTGTTTGTAAAACTCAAATTATCTGAAGTTCAGGAAAAAAACTACACATTTTGTGAATGCTCATGGGAATATATAACTGTGGGCAAGTATATTATATTTTGGATGTGTGGGTGTTGTTGATTTTATTAAGCTTTTTTTTTTCTTTTTAAATACAGATCAGTGTAGTGCAGGTCAGAGATAATTTTGCATCATATCAGTAGTCAGTTTGTGAAGTACTTTGTTGTACAATTTACTGTTTCTCCCCTCCAGTGCTGCCTAATTCACAAAGCTGCTGCTGTAGAGAGTATTTCAGACAATATATGTAACAACAGAAACCAGTTTTGTTTTCTGGAAAGCAGCAATATTTTATCGATTTTTCATGATCTTTTGATCTTCTGTGATTGGTTTCTACAGTTTATATTGCACAATCTGTATCACTACTCAGCCATAAACACAGACTTTATTCATACAGACAGAAAAAATAAATAAAATCAGTGCTGTCAATGCTCCCAGAATTTTAAATGACTCTTTTATCGAATTTCCTGCACAAGTAGATAACTGGATATAAATATTGATTAAAAATTCTGCATTTTAATTAGGGCAGCATGACTGATGTCTCTCCATTTTGATATATATATATATTTTTTAAGTTGCCAACAGCAGACAATAAATCTACTTAGCCACTCTATTAAATTATTTTGTGTCTGGAAGCCTCCTTTCACAAGGGACTGTTTGGACCATCTGTGACTGTGGCTTTGATAAAGAAAAATATGGCATCGGTGCCAGACAGGTCACTCTCATTTCTGCAGGGAATTAGCTTTTCTCAGTGCTTGTCAGGGCAGAGAAAGAAGGATGTGAATACGGGATATAATAAAGGAGAAGAGTTTTCTGTCCTACCTGATTTATATAGAAGACATTTACTCTACACTACTAGTCAAAAGTTTGGACTCAACTGTTTTTTCTTTATTTTCACCACCATTTACATTGTAGATTCTCACTGAAGGCATCAAAACTATGAATTAGCACATGTGGAATTATGTAGTTAAAAAAGTGTGACATAATTCAAAGCATGTTTTATATTTTACATTTGTCAAAATAGCCACATTTTGCTTTTATTACTGCTTTGCACATTCTTGGCATTCTCTTGATGAGCTTCATGAGTTAGTTACCTGAAATGTTTTCCAAAAGTCTTGAAGCTGTTCCCAGTGATGCTGAGCACTTGCTGGCCATCTGCGGTCCATCTCATGCCATGTAAATGAGAAGAGGAGTCCAAACTTTTGACTGGTAGTGCAAATGGCTATTTCTTTTTTACCTTTCTGATGAGTCACTATTACCATTTTCCATTCTCCTCTGAGACATAAATAATATCTCATTAAATCCTCATACCATGTTACACTGAAAAACTGTAGTATTTGACAAAAAGCATAAATGGTTACATTTTAATAGAATTATAAAGTCTAGGGTTATGGTATAATTCTATAAATATCAATCATTATTCTAATTTATTCATCACTGTAAGCTCAAACACACACACACACACACAAACACACACACACACACACACACACACATATACATATATATATATAAATGCCCTGAAATGAATTTTTAAGAAAGAAAACTTTATTAGTGATTTATAAACAAAACACATTACCACCATTATCCATTTAGGTAAAATTAAAAAGTCGTAAAATAAATGAAATAAATGAAAATTCACTACTTCACTGTCACAGTTGATGAGTCGGTGTACAAAAAAGGGTTTTACAACAGAGCTGGGCTGATCAGTTTAGAACAGCACATTGCCACCATATTTCACCACCATACATTGGGAAAGAATGACAGCATGAAAGGTCACTAAACACAAGCATACACTACATATATGTTTTTTTGTTGTTGTTTTTTTCTTTTTTTTACACCAGATTTTTTTCTGATTTTTTTTTTTTTTTTTTTTTGTCATTTAAGGAGTGAAAGGGAAGTGATAGCTCATCATAGGATCATACATATTTCAGTTACAATATTACAGTGTTAGTTAGATCGTCATGTCAAAGCTGGACATAGAGAGGTTTTTTTTTTTTAGAACTTTTTTTTTTCTTGCTTTGCTTGTTCTCAAAAACAGAAATCATGGTTGGAAAAAGAAAAATAAACAAACTTGCGCTGAAAGGTATCACACTATAGCATTTACAAATATCTAAAGATGATTAGTGGTTGCCATAAGCCATCTGTGATTCGTGAAGACTGTATTACACAGATGTTTGGCATTGACAGAAGTACATACAAATATCTCCTGTGTGAGTAATGAAGAAAAATGATAATACAAAAGAATAAAATCATAGCCATCTATCTATTTATATATATATTTCTCTATATAGTATGTGTTTCCTTAGAGCAGTACATGCAGCAGCCACTTAATGGAGTGACATCATACTGAGCCGCAAAACCTTGGGGACGTGGCAACAAGAAACAGGCAGGGAAGGGATCCGACAGGAGCAGTCTGAGATGTTTTTGCTCCTTTTTCAAAACCTCTTGAGAGAGGATTGGTGGGATATAGCTATGGGATTGGAATCCCTTGATGCTGATATTTCCAGCAGATAATTACTTGTGTAGAGACAATCTATAAATGTCTACGCTAAATTTACAGCGTACATACAAGCTAATATGTGATTCAACAATCCTAAACAATCAATTTGGAGAACAACTTAGAAATGGAGGGGGAGGGCCAGCCCACTGCACCTGTCTCTTTACTTTATTAGAATTCTCCACCCGCGTAATCTGCCTCATCCCACCTGGTCCTCTCTCATCAGTGTCTACAAACAGGAAATAAACAGCATAGTGTAGTATTCACAAGTTAAAAGCACTGAACCGTTTTGCACTTAAGAGAGACATCTGACAAGAGTTCAGGGCATTGTCCCCCAACTGGGCTTCCCTTGGCCTCATATACATTACTCCATGCTGTTGTCAGCACACCACAATGTTCAGAGCAGGCTGTTCTCAGGGTCAGTCCTGAGCAAGGGGTCAGAGGGGGGCTTAAAAGGAGTGACAAAGCAAAAATGGGTTGGGAATGACACGCAAGAAGCAGTTAAAGCTGAGATGAGGAAGAAAATAAAAGAATGCTGAAGTATGTAATTGCAAATTTGTTGAGAGAATAAATGAAAACAGAACAAGTTCACAGACTTCATCATCACAAGAGGAGGCAGTCAGTGGAAGTGAGATAGTTGATGTGTGGGGGGAAAAAAGGCAGTTGATGGAGGAGAGGATGGCTCGTGGCAGCTTAGGGCAAGTACAAGCAGGTGAGCAGTTGTAAACTCAAGGTATCAGGTAAGGACTGGTTGCTACCAAACATTCAAAGCAGAAAGCATTAGGCTTTGCTGCAGCAGGGGGAGAGGAGGTGGTGTTATCAAAAATTCTAGACTCCTATTACTCTGCAAAGTATCATGAGAGTCCTCTGACTTAAAGCGGAGTCACAAGCCAGCTTCACTGGATTCTCCCGCAGATCTTGGGGAGAATGCGTAGTATCCTCCCATCTTTCCACCTCTCTGGTGCTCTCTTCATTACTCATTTGGCGTTCTGGCTGGAAATGCAGCTCTCTGTGTCCTTTCAAATGCAATAAGCAAATACAGAGTGATCGCAAAGGATGCTGCTTCCATCCTGAGAGAGTTGATGTACATGTGCACTGCAGAGGTGACTGTGCAGGGCAAAAAGCTTGCAGTGTCTAGTTTCAAGCACATTTCTTTGATGTCAGTTGAATTCTCTCCATTTTATTTCTCCGTATCTCCAGTTGTCAAGTGCTTTCCATGTCCATTACATAATAGTAAATATATGTATCTGTGTTTGGATGTTTGTGTTGGCGAGCATGCGTGTGTGTGCATGTGTTTTCATTGAGATTTCAGGAAACACTGTTGGTAATTACAAGAGGAATCTGCAGCAGTGTCATGTAAGCCTAAGTTTCAGTGACTCTCTCCTGTGCTATTTACAAGTAGTGTGTGTCCAGCTCCAGATATCATACATCTGTCTCAATCTTCTTTGTCTTTCTTCTTTTCCTTGGCTGGCACAGAACTTTATGTGGTTCTTGTACAAAGTATTTGTCTTCTCTCAGAGAGAATGGTTTTGGGGAGGGGGTAAGACAGAGGTGCCAACATGCCCAGTGGGTTAAAGGAGAGACAAATCTAGATCAGGGCAAAGACGAGTCCTTAATTGAAAGGATTATTTGGGTTGACTGGTGTATAGGCACAAAAGGGCATGGGGGAAAGTTAATAATTTTATTGTTTATCAAGGCAAAAATCAATAATTTACCTCAGAGATTAGAGGTAAAGCAAATCTCGATAAGGCCAGGTTCTCAAAAGAAAAGCTTTAAAATATTATCAGTGAATGAAACTGCAAACCTCTATGAGTTTTCACATATTCTTTTTGCCCAAAGGACTTTGGTTGGTACCTCTGTTTTAACAACACCCTTTTCTTCATTCCTGTTTTCTCTTTCTGCTCCTCTACTCATCTCCATCATCCTTTCCCTTATCCTTCTTGTCTTTCTTCTCCTTCTTCTTCTTTTTCTTCTTCTTGGCCTCCTCCTTCTTACCGAAGGTGATGAAATCACTCTTGTCATCGTCACCTCCCTGGTTCTGTCTGATGGATATTATGGCGGGGGAGCCTGGGATGATGAATGCTTCTGGGGGAACCTCGCCAGGCTTTAGGTGTTGTGGGGGTGCACCAGGACCTCCGGGGCCATAGCGAAAGTGCCAACTGTTGCTATCTACACCAGCACCCATTGGGGGGGACACCTCTCCCCCTTCAGCATCTGAAATTAATGAAGAAAAATCAAAATTGGTTATTATTTGTTATATATTGGATTCAAATGGGTGCATTTTGAGAAAAAATTAAGGAATTCATCAAATGTTCTATAAAAATGTAATTTATGTTGTATTACTTGTAACTGCAGCTGGGAATTTTGTCCATATTTATCTCTATTACAACATCTTGATTAGTATTCCAAGTGTAGCGCTATCAAAAAAATTGCGGCAATGAACTAAACTTATAAACCTATGTGTCTTGCAGAATATGCCTTTCAAAGGCAGTCTTGAAATGAACCGTAGGAAACTGAAGGAAAAGCTATGTAAATTTTTCATTTTAAAGGCACGTGTGTTAAACATTAAAAGTAAGACATTTTTAATGAATTCTACAGTAGTCACTTAAGGAGTCTTATAATAATTTGTTTCATTCAATGAGAATGGCCGTGAAATGCCATGGAAAGAAGGAAGGTGGTTGAAATTCATGGTAAATTTCTAGAGGGAGATTGTGAAATACTAATAAATCAAAGGTTCCCTCCTGGCTACACTTAATATCTGCTGACAAAATGGACACTATAAACCTTTCATAGAATGTTAAAAGATGAAAAAGGCCAACAAATAATTTGACTAGATTTTACTATTACTTGTTATTTTACTAAATTTAACTAAACTCTATCCATAAAAAGGGCATTTTAGTTTTATACCAGAATGTGTTTCTGGCTGCATATGTTCCTTTCATAGTCAATTTTAGTTTCCCAGAGGTTTTCGCAGTAAGTTGTCCATTACAATGACTCAAAACAACTAAGACGTAATTCAGGAGTCCTGTAGGTTTCATTCACCTTACATTTCGATTAAGACAGTAAAAACAAATAAACAAAATGTACTTTTACTTGAACTATGATTATAAAATGGTTTCAAAAGTACCATGCCAATATTCAGTTACTTCAGTTGTAATAGTCAGCATAAAAGAGTGAATCCACCTTTACTTCATGGTTTCATATGTATTTGTCATAATTTTTATGTTTGTGCAGTATTTCACAGAGGTAAGCCTGCCTCTTCTGTGTCCCTTCCTTCACAGCAATGACCTACTTGCTTCTTGCATTCCTTTCATTTCTCTAACTCTTTTTCTGAGTTCTTTCCAAAGGGAAGATTAAGTAAGCAGAGTGCCATCCAACCAGAAGGAATTGTGTCTGGAAGAAGTAACCTGACCTCATGTGACATCCAGGGCAAAGAATACCACCTTCCACTCATAGCTTACCCTTCTATTATCCAGTCTGCTTCAAAGTATAGTGTAATTTACAATCACTTCAATTATTCTATTCCTTGCTTTTCAGCAATATTTTTTTTCTGTTTTCCCTTCCATATTTCTCAATTTTAAGTTACCAACTCTGTGAAGTGTGCTTACACTAATGGATTCAGGGATCTAATCCAAACTGAACATGACGTCTTTTTCTTGGCATACAATCCTCATCAGTTATAGAGGCACACATTGCTGCTTAAGTCCTCCATCTGCAGAGAACCTCACCACACTGAGGCAGACTGAACCAAACTGCTATGTCATGTTTCGAACTAAAAGACAAATGCAACTGAAGTGAAAATTCTAGTCAGTATTAAGGTCCTATCAAACGAACATCATTTATCAAGCGGGTTCATTTTTTTAGCTAAAGATCTCTATTTTATGGTTGTCCTTTTTAAAATACCACTTACACTGTAAAGGAGAAGTTCCAAACCTTATGCTAGGCTGCATTCAATTAGCAAAAAGACAAGCAAAAGACTGTCTATTACTTTGAGAAATTAAAATTTTGAATAATGAACAATAATAATTAACCCATTTGTGAATTCATACACTGGCCACATTTAGAAAGACAATCTGTGACCTGTTACCGAGAAATTACTATTTATTCATAATTTACCTAAATCAGTATGGAGCACCACAAGTTGTAAATAACAGTGTTAGTATTAAATACATAAAATAAAGTCTTGTGATTACATCTGGCTTGTTATTTGAAAAAATAAGTCAGCATTTTGGGTGATTCATACAATGGTAAAGAGTCGTCCACGTGTTACTGTGGCAGCCTGTCCATGTGTTACCACATTCTCATGTCAATAAAACAGAGACTTTTCAATATTTTACACCAAAATTTATTTTCAGCATAGTTGAACATAATATCTAAAAGGTTTTGTCTTGATATCAATTTCTGTTGAGAACCACTTTTTTTTTTTTAATGTTTACATAAAGCTTACAAAATTTATGTTCGTTTTAAAGAGGTCATATTTAGCTAAACCCCCTTATATTAGTCTTTAAAAAAATTGTGTATTTGGGGACCCTAACAGTTCATAAAGTTTGAATTTTAATCCTCCAGGTGCTGCAAAGCTATCTTTATATTTATTCCGGCAAAAATCAAGTGGACTTCTACAACCCATTTCAATTCCTTCCTCATTTGTTACATTTTATAAGTAGTTACATCTTGACATTTGCACTTTAAAGGTCAAGACTTCTGACAAACATTTCTCAGAGTACCCCATAATTGTGTGTCAGTGGCAGTGGTTGTAGTTCATACTGAAAATATGTCCAAACTTCGAGCCGATTACCTAAAATGTTCAGTTGTTGGTTGAATGGGACAGAGCAGCACAGCCAACAACCCGGAGGGGGTGGGGTGTGAAGTGGCTCATGTGCACTTAAAGGGCTGGCACTAAAATGCCTTTCTTGTGTCATTACTCAAAAATAAGGTTGAATATGGGCCTGTGGAGTTGAATTAATGAAGAATTCAGACCCAAGCATAGCATTTACAGTTTATGTAGACCACAGGAAAATGTTTTAAAATCCATAATTCCATTTCAAAAAGCAAAATATCACTCCTTTAAGGCCTCGTGTTACTGAGCAGTAATTAGACATTTTTCATCTAAAAATTTTATCTCTCCAAATTTTGTTACACATAATGTTAAATTTCTTTTAAATACCTATTCAAATATGTATAATACATGCATATAAGCTTATATGACAGAGACTGTTGAACACAAAATGTGTCCATGTGTTACCGCTTGATTGGACCCATTAATAAAGTAATTGTGATTTGTAATAAACATTTCATGCTTACAGAGCAGTCAGTTAATACATAAAATGAGAAAGCAATCAGTCGATAATTTAATATTTAGAATAATTAGTAGCCACAGTTCCCTTTGAGTGTAATTTTCAATGTCATGTTAAATTTCCTTACAAATATTTAAAAATCAGGCACCATACGAGAATTAGGTGGGTCATGAATTGTTGCACATCTCTGTTCCCCAAAAAGTTTTCATTCTTTCACCAACTTTGACAACATTGCTCCAAGTGTTACAGCGAGAACATAGAATTTGACAGAGTCTATAAAGATCAAGAAAACTTCCTCTACATGTGGACACAGAGACAGCTACAATCACATTCATTTACAAGACAAGAGTCTTCCTACAGTTGATATGTCGTCTTCCGATTCTCTCAGCCAAAAAAATGACCCTGATTCAACTGGCTCAAATAAAGAAACTTTAATGAAGAGAAAGCACAATTAATGTAATAAAAATTATGAACTGATGAGTGCTTCACTGCTTTTTTTAAATTATCTTACTTAATGTGGGAACTTGATGAGGCACCGGTGCCCTAATGAAAACTTTCACAAACAAAATGCCCTCAAGAGTGATGAGTCATTCTGAAAGCAGACAGAAGTAACAGGGTAAGGCAGGTGGCTCTTTAAAAAGACAATGTTGTCCATCACTCTGACACATGATTTAACGTGGAAAGGCAGCTATCCCCTCTCTAATAAACTGTCTATGTCCTCCCGACATGTCTCTTTATATATCATTTCTCATCTTCTCTTTTATTATTCCTTGCACATTCCTCCTCTCTCACTTCAGGATGGCAACAAATTTAAATCGCCTAACATTGATCTTTACACAGTCACTGTTTTTATTGGATTTGCCAATCTCTGTTGCAGAGCAAAACACTCAGTATTCTCTCTTCTTCTGTTTCTCTTGCACAACCTCCTTCCTTCTCTCTTCTGTGCCACCCTCTCTCTCTAAGACTCATTTCCCTTGACCTTTTGTCTAATCTAGTGTGAAAAGTCAGCCAGCCAACACCCACCCCTTCCAGTTATTGACAAAAGTCTTAATCATGCTTATCAATGTTTATGGTAATATTAATGTGATCGGCTTTTAAACAGCTCATTGGCACACACACATTAGAGATAAGGATGAGGATGTATATTTCCCATTCAGATCATAGCTCTAGTCTCTCTTAGTTTCTGTGACTGTGTTTTCAAAATCCTCTGCTTTTGCATGCATTGCTGATATACCGGAGTGACACAAGCCACACTCGTTAATACTGGGGCATCACAGTTTGTGATTCTGTCTGTATTTTTGCATAAGTTTGAGCTTTGCAGTCTTATTCATTTCTGTGTATGAATGTCCTTTTCACTCTTTTACGCCACCCAAGGTTTTCACAGCAACTTAAATCACCCAGGCTCCATTTTGCCACATTTACTTTATTCATCCCCTTGTCTCACCCTACCATCGGCCAGTTGGGCAGAAGCGCAGTGGAGCGCAGCGTTACATAATGAGCTGAAGTGGAAAAGAAGGAGGAGGAGGTGGAAGAGGGGCCTGGAAGTGCAAGGATGCAGATACGAAACATGATGCTCACCACCAAAACAGTGATTAGATTGAGGGAAAAGATCCTGAAGGTACAATTCTGTCTTTTTCACTCTGCAGTGGTAGCAAAATCTGTAGTGTTTATGATTGCAAACCATCAGCAAAATCTGGGACCACACCCTTCCCTTTGAAAATGTTGTTCATCAGTGTCTGTGTGTTTGTAGTTCTTGATAATAAAGTGCAATGCTGCTGTTAATTCAAGTCCTAATTATTATTCAAGTGTAGGTTTTCACTGCTATGCTTGCGTGGTAACACATTACAGTTGTGTGCATGCATAAATTACCATATTTACCAAATTGATAAAAGCGAACAGAATACACAAACACAACTGTTGAAGGTAAAATTACAGTGTTGGCTTGGTTTTGGGATTTTATGGGCAATTATGCCCTTACATACATATGTTTTCGAGTACTGTAGACAAGTGATGTGTAAAGTGTTGTCTGCATGCCTGTTTGGGCTCCATGCCAGCTCTAGCACCTTGCTGTCTTTTCCCAGCTGGATCATGTGGCAGATGGTGGACACAGTTCTTCCCAAGTGACAGGACACAGTGCAATTAGAAATGCACTGTAAGTGTGTGTGTGGCTTTGAATTTTTCCCCCCTTTTTTCTGTTTGTGTATACTATTATTTTACTATTATTATGTAAGATTGCTAAGGAGAAATAAACGTAGATTCATTCTTCAGAGAGAAGGAGTGAAATGGCCAGATAATGTAAAGCTATTAAGCTAAACAGCTAAGGGAAAGAATGCTGGGTGAAAATAAAGGAAACTATAAAGAAGATGAATTTGGATGAGAACAGTTAACAGATGGAGTGAAAAGATTCTGCAAAAGTGACAGCATTAGCACTATTCTATATTGCCTGTCTGATTGTGCCAAAAACTTAAAACTACACATAAAAATAAGCATAAATGGAAAATACAGCCTCTCACTCTTTATTTTCATATTGTTTATCTGCATTGTGCCATACCTAGTCACTTGTTAGGTATTTAATGCTAATAATACACTCATATTGATATTACAGAAAATACAAGGGAACAGGGTTGGATAATATATGGATCTCATCTGATTAAATTAGGTTTTTCTCTCTGAAAATCATAAGGAAATGCCTATTGCATACTCAACATTATTCATCTGTGGACATTTCCTGCTCACCACAATTTCAAAATGCAACCAATTAGCATTTTGTGATATGTTAATTGTGAATATATTTCTCCATACATGCATATCATTTTAGGAAAGAACCAGTTTTTTGGAGGAAGTTTTGTTTTCAGTTGATTTAGACAAAAAACGACTGATTAAAATTGCTAAATATCCATAAAATTGACACAAATCTATAGTTAATGTTTTGGTAATATCATCCTTGTGATATAGGATAAGCCTGTGGTTACAAATGCTGCAAAGGACTGCTTTTCCGTTGCCCCCCCCATCATCTCAGCACACTGTTTTGCCTTCACTTTTCCTCTTATCACTACCATTCACTACATTCTAGCCCTGACAGCTGTCTGCAGCATTAGCTATGAACTACAGTTGCGGAAAAAATGATTAGACCACCCCTTGTTTTCTTCAATTTCTTGTTTACTTTAATGCCTGGTACAACTAAAAGTACATTTGTTTGGACGGATATGATGATAACAACAAAAATAGCTCATAAGAGTTTGATTTAAGAGCTGATATCTACCCATTTTCCATGTTTAAGTTGACAGTAACCAAAATCACTGAAGTTCTTACATCAATAGCTATGGCATTGTACTGACAAAAACAGTGCTTTTAGGCATTCCGTGTTTTCTTTTATGTCTTTTTTAGTCACATGATACACATAGGAGTTAGTACTTGATTGCATAACCATTGTTTTTGATTACTTTTGATAGTCTAATCATTTTTTCCATGACTGTATTATTCAAACAGCCTCTGTCTTTTCTTCTATGTATATGTTTGTGTCTGTGAGGTGATACAGCACACAGTAAAGCTGCAACCACTCCTGCAGTACACCCTTACCTCAGTGAATGTAGGTCACTCTGTTATTCCCTCCTCCGCTCTTGCCTTCTACTTTTACACCTCTAACTTCCAACTCTCACTTTCCCAAGACATCCCTCTCTCCTATAGCTGTACCACTCACCCAGGCTCTATTTTTGCTTTTGTCAGTGCATTTTGTTTAACAGCTCCTTTTGCTTGACCTTCACCTTACACCCAGTTTGCCCCCCCCCCCCCCCTTAATCCCCCTCCTTCTGTACCTTTTGTCCCACACCATATGTTAGCACTCCCATCCGTATAACAGTGCCCCTCCCCTCCTCTATCCCTCTCTCCTGCCAATATTAAGGGCCATGAATGGTTGCCGTGGAAACTACATCCTTCAGTGAAGCAGTAGGACATTGGTAGGAGTCATGGTGACAGTGTTTGTGCTGATGGAGAATAATGCTGCAAGCTCCCTCTCTCTCCCTCTCTCTCCCTCTCTCTCTCTTTCTGTCTGGTCTAACCACTCTCCCCTAGCAACAGCAGCCTCATAGCACTTCCTATCTTTCTTTTGCAGTCTCTACTGTCATTCCTTCCAGTGTACTCAATGTTACTCCCTCCAAAAATCACTCTAATCTATAATTTCATATTGGTTTGTCTAGTTTCTTTCATTCTCTTTTTGCAATCCACCTGTCTCCCACTTCCCTCCTGTCTGATTTTGCTTTTTATTTAATTTTATTTTATCTCAACGGGTAGGTACCACGCCTGCACTGTGCTCTCTGAATTTCTGTTACTTAGAGACAGAGTAGTGAAACAGAGGGATAGACACAGAGGAAGTGAGAATGCATAGGGAGAGAGAGGGTTAGACGGTAAGCAGAACCCTGATTTCATTAATGTGGGTCTGTTAATCTGGGCGTGGGCTGCACTCCATCTGTCACAGCAGGAGTGGCACACTAAGCAGTCAGCCAAAACACAACCAGAAACACAGCCAACAAGCACACATGTATTCCGAAATCACAAAACGTGATGGTACAGCACACGTTTGCAAGTACACAAGCTCACAATTTGACATCGCCATGTAAATCAGCACACTCTAAATCTGAGAAAAGAAACAGGGGCGTTGTCGGCTGTGTATCACATCGTAGCAAAAAATAGACTGTGAGGCGTAGCAGCACACCGTAGGTACAGCAAACAGACAGATATATTTCTATCAACAAACCAAACTCAGACATCCTCCTGCTCTGCACCTAAGCCTGCATAGCACACAAGATGATTTAGTTCTAAATAGTACAACTCGTGAGTCATTCTTATGTGACAGGCCATATTGAATCAATATCCAAATTCTTCTCTGTTTTGGGAGTATTCACATGAAGAATTCTGTCTTAAAGTACAAAACAAATCTTTCATAATTCTGTCGTCCAATAAAGGACTTCTTGAAATAAATGCTTTTCATATTGTCTTATGTCTTAATCCAGAATTGTCCCTACTCCAACCCTATAATATGCCCTTCAAAATAAATGAAGCCTCCAGCTAATATTTCCATTTTCAACCTGGCAAACAGTGAGACAAAGAGGGAACAGATACCCTTAAGCAAAACAAGGTTAGCATGTTCACATGTGTTACACTCATGCTGCTGTGGCGTAATTAGACCGCCTTAAATCTCCACCAGCTGATCTTATTATCACTGACCCACCCTGAAGACGTCACAACTGCCTGTTCTATGCTCTCTCTCTCTCTGTCTATCTATCTACTGTATACCTTGTTCTATCTCATGTTTTGAAGTGCCTGCAGGCTATAACTCCTAAGCCTGGGCAAGAAATCGATGATGTAGGAAGCTGTGTGTGTGCATAAGAAGAGACAAGGAAACAGTGTGTGGGTAATTTGTCTGACTGCCCAGCCCACCGCCTGCTGTCTATAAAAGATACCAGGCAAAGCCATTTTACATTCTTAATTACAACAAATCACCTCTTTATCTAAGCTTAAATGTACTGTCGTCCTCATTCCAGTCCTATTAATGCACATACCTCCAGTTTTGTCCTCTTATTTCCCTTCACCTTCATTTATACAAGTGCTGACCAATAAACTGCATTTTCATCATAATATGTATATGTGCAATACGTACATTATAAAAGGTTGTCTAAACTATAATACATTAAAAAAAACATGTTTATGTAGATACAATGAGCCCCAAATAGACATTATAACTGACAAATCGGATGAACTTCCAGATAGCTGTCAGCTACGCTTAGATGAATAGTTTTTAATTGGGTGGCAAGTAAGAGGTTAGTTTGTTTATTTATTGGGGATAATGTTATACAATGTCATCACACATTGCAAATTTTCCTAATTTTCCTCACATTCCTCATGCAGGTATAATTGTTATCCTAAAGGATCTCTTTTGTTCCTACATTTTCAAAGTTACTCTAAATTCTTGTTAACCCCATGTTTTGTTATCATGAGGACAGTCAATAGTTTACTCCTTTGCAATGCATGAATATTTGAGGACCATCTTCAGTCATAAATTCTGGTTAAAGGCAGGGGACATGGCATCATATGAAATGACATTCATCCTTCAATGGTTCTGAAATGTCATCTGGGAGCATGCTGTCAGCTGAAGTTTTAATTCGGTCAATGATTTCTGTTCTCACAATTCATCTATCATTTGTTTCTGTTCATGTTCTTTGTCATACAGTATTTAAGCTGCGATGAGTTCTACTCCATTGTCATAAATGCCAGATGGGCAAAACAAGCCAGGTGGAAAGATCTCTGGAAAAAATAAATGACCCTAAATTTGCAGTCCTCAGTCCCTGTTTAAATGTGATCAAGAAGAAGACTGATGGTCAGAAGCTATCAAATAAAGCCCAGTTGCTTGAATGTTTGTGCCAGGAGTGACATAAGCAATCCAACAGTAATGTAAATAACTGATGGACAGTATGCCAAGACAAATGAAAGCTGAGATTGAAAATCATGAATATTCCACCAAATACTTTTTTTCTGAAATCAGCCTAATCTTCAGAATTAATGTACAATGATTGTTTTTTTTTTCTTTCTTTGCAATAGTCAAGGTCTGCCAACAGCTGTTCTACCTCAAAAAGCTCCAAATGACACTTGATATTTGGAATTTGGTTAATAATAATAATAATAATCATCATCATCATCATCATCATCTCTAAAATTAAAAAAAAAAAAATCATAACACATAAATGGTAAAACCAGTGGTTGCTTGATTTCTGGACCAGACACATGTCTGTTCCATCTTTATAATACTTCATGACCAGAAAACAATGTGGCAAAGTCAGTTCAACTTTTTTTTCTAAACCAACATTAACATAACATTTTCATTTGCATCACTTGCCCCCAGCTCCTTCACAGTAAAACCACTGTATTAAAAAAATCCATTTAATATGTGGAATTTCAAAGACTTTCTCCTGATTAAAATGTAGGCCTATATCAGCATGGGATCTTAAAAAAAAATGTGAGAGCATAAGAGTATCCTTTAAATATCAATCACTAATCAACTGCACAGTGACTGAACTGATACAGAGATACTTGATCCTGATTGTCTAAATGTCATACCCTTCTGTAACACTTGCCCTCTGTGGCTCAGTATTTTACGTGTCTGTAAACATGTTGGTGATAATCTGTTGGGTCTTTCTGGATTTTTTTAATAGTGTTGTCTCCTTTCCTGCTACAGAGAGCAGAGGAGTGATATTGATCTATGCCTACGCAGTACGTCACTTCCTCTTTCTGCAGTGGGAGGTGGAAGGAGTGGATCAGGGTGATCTTGTAGTTGATATCTCAGTTTCCTCCCTGTTATTGCTCCCTAGAAGTGTGATAAGCTCTTGAGAAACTGGTAGAACATAATAGTCAGATTTGTCTATGTTGTGTAATGTTCCCATTTTGAGACTGATTTTATACAAATAAACTTAAATGTAGATGGGAATCATTGAAATAAAGACTACATATTTCAGACTATTTGCTATTTTGTTTAAGTTTTTTTATGTGCCTTTGTCACTGTTGAAGAAGAAGTGTTAAATGTGTGGCCTGATGCTCACCGGCGGCACTGGATGCAGTGGGCCAGTTCTGAACGAGGACCCCCTGGGCTCCCTGCATTACTGAGGACTCCTCCATGTGCACTGAGCTGGAACACAAAAACACAGACATGTTAGACATACTGGACAGGAATTTTCCAAAATACAGAGGAAGTGACCATAAGATCAACTGCATAACACACAGCATACTTGTACATAAACCATCGCTTATGTGATTCTATGTGAAAGATGTTTCAAATCAAAGAGAATAGAAAATATAACTCAATACATCTAATATCCGCTTCACCACATGATTCCTATCACATGCAATATAATAAATTCAAACCTCTCTATTCTGTGTGTGATAAGTTGATAGGGGGTACAACATCATCCACAATCCCAGAAATGTAACTTTAAGATTGGGATTAAAATATTAACTCATTTTTCCTGATATTCTCTGGATTATGGATTACAGATTAATTTTTACATATTCACACTAACTCTGTGGGATTTCAGGGATCCCCTCCCCCCCTCTGTCTGTTGAAAACACCATATTATTCGCAGTGGGGGAAAAAAGCTACAGCAGCATTGCTACGAAACATTCCCTCTCACTGCCTCTATTAGAGGGATTGTATTTTCAGTTTAACCAAAAGCATTTATTATTCAAGAGCCACTTAAATATGTGTATCTCTAAAATGGCACAGTGCTTTCTGAAATGTAACTAGGGTTGCTCTTTCAAATGGTCAGTTCAACCAAATGTTACAATTATGTTTTCCATGGATACCACAACTGGAATGGGAGATACTTTTTCCCTGCAATTTGTCAGGAAGCAGTGTAAAGTATTGACACCAAATAGAGATAGACAGAGCCCCTTCAAAGCTTCTTCTATTTCTTGTTCTTAAGATCCTACCAGCTGCCATTTTACATGAACAAGCCTAACTTCTCTTGTCCTCACTATCACAGTGTACATGGTGTCATTAGTAATATTTTTGTGTGCTGTTCTGCCCTCCTATTCCTCTTCTCCTTCCCACAGAAACATTGATTCACTTTTGTCTCATAGTGAAATAGTAATGTAAAACATGTGTCTGCAGTATGCAGTGAGTATGTTAAGTGAACAGAGATGATTTAGTGATGGAGGCCATTTTGAGTGCTGCTGATTCCCAAAGTGTTCAAGATAAGATGATCAAAGATTAAAGACAAACACTAAACTGATAATACTTTTTAACCAAACACTAAGTGACTTTTATTCTTGTAAATTTGAAAACAAACAAAAAAAAAACACTACACACTAAACATTATAAATAATCACATGTTGAAATCTAATGGCATTCAATTTGAATTCCACACAAAATTAAACAAGTCAGTGTCATTACATGGTGTTAGGGTGTGGCATCTAAAATCCCTCCTAAAATCTGTGATTATGCCAGAACATAAATACATAGGCATTTAGTGCTAATGGAGAATATGGGTTAGTCCACTTGAAGCACATCAGACGTAGTGAATAAAGAGGAAGGTCAACGGTTTACATATGGACATTAACATTCTGTAATCCCTGCTGTAATTCTAAATCTGTGCTACATTACCTGACATTCAGATGGTGTTGATATTAATGCTAAAGGAACATTAAACTATACATTAATACATGCAACATATACAATATATGTATCCATACAGAATCTGTAAAATGTGTAATCTATCTCTTCATGTATGGTGTGATATTAGTTTGAACATTAATTTGGTTGGAGACATCTGATCTCTCAGTAGGGAAGATTCCAGTGTAATCTTCCAGTGTCTTATGGGTAATATGATCACTGGTCTGATCATGCAGCAGTCCCTGTGTCCCTGACAGGCCATCTTTGTACCTTACTATCTGCCCTTCATCCATCAGTGACCCCCTCACTGCTTTGCCTTCCCTCCTGTCAGTTCTCCATCTGTCTATAGCAAAATCAGGACGGTCATCTTAAACATTCCTCTACACAGTTTGTCTCTTCTCATTTTTTTTTACTTCATCATGTTCAGTGATCACGACAAGGTGCAACTTCCTCAAGATCAAATTAATGTTTTAATGGAAATCTCAGAATTGTTATAGTCGAACTATGTATATATTGTAATTAATGTCCTATATTGTAAAACAAGAAAATTTTGATTCTGTTTTTTGGACAGGCTCATTTCAATTAAAGCTGAGTAGGAAAGATAACGAGCATTGTATGAACATTAATAACCTAGTTCTGTGCTATAAAGAGGGATATGTTTTGCCTTGGAGCTTCAATAAGGACCCCCCTGTGCCCAGTGTTGTTTACTACTGATGCTGTTTACTGCACTTCAATTTACAATGCTAAATGTAGTGAAATGAATTGAATAGACTGTGGTCAGTGTCAATGCCACATCGATTTTTACGCAGTGGATATATCTTTTTAAAAGCATTATCCCCTTAGCATTTCTTTAAAGAAAACTAAAATTATTATTTAACACTCAGCCAAGATGACAGGACCGCTCTCCTTTGCGCTGACAGGAATTACTAAGCGTACATATATTGGTTAGTTGTGCTATTTCAAGTCATTTTATGTCTTCAGATCTAATGATTTCCATATAATATCTGTGTACAAGATGACTCAAGAGTGAGAAAAGTGATTTTACTACAAACAAGATGTATGGAGCAGAACCAAATGGAATAGGAACCCCTATGACTTCAGTTTTCTGAGTTATGGGAGCCTTTTTCATGTGTCTTTTTTTACGCCAATTTTTTTTTAACCTTCATTTTCTCATGGAAATCCTTAAGAAGTTACTTATTTACGATCATTTGCAAAGCTATTAGAATACCAGTCAATTACAGAAAGCTGCAGGATTTTTTTTTTTTCCAGATTTGTAGACGTTATCAGAAAAGACAAGAGTACAGCCTGTACTGTGGAAAGTTATGCCCTGACAAAACATGCTGAATATTTGTGAGGAAAGTGTCTGATGAGAAATGTATTAGTGTGACAGCTGAAATAAAAAGGGCTTTTTACCTCTGCATTACCCCTCCTGCTCTCAGGGAGGCTGAGTATCTCCAGTCTGCATTAGGTGCTTTGGGCTGCAAGAGAGAAATGAAAGGAATTGAATCTTAAGTACAGGCGAAACTCAATACCATCTCATTAATAAGTCATGGCGATAACAGCTAGTGCATGTGCTCATGCACACATATAAACACATTCAGAGTTCAGTCACATTCACAAATCATAGAAGTGACTGCTTCTCCAGCATTTGGAGAGACTCAATGCATTAACTGAACCTTATAGGTATGCCCACTTGTTCCCACCCCAACACCATCTCCATCACTCTCTCCCTTTCTACTGACACCCGTGTCCTTTAAACATGAATAAAAAATATGGATTCCTCTCCAGCGGCCCAGTGACCCTGGTTCTCTGACACATCAGCCCTCAGGCAGCTTGTCGGGTTAGTCCACTCAGACAAGGCTGGTCATGGTACAGTCGATTACCATGGAAACATTGCATGACATTCACATTGCTGTTTATATAGAAGGGTGACATAATAATAATAATCATCATCATCATCACCATCACCATCTACATGTTCTCAGTCCATCCCTCCCTATTGGCTATTATTTTTGTTATTCTTCCAAAAACAGACATCAAAAATTCTGAAATAATAAATTAGTGCTTTTAAGTGACGCACGACTAAAAGAAAAGAAAAGAAAAAACACTAATTTCTGAACAATCTCCATCATCTTTGGCATTTTTTTCCTCTCCATACCCTCATCTTCTCTTCTGTTCTGCCTTCGTATTTTTACCACCGCCTCTCCACTCCAGCCGAGTTCTTTATGCCTGTTTTATCATCCTTACACCGATCAAAACCTTGAGTTTCACTGGTACACAGTGTGCCTGAGTCAGTCTGACACATCTCACCATGGTAACTGCGCAATGCCCAGTCTCCATTTTACCCTCCACCCACTGCCCTCAGTCATTTCACTCCTAGGAAGGTCACAGGTGGAGGAAAAAGGGGGAGGGGATGGCAGATAACTCTTTAACCACCTCAGCTTTCTATCTAGATTCAGACTTTTGAGGTAACAAGACGGACAAAACATCACACCATTAATATCCCTCCCTTAAGTCAGTGATGCAGTTTGTTAGTGAAGCAACACTGGCTATAGCTCTATTAAGTTCCAGAAAATTGAATACAGAAAGACATGTTTTAAATCTGCAAAGACAATTTAAGTTGTCAAGATTCCTGTGCAAGTTCATGCTAAACATACGCTACTACCATGACCTCATAACCAACATGAGATTGCATTTTCTCTAATCTTAACCTAAACCACAGACAGAACTAAAGCAATCAGACTGAGACCACTAAATTCTCCTTGCTTGGCCATGCAGTTCATAAGAGACCCATTTGCAATCCCATTTCCTTTCGAATATGACAGATGTTCACTTGCTGCTGAAGCTGCAGTGACCTCTATGAGTTTGCAGTGGGCATTCATCACCCTTGAAATCCAATATTTGGTCTTAATGAGGAAGGCCTGGTATTCCTCCAGGAGTCATTCAAACAGAGCAGGATGTCTACAGGGAATTAGAGCACTGCAGCATATGAGACCGGTATGCATACTGAAAACAAACAGTCCACTTGATTATGTGATGACAATTATTTATCGGAGATACATCACTGGTTGTATCGACACTTTTGCACATTTTGACCAGAAAAAAAGTGGCATAAACCACATAAAAACCTTAATCTAAATGTATTTCTTGGGTAATGCACAAGAAGAATAAAGTCTTTAAATAAGGACAGATTGCACGGAAATGGGACTAAACGGCTTTACTGCGGCATGGCAATGGCCAAAGGGAGGCTGGTCTGTTTGGCCGTATGGTGTTTATGGGTGTAAAAGAAAGCACACATACTCTAGCACAGACACAAATTACATGCAAGCATCTGGAATCTAAACAACTCTAATATAATCCCAAGGGAAGACAAACACACAAAACCAGTATCCGCACAACAAATGTAAACAAAAACAAACTCAAAACAAATTTCAAGTACAAGAATAATCACAAATCAGTGCAGTCGTTTAAAAGACTCCCTTGGGTTATTAGTGTATTTGTTTTCTTACTATATTGTATATTTTAAACCAGAGAACAAATAAGATTCTGGCTGTGGTCACTCTAATTCTTTTCTTGCTATTTCCTCCATTCTTCCCCCTTCCTCTCAGTTAACACTCCTAGCATAGATACAGAGCTCACACCTCCGCCATCACCACTGCAACCAATCACCTTTCATCCCCCTCCTCATCTGTATGGAGCCAACCAATCCACACAGAGCAATGAGAAACACAATGCTGCCAGTTAATTACATGGCAAGCACAAACATGACTGGCATTTAATGAGGAACATGTCAAATGATAAGAAAACAATTACTTTAAACATTCCTTTCTTTCCCCATCACATCATTTGTCCCTTCTTCTTTTTTTTTTTTTTTTAATCACATATATGCCCTTGTATATTTTTTTAGACTATGCTGACAGGGAAAAAAAGGCTATGGGACAAACATGATTATGTATTAAAATATGAATACTGTTTTTATGAAAGCTTAGCTCTGTTTGAGAACACAACATGAGGTGATGCAAACGATCATTTCCTTTTAACACTGGAGAAATAATGGGAAACTGAATACCATAAAACCAAGAAACAACACACTGATACAAGCCGCACAGATACAGTGTCTGCCTTGTTCCTGCCTTCATCACTGATTCCCAAACTCTGGCTCTCGATTTAGTACCAGAGAGGTACGTGACCAGAAGAGAATATTTTGGTGCAGTGGGACTGGTGGCTCTCGTAGCTGGCGAAGGTTATATTATTTTTCCAGACTCTGCTTCTCTACAGAGATGACTACTGAATGCCCCCTGGACTCAAACAGATCACAGAAGAGAAACAATGGGTGTGTGAGGTCACAAGTAAAAACGACTATTAAAATCTATGCTTTGGTGACAGTACAGTAGTAAAAGTTGCAATATAAGTAGAGTATGCGTACTCAACTGTTCAAATACATACCCATGTAATAACCCATATAATAGAAATTACCACTTCGAAGTTTGCTTTCTAGTTATTATCAGGATGCAGAGATAAATAATCTGTAGAAGAAAAATAACAGTGGTATACTGTGTGGCAAGAAATTAAACAGAACCCCTTAGAAAACCAGTCACACTCATTCTCAATTTTGGCAGATAAATTTGTTTAAAAAAGAAAAACATACAGGACTTTTCAAATCCTCACAAAACACCACAAAATCTAACCTCTTACTGATTTTGTTACAAAAATTTGAGTGCGACATTAATACATACTAAAGGCACAGTTTGCCTCTGTACTTAAACAGATAAATCAGTATATCAAAAACACATCTGAAGACAATATATGCTTTAAATGTTTGTGTCAACCGTGCCAGACCTATAAATGTCAGCTGCAATATTACACCAAGAGCCCTGCTCCAAACACAAACCTGACCCATAACTATTACACATATGTGTTTTTATGGCTTGTGTTTTTATTGTAATTTATCATTCTCTAAAATACATACAACAAAGACATCACACCAAACACACACCTGAATGGCTGTTGCATCTGGCATACTGAGACGCCGTACAAATATCTGGCTTTGTCCACTGTGGCTGGTGACGTAGCCCGAGCCCCAGGTGCCACTGTGTGGCCGTCCAGTGTTGTAGAACATAAAAGTGTCACTTCCTGACGTGGCAGTCAAGCATGTCTTGTAACAGTATGTTTTAGTCAAAGACCCATTACCCCGCACTTCAATATAATGTGGTTCCACTTTGAGGTCACGGCGCAGGGCCACATTGTTGGCTTGTTGGCCCCCACCGGCACCTGCACCTCCACCTGCACCTGCACCTCCACCTCCTCCACCTGCAGTTCTTCCTCCACCCCCAGTCGCTGAGGTGCCTCCTTCTGGAAAATTCTTTTTAGATACACAGCATGGGGAGCAGGAGCCAGGCTGGGTACAGTAGGCATGACAACGTACAATTGCCAGAACAAAGACGGTAACCAGGAATACAAAGGTTGTGGCACTCAGGGCAATGATGAGGTAGATGGTGATGTTGGAAAGCATAAGGGGGCTGTTAGGTCTGATGATGCGCTTAGGGTCAGGGGTCAGCTTCGGTGGTAGCTCCATCACATGCACATGGATGGTGGCAGTTGAAGAGAGTGGTGGTAGTCCATTATCACGCACTAGCACTGTCAGAATAAAGGAGGTGGAGTTGTCTTCTACGACACGCCTCGTGGTTCGGATCTCACCTGTATATTCATGCACTTTGAACAGGTCGAGTTCTGTGTGTGTCTGCTCCAGGGTGTAGAGCAGCCACGCATTTTGTCCTGCGTCACCATCCCATGCCGTCACCTTGGTGACCAGTACTCCTGCTTCAGCATTTTTCATCAGCATCTCTGTGGTGTGGCTTCCATTAGCTGGTGGGTAGACTATTCTAGGCACATGGTCATTCTGATCCATGATGTAAACATACACTGTGGCCACACGATGTAGGGGAGGCACGCCATTGTCCTGGGCTTTAATTTGAAAATGAAACTCCCTCAGCTTCTCAAAGTCAAAGGCTCGCAAGGTGTATGCCTCACCTGTATTAGGTTTGACGCTGACATAGCTGGCTATAGGGATCCCATGGTTGTTGTCATTGAGGACAGTATAGGTTATGCGTGCATTTTCTCCAGCATCAGCATCTGTGGCCTTAACAACACACAGAGATGCACCTGGAGCATTGTTCTCTGTAATATAAACAGTATAAGAAGTCTGCTCAAATCGGGGTGGGTTATCATTTACATCTGCAACATCTACTCTGAAAGTCATTTGAGATGACAGGGGTGGGGTGCCTCCATCTATGGCACTGACAGTGACATTGTAAGATGAAATGATTTCCCTGTCCAGGAAAGCAGCTGTGACAATGGTATAGTGGTTGCGAAAAGACTTGATCCTAAAAGGCAAATTAGGCATGATTTCCAAGTTTACTTGTTTGTTTAGTCCAGAGTCACGGTCATTTACACTGATCAAAGCTACAACTGTGTCAGCCCGAGCATCTTCACGCACAGGACTGGAGAGTGAAGACAGCACAATGTCAGGAATGTTGTCATTGACATCCAGAACTTCCACAACTACTTTGCAGTGTGCTGCAACAGGAGCTGGCCCCTTGTCCATTGCCTGTATGTACATCTCATATGAGTTGGTTTCCTCATAGTCTATATTATTTTTCACCCTTATTTCCCCAGTGTCAGTATCTAAGGAAAACATCTGTCTGACTCTCTCAGGGGTGTAACTGCTGAAAGAGTAAAAAACATCCCCATTTAAGCCTTCATCAGGGTCCGTTGCATTCAACTTGATTACAAGTGCGCCTTTTGGAGAGTTTTCAGACAGTTTAACTTTGTATGTAGTGCTGTCAAACACAGGCGCGTTGTCATTGGCATCAAGGATACGTACATTGATTTTGGCCGTGCCAGTTCGCTGTGGGGTGCCTCCATCCATTGCTGTCAGGATTAACTGATGAGAAGGCATCTGCTCACGGTCGAAGGGCTTTTTGAGAATCAACTCTATCTGCTTATTATTGGAAAACGGCTTAATGGAGTCCAGAGTGAGATGGTCATTGGGGCTGAGGCGGTACTGTTTGATAGAGTTGGACCCGTCATCTGCATCCTGAGCTCCTTCTATGTGGAAACGTGACCCCGTGATAGCAGACTCTGACACCTCCAACTGATACTCATCGCTTGGAAATTGCGGCGCGTTATCATTAACATCCACGATCTCCACTTCCACTTTGTGTACTTCAAGCGGATTTTCTAACACTACCTCCAGGTTACGTGAACAGGTGCCACTAAATTCGCAAACTGACTCTCGGTCAATACGGTCACTCACCACCAGCTTCCCAGTTTTGTGATTTATGGTGAAAAATCTTCGCCCACTTTCCGATGATATTCTTAAGCGTCTGGTGGAAAGTTTTCTTGGGTCCAGACCCAAATCTCGGACAATGTCACCGACCAATGCCCCGCTCTCCAGCTCCTCTGGAATGGAGTATCGAATCTGTGCATTTGTAAGGCCACTGAGTACGAAAATAGCCAAATATAAGGAAAAAGGCACATTCTCCTTTACACTGTACCAGCATCGCACCGTCACAGCCATCGCAGGCAGGCAGACTTTGCAGACGGGTTGGAGAAATCTTTCCACCTTTTCAGCTCCGTGTGCGTCCCCACCCGCCTCATTAAAACGGAGGGAATGGTCCGACTATGTGCATGACCACCACCGCATCCTCTCCAGTGTCGTTTTAAAGGGAATTTTCCCCCGTGCATCCATGTTTATCTATATCTGCCTGCGATGTTTTTAGAAATGTCTCTGTCCTCTTTGCAGGGCTGACTCCTTTCCCTGATGCTGCCTATTGGTCTAGCTCTCTCCCTGCGATGTGGTGATGGTGTCTGTGGGCAAAAGGGGAGGGGGAGCCACTCTCTCAAACGATGCTGGCTGCATTTCAGCACCACCGATCAAATGATCTAACATAATCTAATAAAAAAAAATAATTACCGACACATAAAAACTTACAAGTTTTATCCAGTTTAATCCTCAATATTAGATATCGTAGGCGATGAAATTGACGTTATGTGCACACAGATTTCTCGGAAATGAAGTCGACACAATGGTTTTCCCTCTTTTTGTCAGTGCCACCGCCCTTTTTATTGTGCGCCGGAAAACTGATTTATGAACCAGCCTGGCGATTAGACGTCTTCACTAATGCAAACCAACAATTACTCGGCAGAACTAGAGCCGAGTAGAAAGGCAGATCTCTGGTATATGCTGACCGTATGGTGAAATTTAACAGAAATAGATAAGCAATATAGACGGTATGGATTTAAAGAGCACCATAGCATTTACTTTCAACGCTGCGTTTGAATACATTTAGTGTATAACAGTGTCTAAATCAGAAGGTAGGCTTTTATTAAATCCAGTAGTACATCAAACACAACAGGATCTGACAGGTGACTTAAACCATACTTGGTGCGTTTATCTGACTTTTTCACCTGGTGTCTCCACTTGAGTTATGAGGTGAGACGCTGGAAAATCGACAGACAAGACATTTTAGAAGAAATTTTGTTATGTTTATTCTTTGATCCTCGATGAAATAACTTCATCCTATAGCTGAATGTACTTAGGTTGAGCAGCCCCTAGTTCCAGTTCCATTAACACACACACACACACACACACACACACACACACACACACACACACACACACACACACACACACACACACATTTAATTATGTCTTGGTCGCTCACTGTACACGAACAAATCGGGTCAGAGACAAGATGCTCCAGATGTGGCCCCTTTCCATATCTGTAATAATATGGTGATGACGTCTTCTAGCAGACAGTAATGGTTATGCACAAAGGCCCTGCTGTCTTTGAGTAGCCACCAGGACAGAGAAATCAAATATTAACAGATGGTTTTGCACATATACCCTATCATTAGAGCCATGTCCGTAATCCACATTTTCTTATAATATTCTGATATGCTCAGGCTACCTTACTTATGTCCCCAATTTTAAATCTGCAGGCTTTAAAATGTCAAAGAAAATTTTGAAGAATTCACAATGTACGCTTCGATTAAAGGACAGATCAATTTGCACAGGTACAGTTTAGTAGGCGCAGACATAAAAGATCAAATCACTCCTCTCTTGGCTCGTACATTAAATTAACCCACAAAGACCCAGTGCTACTTTTGTATCAGTTCCCAAATAAATTGTTCTCTCTATTCCATCTTTCTTAAGGGATTTTCTCATCATTTATTACAATATTATCTGTATTTTGCATGTTTCAGCGTAAGTCATGTATTTTTCCCTATATTTAATTTACTGATCGTGTAGATGTTCATAAAAGATCAGAGATTATTCCAAGGTTATCATATCAGGGAAAAATTAGAAAAGAGTGACTTTTTCAACAAAATATATCTTTAATTATAAACCGAGTGTAGCCATCCACTGTCATTTATGAAACTCCACGGATTTTAGTTGTGGATCAATGCTGTAGAAGATGACGGTGTTTCCACGTTCACTATGGAGCCTCTGAACGTCCAAATGGGTCATATCTGATGACCATGAAACGATGACAAACTGCATTTTACACCAATTATTTACATATATTGATAGGATTAATGGATAAACATGTATTAAACATTTTTAGATCACTATGATTTTGGTCGCCGGTGGCTGTTTTGGGTCTTTATGGGTTAAATTAAACTGAATTGAATTAATAACAAAGGAAAGCTGCACTGTTCGATTTTGCCTTGACTGCAACAACACAAATTCAAGCCGAAAGAGAAAACAAACTCCTGGAAAGAGTCAACAGTGCGCACCGCCGATCTAACAGTAAAGGCGTTTGTTAAAGATTAAAAGTATGTTCATCTCCGCTCTCTTTGAAAAGACACAGCTCTGCGAGACCCTAAGTCATCTTTCACCCCGGCTACTGGGCCAAGATGTACGTCCACCGCCCACTTAATCTCCTTCCTTTCCCGGTGCGCAGCCACTCGCACCCACGCCCGGTCTGCCCACGGCGATGACAGCGCTTGGCATCGCGGGAGACGGAGAGAAGACAGTGAGTCACTGGGATGCTGCTAGTGTACGGGTTGATACAGAGCGACTATTCACACTCCAAGGCGACGAGGAGGAGGTGGCGGTATGAGGAGTTGATGAAGCAGCCAAATGTCCCTTAAAGGAAGAAACAGCAACTCTTCTACTAATGTGGCTATAAAAGACTCAGTTTGTGTCAGTCACTAGTGAACGCATCACTATGAAATTGTAGGTGCTGTCACCGAGCAAAGATCAGATTTAGTATTTCAGATGTCGTCACACAAACAAATGACTGCTTTCACCAACCCTGGTGGCACATGCAAAACGTGTTAAAGGGTTATTTGGCACTGGCGTCTTTTGCTATATTATCATCCCAGTAAACAGCAGTGATAAAGTCTTTTCAGCCAGGCGAAAGCAGCCTCAGATAGGTCTGCATGGTTGGCCACGCTACCCGTGACATTTAGAAGATTTTCCCGCTGGGACATTTGGACCTCTATGTTTGGCTGTGACACAAAACATGAAAAGACGCGTCGCTTATCTCATCAATTACACCCACAGAAATGGATTTACACTAAGCCTTTGCACTTTTCTTTCATTTGCTTTATTCATCTTAACCTTCCGGTTTTTTTTTTTTTTTTTTTTTTTTTTTTACAATGTATGTGGGGACGCAACTCTCTCACAACCTGTTTGTTTAAAATATTCCCATCTGCTCGGAGTTAATTGCATGCCGCAGAGCTCAGGATTATTTCATTTTCACTCAAGGGTGAGGTAGATAAAGCCATCACCATTTTTCCACTGGCAGACATACGCCTGTTACGCATCAGTAAATAATGATTTTAAAGGAGAATTTTGGATTTATTTGAACCGTACCAAAGCTTAACCTTGCATTCCAACCAGCTTTTATCAAGTGATTTAACCTTTATGCCCCCCCCTTCCCCCAAGTCCTCTCTAATCCACACCACCACCATCAAGCCCTCTATTAATTTCTCCCTCTTCTTCTCTGTCTCCACCTTGGATTATCTTCAGATGCATCCTCCTTTCTAGACATCTACTATTCCAGCTGAGAGTTCGCTGGGGGGCATGCAGGGGTCTAAAGCACAAATGCAATAATCTCATGCCTTTTACAGACATGAAAAAGTAGGTGGAAAAGAAAAACTGTGGATTTAGGGCTGTGGGAAAGACGTTTAAAAAATGAGACCCCCTTTTGTTCATTCTATTAACACCCTCCATTTCTATTAAAAATGCAAGATAGCCACTACATTTATAACATTCTCTTCACTGAGAACCTCAACCTCATTAATAGTGTAAGCAGCCAGTCTAAAACCCATTTATATTCCCTCCCCTGAGCCTATGGAATTCCCTATTTTTTTACTTAGTAAGTTGTCATATCCAAAGTAAAAGGGGTCAGGGCTAAAATATCATGAAGAATAACTGTTTACATCACCTTAAAGTTAAAACATGAACAAAATGTTAACATATCATTAATATTTATATATTATTATAACCAGCAAATATCAAAAGTAAGTCTCCATAGGTGTGATTTGACTGTCTCAAATGTGGGGATTTTGATAAACAGATGTAGTGACTACAGGTGCTACACAAAGCTTTTTAGTGCCTTACACAGCATTCAGAGAAAATTATTATTCACTTCCATCAAAAAGACCAGACTGTCTTCATTTTATATCAGTAGTGTTCAATTTGTCAATGTTAAATACCACAGTCATTTAAAATACTTTCATTTGATGCTAGTTCACAGAGAAGTTGAGAGGGAAAAACAGTTGACATGTCTTCGCAGCCATATCCCAAAGAGCCGAAAGACTGGATGTATGTGTGTGTGGTGCCAAGGAAAGTTACTTTAGATTCATATTTGGCAAATTAATAAGATATTCAGAAATGATGACTGTCAGTTACTATCATGAAGATATATCCAGTTAGAACATGAATGGAATAAGCATCTAAATCAGGGGTGGCCAACCCAGGTCCACGAGAGCTACTGTCCTGCATGTTTTAGCTGTTTCCCTCTTCCAGCACATCCAGTGGGTCATTATCATGCTTCTGCAGAGCTTGATGATAGGCTTATCATTTGAATCAGGTGTTGGAAGAGGGATACATCTAAAACATGCAGGATAGTGGCTCTCGAGGACCAGGGTTGGTGACCCCTGATCTAAATTAATCTCAGTGTCTTGATGGGTGTGGTCAGGGTATACAGAATAAATACAGTTTAAGAAGATATGGAACTATTATAGCACAATGCAATCATCTTAGAAATTCAACTGCTATGTGATTTTTTCTTTTTTTTTTTTTGACCTTGTTTAGTGGGTAAACGTCACTGCCAGACCCACAGCAAACATGAGAGTGGCAAAGAGGCTGTGCTCATGGGATTAGAGGTGGAGAAGCAGTGAAACTGGTCCCTCTGTTGGAATAAATTGGTAGTACAAGGGTTGAACACATGATCATCAACCCCATGCCCATCCACACAGGCACTCTCATTAAGCCAGTGCGCTAAAACATAATCCTCGCTGTCAGTGTGTGTGTGTGGGTGTGTGTGTGTATGTTGGGGAGGGAGGGAGAGAGAGAGAGGTAGGTAGGGAGGGAGGGAGAGAAAAAGGGACAAAAGGCACAGACATTTTCATTTTCGCTCACGGTGACCACAGTGGATTAAGTATCAGGCAAGGCCCCATCCAGAGGTGAAACAAGAAGGAGCAGTATAAACATTGGATGGAAAAATGTACAATACTGCTACCTCTAATCAGTTCAAAGGCAAGTCTTTGAACTTTATTTATTTTTCATCAAAACAATATGAATTTATTGTAAATTTATTAGATGGGTACTCACTTGAAGGGGCATAGTGGAAAATGCTGCCTACAAAGAAAAGAAAAGAAGAAAAATGTCAGCTGTGCTCATGCATATTTTCTCTGCGTTACTGTTGAATCGTATCAAATGAACATGTAATCACAGTTAAGGTGCAATAATGTGCTTTCTCATTTTAATAAACTTGTTCTTTCACATCAAATGAAATTAAAGCTGCAGCAACACTGGCAGATATCAGAAACTGCTAAGTAAATACAGAGTTTTATCTGGAGTATTGGTTTTTAATGCAGAAAAACTGTGTTTTCATACCCTCCTTTATGATAATTTCTCTGAACACAAGAACTTTATGCTTTCTAAACACTCCCATGATAAAAACAATCCATTTACTAAGGTGGAGAAGGCATTTTCTTGGTAAGTTTGTTTGTGTTGATCCCTTGTGTACCTTGCTTTCAATAATAAAGGGCATAACAGAGCTAAAAACAGCACAAATCCCTCCCTCCAGAGCCCAGCAAGGGTTAAACAGTTCCTTGGCTGTCCTGATTCAGTTTGTGCATAAATTAAACAGATTCTTGTTGTGGTACTGAACAAAGCTATCAGGAAATGCAGGCTGGCTTAGGATACTTCCCTCTTAGGATGCCCTGGCTTTGTATACATACTGGATGGAAGAGGATGGGACCCTTGGTTGTGAGCATGACAAAGCTAATCGAATGGCTTCAACCACATCCCAAGAGGTGCAAGGATGGGAGAGGGGTTGCTGGAAGTAGGGACGGGAAGGGATGATGATAAGTTTTTCCCTTTTATCTGTGACCAATTGTAATCCTGTGATGTTCTCACTCAGCTGGAGGGCATGTATTAAATATGTTTTTGCTCATCTCATCCGCAGAAGCTCCCATTTTCTCACCATCTAATGCTCAAGGCTCAAATCTGCACTGCTGTATTTGTGCCTTCCTCTAAAACCCCCTTTTATGGAAGCAAGTCTTTAATTTCACATGCTTTCCTCTTGGCTGCTCTACGCCTTTACATATACTCTGACATGGCATTTCTGTGCCTGATGCTCTATGTCTTAGGTCTGCATCTCTCTCTTTGTCTCTCCCTATCTCTCTAGTCTCCCATTGTGTCCACCCTGCTTCCTTCCGGCTTGCCTTTATCACATGCTGGGATAGATGTCTGGGTGGGGGCGGGTACATACTGGCAGCTCCCTGGAAACAGACTAGTTCATCATTTCATTATGGCTCAGAACAGTCTCCATGGCAACCCCAGATAGCGCTAACCTCACTCGCACAAAAGACACGCCCTTGTAAGGGAGAAAAACAGGAAGTGCTATGTATAACCTCACTGAGACAAACGTATGTGATACACAGAAATAAAAGTAAGAGAGAATGTGCCTGTCTTATCAGGATGTCAACATATGAAATCATTTTGGAGCATTTTATTTAACCCATCTATATAATTCAACAAAATGAGGTAGAGATAAATATTGTATCTGTAGGACTGCAATCTATGAACTGTGAACCACTTAGCTCAGCTTATGTACTGTGGAATCAATAATGCAATGCATTTGGAAGCACTGAGGGAAGCTTTCATGCAGACACACTCAGCACTCATACAACACTGTCATCAACCGCAGCAGATGACTGCAAAACATGTCTTTAAAATAGTCCTTCAGTTAGTACATTGTGTAATCTGCACTGATTAAACAGTCCTTACAAACATGTATAGACGTGCAGTTCTACGAAATATTCTGTAATGCTTTAACACACCAGCACTAACACATGGTGTTGTGATGAGTGCATGGATAAAAGCTCTCCTTCTCATCCACGCTGACCTCTAGTCCGCCCAGCTGGTTTAGCTCTGACTGACACAAGGTGTTGTCAGCCCCGCCCAGCCGCAGAGCAGAATAGAACAGAACAGGAGGGAGAGCTGAGCCGGGCTCAGCTGATACCTCCATCGGTACTGAAGCTCCCTGCTGCTGCTGCAGCAAGTAGCGGAAAATTACCTGCCCCTCCCCCCTCTCTCACTCACATTCACTGAGAACTGCAGCATACAGAACACATACTGAACCGATTTTTTCGCAGAGAGAAGGCTCCAGGCGTTGTTTCAGGAAACCAGAGCATGGGTAGATTGTGCATATATCAGTAATACGTGGCAGCAACTGCAAAGCAGCTTTCCCACACAGGTTCATTCTCATGGCGCATGTAGCGGCTGCCATCTTTAAATCACATGCTGACCCACTTCGAAGCTACGTAGCATTTGCGCATTGCCTACTACGGGCAAAGTCTGACTGAATGCACACAAAGCCTTGTTCAGCCTCCTTTACACTTGACGAGCCAAACGCAGAGATTTGACAGATCAGACCGCGACTGTTTGTGTTGGACCACTCCCTGAAATGAGGTCATACCGTCTGAGTGACTCAAAGCATCTCGGACCCACAGAGCATTCAGCATCTCCGAGAACAGCCTCTGTGATCACGCCCCACCAGTTCAGAGACATAGAGTACTACCGTATGTATGTCACACAAATATGCATAAACACTAGATTAACCAGTGATATATTCAATTAAAGACACATGCAGCTCTGCCTTATTCTACATGAGCGAATGATGGTCTCACTACACACATTAGGGATGTTAATCACCATATATTAGATCGTGTTTACAGCGCCCTAAAGCTGATAGCACACATGTCTTCAGAGATGGACGTTAATTCCGTCACTTCTCTCAGCTGCTCCCCTTCTCCTCTGAGAAATCTGGTGAAGAAGCGGGGGAGGGGAGAAAGGCTAGCAGCATGAAGGAAGAGAAAGGGAGCATAGTGCAGGCTATGTTTTAAAGGGCAGTGAAGGAAAGACAAAGAGAATATTCATCTGTCAATGAGAGAAATACAAATAAAATAGACACTTACATTAGTAAGCTTTACAATTTTGAGTTTGGAATTGGTATATATTAAATAGAAATAATTTGTGTTTTTCTTTAAAATAAAAACTAGAACTGCTTTCCATCCAGGTACTATTTTATTGAGCCAATTTCAAGGAAAAAGGTGGCTAATTGAGCAGGAAGGCTCTGCTTTTTCCTCTTGGCTTGTTCTTGTCTCATTTATCTGCAAGTCACTATGGCACAGCAGCCTACACAGGAGTCTGATTCAAAATAATGCTATGATGCAAAGATTAGAAGAGTAACTGTTGAAGTAATAATTCTAGGTGGCACGTACACCAAAAATAATGAAAGCTGGAGCTGTAAATAATAGAGAGTTTGTGTCCAGAGAGAGTGTTAAAAATCTCAGAGAGAAATTCAGATGTGTGAGTGGATTAAACATAGTGAAAATTGTTTCTTTAAAGCTAAATAGCCCATTGACACCCGTGATTCACCTTCACAGGTGTTGTCATATATTATCCTAAATAGATGTCCTTCCAGGAAGGTTAAGGTAGAAAAGATTGTTATTATTATGATAGATATTTTGCATGGTAGAGAAGTGTAAATAATGCAGTTCATAGTGGCTGAATTCATGAGAAGAGAAGAGAAGAGAAGAGAAGAGAAGAGAAGAGAAGAGAAGAGAAGAGAAGAGAAGAGAAGAGAAGAGAAGATTTTAGCTCCTTCATTTTACTTCATTTAATATTATTAAAATCTTTAAGAATGTACTCCATTAAAAAAGTATTGTGTGCAATCAGTATAAATATTTAAAGAAGAAGCTTTGGGTGTATGTCATTTTTTGTTTAGAGAAAAGGACTTTGACAGACCCATAAAGCTGACTGTTTTCACTTCCTTTGGGAATCACTAAAAAATTACTATAGTGAGTCATGGTAGACTCAAGTTTCAATGGAGAACTACCACAAAAGAGTTACAATAGAAGAAGAGGAGACCAAATATGCTTACAGAGTGTGTAGCTACAGACCAGCTGTGTCATGTTAAACTACAACAACTTTCCCCACCATGAAAAAAGACAGCAGTTCCATGTTGACTGTAACACCACAGGGACAAAGTGGAGCAGACAGAAGACCACATAGCGTTTGACATCATTTGATAAGTTACCAGCCTTCATTAGCCACAAAAGGAAACCATAACCCCCCATCCCATAACATAAACATAGGTGAACAAAGGTTTAGTAAACCATTTTTGTTAATGGATTAGTTTAGTTTTTCCATCATACCTATGTACACTGCATGAACAAGGCAAGGTTTGCAATGAGTATCTACCATTCACTTGGGACATCATGTGACCAGAACAAAAAAGTCTTGATAAGAATAATCCAGAAAATCCAGAGACTTTATTTAGGTAAAATTATTGTTTCGTGTTATTAGCAAAATGTACTCAAAACGCAATTAAAGTATGAATAGTGAATGCAGTTATTGTGCAGTAACGCTGACAGGGATAGTCCTTGTCAACATTATGTTTGGATTAATATTTCTGCTAACCCTCCAGAACCATGTATCTCAAAAAGCCAACTTCATTATCTCAGATTAAGAGCTTGATTTTGAGAGAAACTGCTTTTTTCTTATGCATAAAAAAAAATAAATCAATACTTCTGTAGCCTATATAATAAGCATTCACAATCAGCAGTTGTGATTTTCACTACACATAAAAGGAGAAAAATCTTTTAAATGACAGAACATATGTTTGGATTAAAAAGTACAACATGTGCCCATGAGTATGCAGTGTTGAAAAATCAAATTACTTAAGGAAATTTTCTAACATCTGTACTTCAGTACAGACTTACATTCCATCATTCAATACAGCACAGCGCAAGTTGAAACATACTGCAACTTCTACCAAAATGATTGCAATATACCTTCCAGCAATCAGTGACAGAACTGAGCACAGTGCTTTGATCAGATAATTCCATAAAAAGCAGATGAAGAAACCTTGACACTTTTTATTTACACGATTTGGAATCAGTGCAATGCCAGAAATACCATTATGCAGAACAGACAGTGTGTACACTGTTGTTCAGCGTACATGTATGTGAATATCCAGACCTCCGAAACATGTAAACAGTAACAGAAAACTAGAGGTGTCAAAATTATTCACATTCATTACTCAGGTAGAACTATAGATATTAGAGTTTTAAAACCTTCCATAGAAGCTGAAGTATCAACTCAAGCTTTTTACTCAAGTAAAGGTATAAAAGTACTGGTTTCAAAACTACTTAAAGTATAAAAGTAAATGTAAGGGGGAAAAATGCCATTATAACAAAAGCTTAGACGGCGCCACAGGGGCCCATAGTGCACTACCCCACCTCCCAAAATTTTTTTTTCTGAAGTTCATGATGACTATAATATTATATTAAAATGTTAATGATGAAAAATGTGTGATGCACTAAGCTACCTGTTTCAGCTGCATATATGCCCATTGAAAATGAGCACATTTTAGTACAAAGCAAATGTATTAAAGAAGAATATTTGTATATTACTGAGCATTAACATGTGTTTTGTGGAGTGGAAGATGTGATGACTAGTTGAATATAAGTATTGGAATGGTGCAAAATGTCTGAATGTTATATGTTTATACTTCTCATCCAACCACAATCCAATTTGCTCTATTCGGACGGTGTGATTTATCTGGATAGTTGTTTTTCTTTTTTTTTTTTTTTTTTGAACAATGCGATGCTGGAATGAAAACAAGCTGAAATGAAATAGGAGTAACAAGGCTATTTTTAAAATGTAAGTACAGATAACTGCGTGAAAATGTAAGGAGTAGAAATGAAAAGTTGAATGAATAATAATTACTCCAGTGAAGTATAGATAACCAAAAGTTCTACTTATATAAGATGACAATGTATTTGTACTTTGTTACTTGACACCTCTGCAGAAAAGTGAACGAGCCCTGTTCATTCATTAAATTCACTTCACTTCCCAAGAGCCTTCTTACTATGTGGAGGTGCCTAATTATTATATTTTTTTTATCAAACGGCCTGGCCTCTACTATTTCACAGCTAACATCTCTAAGCCTATATATTCGGCTTTTAAAATATACATGGTAATATTGCATATAAATCCATCTGAATTTTCTCTGAGAAATGTTGAATAGTTCCAGTATGTTCCAGGTGACTATTTGATCATGTAGCTAGCTCAAAATATCCACGTCGCATCCAAGGCTATAAACTTACTCAAAACACAAACATTTTATGTCCTCCAAAGCTGAGTTTAGTTGACTTTAGCTAATCATTGCTTTGCTAATAAAGTGGAAAAATATAGAAAAAAATTCCATAAAGAGATGACAATTATGCCTTTTTTTTTTTTTTAAACATATTTTCCCCTTTTGACTCAAGGAAGTATTTTTTACCTACAGCTTGCTTGTGAACAAATAAGCGCCTCAGATGCACTAAACGCATAAATTTAGGTTTGGTAGAAAATACATTGTCTCAGTTTAGCTCGAAGTTATGCTAGTAGACAAACTAAACTAACAGTTCTTGATACAGGCTACAGTACAGTGTGTCAGGGTTCAGTTACCAAGGCTGGAGTCATACTAAAATAATACATCAACTGACAACATAGTTTCTTATACACACAAGCCCGCTACAGCCTTGAAAACCAACTCATTAATATACGGTAAAAGGAAGGAGGATTACAACATTTATAGGCAGTTAACAATCAACATTGATGGCACACAATGCCGATACAGACTCACGCATTCCTGTACCAACAAAGAGGGGTAGCCTACGAACATAACTGAAGACCAGTGTACTTCCAGTATTAATAACAAAAGATGCAGGTAAATGTTAATCGTCATCACATTTTAAATATGTTTGGCTGTGAATTAATATAGATAAATATGAAACTTAGTTTAAGTTTGTATCACCTCTTTTTGTTTGTCGTGACATTACTAGTTTACACCAACAAACGTGACATGGAAACTCAAATAGCCTGTTAAAATTTCAGCACCAAGGACAGCGAATGAGCCTTTGGCAGACTCGCACAATATGGATGTACTTCGCACCTACCAGCCACGAAACCATACGAATTTACAAGTCTTTTCACTTTTGCTAAACAACCAGCCCACTTACAAAATAGATTACAATGAATATGTAAGAAGTAATTTTCAGGCTCGCATTTCCTAACCCAGCGCTCTTACCTTTTCTTTAGTGGGTAAAGTCTGAGTTCTTGTAAAAGTGTCTCCTCCGTTGATACTGATCAGTTCAGCATCTACAGGTGGAAACGGGGCGGGGAAAACCACTACGTCACTCTTCAGTGTGTCTGAGCTGAAACACACGTCGTATTGCTGAGTCGATTTAGAGTAAGACCAGCTCCCGTCAGGGTGGGTGGTGATCATGGGGGCGCTGTACCTGCTGAAACTGCCGTCTGTCCTGTGACATTTGACCGCTATCAAAGTGATGAGGCTCAGCAGAAAGATCACGGACACTGACACAATGGCGATCAGCAGATACAGGTTTAAATCAGAGAAGCTCTCCTCCTTTATGGGTACATGTCTGAACTGAGTCTGGATGTCAGCTGTGTTTTCAACCACCACTACATCAATAGACACAGTAGCTGACAGGGAGGGTTCTCCGTTATCAGAAACCAACACCACCAAGGGGTGAGTTTTCAGATCATTGTCACTCATCCTTCTCTTAGTCCTGATTTCTCCAGTGCTGGTTCCGATCCGGAACAGGCTGTTTCCTTTGGGTTCAGAGAGGTGATAAGAAAGCAGTGCATTGTATCCAGAGTCTGCGTCTACGGCCCTGATCTTTGCCACAAAGTATCCCGCTTCAGCAGAATAGGGAATGTTCTCACTGTTAACGGAACCGTGTTCAGAATAAGGAGCCAGGATTGTGGGACTGTTGTCATTCTCATCCAGGATAAAAACGTTAACGGTGACATTGCTGCTGAGCGGAGGAACACCAGAGTCTGTGGCCTGAACCTTAAACTGAAACGTTTTTAACTCCTCATAGTTAAAAGACTGTAAACTGACTATATCTCCTGTCTCTGAGTTAATGTTTATAATCGTCCCTATTGCATTATTTTATTATTATTGCTTACAACAGAATAAGTTACTTTGGCGTTTTCATCCACATCCGGGTCATCTGCAGTCATTGTATAGATCGGAGCGCCCACAAGACTATTTTCTTTCACAAAAATGTTGAGTACAGGCTCTTTAAAACTAGGTGCATTGTCATTGACATCAGAAACGTGTACAGTGATGACACTTGTACTTGAAAGAGATGGGGTCCCTTGATCAGAGGCCACTATTGTTACATTATACGCAGAAGCACGCTCTCTGTCTAACGCTGCGTCCACGACTAATGAATAATGATTTTTGTATGTATTCTTAATTTTAAATGGCACAGAATCAACTATTTTAACATCAACAACGCCATTTTTATCTGCGTCGTCATCTTTAATCGTTATAAGTCCAACCATTGTGTCCAGGGGTGCGTCTTCTTTAACCACATTGACCAAAGATGTTACAGATATTTCAGGAGGGTTATCATTAACGTCCGTGATTTCAACAAGTACTTTACAATGAGAGGCTCTTGGACTTGATCCTTTGTCTTTTGCTTGAACGCGAATTTCGACAGCATTGTTTTTTTCATGATCTATTCCACCATTTACTGTAATTTCTCCTGTAGTGGGATTGATGACAAATTTATCAACGTTGTCGTCATTGTCGTGGTTAATAAAAGAATATATTATTTCTCCATTAAGACCTTCATCCAAATCCCGAGCATGCACAGAAATTAAGCTTGTACCTCTCGGGGCGTTTTCAGGCACCGCGACTTTATACAACGACTTGTCAAAAACTGGAATATTGTCATTTACATCTTGCACATTAACGGTTATATGTAAAGTGCCAGATTTTGGAGGTTTCCCTCCATCTACAGCCGTCAGTGTTAGTTTAATAACTGGCTGTTTCTCGCGGTCCAACGCCTTCTGCAGTACCATTTCAGCAGACATCGTCTGCTCGCCACCATTCTGTACATCCAGTGTGAAATGCTCATTTGGGCTAAGCTTGTAGTTTTTAAGTGAATAGCCTCCGACATCTACATCAAATGCGTTAGGTAGAGTAAATCTCTCACCAGGGAAAGCTGATTCGGACACATTCAGTACTATTCCTGGTATCCTAAAAGTGGGCGCATTGTCGTTTATATCCAAAATTTTAACGTCAAAACGATAGAGATTCAGCGGAGAATTCACAATAGCTTCCACCTCCAGAGAGCACTTCACGTTCCGAGAGCAGAGCTCCTCTCGATCTATTCTGTCTGTCACTGTAAGTATCCCAGTCTTAACGTTGACTTCAAAGTACTTCTTATTAGGTCCTGAAATCTGAAAACCTCGGCTTTCCAATTCCTGTACATCAAGATGTAAATCCTTTGCCAGATTCCCCACAGTGGTGCCCGGGCTCGATTCCTCCGTAACAGAATAAACAATCTGCGTTGCTGCGATACTCCATATGTGAAATAAGTGGATCAGAAAATAAATCCAATGCCGGAAAACATTCCCTTTGTGCATTCTGTCGGCAGGTTTAATCACAAAAATTGTTGTCCAGCTGTAACATTATTCAAGTACAGATACGTTTTGAGCCTTTCACATCGGTAAGACGAACAAAGCATTACAAACCTCGAATTCAGTAAAAGGGAGGAGCATGGCACAGAAATAAGTGAGAACACCCTGAGCTGACGGCGACATCTTGTGGTAAAATTAAATAACAAGCGCGAGAACTAAAGGAAAGTGACGATGAAGCTACTGGACTATGGTCATTTTGGAGAAATATACTAATAACAGATATTTCTTATCAATTTGCAATCAAATGACAGATCAGTCAAACAAAACTGGATAACATGGGTGCACTCATTAAATAAAAGGTAATGAGTCAACAGTGTTGAATGCAACCAATTTCCAGTAAAGGCAATGACAAAAGAAGAAAAGGCCACAAACGAATAAACAAGTACAGCATCCGTAAGCACAGTGATGGCTCAGGGGGCATACTGTGAACACAAACTTCAAGACAATACGACCGCAACGAATTTACAATTCTATTCACTGTTACTGAGCGCCCAGCTCACTTACAAAAAAGAGATTCCAATAAATAGGTAAGAAATACTTTTCAGACTCGCATTTCATAACCCAGCGCTCTTACCTTCTCTTTGTTTGGTAAAGTCTGAGTTCTTGTAAAAGTGTCTCCTCCGTTGATACTGATCAGTTCAGCATCTACAGGTGGAAACGGGGCGGGGAAAACCACTACGTCACTCTTCAGTGTGTCTGAACTGAAACACACGTCATACTGCTGAGTAGATTTCGAGTAAGACCAGCTCCCGTCAGGGTGGGTGGTGATCATGGGGGCGCTGTACCTGCTGAAACTGCCGTCTGTCCTGTGACATTTGACCGCTATTAAAGTGATGAGACTCAGCAGAAAGATCACGGACACTGACACAATGGCGATCAGCAGATACAGGTTTAAATCAGAGAAGCTCTCCTCCTTTATGGGTACATGTCTGAACTGAGTCTGGATGTCAGCTGCGTTTTCAACCACCACTACATCAATAGACACAGTAGCTGACAGGGAGGGTTCTCCGTTATCAGAAACCAACACCACCAAGGGGTGAGTTTTCAGATCATTGTCACTCATCCTCCTCTTAGTCCTGATTTCGCCGGTGCTGGTTCCGATCCGGAACAGGCTGTTTCCTTTGGGTTCAGAGAGGTGATAAGAAAGCAGTGCATTGTATCCAGAGTCTGCGTCTACGGCCCTGATCTTTGCCACAAAGTATCCCGCTTCAGCAGAATAGGGAATGTTCTCACTGTTAACGGAACCGTGTTCAGAATAAGGAGCCAGGATTGTGGGACTGTTGTCATTCTCATCCAGAATAAAAACGTTGACAGTCACGTTACTACTGAGCGGAGGAACACCAGAGTCTGTGGCCTGAACCTTAAACTGAAACGTTTTTAACTCCTCATAGTTAAAAGACTGTAAACTGACTATATCTCCTGTCGCCGAGTTTACGTTTACAACTGAAGTTATGGGAATATTTTTTGAATCACTTAATGAAGAATATGTTACTCTTGCATTTTCTTCTATGTCAGGATCAATTGCACTGATAGTGAAGACTGTAGATCCAACTGCACTATTCTCTTTCACATATACATTCATCACTGGTTCTGAGAATAGTGGTGGATTGTCATTAACATCAGAAATATAAACAGGAACAACAGTGGTACTAGAAAGAGGTGGACTCCCTTCATCAGTGGCAATAATAGTGACATTGTGCTGAGAAACGATCTCTCTATCAAGACGTTCATTAACCGTTAGTGAATAGTAATTTTTGTAATTTAATTTAAGTTTAAAAGGCACTGAACCTACAATTGTGGCACTGGTGAGACCATTACTACCCCCGTCCTCGTCAGTAACAGTCACTAAAGCAACCACTGTTCCTGTCTCAGCGTCCTCCTTAACTGGGCTCATAAGGGACGTTATAGTGATTTCAGGTACATTATCATTAACATCAATGACTTCCACTAACACTTTACCATGCACACTTTTTGGGGGTGTGCCTTTATCTCTTGCCTGTATACGAATGTCATATGCATTATTCTCCTCATAGTCGATTCTTCCTGACACTGTTATTACGCCTGTGACTGGGTTAATTGAAAACAAAGCTTCCGGATTGAAATTTCCCCTTTTAATAAACGAATAAACTATCTCACTGTTTATTCCTTCATCTAAATCTGTAGCAGATACAGTCAGTACTGATGTATTATATGGAGAATTTTCGGATACTTGTGCCTTATATAAGGGTTGACTAAATAAGGGGGCATTGTCATTTACATCCATCACATGTACTACTATTTCTAATGTCCCAGAAAGGACGGGTTTTCCTCCGTCAAAGGCAGTTAATGTTAGATGAATAAGAGGTTGTTTCTCCCTGTCTAAAGGTTTTTGGAGCACTAACTCAGCAGACTCACTGTGCTGTCCGCTACTCTGTACATCCAGTGAGAAATATTCATTTGGACTAAGCTTATAACTCTTTACAGAATTACTGCCTGTGTCTGCATCATTTGCTATCGGAAGTAGGTACCTCTCTCCAATAGAAGATGATTCCGAAATATTAAAAGTCTTCTCTTTTTCACTAAAATATGGCGCATTATCATTGATATCAATAATATTAACCTCTATGCGATGCAGATGCATCGGGTGGCTCAGAATGGCTTCTACATTGAGGGAACATTTTCCTGTATTCGGACAAAGCTCTTCCCGATCAAGCCTGTCAGAAACAAATAGAGCTCCTGTTTTTAAATCCACATCGAAATAGTTCTTTGAATTTCCGGATACGATCCTTATGTCCCGTCTTTCCAAATCCTGAACGTTAATATGTAAATCCTTTGCAAGGTTTCCTACCACTGTTCCTTTGTCCACCTCTTCGGCAACGGAGAAGAATAGCTGTGCCGAAGACCGTCCAAACAAGCAGAGCAAACAAATTAATTGTATCCAAATCGTTATTGTTTGTCCTCCACACCCCATTGCTGTCACGGAATGTAAGAAGTAGTCAAATGTGAACCCATCCACAGGGCGAGTGCTGGACTAAACTCTCTGTAATGCGATCATTTGTGTTTCGAACAAAGCTGATGGAAGCTACAGATGCTGCGTAGAGAGGGGAGGAGCTGTAGGAAAAAGGGAGAAATGGAAAATGTATGGTCTCCAGCGCCACCAGCTGTAACAGTAACGCTAATGCATGAAGACACGATATTCACTAAAGACATCAGTACACGGCTAAAGCGGTGAAAAGGTTTGAGCAGAAATATATACGCCTCATTTCTCACAAATTTAACTCTATTGTGCCTGTAGTCTAGCAAATGTATGAAACAAAAGCAAATATATAGGAGACGTTGTGTGTAATATTATAACCTTACTGTATGTATATAATGTAGTAAACGCGAGACAACCCTATGTGAATTTAGCCAAAATTAAGATTCAGGACCATGGACAGCGCCTAGTCCTGATCAGCTCAACAGCAGATAAATACTTGGATATTATATCACATACAAAACTCTACCAGTGAGTTGTTTTTTCATCTGTTGAACATGTATTTCCTTTGTTTAGAATGAGTATTATAGCACCATGCCCTGACGTTTACACCAGAAATAAATACCATGCGAGGTATGTTGTAGATCGAAATGTAGTAAAAGATTGTGCCTTCGTATAAAAGTCCTACACCCAAAAATGAACATCACAAAGTTAACTGCGTTATTACCAAAAAGACACATCTGTTCAGATGTTGGAAGACTCACCTTTTCTTTAGTGGGTAAAGTCTGAGTTCTTGTAAAAGTGTCTCCTCCGTTGATACTGATCAGTTCAGCATCTACAGGTGGAAACGGGGCGGGGAAAACCACTACGTCACTCTTCAGTGTGTCTGAACTGAAACACACGTCGTATTGCTGAGTAGATTTAGAGTAAGACCAGCTCCCGTCAGGGTGGGTGGTGATCATGGGGCGCTGTACCTGCTGAAACTGCCGTCTGTCCTGTGACATTTGACCGCTATTAAAGTGATGAGACTCAGCAGAAAGATCACGGACACTGACACAATGGCGATCAGCAGATACAGGTTTAAATCAGAGAAGCTCTCCTCCTTTATGGGTACATGTCTGAACTGAGTCTGGATGTCTGCTGTGTTTTCAACCACCACTACATCAATAGACACAGTAGCTGACAGGGAGGGTTCTCCGTTATCAGAAACCAACACCACCAAGGGGTGAGTTTTCAGATCATTGTCACTCATCCTCCTCTTAGTCCTGATTTCTCCAGTGCTGGTTCCGATCCGGAACAGGCTGTTTCCTTTGGGTTCAGAGAGGTGATAAGAAAGCAGTGCATTGTATCCAGAGTCTGCGTCTACGGCCCTGATCTTTGCCACAAAGTATCCCGCTTCAGCAGAATAGGGAATGTTCTCACTGTTAACGGAACCGTGTTCAGAATAAGGAGCCAGGATTGTGGGACTGTTGTCATTCTCATCCAGGATAAAAACGTTGACAGTTACGTTGCTGCTAAGCGGAGGAACACCAGAGTCTGTGGCCTGAACCTTAAACTGAAACGTTTTTGTCTCCTCATAGTTAAAAGACTGTAAACTGACTATATCTCCTGTCTCTGAGTTAATGTTTAGAAGTGATGAAGCCGGAATATTTTTTGGATAATTGTCTAACAGTGTGTAAGTCATTTTAGCATTGTCATTTAAATCGGCATCATAGGCTTTTATCCTGTAAAGACTGGAGCCTGTTGGACTATTTTCTTTCACATAAACGTTAATTACATGCTCTGTGAATTGAGGTGCGTTGTCATTAACGTCAGAAACATGAACAGTAATGATTCTGATACTAGACAGAGGCAGACTCCCTTCATCAGTGGCTGTAATGGTCACGTTATAAAACGGGGTGTGTTCTCTATCCAGTGGTCCATCTACTACTAATGAATAATCGTTTTTATAGTTTGACTGTAGTTTAAATGGAACAGACCCCACTACCTTACAGTTAGTTAAACCATTATTTCCTCCATCTTTATCACTCACTGTTATCAAAGCAACGATTGTTCCCAGTTCTGCGTCCTCTTTTACATGGGTCATTAATGAAGTTATAGATATTTCAGGGGCATTATCATTGACATCAATGACCTCTATCAGTAATTTAGCATAAGCACTGCGAGGAACAGAACCTTGATCCATTGCTTGAACTCTGACTTCATAAGCATGCGTGTCTTCATAATCTAATGCTCCCTTCACAGTGATTTCTCCAGTTTCTGAATTTAAATCAAAATTAATTGATGGATCAGTATTACCTCGTTTTATTATTGAGTACACGATCTTACTGTTCATGCCGTCGTCCAAGTCTGTTGCGTTCAGCTTTATTACCATTGTTCCGGGTGCCGAATTTTCTCTGACACGAGTCTTATAAAGAGGTTTACTAAATGTCGGTGTGTTGTCATTGACATCTACAACATTAACAGTCAACTGCAGTGTTCCAGACCTGGGAGGTTTACCTCCATCCACAGCAGTCAGAAGTAGCGTAATTACCGACTGTTTCTCTCTGTCTAAAGCTTTTTGCAGCACTAACTCAGCAGACAAACCGTGTTCACCTCCGCTCTGCACATCCAGAGAGAAGTATTCATTTTGACTCAGCTTGTATGTTTTAACTGTGTTGCTTCCAATATCTGCATCCTCAGCTACTGGGAGAGGATATCGCTCTCCCGGAGATAATGATTCAAATATGCTAAAAAAATGCGATTGCTCGCTGAAAATAGGCGAGTTATCATTTATATCTAACACGTTTATTTCAACACGGTGCACATTCATCGGGTTATTTAAAACAGCCTGTAGTTTTAAGGAGCATTTTTCAACGTTCGGGCAAAATTCTTCTCTATCTATTCTTTCATTAACAAAGATCTCTCCGGTTCGTAATTCACATCAAAATATTTTTTAGAATAACCGGATACAATTTGGAGGTCCCTGGTCTCCAGGTCCTTAAGGCTGAGACTTAAATCCTTTGCGATATTTCCCACCGTGGTACCTTTGTTCAGCTCCTCGGAAATGGAGTAAGAGATCTGAGAGGCAGTCCCGTCACAAAGACAAAGAAGCGAAATAATATGAATCCAAACGTAATCCTTTAGTTGTCGAACGTACATCCTTAGTGCCAAAATAGAGCTGATCTCAAAACAATCCTTAATGCACAGTTCAAGGGTTCTGTTTAAGACAGTGTGATATTTCAGCTCCTGCCTTTTCTGACACAATACTATCCACGATAAGTACAACAGCCGATGACGATTGCGTTTCCCCTTTGAAGGGAGGAGTTTGAAATATACAGAAATATTGCGATCTGTGGTCTCCAGCGACATCAGGTGCCGAATAATGGCAAGTACAACTTTGACTTCGCCCAGTAAGTTTTCAGAAACATTGTCTTGCAGCATTCAAATACCGTAAAATTTTCCACGACAGAACTTATTCCATAACGAAAAAAATTACAAAATATCAGTTATAAAGTTAAACAAACAGAGGCATATAATTCAAAGCTTTGATGTATTTTTAAGAGTTCAACCATTGCCTGTTTATGACCATATCAAGCCAAATCAACTGCTACAGAGGCCAGATAATGTGTAGCATTAAGAAACCGCTATTGCTTCGGATATGTTTTCTTTTTCTTTTAAGAATTAAGTACTCGCTTTTGTAATGAAAGCCAATGAGAATCACAAACAAATGATGTTTGCAATAGAATGTTTCTATGGTACGGCTGACAAAAGAGCATATTAAATAACAACGCGGTAAACTGAGTACAATGGACAGTGCACATACCTCAAACACATAAAAGCTAACTCATTTAGATGCAGATTGAAACTGCATGCATTCTACAAAAGGTTAAAATGTATTTTAACTTGTTGGGAAGGATTACATACCTTTTCTTTAGTGGGTAAAGTCTGAGTTCTTGTAAAAGTGTCTCCTCCGTTGATACTGATCAGTTCAGCATCTACAGGTGGAAACGGGGCGGGGAAAACCACTACATCACTCTTCAGTGTGTCTGAACTGAAACACACGTCATACTGCTGAGTAGATTTCGAGTAAGACCAGCTCCCGTCAGGGTGGGTGGTGATCATGGGGGCGCTGTACCTGCTGAAACTGCCGTCTGTCCTGTGACATTTGACCGCTATCAAAGTGATGAGGCTCAGCAGAAAGATCACGGACACTGACACAATGGCGATCAGCAGATACAGGTTTAAATCAGAGAAGCTCTCCTCCTTTATGGGTACATGTCTGAACTGAGTCTGGATGTCAGCTGTGTTTTCAACCACCACTACATCAATAGACACAGTAGCTGACAGGGAGGGTTCTCCGTTATCAGAAACCAACACCACCAAGGGGTGAGTTTTCAGATCATTGTCACTCATCCTCCTCTTAGTCCTGATTTCGCCGGTGCTGGTTCCGATCCGGAACAGGCTGTTTCCTTTGGGTTCCGAGAGGTGATAAGAAAGCAGTGCATTGTATCCAGAGTCTGCGTCTACGGCCCTGATCTTTGCCACAAAGTATCCCGCTTCAGCAGAATAGGGAATGTTCTCACTGTTAACGGACCCGTGTTCAGAATAAGGAGCCAGGATTGTGGGACTGTTGTCATTCTCATCCAGGATAAAAACGTTGACAGTCACGTTGCTACTGAGCGGAGGAACACCAGAGTCTGTGGCCTGAACCTTAAACTGAAACGTTTTTGTTTCCTCATAGTTAAAAGACTGTAAACTGACTATATCTCCTGTCTCTGAGTTAATGTTTAGAAGTGATGAAGCCGGAATATTTTTTGGATAATTGTCTAACAGTGTGTAAGTCATTTTAGCATTGTCATTTAAATCGGCATCATAGGCCTTTATCCTGTAAAGACTGGAGCCTGTTGGACTATTTTCTTTCACATAAACATTAATTACAGGCTCTGTGAATTGAGGTGCGTTGTCATTAACGTCAGAAACATGAACAGTAATGATCCTGATACTCGATAGGGGCGGACTTCCTTCATCAGTGGCTATAATGGTCACGTTGTATAACGGGGTGTGTTCTCTATCCAGTGGTGCATCTACTACTAATGAATAGTCGTTTTTGTAGTTGGACTTTAGTTTAAATGGAACAGACCCCACTACCTTACAGTTAGTTAAACCATTACTTCCTCCATCTTTATCACTCACAGTTATCAAAGCAACGATTGTCCCCTGTTCTGTGTCCTCTTTTATAGGGGTCATTAATGAAGTTATGGATATTTCTGGTGCATTATCATTAACATCAATGACCTCTATCAATAATTTAGCATATCCACTTCGAGGAACCGGACCTTGATCCATCGCTTTAGCTCTAACTTCATAAGCAGGTGTGTCTTCATAATCTAATGCTCCCTTCACAGTGATTTCTCCTGTTTCTGAATTCATATTAAACAATACCGATGGATCAATGTTACCTCGTTTAATCATTGAATACACGATCTTACTGTTCATGCCCTCGTCCACATCAGTTGCGTTCAGCTTTATTACCATTGTTCCGGGTGCAGAGTTTTCTTTAACTCTCGTCTTATAAAGAGACTTGCTAAATGTCGGTGTATTATCATTGACATCTACAACATTAACAGTCAACTGCAGTGTTCCAGACCTGGGAGGTTTACCTCCATCCACAGCAGTCAGAAGTAGCGTAATTACCGACTGTTTCTCTCTGTCTAAAGCTTTTTGTAGCACTAACTCAGCAGACAAACCGTGTTCTCCTCCGCTCTGCACATCCAGAGAGAAGTATTCATTTTGACTCAGCTTGTATGTTTTTACGGAGTTGCTTCCAGTATCTGCATCCTCAGCCACTGGGAGAGGATATCGCTCTCCCGGAGACAAGGATTCAAGTATATTAAAAACATGTGATTGCTCACTGAAAACAGGCGAGTTATCATTTATATCTAACACGTTTATTTCAATACGGTGCACATTCATCGGATCACTTAGAACAGCCTGTAATTTTAAGGAGCATTTTTCAATGGATGGACAAAATTCTTCTCTATCTATTCTTTCATTAACAAAGATCTCTCCAGTTCGCAAATTCACATCAAAATGTTTCTTAGAATAACCTGATACGATTTGGAGGTCCCTGGTCTCCAGGTCCTTAAGGCTGAGACTTAAATCCTTTGCGATATTTCCCACCGTGGTACCTTTGTTCAGCTCCTCGGAAATGGAGTAAGAGATCTGAGAAGCAGTCCCGTCACAAAGACAAAGAAGCGAAATAATATGAATCCAGGCGTAATCCTTTAGTCGTCGAACATACATCCTTAGTGCCAAAATAAAGCAGACCCCAAATCATTAATTAACAAACTATTTAGATGCTTTGTTAAACGCAATGTAATCTGTTTTCATATCCTGCCTTTTTCGACAAATACTGTTCCAGATACATGCGACAGCCGATGACGATTTAATTTCCCTTTGTAGGGAGGAGGAGTTTCACATATACAGAAATATTGCAATCTGTGGTCTCCAGCGACATCGTGTGACAAAAGGTGATCAGTGATATTTATAGGTGTTGGAATTTACACAAAACATTTTCCTGAGGGATTTAAACACAATTAAATGTCCCGCTGTAAAGACATTTTTCCATTAAAAAAGTTTTTGAAATATATTATTCACGGGCTTAAAAGAACAGATGTCTATAAGTCCAACATTTAATGCATGAGTAAAAGTTTAACAACCATCCACTTGTTGACAAATCAAGTCAGATCAGCTGCTTCAGAGATTGAATAACATATGGCATTCAAAATAATTTCAAGCCTTAGATATGTTTCCTTTTCTTTGAACACTTAAATCTCGATCCTCATCACCATTTACCATATCAACAACAGAAAAAAATACACCAAACGGAATTATTGTGTTACAAGGTTTACAAAACCTCGAACCATTTCTGATTTCAGCACCATGAAGAGTGTGCAATTTTAGAAACAATAGATCTATGTGTGGAGTTATTTTTGATTCTTCGGTTTTGTTCATAAAATAAATGTTATCAAAACCCCAAGTTCAACGCAGCAGTACCAGTTTTTTTGAATCAAGAGTAAAAACACTGAGACTCACAATACACAGGTTATACGCAGAATGCTGCGATAGCACGGCTGAAAAAACTGCATCTTTCCAGCGATTAGAATGAACATAGTAATACGTTCAACGTAAGTACCATGGACAGCGCACATGCCTCAGACGAAGAAAGAAAGAAAGCCAGAAAGAGCGAATACTTCATTTAGATACATGATGAAACTACATATAACCTACACATTTTTAAAATGTATTTTAACTCGAGAAGGTTTACATACCTTTTCTTTAGTGGGTAAAGTCTGAGTTCTTGTAAAAGTGTCTCCTCCGTTGATACTGATCAGTTCAGCATCTACAGGTGGAAACGGGGCGGGGAAAACCACTACGTCACTCTTCAGTGTGTCTGAACTGAAACACACGTCATACTGCTGAGTAGATTTCGAGTAAGACCAGCTCCCGTCAGGGTGGGTGGTGATCATGGGGGCGCTGTACCTGCTGAAACTGCCGTCTGTCCTGTGACATTTGACCACTATTAAAGTGATGAGGCTCAGCAGAAAGATCACGGACACTGACACAATGGCGATCAGCAGATACAGGTTTAAATCAGAGAAGCTCTCCTCCTTTATGGGTACATGTCTGAACTGAGTCTGGATGTCAGCTGTGTTTTCAACCACCACTACATCAATAGACACAGTAGCTGACAGGGAGGGTTCTCCGTTATCCGAAACCAACACCACCAAGGGGTGAGTTTTCAGATCATTGTCACTCATCCTCCTCTTAGTCCTGATTTCGCCGGTGCTGGTTCCGATCCGGAACAGGCTGTTTCCTTTGGGTTCCGAGAGGTGATAAGAAAGCAGTGCATTGTATCCAGAGTCTGCGTCTACGGCCCTGATCTTTGCCACAAAGTATCCCGCTTCAGCAGAATAGGGAATGTTCTCACTGTTAACGGAACCGTGTTCAGAATAAGGAGCCAGGATTGTGGGACTGTTGTCATTCTCATCCAGGATAAAAACGTTAACGGTGACGTTACTACTGAGCGGAGGAACACCAGAGTCTGTGGCCTGAACCTTAAACTGAAACGTTTTTAACTCCTCATAGTTAAAAGACTGTAAACTGACTATATCTCCTGTTTCTGAGTTGATGTTTAAAAGTGATGAGGCCGGAACATTCCTTTGATAACTGTCTAACAGTGTGTAAGTCATTTTAGCATTATCATTCAAATCGGCATCATAGGCTGTTATTTTGTAAACATTGGAGCCTGTTGGACTATTTTCTTTCACATACACGTTAATCACAGGCTTTGTAAATTGAGGTGCGTTGTCATTGACGTCAGAAACATGAACAGTAATGATTCTGATACTAGATAGAGGCGGACTTCCTTCATCAGTTGCTGTAATAGTTACATTGTAAAACGGGGTGTGTTCTCTATCCAGCGGTCCATCTACTACTAATGAATAGTCGTTTTTATAGTTAGACTTTAGTTGAAATGGAACCGACCCCAGTACCTTGCAGTTAGTTAACCCGTTATTTCCTCCATCTTTATCACTCACGGTTAACAAAGCAACGATTGTCCCCAGTTCTGCATCTTCTTTTACAGGGGTCATAAGTGAAGTCACAGATATTTCTGGGGCATTATCATTGACATCGATGACCTCTATTAGTAATTTTGTATGAGTACCACGGGGAACGGGGCCTTGATCCATTGCTTTAACTCTAATCTCATAAGCAGGAGTTTCTTCATAATCTAAAGCACTCTTTACGGCGATTTCTCCACTTTCTGAATTTAAGTCAAAGATAATTGATGGATCAACGTTGCCTAGTTTGATCAAGGAATACACTATCTTACTGTTCATGCCCTCGTCTAAATCTGTGGCATTCAACTTTATTACCATAGTCCCTGGTGCAACATTTTCATTTACACGGACTTTATAAAGTGATTTGCTAAAAGTGGGTACATTATCATTAACATCTATGACATTTATATTAATTTGTAACGACCCCGACCTGGGAGGTTTACCTCCATCTACAGCTGTTAAGAGGAGTGTAATAGCCGACTGTTTCTCCCGATCTAAAGCTTTTTGCAGGACTAACTCAGCGGACACCCCGTGCTCTCCTCCGCTCTGCACATCAAGCGAGAAATGTTCATTTTGACTCAGCTTGTACGTCTTAACGGAATTGCTTCCTACATCTGCATCTACTGCTGCTGGGAGCGGGTATCGCTCTCCTGCTAACGACGACTCTGATATATTCAATAAGTAAGTCTGTTCAATAAATACAGGTGAATTGTCGTTTATATCCAAAACATTTACTTCAATGCGGTGTACAGTCATTGGGTCGTTTAAAACAGCTTGTGCTCTCAAAACACATTTTTCTATATTCTGACAAAGCTCCTCTCTGTCAATCCCCTCATTAACAAAGAGAACCCCGGTCCGTAGATTCACATCCAAATATTTCTTACTGTAACTCGAAACAATACGTAGATCTCTCGTCTCTAGTTCCTGTGTGTTGATATTCAGATCCTTTGCAATATTCCCCACCACGGTGCCTTTGTTTCCCTCCTCGGAAATCGAGTAGGATAACTGAGAGGCAGACCGGTTACAAAGACACAGCAAGAGAAAGGCGTGAATCCAAACATATTCCTGTTGTCCACGAAACATCGCTGACACAACAGACCGGTAGGTTCCAGTCAGTCATTTGACGTTATTGTCGAAAGTTCCGTCGAAACGTTTATATGATGGCGACGATCAAGCACTGGCGCTATCAGAGCTGGCGACACGGTGTAGTACTGACCGATTACGATTTCATTATTTTTTGTCCATACAGGGAGGAGTCACACAAACAATTTCGTTGCCATGGTCTCGAGCGACATCTTGTGGTGAATGATAGTCCAGCAAGTGCAAACCTGATATAAGGATATAATGAGATTTTTTTTCTTCATAAGTACTGCTAATTCTACACAGGGATCCTAACAAGGGTTAAACAAGTGTTTCATTGCTATGAAAAAACAAGTAGTTTTACCATATAGATACCTTTGGTTAGTAGACAGCTACAGTCCTGAACTTACAACGACTAACGGAACTGTTCTAAGTAGAACTGAAATGGATCCAAAGCGTTGTTCTGAACATACTCCTCTAATGAATGTATTATATCAAAAAATCAGTCAGTCAATCAATGGTTCGAGAGAATGTTAACATGTTAAATGGTAACTTCTAAAAAGTTAGTTCACATTTAGCATAAAATATAGATCCCTATTTTCAATACATTCAGTGGCCTCTTTTCAAAACATAATATTAGCTCCCAGCATCCATTACTACACCATTACTGAGTATAGAAGTTGAATTTCAGTTCCAAGATACGCCTCAACGGAAAGAATGCTTTACATTATGAGATCACTATTAATTAAACTTATTTCAAGACGCACACAATAAAAGGATAATACAAAAATAACTCAGAGTTCAGAACCAAGAAATGAACGATAAACAAAAAAAGGCGATATTACGAACTGTTTGCAGAACAATTTCAAGATTTCAAGATTCAGATGACCACCGCAGAAATATAACATCAAAGTACACATACCTTCTCTTTGTTTGGTAAAGTCTGAGTTCTTGTAAAAGTGTCTCCTCCGTTGATACTGATCAGTTCAGCATCTACAGGTGGAAACGGGGCGGGGAAAACCACTACGTCACTCTTCAGTGTGTCTGAGCTGAAACACACGTCATACTGCTGAGTAGATTTCGAGTAAGACCAGCTCCCGTCAGGGTGGGTGGTGATCATGGGGGCGCTGTACCTGCTGAAACTGCCGTCTGTCCTGTGACATTTGACCGCTATCAAAGTGATGAGGCTCAGCAGAAAGATCACGGACACTGAAACAATGGCGATCAGCAGATACAGGTTTAAATCGGAGAAGCTCTCCTCCTTTATGGGTACATGTCTGAACTGAGTCTGGATGTCTGCTGTGTTTTCAACCACCACTACATCAATAGACACAGTAGCTGACAGGGAGGGTTCTCCGTTATCCGAAACCAACACCACCAAGGGGTGAGTTTTCAGATCATTGTCACTCATCCTCCTCTTAGTCCTGATTTCACCGGTGCTGGTTCCGATCCGGAACAGGCTGTTTCCTTTGGGTTCAGAGAGGTGATAAGAAAGCAGTGCATTGTATCCAGAGTCTGCGTCTACGGCCCTGATCTTTGCCACAAAGTATCCCGCTTCAGCAGAATAGGGAATGTTCTCACTGTTAACGGACCCGTGTTCAGAATAAGGAGCCAGGATTGTGGGACTGTTGTCATTCTCATCCAGGATAAAAACGTTGACAGTCACGTTACTACTGAGCGGAGGAACACCAGAGTCTGTGGCCTGAACCTTAAACTGAAACGTTTTTGTCTCCTCATAGTTAAAAGACTGTAAACTGACTATATCTCCTGTCTCTGAGTTAATGTTTAGAAGTGACGAAACAGGAATATTCCTTTGATAATTGTCTAACAGTGTGTAAGTCAGTCTTGCATTGCTATCCAAATCGGAATCAAATGCATTCATCCTGTGAAGACTGGAACCTGTTGGACTATTTTCTTTCACATAAACATTAATTACAGGCTCTGTGAATAGAGGTGCGTTGTCATTAACGTCAGAAACATGAACAGTAATGATCCTGATACTAGATAGAGGCGGACTCCCTTCATCAGTGGCTATTATGGTCACGTTATAAAACGGGGTGTGTTCTCTATCCAGTGGTCCATCTACTACTAATGAATAGTCGTTTTTATAGTTGGACTTAAGTTTAAACGGAAGAGACCCCACTACCTTACAGTTAGTTAAACCATTATTTCCTCCATCTTTATCACTCACTGTTATCAAAGCAACGATCGTCCCCAATTCTGCATCCTCTTTTACAGGAGTCATAAGTGAAGTCACAGATATTTCTGGGGCATTATCATTAATATCTATTACCTCTATCAGCAATTTAGTGTGTGTGCTACGAGGAACAGGGCCTTGATCCATTGCTTGAACTCTAACTTCATAAGCAGGTGTGTCTTCATAATCTAATGTTCCTTTAACTGTTATTTCCCCAGTTTCTGAATTTATATTAAAAATACTTGATGGATCACTGTTGCGTCGTTTAATTAAGGAATACACAATCTTACTGTTCAAACCTTCATCTAAATCTGTGGCGTTTAACTTTATTAGCAAAGTTCCGGGAGAAGAATTTTCTTTTACACTTGTCTTATAAAGAGATTTACTAAATGTCGGTGTATTGTCATTTACGTCTACAATATTAACAGTCAACTGCAGTGTTCCAGATCTGGGAGGTTTACCTCCATCTATAGCGGTTAAAAGTAGTTTATAAGAAGACTGTTTCTCTCGATCTAAAGTCTTTTGCAGCACTAATTCAACAGACACACCGTCTTCTCCACCGCTCTGAATATCGAGCGAAAAATGTTCATTTTGACTGAGCTTGTATGTTTTTACTGCGTTACTTCCTATATCTCGATCCTCCGCTATTGGGAGAAGATATTGCTCCCCCAGTGATTGGGATTCAGAGATATTTAACGAATATATTTTTTCCAGGAATTCTGGGGCGTTATCATTAACATCTAAAACACTAACCTCAATGCGATGTACGTGCATTGGATTGCTCAGAACAGCTTGTATTCTAAGGGAGCATTGTATTGTGTTCGGACAAACCTCCTCTCTATCTATTCTCTCGTTGACAAACAGAATCCCAGTCTGAACATTCACGCCAAAATATTCCTTACTGTAACTCGAAACAATACGGAGATCCCTTGTCTCCAGCTCTTGGACATTTAGATTCAAATCCTTTGCGATATTCCCCACCACAGTGCCTTTGTTCACCTCCTCGGAAATGGAGTACAATAACTGCGACGTCGACCAGTCACAAAGAGTAAGCAGTGCGATAAAATAAAGCCAGACATATTCCTCTGTTTGCCGAACACCCATCCTTGAAAAAACGGAATTATTCCAGTAATTACTTTCTGGTTATGATCCTCTGTAAGACGAGACCGTACATCTTTAACAGGAGCCCTTCTCACTACAGCATGACCTCAGTGTTTGTCTAAAGCAACAGCCAACGAAGGGTTTAGATTTCGCGTGAAGGGAGGAGTTTTACACCGTAAGTAACATATCTGTATCCATGGTCTCCGGCGACATCATGTGGTAAATGGAAAATAATGCATCATGAGGATGTATTTTTCATAAAATACGACGCCATGGTATCTTTTCAGGTAACACAAAGTATGTTATAATTTTGACAGTTTCCAGGAGTAAACATAAACGTATAATCAGCTAATGATAACTACAATAAAGGTCCAGCGAGGAGGAAAATCTACAAAAACTTACACGCAATTTTAATGAATTTCGGACAATAAGCAACCAGTAATGACAAACCAATGACCAAGTTAGAGTTTTTTGCTTTCTTCTAAGGTTCTTCCCAACAACTTTGTCATAGAAGAATGGTACAATGTTATCACAGTGGAGGCCATCAGAAACAAAAAAAATAACAGATTGAAATTTCAGGACCAAGGATAGCTCTGCACACGCAGCCAACTAACACGTTCGGCTCTACCAGTAGCAGGTTAGTATGTTATTCACAGTGTATGTCTTATAACCATAATTTAATACAATTGGAAACAAATATCATCACTGATGCAAATTTACTTAAAGACCTAGAATGTGTGCTTATCCAAAGGCAACATTCCTCTATTTCTTGATTTTTTCATTGGTAGACTTGTGTTTGCACATTTTCGCAGGTATAAGCTACTTGAAGTGGAAGTCTTAGCAAATATTCAGTCAAATTACATTTTAGGTGGAAGATTATTAACAGGAAATAAGTGAAATAACGTGAACTAAGGAACACATACCTTTTCTTTAGTGGGTAAAGTCTGAGTTCTTGTAAAAGTGTCTCCTCCGTTGATACTGATCAGTTCAGCATCTATAGGTGGAAACGGGGCGGGGAAAACCACTACGTCACTCTTCAGTGTGTCTGAGCTGAAACACACGTCATACTGCTGAGTAGATTTCGAGTAAGACCAGCTCCCGTCAGGGTGGGTGGTGATCATGGGGGCGCTGTACCTGCTGAAACTGCCGTCTGTCCTGTGACATTTGACCGCTATCAAAGTGATGAGGCTCAGCAGAAAGATCACGGACACTGACACAATGGCGATCAACAGATACAGGTTTAAATCAGAGAAGCTCTCCTCCTTTATGGGTACATGTCTGAACTGAGTCTGGATGTCAGCTGCGTTTTCAACCACCACTACATCAATAGACACAGTAGCTGACAGGGAGGGTTCTCCGTTATCAGAAACCAACACCACCAAGGGGTGAGTTTTCAGATCATTGTCACTCATCCTCCTCTTAGTCCTGATTTCGCCGGTGCTGGTTCCGATCCGGAACAGGCTGTTTCCTTTGGGTTCAGAGAGGTGATAAGAAAGCAGTGCATTGTATCCAGAGTCTGCGTCTACGGCCCTGATCTTCGCCACAAAGTATCCCGCTTCAGCAGAATAGGGAATGTTCTCACTGTTAACGGAACCGTGTTCAGAATAAGGTGCCAGGATTGTTGGACTGTTGTCATTCTCATCCAGGATAAAAACGTTGACAGTCACGTTACTACTGAGGGGAGGAACACCAGAGTCGGTGGCCTGAACCTTAAACTGAAACGTTTTTGTCTCTTCATAGTTAAAAGACTGTAAACTGACTATATCTCCTGTCTCTGAGTTAATGTTTAGAAGTGACGAAGCAGGAATATTCCTTGGATAATTGTCTAACAGTGTGTAAGTCAGTTTTGCATTGCTATCCAAATCAGAATCAAACGCATTGATCCTATATAGATTGGAACCTGTTTGACTATTTTCTTTCACATAAATATTAATTACAGGCTCTGTGAATTGAGGTGCGTTGTCGTTGACGTCAGAAACATGAACAGTAATGACTCTGATACTAGATAGAGGCGGACTCCCTTCATCAGTGGCTGTAATGGTCACGTTGTAAAACGGGGTGTGTTCTCTATCCAGTGGTCCATCTACTACTAATGAATAATCGTTTTTATAGTTTGACTTTAGTTTGAATGGAACAGACCCCACTACCTTACAGTTAGTTAAACCATTATTTCCTCCATCTTTATCACTCACTGTTATCAAAGCAACGATTGCCCCCAGTTCTGCATCCTCTTTTACAGGGGTCATAAGTGAAGTCACAGCTATTTCTGGGGCATTATCATTAATATCTATTACCTCTATCAGCAATTTAGTGTGTGTACTTCGAGGAGATTGGCCTTGATCCATTGCTTGAACTCTAACTTCATAAGCAGGTGTGTCTTCATAATCTAATGTTCCTTTAACTGTTATTTCCCCAGTTTCTGAATTCAGGTTAAATACACTTGATGGATCACTGTTGCGTCGTTTAATTAAGGAATACAGGATCTTACTGTTCAAACCTTCATCTAAATCTGTGGCATTTAACTTTATGAGCAGAGTTCCAGGAGAGGAATTTTCTTTTACACTTGCCTTATACAGAGATTTACTAAATGTCGGTGTATTGTCATTTACGTCTACAATATTAACAGTCAACTTCAGTGTTCCAGATCTGGAAGGTTTACCTCCATCTATAGCGGTTAGAAGTAACATATAAAGAGACTGTTTCTCTCGATCTAATGCTTTTTGCAGCACCAGCTCAGGAGACACACCGTCTTCTCCGCCGCTCTGAACATCGAGCGAAAAATGTTCATTTTGACTGAGCTTGTATGTTTTTACTGCGTTACTTCCTATATCTGGATCCTCCGCTATTGGGAGAAGATACCGGTCTCCCGGTGACTGTGATTCAGAGATATTTAACGAATATATTTTTTCAAGAAACTCAGGGGAGTTATCATTCACATCTACAACATTAACCTCGATGCGGTGTACGTGCATTGGATTGCTCAGAACAGCTTGTATTCTAAGGGAGCATTGTATTGTGTTCGGGCAAACCTCCTCTCTATCTATTCTCTCGTTGACAAACAGAATCCCAGTCTGAACATTCACGCCAAAATATTCCTTACTGTAACTCGAAACAATACGGAGATCCCTTGTCTCCAGCTCTTGGATATTTAGGTTCAAATCCTTTGCGATATTCCCCACCACAGTGCCTTTGTTCACCTCCTCGGAAATGGAGTACACTAACTGCGACGTCGACCAGTCACAAAGTGTAAGCAGCGCGAAAAAATAAAACCAGACATATTCCTCTGTTTGTCGAACACCCATCCTTGTAAAAACGGAATTATTCCAGTATTTACTTTCTGATTACAATCCTCCGTAAAATGAGACCGTACATCTTTAGCAGGAGCCCTTCTCACTACAGCACGACCTCAGTGTTTGTCGAAAGCAACAGCCAATGAAGGATTTAGATTTCGCGTGAAGGGAGGAGTTTTACACTGTAACATATCTGTACCCGTGGTCTCCAGCGACATCATGTGGTAAATGGAAAATAATGCATCATGAGGATGTATTTTTCATAAAATACCACACTATGGTATCTTTTTCGGTAACACAAAGTATGTTACAGGTTTGACGGTTTCCAAAAGTAAAACATAAACATATAATCAACCAATGGTAACTACAGTAAAGGTCAAGCATGGAACAAAATGTACAAAAACCTACACAGAATTTTAATGAATTTTTGACTGTAAGAAAACAGTAATGAGAAACCAGTGAACAAATTAGAGTTTCTTTGCTTTGCTCGAAGTTTCGTCACAATGACCTCGTCGTAAGACAATGGTACAATAATTTCACAGTGTAGGCTATCAGATACATAAGTATAGCAGATATAAATTTCAGGACCAAGGATAGCTCTGCACACGCAGCCCGCCAACAAGTTCGACTCTACCAGAAGCAGGTTAGCCTATTATCCACAGTGTCTGTCTTATAACCACAATTAAATATATTTGGAAACAGATATCATCACTGGTGTAAATTCACTTAAAGGACGAGAGTGTGCTTACACAGAGAAAAGATTCCTCTGCTATTTCTTGATTTGTTCATGGGTAGACTTGTGTTTGCACATTTTCGCAGATGTAGGCTACTTGAAGAGGAAGTCACAGCAAATATTCAGTCAAATTACATTTTAGGTGGAAGATTATTAATAGGAAATAAGTGAAGTAACATGAACCAAGGTACACATACCTTTTCTTTAGTGGGTAAAGTCTGAGTTCTTGTAAAAGTGTCTCCTCCGTTGATACTGATCAGTTCAGCATCGACAGGTGGAAACGGGGCGGGGAAAACCACTACGTCACTCTTCAGTGTGTCTGAACTGAAACACACGTCATACTGCTGAGTGGATTTAGAGTAAGACCAGCTCCCGTCAGGGTGGGTGGTGATCATGGGGGCGCTGTACCTGCTGAAACTGCCGTCTGTCCTGTGACATTTGACCGCTATCAAAGTGATGAGGCTCAGCAGAAAGATCACGGACACTGACACAATGGCGATCAGCAGATACAGGTTTAAATCAGAGAAGCTCTCCTCCTTTATGGGTACATGTCTGAACTGAGTCTGGATGTCAGCTGTGTTTTCAACCACCACTACATCAATAGACACAGTAGCTGACAGGGAGGGTTCTCCATTATCAGAAACCAACACCACCAAGGGGTGAGTTTTCAGATCATTGTCACTCATCCTCCTCTTAGTCCTGATTTCGCCGGTGCTGGTTCCGATCCGGAACAGGCTGTTTCCTTTGGGTTCAGAGAGGTGATAAGAAAGCAGTGCATTGTATCCAGAGTCTGCGTCTACGGCCCTGATCTTCGCCACAAAGTATCCCGCTTCAGCAGAATAGGGAATGTTCTCACTGTTAACGGAACCGTGTTCAGAATAAGGAGCCAGGATTGTGGGACTGTTGTCATTCTCATCCAGGATAAAAACGTTAACGGTGACATTGCTACTGAGCGGAGGAACACCAGAGTCGGTGGCCTGAACCTTAAACTGAAACGTTTTTGTCTCTTCATAGTTAAAAGACTGTAAACTGACTATATCTCCTGTCTCTGAGTTGATGTTTAAAAGTGACGCAACAGGAATATTTCTTGGATAACTGTCTAACAGTGTGTAAGTCAGTCTTGCGTTGTTGTCCAAGTCTGAATCCAACGCATTGATGCTGTAAATATTGGAGCCTGTTTGACTATTTTCTTTCACATAGATATTAATTACAGGCTCTGTGAACCGAGGTGCGTTGTCGTTGACGTCAGAAACATGAACAGTAATGATTCTGATACTAGATAGAGGCGGACTCCCTTCATCAGTGGCTGTAATGGTCACATTGTAAAACGGGGTGTGTTCTCTATCCAGTGGTCCATCTACTACTAATGAAAAATCGTTTTTGTAGTTGGACTTTAGTTTAAACGGAACAGACCCCACTACCTTACAGTTAGTTAAACCATTATTTCCTCCATCTTTATCAGTAACTGTTGTCAAAGCAACGATTGTCCCGAGTTCTGCATCCTCTTTTACAGGAGTCATCAGAGATGTCACAGATATTTCTGGCGCATTGTCATTAACGTCGATTATTTCTATGAGTAATTTAGCATGGGTAGTTCGAGGAGAGTGACCTTGATCTATTGCTTGAACTCTTACTTCGTAAGCAGGTGTGTTTTCATAATCTAAAGTGTCCCTAACAGTGATTTCTCCAGTTTCTGAATTTAGATCAAACATACTAGATGGGTCGATATTGCCCCGTTTAACTAACGAATACATAATCTTACCATTAATACCCTCGTCTAAATCTGTTGCGTTTAATTTTATAATAACAGTTCCCTTCACAGCATTTTCAGGCACTCGAACTTTATAAAGCGATTTGGTAAATACTGGTGAATTATCATTTGCATCTATTACATTAATAATTATTTGGAGTGTTCCTGATCTAGGAGGTTTCCCTCCATCGACAGCTGTGAGAATAAGTTTAAGAACAGGCTGCTTTTCTCGATCTAAAGTCTTTTGCAGTACTAATTCAGCAGACACACCGTGTTCTCCACCGCTCTGAACATCCAGCGAGAAGTGTTCATTTTGACTTAGCTTGTATGTTTTTACTGCGTTACTTCCTATGTCTGCATCTATCGCTACCGGGAGAAGATATCGTTCTCCGGGTGACAATGATTCAGAGAAGTTCAGCAAACAGGATTTTTCCAGAAATTCAGGGGAGTTATCATTAACATCTAAAACACCAATCTCAATGCGATGTACGTGCATTGGATTGCTCAGAACAGCTTGTATTCTAAGCGAGCATTGTATTGTGTTCGGACAAACCTCCTCTCTGTCAATTCTGTCATTTACAAACAGAATTCCGGTCTGCACATTTACGCCAAAATATTCCTTACTGTAACTCGAAACAATACGGAGATCCCTTGTCTCCAGCTCTTGGACATTTAGGTTCAAATCCTTTGCGATATTCCCCACCACAGTGCCTTTGTTCACCTCCTCGGAAATGGAGTACAATAACTGCGACGTCGACCAGTCACAAAGAGCAAGCAGTGCGATAAAATAAAACCAGACATATTCCTCTGTTTGTCGAACACCCATCCTTGAAAAAAATATAGTACTTCAGCAATGCGTGTGTCGCTATAATCCGTCACAAAGCAAGATTTTCCATCCTTAGCGGGAGCCCTTTTCACTACAGCAGAACCTCAGTGTTTGTCTAAACCGACAGCCAATGAAGGGTTTAGGTTTCCTGTGCAGGGAGGAGTTTTACGCTTGTAAGTAACATATCTGTAACTATGGTCTCCAGCGACATCATGTGGTGAATTAAAGATAAGTCAACATGACCATACTTTTTTCATAGAATCCTAAAAGACGGGGGAATATTATCAGATAATACGGTAGATGTGATAACTTCGATGATATCCAGACGTAAACGTGGAACTGTAAAGAGCCAATACAATACAATAAAGGAAAACTGACATGAAGAATGAAGAAAAACTACACTACATTCCAGCGAATTTTGGACCAATATAAACATGGAAGTATAAGCAATACATATAATGAATTAGAAAATATTAGGTTCATAGATTTTTGCTTTCTTGTCAGTTCACTAGTAATCATTTAAATGACATTATCATGGGAATATAGCAAACGTTTAAAAGCAGAGGGCTTTCAGAAACAAAACTTACATTTCAGCACCAAGGATAGCGTTGCACATGGAACGTACCTCAAGTTCCATCAGTAACCCTTTGCTGTATTATTCAGCGGTGATAACTCATCCACAATTAAATATGGATTTTTCATTATTTGTGGAAATGTACATATTAAAGTAAAGATGCAATCTATCAGCGAGTCATATTTCAGGTACAACACTGGTGAAAGTAGATAAACATACCTTTTCTTTGGTGGGTAAAGTCTGAGTTCTTGTAAAAGTGTCTCCTCCGTTGATACTGATCAGTTCAGCATCTACAGGTGGAAACGGGGCGGGGAAAACCACTACGTCACTCTTCAGTGTGTCTGAGCTGAAACACACGTCATACTGCTGAGTAGATTTCGAGTAAGACCAGCTCCCGTCAGGGTGGGTGGTGATCATGGGGGCGCTGTACCTGCTGAAACTGCCGTCTGTCCTGTGACATTTGACCGCTATCAAAGTGATGAGGCTCAGCAGAAAGATCACGGACACTGACACAATGGCGATCAGCAGATACAGGTTTAAATCAGAGAAGCTCTCCTCCTTTATGGGTACATGTCTGAACTGAGTCTGGATGTCAGCTGTGTTTTCAACCACCACTACATCAATAGACACAGTAGCTGACAGGGAGGGTTCTCCGTTATCAGAAACCAACACCACCAAGGGGTGAGTTTTCAGATCATTGTCACTCATCCTCCTCTTAGTCCTGATTTCGCCGGTGCTGGTTCCGATCCGGAACAGGCTGTTTCCTTTGGGTTCAGAAAGGTGATAAGAAAGCAGTGCATTGTATCCAGAGTCTGCGTCTACGGCCCTGATCTTTGCCACAAAGTATCCCGCTTCAGCAGAATAGGGAATGTTCTCACTGTTAACGGAACCGTGTTCAGAATAAGGAGCCAGGATTGTGGGACTGTTGTCATTCTCATCCAGGATAAAAACGCTGACAGTCACGGTGCTACTGAGCGGAGGAACACCAGAGTCTGTGGCCTGAACCTTAAACTGAAACGTTTTTATCTCCTCATAGTTAAAAGACTGAAGGCTGATAATATCTCCTGTGTCTGAGTTGATATTCAGTATAGTAGATGCTTTTACTGAGTTATTACTGTCTAAAAATGAATATCTTACTTGACCGTTTTGATTAATGTCAGCATCAAAGGCAGACACAGTTTTAATAATAACTCCTACTTTACTGTTTTCTTTTACATAAACATTTCCTACAGGCTCTAAGAATTGAGGTGAGTTGTCATTTATATCGGCTACATTAACAATAATAACACTAGTGTTTGAAAGAGGAGGGGTCCCTTCATCGGTAGCTGATATGGTGACATTGTAGGTGGATATTAGTTCCCTGTCAAGTCCCCCGTCAACAACTAGAGAGTAGTAATTTTTGTAATTTTTCTCCAGTTTGAAGGGAATCTTATTTAAAACTCTACATTTCACTTCACCATTTCTACCGCCATCAGTGTCTTCAACGGATACAAGAGCAATCGCCGTACCAACATCAGCGTCCTCATTTACAGTATTTAGTAGTGAGGTAACTGTGATCTTTGGAGCATTGTCATTTACATCAAGTACCTCCACCAACACTTTACAGTGAGCTGACATCGGTGGCTGAGCGTTATCGTTTGCTTCTGCACGGATCTCAAACGCCGTGTTTTCCTCAAAATCCACATTGGCTTTGACCATTATCGCACCTGTTACCGGATCAATGTGAAAAATCTCCAATATACGATCTTGCCCTTTGCTTCTTAAGGAATATATTATCTCACCGTTTGTCCCTTCATCTGCGTCGGTTGCGTTTAGGGTTATTACTGTTGTTCCTATCGGTACATTCTCAGACAGACTAGTTTTGTATAAAGCGCTGCTAAATACTGGCGGGTTATCGTTTACATCTAGGACGTGTATAGTAATCTGAGATGTGCCAGATCTTGGTGGAGTACCTCCGTCTATAGCGGTGACTGTGAGATGTATTACAGACTGTTTCTCTCGATCCAGTGTTTTCTGTAAGACTAATTCTGCAGACAGACGTTCATCTCCTTTAATTGTAGCGAGAGAAAAGTACTCATTTGGCGATATTTTAAATGTATTTACTGTATTCTTACCTACATCAGCATCAATTGCCTCCGACAAATGGACTTTCATTCCAGGTGGTGTATTTTCTGCTATGTCTACGGTTTGAGATTTTTCCGTGAATAAGGGGTTGTTGTCGTTAACATCTAGTATATTTACTTCAACACGATACAACTTTAAAGGATTATTTATTACAGCCTCTACAGTGAGTGTGCACTTCGATGCCTTCCCGCAGAGCTCCTCTCTGTCTATTCTGCCATTAACGTAGAGAGCTCCAGTTTTTACATTTACATCGAAATATTTTCCTTTTGATCCCGCGACGATCTGGAACATACGTGACTCTAAATCCTGGACGCTGAGGTTTAGATCCTTAGCAATATTTCCAACAGTGGTCCCAGGATTCACCTCTTCCAGCACGGAATACAAAAGCTGCACAGACTGCGTTTTCCAACAACACTCCAATAGTGCTAGCACCAGAAATGAAACAATAGACCTCCTTAAAAGCACAGCCATGATGACATGATGTAAATACAAATCCAGTGCCAGACGATTCCACTCCACACGTATTAAAATCCCTTTAGGTGACCTTATCTACATATATATTAAACCCATGTTTAAAATGGATGCGCCTGTTGTCCTTACTCCCTCTTTGTGACAAAGTCTGGTGAAGCCAAACCTACCTCCGACAACAGGGAGGAGCATCGACCGCCAGATATAAACTCAAAATGTAACGGTCTATACTGTCACCATGTGGGGATCTACCACAACTGCAATAATAAAGGTGATATTTCGCAGATAGGAGTTAGTTATTTCGTCAGTTGTTAATCTGTTAGGGAAACTAATTCGTAATAGCATTAGTCTAAACATATGAAACGGCTCATGTACAGCTAAGCATTCATGCAAGCATCCAGATCCTGTACATTCCTCATATAGGAGTGGAGATGCTCTCAGTACTGCATACGATTTCCTCACTTCATAAAAAGGCATTCATCTTCAGCACCACGGACAGCGTTTAAGGGTCGTTTCATGCTTTCACTCCAGTGAAGATTGCATGATGACAAATATCAGTTAAACACATTTTTTTTTCATTAAAACTGTTAATGCTCTATACAGATTGTAAATTAAATTGCACGTGACCACTTTCAAGTATGCAAGACAACGTCTTCGTGCAATTCCAAGTCCCGTTTTACTATAACAAAGGAAGTAAAGAAAAACAATACAGTTCTGATTAATTCCAAACGCTTCCATTTCACAACCCATATTCCTTAGAAGCTTGAATTATACAGCCCGTATTTTGCGACTCGTGATTACCAAGAGAATATAATGGAGTGAAAATGTTGGAGATTTCTTACCTTTTCTTTAGTGGGTAAAGTCTGAGTTCTTGTAAAAGTGTCTCCTCCGTTGATACTGATCAGTTCAGCATCTACAGGTGGAAACGGGGCGGGGAAAACCACTACGTCACTCTTCAGTGTGTCTGAGCTGAAACACACGTCATACTGCTGAGTAGATTTCGAGTAAGACCAGCTCCCGTCAGGGTGGGTGGTGATCATGGGGGCGCTGTACCTGCTGAAACTGCCGTCTGTCCTGTGACATTTGACCGCTATCAAAGTGATGAGGCTCAGCAGAAAGATCACGGACACTGACACAATGGCGATCAGCAGATACAGGTTTAAATCAGAGAAGCTCTCCTCCTTTATGGGTACATGTCTGAACTGAGTCTGGATGTCAGCTGTGTTTTCAACCACCACTACATCAATAGACACAGTAGCTGACAGGGAGGGTTCTCCGTTATCAGAAACCAACACCACCAAAGGGTGAGTTTTCAGATCATTGTCACTCATCCTCCTCTTAGTCCTGATTTCGCCGGTGCTGGTTCCGATCCGGAACAGGCTGTTTCCTTTGGGTTCCGAGAGGTGATAAGAAAGCAGTGCATTGTATCCAGAGTCTGCGTCTACGGCTCTGATCTTTGCCACAAAGTATCCCGCTTCAGCAGAATAGGGAATGTTCTCACTGTTAACGGAACCGTGTTCAGAATAAGGAGCCAGGATTGTGGGACTGTTGTCATTCTCATCCAGGATAAACACATTGACAGTAACGTTACTACTGAGCGGAGGAACACCAGAGTCTGTGGCCTGAACCTTAAACTGAAGTGTTTTTAACTCCTCATAGTTAAACGCTTGCAGGTTAACTACATGACCAGTCTCTGCATTTATATTTACCATTGAAGATATCTGCATAGTTTTTGGGGAATTATTTAATAAGCGATATGTTATTTTTGCGTTTTCATTCAAATCTGGGTCTGAAGACGTCAGTGTATAGATGGTACTTCCTATCGGACTGTTCTCTTTGATATATACATTAATCACAGGTTCCAGAAAGCGAGGCGAGTTGTCATTGACATCAGAAATTTTAACATTAATGATGCCATAACTTGATAGAGATGGGATTCCTTCATCTTCAGCTGTAACTGATACATTATACTGGGAAGTACCCTCTCTGTCAAGCGGCCCGTCAACCAACAGAGTGTAGTAGTTTTTATAACTGGATTTTAATTTAAATGGGACAGAACCTGCTATTTTACAGTTTGTTTGGCCATTTTTCCCTCCATCTTTGTCAGTGACGGTTATCATTGCAACAGCTGTACCTATTTCAGTGTCTTCTTTCACTGGACTCAAAAGTGATGATATTGAAATTTCTGGTGCATTATCATTGACATCAATAACTTCGACTAAAACCTTACCATGAGCACTGCGCGGAGGTGTACCTTTATCTCTTGCTTGAACACGAATCTCATATGCCTGATTTTCTTCATAATCAATATTACCCTTGACAGTAATTTCTCCAGTATTTGCATTCATGGAGAATTTCTCATCGGGGTTAAAACGCCCCCTTTCTGTGAAAGAGTATACAAGTTGACCATTAACACCTTCATCTAAATCCGTGGCTGTCAGCGTCAATAACGTTGTGCCAACTTCTGCATTTTCATTAACTTGAACCTTGTAGAGAGATTTACTAAATACGGGTGAATTATCATTCACATCCAGTACGTTAACTTTTATATGTAATGTCCCCGTCTTTGCAGGTTTTCCTCCATCTACCGCGGTCAGTAGGAGTTCAACAACAGCCTGCTTTTCTCGATCTAATGCTTTTTGCAGCACTAATTCAGCAGACACACTTTGGTCGCCAGCGTTCTGTATATCCAAAGAGAAATAATCGTTCTGGCTCAATTTGTAAGTCTTCACAGAATTAGTACCGACATCTGCATCATGAGCAGTCGGCAAAGGATGCCTCTCCCCAACATATGAAGACTCATACATGTCAATTGTTCCAATTTCTTCCAAAAAAGACGGGGCATTGTCATTGATATCATTAATGACAATTTCAATTCGATGAAGGCTGTGGGGGTTATTCATTATGGCCTCTATATTTAAAATGCACTTTACCGTGTTTGGACAAAGCTCCTCCCGATCTATCCTCTCGCTAACGTAAAGTACTCCAGAATCCTGATTTATGTCAAAATACATCTTATTATTCCCGGATGTTATGCGAAGACCCGTGGATACAAGTTGTTGCATATTCAAGCTTAGATCCTTTGTGATATTTCCCACCGTCGTCCCTTTTACCACCTCCTCCGAAACGGAATACGATATCTGAGCCTCGGACCATTCACAGAGACAAAGCAGAAGAAAAAATAGACCCCACGCGTTATCCCATCGTTCTCGAGCTGCCATCGCTGTCCAGTCGAATGTGAGTTATCCTCTTTTATGCTTCCTGGTTTCCCGACGGAACATAAGAAATCATGTTTTTTTATGTTTCCATTGTAGCTCAAGTTCGTCTTTCCTCGGGGTTACACTTGTCTGTATGCCGTTTTCACAAAGAAATGGTAGATTATGACGTCTTATAAGAGGAGGAGGAGTTTCTAAACGGTGAACATAACATTTGTTTCGTGGTCTCCAGCGACATCTTGTGTTACACTTGTGGAAGTAAGGCAATTCTGAACAGCGTGGTGCGGGTCTTAAACAATCATGGGGGAAAAGTCACTGCTGAATAAAATCATGTATGTATTCCATGTATAAAGTTTTAGTTTTGGGGTTGTTTACAAAACAAAAAATGTCCTCAAATATATAATTATAAAATACTCTATTTTCCATTGTTTAACATTTTCCTCAGTGGCTGTTGACGACACAGGGAAACTTCTCAGGGAATAAAGGGTCTTTTTCAGCACCATAGACAGCGTCTCAGCGCAGTCTCATGCCTTTTCCAACAACAAATACAGATCTAAAATCATAAACTTTGTTTGTTTTTGTTTTGTTTTTAACACAAACAAAAGCATTTTAATTGTAATATGAAGTGCCAACCTTAGAAAGTTTTCAGACTTTTGCAAATCTGCAACTTTCGAGAATGCAAGAAGGAATGACTCCTTTCAAATAATTACAATCTGCAGTTGACTGCAATAAAAAAAACAGTCACAAATAACGTCAAATATCAGGACAATGTTACAGCACACCTGAATATTTATGAAAGTCAGACATGTCTTACCTTTTCTTTAGTGGGTAAAGTCTGAGTTCTTGTAAAAGTGTCTCCTCCATTGATACTGATCAGTTCAGCATCTACAGGTGGAAACGGGGCGGGGAAAACCACTACGTCACTCTTCAGTGTGTCTGAGCTGAAACACACGTCATACTGCTGAGTAGATTTCGAGTAAGACCAGCTCCCGTCAGGGTGGGTGGTGATCATGGGGGCGCTGTACCTGCTGAAACTGCCGTCTGTCTTGTGACATTTGACCGCTATTAAAGTGATGAGACTCAGCAGAAAGATCACGGACACTGACACAATGGCGATGAGCAGATACAGGTTTAAATCAGAGAAGCTCTCCTCCTTTATGGGTACATGTCTGAACTGAGTCTGGATGTCAGCTGTGTTTTCAACCACCACTACATCAATAGACACAGTAGCTGACAGGGAGGGTTCTCCGTTATCAGAAACCAACACCACCAAGGGGTGAGTTTTTAGATCATTGTCACTCATCCTCCTCTTAGTCCTGATTTCTCCAGTGCTGGTTCCGATCCGGAACAGGCTGTTTCCTTTGGGTTCAGAGAGGTGATAAGAAAGCAGTGCATTGTATCCAGAGTCTGCGTCTACGGCCCTGATCTTTGCCACAAAGTATCCCGCTTCAGCAGAATAGGGAATGTTCTCACTGTTAACGGAACCGTGTTCAGAATAAGGTGCCAGGATTGTGGGACTGTTGTCATTTTCATCCAGGATAAAAACGTTAACAGTGACGTTACTACTGAGCGGAGGAACACCAGAGTCTGTGGCCTGAACCTTAAACTGAAACGTTTTTAACTCCTCATAGTTAAAAGACTGTAAACTGACTATATCTCCAGTTTCAGTGTTTACGTTTATCATGGTAGGTAGAGGTAGAGTTTTACTAATATCTAAACATGAATACCTTACTTGCCCGTTGTGGCTGATGTCTGCATCAGTTGCAGTCACGGTTTTAAGGACGTTTCCTACTTTGCTGTTTTCTTTCACATATATATTTAATGACTTTTCTGGAAAGTATGGAGCATTATCATTAACATCAGATATGTATACTGTAAGGATACTGCTGTTGGAAAGAGTAGGACTCCCTTCATCAGTGGCTGATATAGTAAGATTATAATGGGGGGTCCTCTCTCTGTCTAATGGCCCGTCAACCACTAACGTAAAATAGTTTTTATAGTTTGTCTCTAGTTTAAACGGAACTTTATTCGAAAGTTGACATTTAACTTCACCATTTTTACCGCTGTCTTTGTCTAAAACGGACACAAGTGCAATAGCTGTGCCGACACTTGCATCTTCATTTACTGTATTGATCAGTGAAGTCACAGTGATCTCAGGAGCATTGTCGTTCACATCTATCACCTCCACTAGTACTTTACTATGAGCAGACAAAGGAGGCTGGGCTTTGTCCCGAGCCTCAACTCGAATCTCAAATGCTTTTCTTTCCTCATAGTCGATTTTACCTTTCACTGAAATTATGCCAGTTTCAGGGTCAATTTTAAATATATCTAGAATATGATCCTGATCCTTACTACGAAGAGAATATATTATTTCACTGTTTGTTCCTTCATCAGCGTCGGTCGCATTTAGTGTGAATATCGCCGTTCCAACTGGCACATTTTCAAACGTTTTAACTTTGTAGAGAGTCTTACTGAATATTGGTGCGTTATCATTTGTATCTAGAACCATTATTTCAATCTCTGAGGTACCTGAATTTGCTGGTGTTCCCCCGTCTACCGCCGTTAACATCAAATGTATAGCTGACTTTTTCTCTCGATCTAAAGCTTTCTGCAGCACCAACTCTGGAGATATGCTGTCGTCTCTTTTGTGTGTTTCAAGAGTGAAATATTCGTTTGGACTGAGCTTATACGCACTAACACCATTCTTACTCACATCGGCATCACTGGCTTCCGACAACGCGAATCTAAATCCAGGCAGGGTGTTCTCTGCAATGTCCAGTTTTTGAGATTTAGCGTTAAAAGACGGAGAATGATCATTCACATCTCGTATTTCTATTTCCACGCGATAAAGCTTTAGTGGGTTGTTTATCACAGCTTCTATGCTTACAGTACATTTGGGTTCATCCGCACAGAGCACTTCACGGTCGATCCTCTCGGTGACATAGAGAAATCCGGTCTTTAGATTTACGTCGAAGTATTTCCTCTTTGACCCCTGAACAATCTGAAATGAACGAGACTCCAAATCCTGCACACTGAGGTTTAGATCCTTTGCGATATTTCCGACATTTGTCCCCAGGTTTACCTCCTCTAAGACAGAGTAGGACAATTGCCCATGTGCCGCTTCCCAGAAACAATCCAACAGCAGGAGCACAAAATAGGTACTAAAACATCTATTCTTTCTCGATAAAGGCATACTTTTACCGAAGAGGAACAAGGCAAACATCCACGTTTGACTGTCTCATGTAAATCATAAGATGCAAGAAAGTTTTAGCCAGCACTATTTCGATATTTCGTTTTGAAAAGAAAAATACTCCATTATGCCATCCTTCGCTCTCGGCGTCTCTTTGTGAGGAAAATCGACAGTCATTCGGGTTTTTTTCTCTCTGGGAGGAGCTTCATTATTTTTATGTCATGGTCTATGGCGTCACTGTGTGGTGATTCTGTAAAATACACTTTGTCGTTCTGTCATTGTGAGGAACGTACATTTTCAAAGGCGTTATAGGCTTTTGAAAGTATTGTGACAAAAATCCGATTAAGAACACAAACACGTAAATATTCTTCACAACACCTCGTGCTGAATATGTTTATGTTTATGTTTACGCATTTGGCAGACGCTTTTTTCCAAAGCGACTTACAGGGGAAAACCAATTAAATCACTCAATCAATCAAATTTTATTTATATAGCGCCAGATCACAAAAAAGTTATCTCTTGACATTTTATATATAGAGTTGGTCAAAACCAGACTCTAAGTCAATTTACAGAAACCCAACAGAATCGAATAGATTTATTCTGTATCTTCTGTTAATTCACTATTATTTAACTGCTCTACTGAATTATGGAAATAACAGAGAACCCAAACTAATAGCAGGAAATGAATGCTGCTCCCTCTGACAACAACATTAAAAGTCATTAAAATAAAGTGGACTCATTAAATAAAACCTTAATATGTGGATATAGATGTAGAGTTGTTATTGTGTTAGATATTACAAAGAAATGCCTGTCATCACAAATTAGAAATCACAGTCAGGTTCATACTAGCTCGCAAGCGTTCAGCACCACGGTCAGCGCTACGACGAATTGTCAGCAGTCAAACCATGATCAATCCAACAAACCCAACACATTATACTGTTAACGTATATTGTTATTTAACCAGCAAACACATTTAACATAGAAATATAACTGTCAACGTGCGTCATACTGGTGTTCTTACCTTTTCTTTGTTTGGTAAAGTCTGAGTTCTTGTAAAAGTGTCTCCTCCGTTGATACTGATCAGTTCAGCATCTACAGGTGGAAACGGGGCGGGGAAAACCACTACGTCACTCTTCAGTGTGTCTGAGCTGAAACACACGTCATACTGCTGAGTGGATTTCGAGTAAGACCAGCTCCCGTCAGGGTGGGTGGTGATCATGGGGGCGCTGTACCTGCTGAAACTGCCGTCTGTCCTGTGACATTTGACCGCTATCAAAGTGACGAGGCTCAGCAGAAAGATCACGGACACTGACACAATGGCGATCAGCAGATACAGGTTTAAATCAGAGAAGCTCTCCTCCTTTATGGGTACATGTCTGAACTGAGTCTGGATGTCAGCTGTGTTTTCAACCACCACTACATCAATAGACACAGTAGCTGACAGGGAGGGTTCTCCGTTATCAGAAACCAACACCACCAAGGGGTGAGTTTTCAGATCATTGTCACTCATCCTCCTCTTAGTCCTGATTTCTCCAGTGCTGGTTCCGATCCGGAACAGGCTGTTTCCTTTGGGTTCAGAGAGGTGATAAGAAAGCAGTGCATTGTATCCAGAGTCTGCGTCTACGGCCCTGATCTTTGCCACAAAGTATCCCGCTTCAGCAGAATAGGGAATGTTCTCACTGTTAACGGAACCGTGTTCAGAATAAGGTGCCAGGATTGTGGGACTGTTGTCATTGTCATCCAGGATAAAAACGTTGACAGTCACGTTACTACTGAGCGGAGGAACACCAGAGTCTGTGGCCTGAACCTTAAACTGAAACGTTTTTGTCTCCTCATAGTTAAAAGACTGTAAACTGACTATATCTCCTGTCTCTGAGTTAATGCTGATTATTGCAGACAATGGTCCGAAGTTGTTTTCACTGACTAATGAATAACTCACATGACCATTTTCATTAACATCATCATCAGCTGCTGATACTGCTTTGAGAACCATCCCTACTGGGCTGTTTTCTTTCACATATACATTAATCTTATTTACCGAAAACCGAGGTGCATTGTCATTTACATCAGATATCTTGACAAAAACTACACTGATGTTAGAAAGAGGAGGGGTGCCTTCATCAGTTGCTTTAATAGTAATATTATATTGGGAAATCACTTCTCTGTTTAGAGGACCTCCAGTAACCAAAGAATAATAGTTTTTGTAGTTTGTCTCTAGTTTGAATGGAGCAGAATGTAATATCTCACATTTAACTTCGCCGTTTTTCCCTCCATCTTTGTCAAGAACTGAAACAAGGGCAACAGCAGTACCTACTTCTGCGTCCTCCCTCACAGTACTGAGCAAAGACGTCACCGTGATGTCAGGCGCATTGTCATTTACGTCTACTACCTCCACTAGTACTTTACACTGCGCTGTAAGTGGAGGCTGGCCTTTGTCAGTAGCCTGCACTCGAATTTCAAAAGCAGGATTTTTCTCATAGTCGACGTTCCCGTTAACTGTTATTATTCCTGTTTCGGAATCGATTTGAAATATTTTTAATACATGGTCCTGATCTTTCGAGCTTAGCTTGTATGAAACCTCTCCATTTGTTCCCTCATCTGCATCTGTTGCAGTCACATCTATGACTGTACTACCAAGCGGTGCGTTTTCTGTAATACGTGTTTTATACAGTGTTTTTGTAAAAACTGGAATGTTGTCATTGATATCCAGAACATTAATGATTATGTCGGAATTGCCTGATTTTGAAGGTGTTCCTCCATCTAAAGCGGTCAGGGTGAGTTTAATTAAAGCCTGTTTTTCTCGGTCTAAGGCTTTCTGAAGGACTAATTCTGCAGACACACTCTCCCCTTTATGTACCGCCAAAGAAAAATATTCATTTGGGTTGAGCTTGTATGTGTTAATACCATTTTTTCCTACATCAGCATCGTAAGCCGACAACACTAGAAATGTCGCTCCCGGCAGTATGCTCTCTGCTATATCGATAGTTTGAGATTTGGTAGTGAAGGAGGGGTTATTATCATTCACATCAAGAATATTAACTTCAATACGGTAAAGCTTTAGGGGATTATTAATTACAGCCTCTACGTGCAAAGTGCATTTTGCTGCTTTCTCGCAAAGCTCTTCTCTGTCTATTCTTTCACTGACAAAGAGAATACCTGACTTTAAATTTACATCGAAATATTTTCTCTTTGATCCAGTAACAACTTGAAACATACGTGACTCCAAATCCTGCACACTAAGGTTCAGATCCTTCGCGATATTGCCAACAGAAGTCCCGATGTTTACCTCCTCCGAGACAGAATATGAGAGCTGACCGGACACCGCTCCCCATTTATACTCCAAGACAAGAAGCACCACATATATTCCAATAAAGGTCCTTTTTCTCCGTAGATGCATAATTCCATTAGAATCTTCAGCATAGATACTTAGCGTGACCAGTCTTTCGATTGTTTAGGGAATAACGTAGTTTTCAAGCACAAATTATACCCCAATAGATGTTCTTGCGCCTCTTCGCACCGATTCTGTGTCAAACAAAGCACTGACAAAACCACTGCTAATAACGTGGGAGGGGCCTCAACAAATCAGCAACCTCCAAGCGGTTACACGGTCTAGAGCGTCACTTCATGGTCAAACAGAATAACTACAACAGAATGTCAGTAAACCTTCTTTTATCAACTAATGCATGCCAGAGGACAATATGAGTAAAATCAGTAGTTCGTCACAATGTAACAGCACAGTATAATCTTTGTAAATATCACAGAGATGCTAATGCAACAGTCAGAACAAAATATAGTAGACTATCTTCGAATTTTGTGGTTGTTTATATCAGGCCATAATAAAAAAAAATCACCTGGTCTGTACCAGGTTCTTCAATGATATAAATCTCACCCCAAGTTATAAAGGACATGGACAATTCCATTGCGTCTTTATTTATTTCACCCAAATTAAGCCAAAACAAATAACGACCACAAGGATTCAAAACTACAGCAGCTTTTCTCATTGCATTTTTACATTCAAATCTTTAACTGGCAACTACAGACGGATTTGTATCCATCATCATATACTGTATTTCTTTCCAGACAACACAATAGAAATTTGAATTTGAAGAAAATAATATTGTTTATACGTTTGCCGCACTCCATTCAGGTAAATATGAGCTTTGTAGTAAAAAAAAAAAAAAAAAAAAAATCACTCTACAGATGAATGATAAGATGGTATATAGCCTAATGGTGGTTTTGACCTTAGGTCCTACTTTGTGTCTTTTTAATATGTATCACACTTTAAACAACAAAAGTCAGGAAAATACAGATTCCACTTTTAAAATGCCATGAAAAGTTTTAGAGAAAAAAAAGGCACATTGTGAAAAAAAAAAAACTGCATTTGAGTCAGACCTCACAACTGTGGGTCTAATTTCAGAACCTTGGACAGAGACATACAGAAGTATACTTATAACTGATAAAATCAAAACTTTCATGGATGCATCCGTATATATGTATGTATATGTATATACATATGTATATTTTAAAATATTTTGCTTCTGAAAATAAAATTAAACAACAGGGGAGATGTTTTGTTTTCTGAATAATTATTCACAGTTGAAATAAACATTTGTTTTTCAAAGTCTTCTTACCTTCTCTTTAGTGGGTAAAGTCTGAGTTCTTGTAAAAGTGTCTCCTCCGTTGATACTGATCAGTTCAGCATCTACAGGTGGAAACGGGGCGGGGAAAACCACTACGTCACTCTTCAGTGTGTCTGAGCTGAAACACACGTCATACTGCTGAGTAGATTTCGAGTAAGACCAGCTCCCGTCAGGGTGGGTGGTGATCATGGGGGCGCTGTACCTGCTGAAACTGCCGTCTGTCCTGTGACATTTGACCGCTATCAAAGTGATGAGGCTCAGCAGAAAGATTACGGACACTGACACAATGGCGATCAGCAGATACAGGTTTAAATCAGAGAAGCTCTCCTCCTTTATAGGTACATGTCTGAACTGAGTCTGGATGTCAGCTGTGTTTTCAACCACCACTACATCAATAGACACAGTAGCTGACAGGGAGGGTTCTCCGTTATCAGAAACCAACACCACCAAGGGGTGAGTTTTCAGATCATTGTCACTCATCCTCCTCTTAGTCCTGATTTCGCCGGTGCTGGTTCCAATCCGGAACAGGCCGTTTCCTTTGGGTTCAGAGAGGTGATACGAAAGCAGTGCATTGTATCCAGAGTCTGCGTCTACGGCCCTGATCTTTGCCACAAAGTATCCCGCTTCAGCAGAATAGGGAATGTTCTCACTGTTAACGGAACCGTGTTCAGAATAAGGTGCCAGGATTGTGGGACTGTTGTCATTCTCATCCAGGATAAAAACATTTACAGTAACGTTGCTCCTGAGCGGAGGAACACCAGAGTCTGTGGCCTGAACCTTGAACTGAAACGTTTTTAACTCCTCATAGTTAAAAGACTGTAAACTGACTATATCTCCTGTCTCTGAGTTAATGTTTAACATCGCTGACAGATGAACTGAGTCACTGGGGATATGCAAAAATGAATAGGTCAACTGACCGTTTTGATCGATGTCTGCATCAACTGCTGATACTGTTTTCATTACTGCTCCTACTGGACTGTTCTCTTTAACATAAACATTAATGATGCCGTCTGTGAATAGAGGTTTGTTATCATTTACATCTGAGATGTGCACAGTAATAACACTTGTGCTGGACAGAGCTGGACTCCCTTCATCAGTAGCAGTGACACTGATGTTGTATTGTGGTGTAAACTCTCTATCAAGAGGACCGTCTACAACCAACGAATAGTAATTTTTATAATTTACCTCTAATTTGAAAGGAACATCATTCACAATTTTACTATGAACCATACCATTTTTACCTCCGTCTTTATCGAACACTGAAACAAGGGCAATGGCGGTGCCAATGGACGCATCTTCTTTTACAGTGTTCAGCAGTGATGTGACTGAAATTTCAGGTGCATTGTCGTTGACATCCAAAACCTCAATCAGTAATTTGGTATGTGAAGTCATCGGGAAAATGGCTCCATCACTGGCTTGTACTCGAATCTCAAAAGCATTTTTCTCCTCGAAGTCTATATTTTTTTTATTTGTGACAGTCCCAGTCTTTTCATCTATCGAAAATATATCTGTTTGTTTCCCTCGGCCTACTTCACTGAATGAATATAATACTTGCCCATTTGGGCCAACGTCTAAATCAGTAGCATTCAGTGTTATTATAGAAGTGCCTATTTTAACATTTTCATAAACACTGGCCTTATACAAAGTTTGACTAAAAACTGGGGCATTGTCGTTTATATCCAATACATTGACTATAATAATCATACTTCCAGATTTAGCAGGTGTTCCTCCATCAATGGCAGTCAGTATAAGTCTGATTACAGACTGTTTCTCTCTGTCCAGAACTTTCTGAAGCTGTAATTCAGGAGTTACCGTCTCTCCTTTGTGAGTTAAGAGAGTGAAATACTCATTTTGACTAATCCTATAAGTGCTGATCGTATTTTTACCGACGTCTGCATCATTTGCTGAATGCAGGGGGAATTTTGCACCTGCGGGTGTGTTTTCTGTGATATTGATTATCTGGGACGTACTCAGAAATAAGGGGGAATTGTCATTTACATCTAAGATTGTAATTTCGATGCGGTAAAGTTTTAGTGGGTTATTAATCACGGCTTCTATCGTAAGTGAGCACTTCGGTTCCTCACCGCAGAGCTCCTCTCGGTCTATTCTCTCGTTAACATAGAGGACACCAGTTTTTAGATTTACCTCGAAATACTTCCTCTTTGACCCTGAAACGATCTGAAACATACGGGACTCCAGGTCCTGGACATTGATGTTCAGATCTTTAGCAACATTTCCGACAAAAGTCTCCAGATTCACCTCTTCTGATACGGAGTAGGAAAGCTGCCCCAGCACCGCTTCCCAGTAAGAATCCAGCAGCACGACCAAGAGATATATCCACACAGAACTCGTTCTGCTCGGTAAACGCATTATTCCATAAATCGCAAAACAGCATAGAGACTGATGTGATGTGTGTTAGATCCACCCGGAACTGAAGATTCACGAAGCAATATTCCACACAACCATTCCATCAGTTCAGATACAACCAAGAAAGCAAGCCTTTGTCATCCGACCTCTGCTTGTAACAAAGCCCACAGATACGTCGTCATCCACTCAATCTGGGAGGAGCTCGAAGCCGCGATAAAGAGTTTCACATGTGGTGGTCTACAGTGTCCTCATGTGGACATTTAACAAAACTACATTTGATCTTAACCCTGAAATCTAGGAGCTACAGTGTGCATCATGATTAGACATGATTTCATTTTAAAGAATGTCAAATCAAGATAGTCACGCTATCTATCATCTTATTTGTTATAATGTTAAACAACCTGCTTGTCACTTATAGCGTGTTCACTTTTGGCTTGACTGAACCTAGAGAGCACACAAATCTTTGTGCATTCTCAGTCCAATGTTTCTGTAGTACCGTGATATGCTTTGTTTATGCATTTTACTTTCAAAAACTCCCAACTCTCAGCAAATGCATTTATCACATAAAAAAGAGATATGAAACCTTTAGTGACGCATTTGTCGGCTTTATGCAGACTTCATAGCGCATCTGGGCACTTAAGAAATAAGAGCCACACTCCGGCGACATTGTAAAAGTAATGCACAATGTATTACATTTTTCATTACATTTTGAAAAAGAATAAACAATGGGAAAAATCATATGGTGTATAAAGTATGAATTACACCAAGTATATAATGACATTTTAAGCAACAAGTCTAATATTGAGTTATTTTATGTGAATTATTACATAATATAATTTTAACACGTGCAAGAGAAGTGGTCTAAAGAAGTAAAATTCATGGTAGACTGCCGGGTGACAGCAAGTACAATACGTTTATACTGCTGAGTTCAGGACCACGGATAGCTACTGCCGCCTCTGACTTTAGATTACCAACAGAATATGACATGTACTAGCACATGTCAGCTCATAACCTTGGTTATAATCCCGCTTAATTCTGTGAAAATTTGCTTCAGCCAAAATTGAGGGGGAAAAAAATTTAATTGTTTAAAACATTACAAAAACTGGCACCACGGTGTCTTGCATATAACAAAACAAAAAATACAAGTACTCAGTTGTTTAAATTCCTTACCTTTTCTTTAGTGGGTAAAGTCTGAGTTCTTGTAAAAGTGTCTCCTCCGTTGATACTGATCAGTTCAGCATCTACAGGTGGAAACGGGGCGGGGAAAACCACTACGTCACTCTTCAGTGTGTCTGAACTGAAACACACGTCATACTGCTGAGTAGATTTAGAGTAAGACCAGCTCCCGTCAGGGTGGGTGGTGATCATGGGGGCGCTGTACCTGCTGAAACTGCCGTCTGTCCTGTGACATTTGACCGCTATTAAAGTGATGAGGCTGAGCAGAAAGATCACGGACACTGACACAATGGCGATCAGCAGATACAGGTTTAAATCAGAGAAGCTCTCCTCCTTTATAGGTACATGTCTGAACTGAGTCTGGATGTCAGCTGTGTTTTCAACCACCACTACATCAATAGACACAGTAGCTGACAGGGAGGGTTCTCCGTTATCAGAAACCAACACCACCAAGGGGTGAGTTTTCAGATCATTGTCACTCATCCTCCTCTTAGTCCTGATTTCGCCGGTGCTGGTTCCGATCCGGAACAGGCTGTTTCCTTTGGGTTCCGAGAGGTGATAAGAAAGCAGTGCATTGTATCCAGAGTCTGCGTCTACGGCCCTGATCTTTGCCACAAAGTATCCCGCTTCAGCAGAATAGGGAATGTTCTCACTGTTAACGGAACCGTGTTCAGAGTAAGGTGCCAGGATTGTGGGACTGTTGTCATTCTCATCCAGGATAAAAACGTTGACAGTCACGTTGCTACTGAGCGGAGGAACACCAGAGTCTGTGGCCTGAACCTTAAACTGAAACGTTTTTAACTCCTCATAGTTAAAAGACTGTAAACTGACTATATCTCCTGTCTCTGAGTTAATGTTTAACATCGCTGACAGATGAACTGAGTCACTGGGGTTATGTAAAAAAGAGTAACTCACTTGGCCGTTTTGATCGATGTCTGCATCAACTGCTGATACTGTTTTCAGTACTGCTCCTACTGGGCTGTTCTCTTTAACATAAACATTTATGATGCTGTCTGTGAATAGAGGTTTGTTATCATTTACATCTGAGATGTGCACAGTAATAACACTTGTGCTGGACAGAGCTGGACTCCCTTCATCAGTAGCAGTGATACTGATGTTGTACTGTGGTGTAAACTCTCTGTCAAGAGGACCGTCTACAACTAATGAATAGTAATTTTTATAATTTGTCTCTAATTTGAAAGGAACATTATTAGCAATTTTACTGTGTACCATACCATTTTTATTCCTGTCTTTATCAAATACTGAAACAAGTGCAATGGCGGTGCCAATGGACGCATCTTCTTTTACAGTGTTCAGCAGTGATGTGACTGAAATTTCGGGTGCATTGTCGTTAACATCTAAAACCTCAATCAGTAATTTGGTATGAGATGTTAAGGGGGGGGATGCACCATCACTGGCCTGTACTCGAATCTCAAAAGCATTTTTCTCCTCGAAGTCTATGTTCTTTCTATTTGTGACAGTCCCCGTTTTTTCATCTATCATAAATATATCTGTTTGTTTCCCTCGGCCTACATCGCTGAATGAATAAAATACTTGTCCATTTGAACCTTCATCTAAATCAGTAGCATTCAGTGTTATTATAGAAGTGCCTATTTTAACATTTTCATATACACTGGCCTTATACAGAGTTTGACTGAAAACTGGGGCATTGTCGTTAACATCCAAGACATTGACTACAATAATCATACTTCCAGATTTAGCAGGTGTTCCTCCATCAATGGCAGTCAGTGTTAGTCTGATTACAGACTGTTTCTCTCTGTCCAGAATTTTTTGAAGCTGTAATTCAGGAGTTACAGTCTCCCCTTTGTGAGTGGCGACAGTGAAATACTCATTTTGACTTAGTCTGTAAGTGCTGACCGTATTTTTACCAACGTCTGCATCATTTGCTGAATGTAGAGGGAATTTCACTCCTGCTGATGTGCTCTCTGTAATGTTGATAATCTGTGATGTGCTGAGAAACGATGGGGAATTGTCATTTACATCTAAGATTGTAATTTCGATGCGGTACAGTTTTAGTGGGTTATTAATCACAGCTTCTATGCTAAGTGAGCACTTCGGTTCCTCACCGCAGAGCTCCTCTCGGTCTATTCTCTCGTTAACATAGAGGACACCAGTCTTTAGATTTACCTCGAAATACTTCCTCTTAGATCCAGAAACGATTTGAAACATGCGGGACTCCAGGTCCTGGACATTGATGTTCAGATCTTTAGCAACATTCCCGACAAAAGTCTCCAGATTCACCTCTTCTGATACGGAGTAGGAAAGCTGCCCCAGCACCGCTTCCCAGTAAGAATCCAGCAGCACGACCAAGAGATATATCCACACAGAACCCGTTCTGCTCGGTAAACGCATTATCCCATAAATCGCAAAACAGCATAGAGACTGATTTGATCTGTTTTAGATCCACCCGGAACTGAAGATTCACAGAGCAATATTCCACACAACCATTTCAGCAGTTCAGATACAACCAAGAAAGCAAGCCTTTGTCATCCGACCTCTGCTTGTAACAAAGCCCACAGATACGTCGTCATTCACTCAATCTGGGAGGAGCTCGAAGCCGCGATAAAGAGATCCACATGTGGTGGTCTACAGTGTCCTCATGTGGACATTTAAAATAATTGCATTGGATCTTAACACAATCACACTACAAACAGCATGGTAAAGCAGTGGGCAACACATTAATATTTTTCAGTAGTTTAGAAACAAACATAAGAATTACAATTATTACAATCTTCTTCTTACAATTCTTACAATTCTTACAATAATTGGATTAAAACTATGTAGGACTGTTTGTTATGTAAGGTACAGATTAAATGAAATGGTCAAAATTAAGGCTCCAACTTGGGCTTCAGTTACTTTGCTTGAATTCATAAAAACTGACGAAAAAATTAAATGAAAACTGATCAAAATTCTAAAGGTGTGGTCAAATTTTACAACAAAAACAAACAATATTTTTTGCCAAAGATAACATGGAAATGCATTTTTTTTTTTTACTACAGAACCACGGATAGCCAGCCCTGCTTCTGAGTGTGCATTAGCAACAGAACATGAAATGAACCAGCAAATACCAGCCTATAAACTCGGCTATAATCATTTAACCACAATACCAAAATGACAATTAAAAATGTATCAGTAATTGAAAAAATACTGCTGAAGTGTCTTGCGCGTAATACAAACATAATACAAAGCAAAAACTTAATTCTACTTATTTCTTACCTTTTCTTTAGTGGGTAAAGTCTGAGTTCTTGTAAAAGTGTCTCCTCCGTTGATACTGATCAGTTCAGCATCTACAGGTGGAAACGGGGCGGGGAAAACCACTACGTCACTCTTCAGTGTGTCTGAGCTGAAACACACGTCATACTGCTGAGTAGATTTCGAGTAAGACCAGCTCCCGTCAGGGTGGGTGGTGATCATGGGGGCGCTGTACCTGCTGAAACTGCCATCTGTCCTGTGACATTTGACCGCTATTAAAGTGATGAGGCTCAACAGAAAGATCACGGACACTGACACAATGGCGATCAGCAGATACAGGTTTAAATCAGAGAAGCTCTCCTCCTTTATGGGTACATGTCTGAACTGAGTCTGGATGTCAGCTGTGTTTTCAACCACCACTACATCAATAGACACAGTAGCTGACAGGGAGGGTTCTCCGTTATCAGAAACCAACACCACCAAGGGGTGAGTTTTCAGATCATTGTCACTCATCCTCCTCTTAGTCCTGATTTCTCCAGTGCTGGTTCCGATCCGGAACAGGCTGTTTCCTTTGGGTTCAGAGAGGTGATAAGAAAGCAGTGCATTGTATCCAGAGTCTGCGTCTACGGCCCTGATCTTTGCCACAAAGTATCCCGCTTCAGCAGAATAGGGAATGTTCTCACTGTTAACGGAACCGTGTTCAGAATAAGGGGCCAGGATTGTGGGACTGTTGTCATTCTCATCCAGGATAAAAACGTTGACAGTCACGTTACTACTGAGCGGAGGAACACCAGAGTCTGTGGCCTGAACCTTGAACTGAAACGTTTTTAACTCCTCATAGTTAAAAGACTGTAAACTGACTATATCTCCTGTTTCTGAGTTAATGTTTACCATCGCTGACAGATGGACTGAGTCACTGGGGTTATGCAAAAAAGAGTAGCTCACATGACCGTTTTGATCGATGTCTGCATCAACTGCTGATACTGTTTTCATTACTGCTCCTACTGGACTGTTCTCTTTAACATAAACATTTATGATGTTGTCTGTGAATAGAGGTTTGTTATCATTTACATCTGAGATGTGCACAGTAATAACACTTGTGCTGGACAGAGCTGGACTCCCTTCATCAGTAGCAGTGATACTGATGTTGTATTGTGGTGTAAACTCTTTGTCAAGAGGACCGTCGACAACTAATGAATAGTAATTTTTATAATTTGTCTCTAATTTGAAAGGAACGTTATTAGCAATTTTACTGTGAACCATACCATTTTTACCTCCGTCTTTATCAAATACTGAAACAAGCGCAATGGCGGTGCCAATGGACGCATCTTCTTTAACAGTGTTCAACAGTGACGTGACTGAAATTTCAGGTGCATTGTCGTTGACATCTAACACCTCAATCAGTAATTTGGCATGTGAAGTCTTAGGGGAAGATGCACCATCACTGGCTTGAACTCGAATTTCAAAAGCAGTATTTTGTTCAAAGTCAATATTCTTTTTGTTTGTGACAGTCCCAGACTTTTCATCTATCTCGAATATATCTGTTTGTTTCCCTCGGCCTACTTCACTGAATGAGTAAAATACTTGTCCGTTTGAACCTTCATCTAAATCAGTCGCATTCAGTGTTATTATAGATGTTCCTATTTTAACATTTTCATATACACTGGCCTTATACAGAGTTTGACTAAAAACTGGAGCATTGTCGTTTATATCCAATACATTGACTATTATAATCATACTTCCAGATTTAGCAGGCGTTCCTCCATCAATGGCAGTCAGCGTTAGTCTGATTACAGACTGTTTCTCTCTGTCCAAAACTTTTTGAAGCTGTAATTCGGGAGTGATAGTGTCTCCTTTCTGTGTAGCAAGAGTGAAATACTCATTTTGACTCAGCCTGTAAGTGCTGACAGTATTTCTACCGACGTCTGCGTCGTTTGCTGAATGCAGGGGGAATTTCACTCCTGCAGGTGTATTCTCTGTAATGTTGATGATCTGTGATTTACTCAGAAATGAGGGGGAATTGTCATTTACATCCAAGATTGTAATTTCAATGCGGTACAGTTTTAGTGGGTTATTAATAACGGCTTCTATGCTAAGTGAGCACTTTGGTTCCTCACCACAGAGCTCCTCTCGGTCTATTCTCTCGTTAACATAGAGGACACCAGTCCTTAGATTTACCTCGAAATACTTCCTCTTTGATCCAGAAACGATCTGAAACATGCGGGACTCCAGGTCCTGGACATTGATGTTCAGATCTTTAGCAACATTTCCAACAAAAGTCTCCAGATTCACCTCTTCTGATACGGAGTAGGAAAGCTGCCCCAGCACCGCTTCCCAGTAAGAATCCAGCAGCACGACCAAGAGATATATCCACACAGAGCCCGTTCTGCTCGGTAAACGCATTATTCCACAAATCGCAAAACAGCATAGAGACTGATGTGATCTATGTTAGATCCACCCAGAACTGAAGATTCACGAAGCAATATTCCACACAACCATTCCATCAGTTCAGATACAACCAAGGAAGCAAGCCTTTGTCATCCGACCTCTGCTCGTAACAAAGCCCACAGATACGTCGTCATCCACTAAATCTGGGAGGAGCTCGAAGCCACGATAAAGAGTTTCACATGTGGTGGTCTACAGTGTCCTCATGTGGACATTTAACAAAACTACATTTGATCTTAACCCTGAAATTTAGGAGCTACAGTGTACATCATGATCAGACATGATTTCATTTAAAGAGTGTCTAATCACGATAGTCACGCTATCTATCATCTTATTAGTTATAATGTTAAACAACCTGCTTGTCACTTGTAGCGTGTTCACTTTTGGCTTAACTGAACCTAGAGAGCACACAAATCTTTGTGCATTCTCACTCCAATGTTTCGGTAGTACCGTGATATAGTTTGTTTATGCATTTTACTGTCAAGAAACCCCAACTCTCAGTAAATGCATTTATCACATAAAAAGGAGATATGGAACCTTTAGTGACGCATTTGTCGGCTTTATGCAGACTTCATAGCGCATCTGGGCACTTAAGAAATAAGAACCACACACCGGCGACACTGTAAAGTAATGCACAATGTATTACATTTTTCATTACATTTTGAAAAAGAATAAACAAACAATGGGAAAAAATCATATGGTGTATAAAGTATGAATTACACCAAGTATATAATGACCTTTTAAGCAACAAGTCTAATATTGAGTTATTTAATGTGAATTATTACAATAACATAAATTTAACACGTGCAAGAGAAGTGGTCTAAAGAGGTAAAATTCATGGTAGACTGCCGGGTGACAGCAAGTACAATACGTTTATACTGCTGCGTTCAGGACCACGGATAGCTACTGCTGCCTCTGAGTTCAGATTACCAACAGAATATGACATGTACTAGCCCATATCAGCTCATAACCTCGGTTATAATCGCGCTTAATTCTGTGAAAATTTGCTTCAACCAAAATTGGGGAAAAAAAACAAAACAAAAAAAAACAGGTTGTTTAAAACATTACAGAAAATGGCACCACAGTGTCGTCCATACAACAAAACAAAAAATACAACACAAGTACTCAGTTCTTTAAATTCCTTACCTTTTCTTTAGTGGGTAAAGTCTGAGTTCTTGTAAAAGTGTCTCCTCCATTGATACTGATCAGTTCAGCGTCTACAGGTGGAAACGGGGCGGGGAAAACCACTACGTCACTCTTCAGTGTGTCTGAGCTGAAACACACGTCATACTGCTGAGTCGATTTAGAGTAAGACCAGCTCCCGTCAGGGTGGGTGGTGATCATGGGGGCGCTGTACCTGCTGAAACTGCCGTCTGTCCTGTGACATTTGACCGCTATTAAAGTGATGAGGCTCAGCAGAAAGATCACGGACACTGACACAATGGCAATCAGCAGATACAGGTTTAAATCAGAGAAGCTCTCCTCCTTTATGGGTACATGTCTGAACTGAGTCTGGATGTCAGCTGTGTTTTCAACCACCACTACATCAATAGACACAGTAGCTGACAGGGAGGGTTCTCCGTTATCAGAAACCAACACCACCAAGGGGTGAGTTTTCAGATCATTGTCACTCATCCTCCTCTTAGTCCTGATTTCGCCGGTGCTGGTTCCGATACGGAACAGGCTGTTTCCTTTGGGTTCAGAGAGGTGATAAGAAAGCAGTGCATTGTATCCAGAGTCTGCGTCTACGGCCCTGATCTTTGCCACAAAGTATCCCGCTTCAGCAGAATAGGGAATGTTCTCACTGTTAACGGAACCGTGTTCAGAATAAGGTGCCAGGATTGTGGGACTGTTGTCATTCTCATCCAGAATAAAAACGTTGACAGTTACGTTGCTGCTGAGCGGAGGAACACCAGAGTCTGTGGCCTGAACCTTAAACTGAAACGTTTTTGTCTCTTCATAGTTAAAAGACTGTAAACTGACTATATCTCCTGTCTCTGAGTTAATGTTTACCATCGCTGACAGATGAACTGAGTCACTGGGGTTATGTAAAAAAGAATAGCTCACATGACCGTTTTGATCAATGTCTGCATCAACTGCTGATATTGTTTTCAGTACTGCTCCTACTGGACTGTTTTCTTTAACATAAACACTGATTATGCCGTCTGTGAATAGAGGTTTGTTATCATTTACATCTGAGATGTGCACAGTAATAACACTTGTGCTGGACAGAGCTGGACTCCCTTCATCAGTAGCAGTGACACTGATGTTGTATTGTGGTGTAAACTCTCTGTCAAGAGGACCGTTTACAATCAACGAATAGTAATTTTTATAATTTGTCTCTAATTTGAAAGGGACATTATTAGCAATTTTACTGTGAACCATACCATTTTTACCTCCGTCTTTATCAAATACTGAAACAAGCGCAATGGCGGTGCCAATGGACGCATCTTCTTTTACAGTGTTCAACAGTAATGTGACTGAAATTTCAGGTGCATTGTCGTTGATATCTAAAACCTCAATCAGTAATTTGGCATGTGAAGTCATCGGGGAAGATGCACCATCACTGGCTTGAACTCGAATTTCAAAAGCAGTATTTTGTTCAAAGTCAATATTCTTTTTGTTTGTGACAGTCCCAGACTTTTCATTTATCTCGAATATGTCTGTTTGTTTCCCTCGGCCTACTTCACTGAATGAGTAAAATACTTGTCCATTTGAACCTTCATCTAAATCAGTAGCATTCAGTGTTATTATAGATGTTCCTATTTTAACATTTTCATATACATTGGCCTTATACAAAGTTTGACTGAAAACTGGAGCATTGTCGTTTATATCCAAGACATTGACTATAATAATCATACTTCCAGATTTAGCAGGTGTTCCTCCATCAATGGCAGTCAGTGTTAGTGTGATTACAGACTGTTTCTCTCTGTCCAAAACTTTTTGAAGCTGTAATTCGGGAGTTACAGTCTCCCCTTTGTGAGTAGCAACAGTGAAATACTCATTTTGACTTAGTCTGTAAGTGCTGACCGTATTTTTACCTACATCTGCATCATTTGCTGAATGTAGAGGGAATTTTGCGCCTGCTGATGTGATCTCTGTAATGTTGATAATCTGTGATGTGCTGAGAAACGATGGGGAATTGTCATTTACATCCAAGATTGTAATTTCAATGCGGTACAGTTTTAGTGGGTTATTAATAACGGCTTCTATGCTAAGTGAGCACTTTGGTTCCTCACCGCAGAGCTCCTCTCTGTCTATTCTCTCGTTAACATAGAGGACACCAGTCCTTAGATTTACCTCGAAATACTTCCTCTTTGATCCAGAAACGATCTGAAACATGCGGGACTCCAGGTCCTGGACATTGATGTTCAGATCTTTAGTAACATTTCCAACAAAAGTCTCCAGATTCACCTCTTCTGATACGGAGTAGGAAAGCTGCCCCAGCACCGCTTCCCAGTAAGAATCCAGCAGCACGACCAAGAGATATATCCACACAGAGCCCGTTCTGCTCGGTAAACGCATTATTCCAAAAATCGCAGAGCAGCATAGAGACTGATGTGATCTATGTTAGATCCACCTGGAACTGAAGATTCACGAAGCAATATTCCACACAACCATTTCGTCAGTTCACATACAACCAAGAAAGCAAGCCTTTGTCATCCGACCTCTGCTTGTAACAAAGCCCACAGATACGTCGTCATCCAGTAAATCTGGGAGGAGCTCGAAGCCACGAAGAGAAGGGCCACATGTGGTGGTCTACAGTGTCCTCATGTGGACATTTAACAAAACTACACTCAATCTTAACCACCCAAAGTTTAGAGCTATAGTGTGTATCGTGATTAGGCATGGTTTCATTTTAATAATGTGTAATTGCGATATTCATGCTATTTACTTCTGCAATCCTATTGGTTGTATAATGTTAAACAACCTGCTTGTCACTGTTAGTGTGTTCACCTTTGGTTTAGCGGAACCTTGAGAGCACACAAATCTGTGTCCGTTCTCACTCCGATGTGTTCACAGCGGTAATACCATTGTATGATTTGCTTTCACTTTTTCTTTTCCAAGAAGCCCCAACTCTCACTAAATGCATTAATAGCATAAAACGTTTTTATGAAACCTTTATTGACACATTTTTTAGCTTTATGCACACTTCATAGCTCATCTAGGCTCTTAAGGAATAGCCAGAACAATACTGTAAGGTAACGTACACTCCATTAACATTATTCATTAAACTGTGAAAACGACAAAAAAAAAAAGAAAGAAATCATATGGTGTACAAAGCATAGATTACACTAAATATGTAATGAACTTTTGAGCAACCTGTGTTGTATTGAGCGGTTTTGTGTGAATTTATGCAATAATGCAATTTTAAAGCATGCAAGATAAGTGGTCTGAAGAGGTAAATTCAAGAAGGAGTGCCAGTGATTGCAAGAAAAATGCGTTTGTACTGCTTCAGGACCACGGAAAGCTCCTGCTGCTTCTGAGTTTGGATCAGACAGCACACGACACGTCGCTTCAAATACCAGCTCATAACCTCGGTTATGATCCATCTTAGTGCTGTAACAATTTGCTTGAACCAAAAATGCAAAAAATAAAATAAAATCCAGGTCATTTAAAAAATTATAGAAAACTGCACCACAGTGTCTTGTACATAAAAAACTAATAATACAAGTACTCAGTTCTTTAAATTCCTTACCTTTTCTGTAGTAGGTAAAGTCTGAGTTCTTGTAAAAGTGTCTCCTCCGTTGATACTGATCAGTTCAGCATCGACAGGTGGAAACGGGGCGGGGAAAACCACTACGTCACTCTTCAGTGTGTCTGAGCTGAAACACACGTCATACTGCTGAGTCGATTTCGAGTAAGACCAGCTCCCGTCAGGGTGGGTGGTGATCATGGGGGCGCTGTACCTGCTGAAACTGCCGTCTGTCCTGTGACATTTGACCGCTATCAAAGTGATGAGGCTCAGCAGAAAGATCACGGACACTGACACAATGGCGATCAGCAGATACAGGTTTAAATCAGAGAAGCTCTCCTCCTTTATGGGTACATGTCTGAACTGAGTCTGGATGTCAGCTGTGTTTTCAACCACCACTACATCAATAGACACAGTAGCTGACAGGGAGGGTTCTCCGTTATCAGAAACCAACACCACCAAGGGGTGAGTTTTCAGATCATTGTCACTCATCCTCCTCTTAGTCCTGATTTCGCCGGTGCTGGTTCCGATACGGAACAGGCTGTTTCCTTTGGGTTCAGAGAGGTGATAAGAAAGCAGTGCATTGTATCCAGAGTCTGCGTCTACGGCCCTGATCTTTGCCACAAAGTATCCCGCTTCAGCAGAATAGGGAATGTTCTCACTGTTAACGGAACCGTGTTCAGAATAAGGAGCCAGGATTGTGGGACTGTTGTCATTCTCATCCAGGATAAAAACGTTGACAGTCACGTTGCTACTGAGTGGAGGAACACCAGAGTCTGTGGCCTGAACCTTAAACTGAAACGTTTTTAACTCCTCATAGTTAAAAGACTGTAAACTGACTATATCTCCTGTCTCTGAGTTAATGTTTAACATCGCTGACAGATGAACTGAGTCACTGGGGTTATGTAAAAAAGAATAGCTCAGTTGACCGTTTTGATCGATGTCTGCATCAACTGCTGATACTGTTTTCATTACTGCTCCTACTGGACTGTTTTCTGTAACATAAACATTTATGATACTGTCTGTGAATAGAGGTTTGTTATCATTTACATCTGAGATGTGCACAGTAATAACACTTGTGCTGGACAGAGCTGGACTCCCTTCATCAGTAGCAGTGATACTGATGTTGTATTGTGGTGTAAACTCTCTGTCAAGAGGACCGTCTACAACTAATGAATAGTAATTTTTATAATTTGTCTCTAATTTAAAAGGGACATCATTAGTAATTTTACTATGAACCATACCATTTTTACCTCCGTCTTTATCAAATACTGAAACAAGCGCAATGGCGGTGCCAACGGACGCATCTTCTTTTACAGTGTTCAACAGTGATGTGACTGAAATTTCAGGTGCATTGTCGTTAACATCTAAAACCTCAATCAGCAGTTTGGTATGGGACGTTAGGGGGGAAGAAGCACCATCATTGGCTTGTACTCGAATCTCAAAAGCATTTTTCTCCTCGAAGTCTATGTTTTTACTATTTGTGACAGTCCCCGTCCTCTCATCTATCGAAAATATGTCTGTTTGTTTCCCTTGGCCTACATCGCTGAATGAATAAAATACTTGGCCATTTGAACCTGCGTCTAAATCAGTCGCATTCAGTGTTATTATAGAAGTGCCTATTTTAACATTTTCATAAACACTGGCCTTATACAGAGTTTGACTGAAAACTGGGGTGTTGTCGTTTACATCCAATACATTGACTATAATAATCATACTTCCAGATTTAGCAGGTGTTCCTCCATCAATGGCAGTCAGTGTTAGTCTGATTACAGACTGTTTCTCTCTGTCCAGAATTTTTTGAAGCTGTAATTCAGGAGTTACAGTCTCCCCTTTGTGAGTGGCGACAGTGAAATACTCATTTTGACTTAGTCTGTAAGTGCTGACCGTATTTTTACCAACGTCTGCATCATTTGCTGAATGTAGAGGGAATTTCACTCCTGCTGATGTGCTCTCTGTAATGTTGATAATCTGTGATGTGCTGAGAAACGATGGGGAATTGTCATTTACATCTAAGATTGTAATTTCGATGCGGTACAGTTTTAGTGGGTTATTAATCACGGCTTCTATGCTAAGTGAGCACTTTGGTTCCTCACCGCAGAGCTCCTCTCGGTCTATTCTCTCGTTAACATAGAGGACACCAGTCTTTAGATTTACCTCGAAATACTTCCTCTTAGATCCAGAAACGATTTGAAACATGCGGGACTCCAGGTCCTGGACATTGATGTTCAGATCTTTAGCAACATTCCCGACAAAAGTCTCCAGATTCACCTCTTCTGATACGGAGTAGGAAAGCTGCCCCAGCACCGCTTCCCAGTAAGAATCCAGCAGCACGACCAAGAGATATATCCACACAGAACCCGTTCTGCTCGGTAAACGCATTATCCCATAAATCGCAAAACAGCATAGAGACTGATTTGATCTGTTTTAGATCCACCCGGAACTGAAGATTCACAGAGCAATATTCCACACAACCATTTCAGCAGTTCAGATACAACCAAGAAAGCAAGCCTTTGTCATCCGACCTCTGCTTGTAACAAAGCCCACAGATACGTCGTCATTCACTCAATCTGGGAGGAGCTCGAAGCCGCGATAAAGAGATCCACATGTGGTGGTCTACAGTGTCCTCATGTGGACATTTAAAATAATTGCATTGGATCTTAACACAATCACACTACAAACAGCATGGTAAAGCAGTGGGCAACACATTAATATTTTTCAGTAGTTTAGAAACAAACATAAGAATTACAATTATTACAATCTTCTTCTTACAATTCTTACAATAATTGGATTAAAACTATGTAGGACTGTTTGTTATGTAAGGTACAGATTAAATGAAATGGTCAAAATTAAGGCTCCAACTTGGGCTTCAGTTACTTTGCTTGAATTCATAAAAACTGACGAAAAAATTAAATGAAAACTGATCAAAATTCTAAAGGTGTGGTCAAATTTTACAACAAAAACAAACAATATTTTTTGCCAAAGATAACATGGAAATGCATTTTTTTTTTAACTACAGAACCACGGATAGCCAGCCCTGCTTCTGAGTGTGCATTAGCAACAGAACATGAAATGAACCAGCAAATACCAGCCTATAAACTCGGCTATAATCATTTAACCACAATACCAAAATGACAATTAAAAATGTATCAGTAATTGAAAAAATACTGCTGAAGTGTCTTGCGCGTAATACAAACATAATACAAAGCAAAAACTTAATTCTACTTATTTCTTACCTTTTCTTTAGTGGGTAAAGTCTGAGTTCTTGTAAAAGTGTCTCCTCCGTTGATACTGATCAGTTCAGCATCTACAGGTGGAAACGGGGCGGGGAAAACCACTACGTCACTCTTCAGTGTGTCTGAGCTGAAACACACGTCATACTGCTGAGTAGATTTCGAGTAAGACCAGCTCCCGTCAGGGTGGGTGGTGATCATGGGGGCGCTGTACCTGCTGAAACTGCCATCTGTCCTGTGACATTTGACCGCTATTAAAGTGATGAGGCTCAACAGAAAGATCACGGACACTGACACAATGGCGATCAGCAGATACAGGTTTAAATCAGAGAAGCTCTCCTCCTTTATGGGTACATGTCTGAACTGAGTCTGGATGTCAGCTGTGTTTTCAACCACCACTACATCAATAGACACAGTAGCTGACAGGGAGGGTTCTCCGTTATCAGAAACCAACACCACCAAGGGGTGAGTTTTCAGATCATTGTCACTCATCCTCCTCTTAGTCCTGATTTCGCCGGTGCTGGTTCCGATCCGGAACAGGCTGTTTCCTTTGGGTTCCGAGAGGTGATAAGAAAGCAGTGCATTGTATCCAGAGTCTGCGTCTACGGCCCTGATCTTTGCCACAAAGTATCCCGCTTCAGCAGAATAGGGAATGTTCTCACTGTTAACGGAACCGTGTTCAGAATAAGGGGCCAGGATTGTGGGACTGTTGTCATTCTCATCCAGGATAAAAACGTTGACAGTCACGTTACTACTGAGCGGAGGAACACCAGAGTCTGTGGCCTGAACCTTAAACTGAAACGTTTTTAACTCCTCATAGTTAAAAGACTGTAAACTGACTATATCTCCTGTCTCTGAGTTAATGTTTACCATGGCTGACAGATGAACTGAGTCACTGGGGTTATGTAAAAAAGAGTAGCTCACTTGACCGTTTTGATTGATGTCTACATCAACTGCTGATAATGTTTTCATTACTGCTCCTACTGGACTGTTCTCTTCAACATAAACATTAATGATGCCGTCTGTGAATAGAGGTTTGTTATCATTTACATCTGAGATGTGCACAGTAATAACACTTGTGCTGGACAGAGCTGGACTCCCTTCATCAGTAGCAGTGATACTGATGTTGTATTGTGGTGTAAATTCTCTGTCAAGAGGACCGTCTACAACCAACGAATAGTAATTTTTATAATTTGTCTCTAATTTGAAAGGGACATTATTAGTAATTTTACTGTGAACCATACCATTTTTACCTCCGTCTTTATCAAATACTGAAACAAGTGCAATGGCGGTGCCAATGGACGCATCTTCTTTAACAGTGTTCAGCAGTGATGTGACTGAAATTTCGGGTGCGTTATCATTTACATCTAAAACCTCAACTAGCAATTTAGCGTGTGAAGTCATTGGGGATAATGCACCATCACTTGCTTGTACACGTATCTCAAAGGCAGTATTTTCCTCAAAGTCTATATTCTTTTTATTTGTGACAGTTCCCGTCTTTTCATCTATCGCAAATATGTCTGATCGTTTCCCCTGTTCTATTTCAATGAAGGAATATGATATATCTCCATTGTGGCCTACATCCAAATCTGTAGCATTCAGGGTAATGATGGACGTACCTATCTTAACATTTTCAAAGACACTGGCTTTGTACAGAGCTCGACCAAACACAGGTGCATTATCGTTAATGTCCAAAACATTGACTATTATGACCATTGTTCCTGATTTTGGAGGAGTTCCTCCATCAATGGCAGTCAGTGTTAGTCTAATTACAGACTGCTTTTCTCTGTCTAAAACTTTCTGAAGGACTAGTTCCGTAGTTACAGTCGCTTCTTTGTGTGTAGCAAGAGAGAAGTGTTCATTCTGGCTCAGCTTGTAGGTGTTCACACTATGCTTACCGACGTCTGCATCATGAGCTAATTTTAAGGGGAATCTTGCACCTGCTGGTGTGTTTTCTGTAATATTGATTACCTGTGATTTGCTGAGAAATGATGGGGAGTTGTCATTTACATCCAAAATTGTAATTTCAATTCGGTATAGTTTCAGTGGATTATTAATTACCGCTTCTACACTAAGTGAACACTTTGGTTCACTGCCGCAGAGCTCCTCTCGGTCTATTCTCTCGTTAACATAGAGGACACCAGTCTTCAGATTTACCTCAAAATACTTCCTCTTTGATCCAGAAACGATCTGAAACATGCGCGATTCAAAATCTTGGACACTGAGGTCGAGATCTTTAGCAATATTTCCGACAAAAGTTCCCACATTTACCTCCTCGGACACAGAGTATGAAGGCTGTCCACACACGAATTCCAAGTGAAAATCAAGGAGCACGACCAAGAGGTAGATCCACACAGAGCTCGTTCTACTCTGTAAAAACATTATTCCACGCATTGCGACGAATCGTGAAGGCAAATGGAGTGACTATTACAATAACCCCGGCATACATATCAGGGAAGAAGTATTCCAGAGAAATATTCCGGCATTTTCTGTAAAACATAATCAAGTCATCCTTTGTCGTCCGACTCCTCTTTGTAACAAAGCACACAGATACAACGTCATCTACTAAAGCTGGGAGGAGTCCTAAGCTACGAAGAGAAAGTCCAAATGTCGTGGTCTACAGTGTCCTCATGTGGACATTCAACATTACAACAGTCTTCATTAATAACATAACACTGGGCCACGGCATGTATTCATATTTATCCCAAAACATTGCAGAAACCAAAATCATTCAGTACATATAAACACATAAAACGAATTAAAGTTTATTTTCACACTATATTTTCTAAATGCAGATCAAAATATAGAATGTTTTACAAACTAATATAAATAAAAGAAAACAACTGGTTACAGTTAAAAGATATTCCTCTTTATATCGCTGGATTGCGAATGAGGAGTATTGTTCATACTTAGCTGAGAAACTAAGTGATCAGTTACGAAAATTTGTCCTAAAAACACACTATGGAAAACCTACTGTTCAACTCTGCTTTAAACTGATTCATACGGTGCATTTAGATTTTTTTCTTCTTACTGGAAACGTCACACATTCATATAGAAGTACTTGTATTCAGCACCATGACAAGTGATTAAGACTGTAAAGACCAAATGACAAAACCACAGAATGTACTGCACACTACTTTCTACAGCAGATTATTATACATTAAAATTCGTAAGACCTTAACTGCTATTGTTTGATGCAATGTCAGTAGCTCAAAGCCAGCTGTGTAGAGTATAAGTTATAAATGGTACGAATTTCTTACCTTTTCTTTATTTGGTAAAGTTTGGGTCCGAGTAAAAGTGTCTCCTCCGTTGATACTGATCAGTTCAGCATCTACAGGTGGAAACGGGGCGGGGAAAACCACTACGTCACTCTTCAGTGTGTCTGAGCTGAAACACACGTCATACTGCTGAGTAGATTTAGAGTAAGACCAGCTCCCGTCAGGGTGGGTGGTGATCATGGGGGCGCTGTACCTGCTGAAACTGCCGTCTGTCCTGTGACATTTGACCGCTATCAAAGTGATGAGGCTCAGCAGAAAGATCACGGACACTGACACAATGGCGATCAGCAGATACAGGTTTAAATCAGAGAAGCTCTCCTCCTTTATGGGTACATGTCTGAACTGAGTCTGGATGTCAGCTGTGTTTTCAACCACCACTACATCAATAGACACAGTAGCTGACAGGGAGGGTTCTCCGTTATCAGAAACCAACACCACCAAGGGGTGAGTTTTCAGATCATTGTCACTCATCCTCCTCTTAGTCCTGATTTCTCCAGTGCTGGTTCCGATCCGGAACAGGCTGTTTCCTTTGGGTTCAGAGAGGTGATAAGAAAGCAGTGCATTGTATCCAGAGTCTGCGTCTACGGCCCTGATCTTTGCCACAAAGTATCCCGCTTCAGCAGAATATGGAATGTTCTCACTGTTAACGGAACCGTGTTCAGAATAAGGTGCCAGGATTGTGGGACTGTTGTCATTCTCATCCAGGATAAAAACGTTGACAGTCACGTTACTACTGAGCGGAGGAACACCAGAGTCTGTGGCCTGAACCTTGAACTGAAACGTTTTTAACTCCTCATAGTTAAAAGACTGTAAACTGACTATATCTCCTGTTTCTGAGTTAATGTTTAACATCGCTGACAGATGGACTGAGTCACTGGGGTTATGCAAAAAAGAGTAGCTCACATGACCGTTTTGATCGATGTCTGCATCAACTGCTGATACTGTTTTCATTACTGCTCCTACTGGACTGTTCTCTTTAACATAAACATTTATGATGCCGTCTGTGAATAGAGGTTTGTTATCATTTACATCTGAGATGTGCACAGTAATAACACTTGTGCTGGACAGAGCTGGACTCCCTTCATCAGTAGCAGTGATACTGATGTTGTATTGTGGTGTAAACTCTCTGTCAAGAAGACCGTCTACAACTAATGAATAATAATTTTTATAATTTGTCTCTAATTTAAAAGGGACATTATTAGCAATTTTACTGTGAACCATACCATTCTTACCTCCGTCTTTATCAAACACTGAAACAAGTGCAATGGCGGTGCCAATGGATGCATCTTCTTTAACAGTATTCAGCAGTGATGTGAGTGAAATTTCCGGTGCGTTATCATTGACATCTAAAACCTCAACCAGTAATTTGGCGTGTGAAGTTAAAGGAGAAGATGCACCATCACTTGCTTGTACACGTATCTCAAAAGCAGTATTTTCCTCAAAGTCTATGTTCTTTTTATTTGTGACAGTCCCGGTCTTTTCATCTATCGCAAATATGTCTGTTTGTTTCCCTCGACCCACTTTACTGAATGAATATGATATTTCTCCATTTTGGCCCACATCCAGATCTGTGGCATTCAGTGTAATTATCGATGTCCCTATCTTAATATTTTCATAGACACTGGCTTTGTACAGAGTGTGACTGAATACAGGTGGATTATCATTTACGTCCAACACATTGACTGTTATGATCATTGTTCCAGACTTAGCAGGTGTTCCTCCATCAATAGCAGTCAGTGTGAGTTGAATTATAGACTGTTTTTCTCTGTCTAAAACTTTCTGAAGCTGTAATTCTGGAACTACGATTTCCCCTTTGGTTGTGGCGAGAGTGAAATATTCGTTTTGGCTGAGCCTGTAGGTATTTACAGTATTTTTACCAACATCTGCATCATCTGCATGCTGTAACGGAAATTTTGTCCCAACGGCTGTGCTCTCAGTGATGTCTATTATCTGTGATGTACTCGGAAATGACGGTGAATTGTCATTTACATCTAGGATTATAATTTCAATACGGTACAGCTTCAGTGGATTATTAATCACGGCTTCTACGCTAAGTGTACATTTTGCGTCATCGCCGCAGAGTTCCTCTCGATCTATTCTCTCGTTTACATATAGGACACCAGTCTTTTGGTTTACCTGGAAATATTTCCTCTTTGATCCAGTAACGATCTGAAACATGCGCGCCTCCAATTCCTGGACATTGAGATTAAGATCTTTAGAAATATTTCCGACAGCAGTCCCGAGGTTAACCTCCTCAGAAACGGAATATGAGAGCTGCCCAGACACCGCTTTCCAGCAGCGGTTTAGCAGCAAAACCAAGAGATACATCCACAAAGAGCGCGTCCTGCTCGGTAGATACATACTTCAACCAACGATGGAAGGTCATAGACATGTCCGAGTAATTATACTAGTAAAATAAACAATGTACTGTAACAGCATAGAACATCCAATGTTTGTTTTTGTTTTTTCTGGATGTTTAAAAATACGATGAGGAAAATACTCGTGCCCTCCTCACAGCGTCCTCTACATTTCTTTGTTTCAGTCGCGTATGAAACGAAATCATCAAATGGATCTGGGAGGAGCCCGAGCCGCTGAAAAAAAGACAGAATGTCATGGTCTACAGTGTCCCCAAGTGGACACTTAAAAACAATACACTGGTAATCACACACACAAGCGAGAATAGGCCTTTAGATTCAGCGGATTCCTTTTTCGGTTACTGAAAGTTAATCGGTCTTTGTTATGCTGTATTTAACCTAAATAAAATGACTCATTCATTTTCATTCAGTCACAGTAAGAGGATAAAACCAGTATGTTGGTAATTTCCTTTATATAATGCCTAATATGTGTTTCTTCCTGATAGTTGACTGGAATTTTTTTTTTTTTTTTTTCAGTTTATGTTTTACTTCAGAAGCTTTTGAAAAATTACTGACCAGAGTGGCTAGGTTAAAGTAAAGTTACTGGAAATATACATATTCCAGTCCCCTTTCACCTCGTCTACACAGAATAATCGTCATGCTTTAATCTATAATTTTATTGTTCCATGAGTTGTAAAATCTACGTAATATCAGCGTGCAATATTTTTGCAAAAATAATACACAAAACTATGACAAGCACAGATCAAATCATTTCACAATACATCATGGAAATGTGCGAAACCCACAGCAAGTACGTAATGCATAAGGCATTAGAGTATCTACTCAACTACTCTCTCCAGTTGTTACAGAATCATCAACATAAACTTATTATGCTCATTTAATGCCATTGCTGTCTTACCTTTTCTTTAGTGGGTAAAGTCTGAGTTCTTGTAAAAGTGTCTCCTCCGTTGATACTGATCAGTTCAGCATCTACAGGTGGAAACGGGGCGGGGAAAACCACTACGTCACTCTTCAGTGTGTCTGAGCTGAAACACACGTCATACTGCTGAGTAGATTTTGAGTAAGACCAGCTCCCGTCAGGGTGGGTGGTGATCATGGGGGCGCTGTACCTGCTGAAACTGCCGTCTGTCCTGTGACATTTGACCGCTATTAAAGTGATGAGGCTCAGCAGAAAGATCACGGACACTGACACAATGGCGATCAGCAGATACAGGTTTAAATCAGAGAAGCTCTCCTCCTTTATGGGTACATGTCTGAACTGAGTCTGGATGTCAGCTGTGTTTTCAACCACCACTACATCAATAGACACAGTAGCTGACAGGGAGGGTTCTCCGTTATCAGAAACCAACACCACCAAGGGGTGAGTTTTCAGATCATTGTCACTCATCCTCCTCTTAGTCCTGATTTCTCCAGTGCTGGTTCCGATCCGGAACAGGCTGTTTCCTTTGGGTTCCGAGAGGTGATAAGAAAGCAGCGCATTGTATCCAGAGTCTGCGTCTACGGCCCTGATCTTTGCCACAAAGTATCCCGCTTCAGCAGAATAGGGAATGTTCTCACTGTTAACGGAACCGTGTTCAGAATAAGGGGCCAGGATTGTGGGACTGTTGTCATTCTCATCCAGAATAAAAACGTTGACAGTTACGTTGCTACTGAGTGGAGGAACACCAGAGTCTGTGGCCTGAACCTTAAACTGAAACGTTTTTAACTCCTCATAGTTAAAAGACTGTAAACTGACTATATCTCCTGTCTCTGAGTTAATATTAACCATTGTGGATAAAGGCAGCGAATCAACATTACTTTGTAAAAATGTATAACTCACCCGACCATTTTGATCAATATCAGCATCAGTTGCAGTCACTGTTTTAATTACTGTTCCTGTCAGACTGTTCTCTTTCACATAAATGTTAACTATATCATCAGGAAAGCGAGGTGGATTATCATTGACATCTGAAACATGAACAGAGACTATGTTGGTGCTGGACAGAGGTGGACTACCTTCATCAGTTGCTACGATAGTAACGTTGTATTGAGATTTAGTTTCTCTATCTAACAGACCAGTCACTACTAACGAATAATAATTTTTGTAATTTGTCTCCAACTTAAAGGGAGTCTCATTCGCTATTGAAACTTTTGCAACGCCATTTTTACCACCATCTTTGTCAAGTACAGAAACTAGAGCAATTGCCGTACCTGTTTTTGCGTCCTCCTTCACTGTGCCCAATAATGATGTTACAGTGATTTCAGGAGCGTTGTCATTTATGTCTAGAACTTCTACAAGAACCTTGCAGTGAGCTGACATCGGAGGCTGGCCTTTGTCACTGGCCTGTACGTGAATCTCAAACGCAGGATTTTCTTCATAGTCAATTTTTCCTTTGACTAAAATAGCACCTGTTTTAGGATCTATCTGAAATAAGTCTAACACATGATCCTGACCTTTTTTTCTTAATGAATATTCGATTTCACTGTTGGTACCCTCGTCTGCGTCTGTTGCATTTAGAATGATCACTGTCGATCCGATTGGCAGATTTTCCACAATTTGGACTTTGTATAAAGATTTAGTAAAAACGGGGTTGTTGTCGTTATTATCCAAGACGTTTATAATGATTTGTGAGGTTCCCGATTTAGATGGGTTTCCTCCATCTACTGCAGTCAGGGTGAGTTTTACAACAGAGTCATGCTCCCTGTCTAAAGGTTTCTGCAGTACCAACTCGGCAGAAACACTCTCTCCCACTTTGTGAATTTCTAAAGAAAAATACTCATTGGCGCTGAGCTTGTATGTATTAACACTATTCTTCCCAACGTCCAGATCCGATGCCTCAATCAGCGCAAATTTTACACCCGGTAAAGTGTTTTCTGCTACGTCAAGTGACTGCATTTGTTCAGAGAAAACGGGCGCATTGTCGTTTATATCAATTATATTTACCTCTAAACGATAAAGCTTTAATGGTTCGTTGATCACAGCCTCTACATTCACAGTACATTTTGAAGCCTTAGCGCAGAGCTCCTCTCGATCTATTCTTTCAGAGACATAAAGGATACCTTTCTTCAGATTTACGTCAAAGTATTTTTTCTTCGATCCACTGACAATCTGAAACATACGAGACTCTAAATCCTGGACGTTCAGGTTCAGATCTTTGGCGATATTACCAACAGAAGTCCCCGGGTTTACCTCCTCTGAAACAGAATAAGAGAGCTGCCCGAACACCACTTCCCAGCAGTTATTCAGCAGCACAGACGCAAGAAAAATACGAAAACCGATCGTTCTGGTTGAGAAATGCATAGTTACATCCAGCACGACAACGGTAATCCAAGTCCAGTCATTCCAGTCAAATACATATATCCAATGGAAACCGCAAACATCTAGTTTTATGCATTTTCGCTGTTCATCTAAGGAATATTTGCATCCGTCCCTCTCGCCCTAGTCTCTTTGTTAAAGAATCAAAACACATTGCCAGCCCCCTTTTCTGGGAGGAGTTATGGGCCTCCTGCGTTAATATCAGATGCCATGGTCTACAGTGTCCCCATGTGGTGTTGTAAAATAAGTACATTCAGAGTGTGACAAAAACAGTGACATGAGAAAACCCACATGCAAACAAACACCTGACAGTAACAAACAAAAATGTCGTAAAAGATAGAAAGGCTACAATAACAAAAAGGAAATAAGTTCTTTGTGTTGCCCTTTTTCAAACATCATCATCATCATCATCATCATGATAATAATAATAATAATAATAATAATAATAATAATAATGTATCTCATTGAGGTTACCGAGAACTACAGTGTACCACAACACATCTACTCATTTTGAAAAATACCTTTTAAATAAAGACACAAAGAAGGCTAAACTAATGATGACAATCAACTATACCATATTCTCAATTCCTATAACAGTACCTGCACGTAATTGAAACGCCTCTCTAAATACGCAGTCTGAGGGAAATGAAGTACAGGTTACATCAGACAGTCACCAGTTATTAAAAACTGCCATTTAAATCCAAATGTATGCACTTGAAAAAACACAGAATATACAGACGCATTTGTTTTTCGGAATGTTCTCCATAGGCAGTCTGGTTTCAGCACCATGGACAGCAACAAAGGCTGTAAAGTCCCAAGCTGTAAACTTAGTGCTCGATTTGAAAATTCATTCGCACGTACTTTTAGAGCAAAATCATACTCTGCGAACTGTGACAAATGTATTCCTTTAGAGTTGTCTTACCTTTTCTTTAGTGGGTAAAGTCTGAGTTCTTGTAAAAGTGTCTCCTCCATTGATACTGATCAGTTCAGCATCTACAGATGGAAACGGGGCGGGGAAAACCACTACGTCACTTTTCAGTGTGTCTGAGCTGAAACACACGTCATACTGCTGAGTAGATTTCGAGTAAGACCAGCTCCCGTCAGGGTGGGTGGTGATCATGGGGGCGCTGTACCTGCTGAAACTGCCGTCTGTCCTGTGACATTTGACCGCTATTAAAGTGATGAGGCTCAGCAGAAAGATCACGGACACTGACACAATGGCGATCAGCAGATACAGGTTTAAATCAGAGAAGCTCTCCTCCTTTATGGGTACATGTCTGAACTGAGTCTGGATGTCAGCTGTGTTTTCAACCACCACTACATCAATAGACACAGTAGCTGACAGGGAGGGTTCTCCGTTATCAGAAACCAACACCACCAAGGGGTGAGTTTTCAGATCATTGTCACTCATCCTCCTCTTAGTCCTGATTTCTCCAGTGCTGGTTCCGATCCGGAACAGGCTGTTTCCTTTGGGTTCCGAGAGGTGATAAGAAAGCAGTGCATTGTACCCAGAGTCTGCGTCTACGGCCCTGATCTTTGCCACAAAGTATCCCGCTTCAGCAGAATAGGGAATGTTCTCACTGTTAACGGAACCGTGTTCAGAATAAGGTGCCAGGATTGTGGGACTGTTGTCATTCTCATCCAGGATAAAAACGTTGACAGTTACGTTACTACTGAGCGGAGGAACACCAGAGTCTGTGGCCTGAACCTTAAACTGAAACGTTTTTAACTCCTCATAGTTAAAAGACTGTAAACTGACTATATCTCCTGTCTCTGAGTTAATATTAACCATTGTGGATAAAGGCAGCGAATCAACATTACTTGGTAAAAATGTGTAACTCACCCGACCGTTTTGATCAATATCAGCATCAGTTGCAGTCACTGTTTTAATTACTGTTCCTGTAAGACTGTTCTCTTTTACATAAATGTTAACTATATCTCCCGAAAAGCGAGGTGGATTATCATTGACATCTGAAACATGAACAGTGACTATGTTGGTACTGGACAGAGGTGGACTACCTTCATCAGTTGCTACGATAGTCACGTTGTATTGAGAATATGATTCTCTATCAAGCTGACCATTCAGTACAAGGGAATAATAGTTTTTATAATTCGTATCTAACTTAAAGGGAGTTTCATTTGCTATTGTGGCTTGTACTATGCCATTTTCCCCACCGTCTTTGTCTAGTATAGAGACGAGAGCAATAGCAGTACCTACTGTTGTATCTTCCTTCACTGTGTTTAACAGTGACGTGAAAGTAATCTCAGGGGCGTTGTCATTTATGTCTACCACTTCTACTAGTACTTTACAATCAGCTGACATCGGAGGCTGCCCTTTATCACTGGCCTGTACATGAATCTCAAATGCAGGATTTTCTTCATAATCAATTTCACCTCTGACTAAAATGGCACCGGTTTTAGGATCTATATGAAACAAATCCAATACATGATCCTGTCCTTTACTTCTCAACGAATATTCAATTTCTGCATTTAAATCCATATCTGGATCAGTTGCATTCAAAACTAAAACTGTTGTCCCTACTGGTAAGTTCTCAGGTATACGAGTCTTGTATAAAGAACTGCTGAAAGCCGGTGCATTGTCGTTGTTATCTAAAACATTAATAACAATTTGAGATGTTCCTGACTTAGGTGGATTTCCACCATCGACTGCAGTCACTGTTAATTTTATTGTCGCCTGCTTTTCTCGGTCTAAAGCTTTCTGAAGCACAAGCTGAGCAGACACGCTGGTACCCACTTTGTGATTCTCTAAAGAGAAATGATCGTTTGGACTTAACTTGTATGTATTAACACCATTTTTACCGACATCAAGATCAGAAGCTCCAATAAATCCGAATTTTGCCCCTGGCATTGTACTTTCAGCAATATTAAGAGACTGTAAACTCTCAGAGAAAAAAGGGGCATTATCGTTCATATCCACTACATTTATCTCCAAACGGTAAAGCTTTAGTGGATTGTTGATTACAGCCTCTACATTCACAGTACATTTCGTTGCCTTTGCACATAGTTCTTCCCGGTCGAGTCTTTCATTGACGTACAGAAATCCTGTTTTCAGATTCACATCGAAATATTTCCTTTTGGATCCGCTAACAATCTGAAAACCACGGGTCTCCAATTCATTGATATTAATGTTTAGATCTTTAGCAATATTTCCCACTGATGTTCCTGTGTTTACCTCCTCTGACACAGAATAAGAGAGCTGTCCAGATACCGCCTCCCAGTAGCACTCCAAGAGAAAAACGACCATAAATATACCAAAAGAGCTCCGCATCCTTTGCCTCCACATAATTGTATCCAACATGAACTCAACATATGGGTTCTGATATCTCCAAATTCCGTGTTTTTTAGTGGTGAAGGACGAAAATCATGGCCTCATCGTGCGGTCTTTCACTGCGCTTTATTGTAACAAAGCCCTGACAAACATCATCGTCCTCCGTGTCTGGGAGGAGCCTCAAACGTACGAGAGGAATTCCGACATGTGATGGTCTATAATGCCCCCATGTGGACGTTTGAAACAACTTCAAAAAGCATACTTTGAAGATAATGAAGAAAAGGATTTCATCTTCACTCATCCAAACTATGAAATTATTCAGCTTAAAAGAAACTTAAAGACGTGGGACATAAAGTATCCCTGTTCTCTTGTTTACCTGTCAAAAGTATCTTTGTTTGGAAAGGGAGGAAATGCAATTATATATGAAAATAATAATAAACTAATAGCAAAATAAAAGATGCTTTCATTTATGTTTTATTTATAAATTTATTTTAACAATACCATCACACAATGTTATTAAACCTTGTATAGATAATTAATGTAAAAGAAATAACAACAAACAATAAAAAAAAATACATATCTAAAACGGATTCATGAAATTTAGGCTTTCGACTCTTCAGGACCGTGGACAGCAACTTACGTCACCTGAAACCGTTGTTACATATATAGGTAAACGCTTGAGTCACCTGCAGTAAAGTCAATACTAACCGACGGAAGATGTATGACCCAGCTGTTCATTCTCTTATGAAAGCGTAGTAAAATAAATAAATAAATAAATAAATAAATAAATAAATAAATAAGTTGGCTTTTTCAAAGTTGTCTTACCTTTTCTTTAGTGGGTAAAGTCTGAGTTCTTGTAAAAGTGTCTCCTCCGTTGATACTGATCAGTTCAGCATCTACAGGTGGAAACGGGGCGGGGAAAACCACTACGTCACTCTTCAGTGTGTCTGAGCTGAAACACACGTCATACTGCTGAGTCGATTTCGAGTAAGACCAGCTCCCGTCAGGGTGGGTGGTGATCATGGGGGCGCTGTACCTGCTGAAACTGCCGTCTGTCCTGTGACATTTGACCGCTATTAAAGTGATGAGGCTCAGCAGAAAGATCACGGACACTGACACAATGGCGATCAGCAGATACAGGTTTAAATCAGAGAAGCTCTCCTCCTTTATGGGTACATGTCTGAACTGAGTCTGGATGTCAGCTGTGTTTTCAACCACCACTACATCAATAGACACAGTAGCTGACAGGGAGGGTTCTCCGTTATCAGAAACCAACACCACCAAGGGGTGAGTTTTCAGATCATTGTCACTCATCCTCCTCTTAGTCCTGATTTCGCCGGTGCTGGTTCCGATCCGGAACAGGCTGTTTCCTTTGGGTTCAGAGAGGTGATAAGAAAGCAGTGCATTGTATCCAGAGTCTGCGTCTACGGCCCTGATCTTTGCCACAAAGTATCCCGCTTCAGCAGAATAGGGAATGTTCTCACTGTTAACGGAACCGTGTTCAGAATAAGGAGCCAGGATTGTGGGACTGTTGTCATTCTCATCCAGGATAAAAACATTGACAGTTGCGTTGCTACTGAGCGGAGGAACACCAGAGTCTGTGGCCTGAACCTTAAACTGAAACGTCTTTAACTCCTCATAGTTAAAAGACTGTAAACTGACTATATCTCCTGTTTCTGAGTTCATATTCACCATGGTAGATAATGGCAAAGGGTTACCATTAGTGTGAGAAAATGAATATGTCACGTGACTATTCTGGTCAACGTCAATATCCGTTGCAGTCACTGTTTTAATAAGTGCTCCAACTGGACTGTTCTCTGTCACATATACATTAATCAGAGGCTCTTTGAAGAGAGGCGCGTTATCATTGACATCAGAGACCTGTATTGACACTACACTGGTGCTGGACAGTGGCGGTGTGCCTTTGTCCGTGGCCACTATAGTAACGTTGTAAGAAGCCACACTCTCTCTGTCCATGGGCCCATCTACTAGTAAAGAATAATAGTTTTTGTAATTAGTTTCGAGTTTGAATGGAACATTATTTTTTATCTGAATTTTCACATCGCCGTTTTTTCCTCCATCTTTATCGATAACAGATACCAGGGCAACTACAGTGCCTAAATTAGCGTCCTCTTTAACGCTGCTTTGTAGTGACGTTACAGTGATCTCCGGAGCATTATCGTTCAGGTCCACAACTTCCACAAGTACTTTACAGTGAGCAGACATTGGAGGCTGGCCTTTATCACTGGCCTCCACACGTATTTCAAAAGCCCTTTTCTCTTCGTAGTCTATATTTCCTTTTACTTTGATGATTCCACTTTGGCTATCAATTTCAAACATATCAAGAACGTGATCCTGATCTTTGCTTCTAAGTGAATATATAATATCACTATTCAGGCCTTCATCTGCATCGGTGGCATTTACAGTGATTACAGTTGAGCCCACAGGCGCGTTTTCAGGAATTTTTGTCTTATATAGAGATTCACCAAATACCGGGATGTTGTCGTTATTATCTAAAACATTTACAACAAGCTGTGAGGTGCCTGATTTGGGAGGAGTACCCCCATCTACAGCCGTCAGTGTCATTGCAATCACAGCCTGCTTCTCTCGGTCTAAAGCTTTCTGCAAGACTAACTCAGCAGACACACTGTCTCCCGTTTTGTGTACTGCCAAAGAGAAATACTCATTTTGACTTAATTTGTAAGTGCTGACTCCATTTTTTCCAACATCTGCATCACTTGCTTCAGATAACACGAATTTGACTCCTGGTAAAGTACTCTCTGCGATATTAAGATTTTGCAATTTGTTTGTAAAAATCGGTGAATTATCATTTACATCTAAAATATCTACATCAATGCGATAAAGCTTCAATGGGCTGTTTATCACTGCCTCTACACTCACTGAGCATTTAAGTTCTTCACCGCAGAGCTCCTCTCGGTCTATCCTTTCACTGACATACAGAACTCCGGTTTTAAGATTTACCTCGAAAAATGTTCTCTTTGATCCAGTAACAATCTGAAACATACGAGATTCCAAGTCCTGTAAATTAAGGTGTAAATCCTTAGCGATATTTCCAACAGGAGTACCAGGGTTTACCTCCTCTGAGACGGAATATGAAAGCTGTCCAGACACCGTTTCCCAGTAAAAATCCAGAAGAAAAAGCAATAAATACATCCCAAAATAGCTCCATCTCACCGGCGACGGCATATTTCTGTTAATCTCTCTGTGGTCAAATACCACTTAGCAATGCTTTACATGTTATCAGGCATATCAGCCTCACTATGCTTTGAATATGGACGGAATATATGTTTGTTCCTCCGTTCTCTGGCTCTTTGTTACAAAAACTGAAGACAAGTCCGAATCGCCTGAAAACGGGAGGGGCTTAGTTGTATCAAAGAGTCTGGTTGTCTTTCATGGACCAACAATGGCACCAAGTGGTCAAAGTGGTAATGTGCAGAGGGCAAGGAGAATTTGATGCTGGGCTCTGAAGAGCAACTGGATTTAGAGGGACATCTTCAGTAGAGTAATTGTAATGACATTGTTCTGGGAAGGTTGATGTAAGGTTTCAGCACCACGGACAGCGCACAAAGATCTGCCTTTTTGAATGTGGAATGAATCTGATGTAACTGACCTGTATATCACACACACACACACACACACACACACACACACACACACACACACACACACACACACACACACACACACACACAGCTGTCAGTGGATTTTTGAGGTCCAAATTGAATGTATTATATTCATTATATTTAATTTATTATACCTTCCTGACTCCACCTCTCATGCAACAGAATGATTTTGTATATTTACTATTTGTTGACAAGTCCAATAATTTTCAGTCACCACTGTAAAAAAAAAATCTCAGTCAATCTCAGTTCCACCCCTCATGTAATATAATATGCAATATTTTTCTATTTATGTCTATTTACTTGTTGTCAAAGCACTTTGTAAACTTTGTTTTAAAAGGTGCTATATAAATAAAGCTATTATTATTATAATAAAGCTATTATGTTCAAAAATCTTCTGTTACCATTAGACTAAGATTTCCCATGTGAATGTTTCAAAAATGAAATGGTTAATGGTTAATGATGGTTATCTATCTATCTATCTATCTATCTATCTATCTATCTATCTATCTATCTATCTATATCTATCTATCTATCTATCTATCTATCTATCTATCTATCTATCTATCTATCTATCTATCTATCTATCTATCTATCTATCTATCTATCTATCTATCTCTCTCTCTCTCTCTCTCTCTCTCTCTCTCTCTCTCTCTATCTATCTATCTCTCTCTCTCTCTATCTCTCTATCTCTGTCTCTCTCTGTATCTTGCTCACTCTCTTTTCTTTTTATATCGTTATTCTTGTACAGTGTTTTAAGTGTTTTTTTTTCCTCTTGTGCAAGGCTCCGAGAGAGCATTCCTATGTGCCTGGACTGTTTGTGTGTGCACAAACGCCAAATAAAATCTTGAGTCTTGACTTAAATTCTTTGGACCTTTTATCAGTGGGTATTCTAAACAGTAGTTTAAACCTCTGTCACCTTCACTTGTGTTTGTCGGTCTATTTTCATCATATTAGAAAGCCAAGGGAGGGAAGGGGAAAAAAAAAAAAAAAAATCTTGAAGACATTAGGCGATAATCTGAATATACTGTTTTCATGCATTCATAAACTCAGGAGTACAATCCATGTTTTGTATTATATTTTGCAGCATTTCAGTACCTCTCCACATTCACATAGAAACTGTCAGCATGAGCCATGGGACATGAACACTCCCTCATTTGTAATCCCTGGATTAAGCCGTGGATTCACATACTCCTGTCCATTCCTATTCTGTGGAAAGCATGATTTGATTTGAAAATATTAATAACTATCACACTGAGCTGCAGTCATCTGTTAACCCTGACATGCCATAATAATAATGATAATAATAGCTCACAAAGGAATGGCCTTTGTGCTCCACTTTCATAATGTAGGGCAAAAGAAACATACCATAATAAAATAACAGACATACTATACAATTATGCACAGACGACGGCCAACCTCCACAATAAACTCACACGGCACATGATGCAATTCAGTGATTCATAGTTTATTTGTAGGTCACAGTCTATATCAGTGACCTTACAGGACTTCAATCTGTAATATCTTTCTCACACAAGGACACACTATTAGAGATTGCTCAGTACAGTAAGGACATTTTAATTTAAAAACTGGATTGACATGAATTTCCACAGGATTTTCCTTGTGGGATCTGGTGACATCATAACCGTATGACCTTATTTGTGAGAGACACACACACAAGCTATTAAAGTAGAAATATAATTACATAGTCTAACATGAAGTGTGTGTATGACAGCAAATATCACAGTCCTGATTCTTCTCACAGAACACACTTAAAGTTCCTTACTGAGCATGCAGACGAATTCTGGCTCATCACACACAGTTTAACATGCAGATCAACCACCTAGTCAAGTGAGTAAGACAACATTATGACCAGTCACATCACTTTATAGGGTAGGGGCATGTGGTATTTGTTTGTCTGTGGTTACCTAAGTGGTTACAATACTTATTTAAGAGTAAGTTTTTGAACTTTTTTTTTTTTTTTTTGGACAAATAAATTAATAAAATAAACCATTTCAGTGCAAGACAAAAGAGCATCTCTGTAGGAGTCCACTTAATCAATATGAACATATGTTGACAGGTTCACACATGGTAGAATAAACTTAATTCAGATAGATTAAACAAGCCCTATTGAAAAAAAAAAGCCTTTTCCTGCTTTTAGTCTGTATACATTGATAAAAGTCATGTTTCTTCAGGGCATGATAATTGAATTTGATGAATAATTAATGTTGAATAAATACTGGTTAAACAAAACAGGGCCCTAAAGACATAGAGCTGAGCATAAAAAACGATTTATTGGTTAAATGTGTGTCTGTTAAGCTGCTTCTCCGTCTGTGGTTTACCTACAATGTCATAATGAGCAGAAACAGCAGAACCAACCAGAAACAGTGAGCAGAGGTGAGGGGGAGGGCAGAATGGGCGGAAGCAGTTGACAACAGTGGTTTAGGCTTGTTAAATGCATTATTAAAAAGCTACTGCCACATACAGTCAGCTAAATCAGCTACTATATCTCCTCCACGGTGCTGAATACATGATTTCTTTTCATCCGCATGTGTTTGTACTTGCAAGTAAGTATGTTATAAGGGTGTGTACTGTGTAGTTCATCTGTGTGAGTTGGTGGGGGAAGGGTGTGATCTGAACATGCTCCAAGGCTAGTCTTCCCCTCCCTTTCCTCTCTCCTTCTGCACGGCTCTCCTGTCACCATAGCAACGCTGTCCCAGGCACAGACACAGTGCATGCGTACACACACCCACACTAACACACGAGCATATGGGCGTGTTTTCTGAAAGGCATAGTACAAATGGTAGTAGACTGTAAATGTACCTACTTACACATACGGTCCACTTTTACACTTCTGAATTATAGTGACAACTGAAAACACATGTGCTCAGTCCAGCTCAAACCGCAGCTCCATGTGTACTGGACCAGGTTTTCCAGGGCCTACTCATACATTGGTAATGCAGCACTGCAGCAACATATTCGTCTTGATGGATGCACTTTAGCTGCAGCGCCTGCATCTATTTCCACCCCCATATCCTCACAGGGAGCTTGACCTTTTTAGTCAGCCATGCCCTACCCACTGTACCCTCTGGGACTCCACAGACCACCCCCACTATATCCTGCTTCATGTGACAAGATGTCATGTGTACTGTTTTAATGTGGGGAATAGCTCATTACAGCACAAGGGGGCAATATACTCCTTGTGCATATCTCTGATACTACACTGTTCATTACATTCTACCCCCTTTTTACCTTTACTTCATCTTTGCCTACTGAACTGCTAGATTCACACACCAGAATCCAATGCAATTATTCGATTAAAGATGGGCATGTCACCGATAAAGCACTTCATTTCACGATGGTATGAATAGAGCCACACCCAAATGTAGCAGTGCACTAATGACATGGTTGATCTGATGAAGCACTAGTGATGACACAACACAAAAAGGTTACATCTAAATTTGGGTTTAACTTTAACCAGGGAAGCAGAAAAACAAAAACCTGGTTTCCATTATTTAGCTTTCATATTCTCCAAAGACATATCCTAAGATGATATAAATAAATTTAATTCCTGGGTAAGATACATTTTGTCTCATGGGAAGTGTTTTATTTATTATTCATCATATCAATTGAAAGTACAGACCTAATTTAAATTTAACATTAAGAAAACAGCATCGGGAATCAAAATGAAATCTGTCTTTAGAATTAAGTGACATGTATTTATGAAGTATTTTACATTAACACATAGTAAGTGTAGTAATAATAATAATAATAATAATAATAATAATAATAATAATAATAATAATAATAATAATTATTATTATTATTATTATTATTATTATTATTATACATTCTCTAAAAGATGAGAGAAATTCTGAGAAAAGTTTCCAGAAAGTTACTAGGAAAATATATTCAAAATTATTAAAGAAGAAAACACACAGCCTTTTTCAAAATATTTATGTGGGACAGTCAAAATGTGTTTTACATATGCATTTCATTATTCAAACAAATAAATATCCACTAATATGATATGACACTATTTATTTCATGAACACACACTGTGTGACATCATATGTGTCAGATAGGAAGGGACAGAGTGAGGAGGAAAAGATAAATGAATCACTTCAAGTATTTAATCCAACTACAACTTAATCATTTATTTCCAAATCTGTGCTTGCCTTCACTGGTTTCTGGAGTAAGTAGGACAGGGCGGCTCCGGGAAAACATGAGCCGAAACAGGATGAAAACCAGGACACAGCAATATGGAGCATGCCCAAACACACACATGCAAATGCCCATGGGATCAGACTTTAGGCACACCAACAGTGTTCACTCACTTGAATAATGATGGTGCAGTGCCAAAAAAAAGCATAATTAGTTACTCTACTGTGAAACAACAGACAGGGAACAACTGCACGCCATTGTTACTAAGAGTATTGTGTGAATGAATTGTAATGAAGTATTATTTTCCAACTGGGAAGATGTATCAGTGAAAGACAATTTTAAACTCATCACATATACTTATTCTAGGTACATCCACAGTTACTTTAAATGTAAGTAATTTGCAAAATTCCACATTCAGGTGCACATATTTTGATATACACACTGTAAAAAAATAAAAATAAATAAATAACTATATATATATATATATATATATATACACACACACACACACACATACACATACATACACACACACACACACACACACACACATATATATATATATATATATATATATATATATATATATATATATATGTATATATATATATATGTATATATATATATATATATATATATATATATATATATATATATATATATATATATATAACCATAGAATTAACACCAAAAAGTTGACAAATTGCAACATAAAAAAATTATAAGTGAAAATACAATGCAAAGTTGTTTATTTGAAAAAAAAAAGTTTGTGTTAACAATTCAGTCAAATATCGCTACAGTTTATACAGGAAGAGTATGTTAACAAAGCCAGATTTGCATGTAAAAAAGATGTATTTCTATTGTTTTGAGAAAATAAAACTGTAAGTTGAAAAACATTGTGGTGCTGTTTAAATTGCCATAATGTTGAAATAATAGCCTATGCTCATACTTAAATAAATTAAAAAGTAATAAAAAGCTAATTTAACATTTTAAACATGTAAATATCACCAAAATTCAATGCTGAATTCACATGTTTAAAATTTGAAATCTACATGTTACTTTGATGTGTTTTTTTTTTTGTTTTTGTTTTGTTTTTTTTGTTTTTTTACAGTATTGTTCTGGTAACCACAGCTGCCAGTTTTTTTTCCATAAAAACGACTTGACTTTTTTTTTTTTTTTTTTTTTTTTTTTTACAATACCATAACTATTGTACAACTTTGTTACTTACTATCACACTCTAAAACTACTGATGAGTTACTTGTAGATTATAGTCATGCAGAAGTGTTTTACTCTGATGTAGAATCAAAATATTTATATGTTTAAGCAACTTGTCATTTTATACTTTTACCATTTTCAACCTCTACTCCTCCTTGCATCAGAATGTCTACAATAACAATCATTTCTATAACACACAGAAATTCAGATGGGGTCAGGGTGCACATTAGCACTAGTTTAAATGTCCTTCTGGGTCATAAAAACAATGTACCCTCATTGTAATGGAGCTATGTATTTACAAATGCAATCATGTGTTTCTGACGATGCTGTATGGAATCTAGAGTCAGTGAGCAGCAAAACACCATCAGCGCAAATATGTGAGTAAGAGGTGTGAAAGTGAGAAACAGAAAGAAAAGTACAGAAAGAAAATAAAGATTTATATATGTGCATTAGTTTTAATCATTACACTGATGCTTATTCTTGTTCAGTGAGAGTATTATGACTGCACTTGCACAGTCATGGTGTACTTTGCAACAACAGACCATTAATCTCAGCTGTCAATAAAACAAGATGAAGCTTTGGCAACAGAAACGGTAGCATAAAAATCTGATTGGTCATGTAGAATCAATGTGACTGTAACGGACACTGTGATTGGCTCAACCTCAGCATAGTGACAAAGATAGTGTCTGTGGTGAGCGCCCGTAATTGATTCACTGGCTCCCCTTCAGTATCCATGGTGACGCAAATGCAGCCCCTGCCGGTGCCCCTCCCTGTACCCCCCTGCTGCACACCCTGCTTTATGAACACTCAGTACATATGCCAAGGACAGGGCGTTTCTTTTCAGTATCCCAACCATGCAAGAACCATAAAACTAATTTAATTGTAGAATATTTATCTTATACACTGTACACCTCTAAACATAGTATAAATGTACAATAAAAGCAAATGCACATGCTTTGTCTACATTTTTTTTAAATTATCGTTCTCCTACTCACATATAAAACAGCCTGAACCAAACATTTAATGTGGGATTAAGAATAAATCTAGCATTATAGTCAGACATGGATAACCTAGATTTGCCTAGATCAAAAATTCACAAGAGAACAGGGCATGTATTGTGTTCGTTTTAAATAGATAGAAAGCAAAACGGGACAGGACCCACTATCCATGGATCAATACTAACACAGAAACTCACTGACAATACCACTCAATATACTACCACATACAGAGTAGCAACTGAATAATTAAATCTATTGACATACAAACATACTGTCCACCACTGAGGAGCTGGTAAGTAAATTCCACTTTTTTGCCACAAGGGGGAGCATTTTTTTTAGCCTTTCTTTTGTTCTCTGTAGCAGTTTCCACATGTACAGACAGACAGTGATGTCAGATGCAGGCAGAACTACGGTGTCTTATATTAGATCTACATGCTCACACTCCAAAAATGTACTAGTGGTACAGATACACTGGCAGCCTTGGTGTACACCGTGTTTCTTCTACCTGCGGAAATTAAACTGTCAACTCTTCAAGGTAGAAAAGGAGATGTGAATATATTTCAAAGACTCTGCACATTCTCATCCAACCATATGCATGTCTAACCACAAACAGGCAATGACAGATAGTAATAGAATATAGGGTGATTTTTGGAAGTATGATTAATATTTCACCACCATACAATTTCCCTACATCAGTTCTGCATAGGTGGGAAAAAAAGGAGCTTCAAACCATTGTGTAATATCTATTTTTACTGGGTTATTAGTCATGCAGCAAATATGCAGTAGGCAGTGCTGCATGTGAAGTGCACTGCAGGTGCAGCCTTGCTGTGCTAGGGCTTGGCCCATTTCTTGAGAAAAAAAATGAAAGAAAAAAGAAAGTGTCTGAATAATAGAGGAGGAGTGCTGGCCTGCAGAGATTCTGATGTTGGAAGCAGTTGAAATGATTTTGTGAGTTTGCTCCACTTTCCACAGAAAATGAAGATAACTATTTATAAAATAATGACTTGACTCCCATCATTTAAGCTAAGGCTGTACCGCTCTCCCAGAATAGCAAACACCGTCTTCCACTCTCTTCCACATCAAAACTTAAACAGCTACATGGACCCACCTCAGCATGTGTAATAACAGAAACTCTGTATATATGCATTACTGCTGATAAAGAATCACATACAGCATCAGTATATCTTTTAGCTTGTGTGTGTGTGTGTGTGGCAAATTGGATTGTGTGTATACATTAAAGAGAGTCATTTATCATATTTTCAGTTTATTAGGGATCCCAAACTAAGCCTCTGACACAGATTTGCTCAGTCTGTACTGACATAGTACATATTCTGACTGGAATATATCTGCCACTAACATCTGATGTGAACAGAAAATAATCACACATCCTCCTCTGTCTGCAGGTGGAAGGTGTTCAATTCCAATTCCAGATCCTGCTCTTGCTCTTCCTCGGCATCACAATATATTGACCTACTAACATTTCTGTTATTGTTAAGACCACTCAGTTAGACGTGTAATTCAACAGCCAAAGCTACAGAATCCAAAACACCATACAGTTGATATCCCTCTCTCCTACTGACATGAAATGAAGGACAGGTATCACAAGAAATGAATGAGAGGTAAAGGAATTTGACAGAATTATTCAGAAGAGTCCCTATGATTATAAACCACCTAAAAAAGTGATCATAGAAATACATGAGTGACAATAATAGATCACATCACAAAAATAAATAAGTGGTCGCCTGGAATTAAAGGGTAAATGGCATCCTCTGTGTTGAAGACTATTCAGAGCTTCACTTCATGTCACCTAATCGTATTAAAGAGGCAACATAGTGGAATTATCACTTTACACACTTTACAGAAGGCTTAATCCAGGACTACTGGGAATACAGACAGCAATGGCAGAGTGGAAAGAAGGCTTTGACAGGACTTTCTAATTTAAAACACCTGACTGACAGGGATAATGTAATTTTAATCTTTGATGGGGCAGCTATCCCGTATCCATACATAAAAATGTAATGTTTTTGGTTAATAATGCTAATCATGCTAATATTTGCTATGGGGTGTTTGTACTACATTATTACTTCTCCAGTTTTCAGTTAGAGGACGAAGCAAAGTGAGTCAGGATTAAGACCAACATCAGGCAGTAAACAAGAGCTTAGGGAACAATTACAGTTTAGTTTTACTGCAAAGACCCAATTTACCACCAAACCTTTCATGATGTTTTTTTTTCTTTTTCCCTCTTTTAAACATCTTTGCCGTCTGTGTTCAGACTCACTGCTCTTTTTTAAACAGCCTAATTCATTATCTGTAATGAGATGCATGGATTATCTGGACCAGTATCTGCTGTGGGAGAATTAGTTGCATCGTATGATACCTGTTGTTTTATCCACTCATAGTATATCGTACTGATATTTTGACTAAACACATCAACACAGTATACTGATTGCCAGGCAGTAGCATATTTACAAGAGCAGAGTAATAGAAGGTTGAGGTACATAGAAAGGCTGCTTGATATCTGAATGTATGTTATTGCATTTCACATCTACTGACTACAAATGCTGCTGCAACATGAAGCTCTTTGATTATACATAGTCAGCCAAACATAACTGAAACTTGGACACAATAAAAAAAACCTGCAATACCTCAAAACACTTTGCAAAAATTAACTCCCGAAAACAAGGATGTAAGGTAATAAGAAAAAAAGGAAAATCAAAATATTTCTCCTTCATCTGTGTTATTTTGAAGAACGTAAAATACCATAGAAGCAGGATTGAGTGGCCTTTTAACTTTGAATCAAATAATTGCAAGCCTTGAGACTGTTCTGCAGTCCAAAAGTAATAAAGCAGTGATTATTATTAGTGATAAGTGCATGTTAATGTTGTATGTATGATTTTAGTAAAAAGTAAAAAAAAATAAAAAAAAATAAGAAGTGCTTGTTTCAATAGAACACAGCTTCATGCAAAATGTAAGTGAAAGCCAACGACCATAGTATTAAGTAAAGCAATATTAGCAGTTAGATAGCAATCCATAGAACTAAAACATCTGTCTGACTCTAAACAAATCCACTTTTTGGGTTGAAATACATGCATAAAAACCGGAAAGGAGTGATCTCTCTCTCAGGGTGGCAATGTTTTTATCCCTAGGGCACAAGGGCTCAGTGAATAGTTTGAAGTGTATGAAAATTGTGTAAATCACATGCTATGGCCTTCATATCCACCAGGTCTTAACTCCACTGAACACCTGTGAAAGGGTTTAGACTAATATGTGAGGTTGCATTCTTCATCACCATTATCAAAACAACAAATGACCTGAGACCAAGCGATGCATTTTTGTCCTGTGTAGGGGACAAGAGTTTCACAGCTTTACTTTAACCTCCTAAGACCCAGGAAATGTCAGCAAAGTACAAGCTTTTTTTTTGTTTTTTTTTTTATTGAATACATGCCTATATTGGAAACATCATGATGCAACACTTTTTTTCAGATGCAGTTTTTAAAAATTTTATGGAATGTCCTTTGTGGTGGACAGTTGTCTTTTCTCTTTTTTTTTTTTTTTTTTTCTTGGTATAAAGTTGTGAAACTCTTGTCCACAAATGTGGAGAGAAAACCCATAGATGGGTCTTAGGAGGTTAAAAAAATAATGAAAAGCTGTCCACTGCAAAGGACATTGCATAGAAACAAATTCAAATGTATCTGGAAAAGGTGTTATACCATGCTGTTCCCATTCAAGACAAGTATTTAATGTAAAACAGTCAAAACTTTTTACTTTCCTGGGTCTTAGGAGGTTATATCCATATCTATTCGAAAAATGCACTGCAAAAATCAAAATCTTACCAAGTGTATTTTTCTCATTTCTTGTCAAAATATCTCATCCCACCTAAAATAAGACATAATCACCTAAACAGTAACTTGTAAGTGAGATATAAGAACTTATTTTTAGACTATAGCTCTAGAAAATCTTATTTCAAAAAATCCTACCAAGATAATTTTTACTTGTTCCATTGGCAGATTTTTTTGCTTGAATTAAGCAAAAAAAAAAAATAAAATAAAATAAAATAAAATAAAATCTTGAATTAAGCAAAAAAAAAAAAAAATCTGCCAATGGAACAAGTGAAAATTATCTTGGTAAGATTTCTTGAAATAAGATTTTCAAGATCTATAAGTTCATATGTCTCACAAGTTACTCTTTAAGTGATCATGTTTTATTTTAGGTGTGATGAGATATTCTGACTACAAATGAGAAAAATACACTTGGTAAGATTTTGATTTTTGCAGTGTGGTGTTCATCACTCCAGTAAAATGTAGAGACTTGTAAATGTAGGTTCTGATTCCTCTGTCTGTGGCTCAGCTTTAGTCTTTCTTTAACTAACTCACAATTATCTACCTCTGCTGCAGATGTAAAGCTGAGAGAAAAAGGAAATTATTCAGCTCCAGTTTCTAAAGACAGATTAAAAAAAAAAAGAGAGGAGAGGAGAGGAGAGGAGAGGAGAGGAGAGGCTGTCTATGTGGCCAACAAAATGAAAAAGAGGAAGCATGGGGTAACATGATGGCATAAGCACTACAGCATAAAGCTACTGCAACTTAAACATTAACTAAGAATAAGGCTCTCAAACACGAAGGACTGAAAGAAGGACGGTGTAACCTAGCTTCTAAAATTTGTCAGCCATTTTCTATCAGTGTGCAGTCTCATAGAGAGACAGGAGGGGGCATAAGAGAGAGTCAACCAGACAAAAAATAAGGATGCGTAGGAGGGGGAGAGGAGGGTTGAAGAAAATCAGTGAAGGAGACTCTTTGTGTAAGGCAATGAAAAGATATAAAATCACAAAGCTTGATGAAACTAGAAGAAAAAGGATATAACAGTAAGATGTAGTGATGAGGGAGAGACACTCAAGGCTGGAGGAAAGAGCAGAAGCGATAATGAGAACAAAGACAGAGGAAAGGAGCGAGCTGGTCGGTGGGAGGAGAGAGTGGGATATGAGTCAGGCTTACAGCATTAACACTCATCTTCCACACCCATGTCTCTTTGTTTTATTCATATACTTCACCCACTAGATAAGATGGCGGGAAACATGGAGGAATATTTAGCAGTTTACACACTTACAGTATAAACACATACAACCAGAGCCTGTGTGACTACCAGATATCACAGATCTGAGTCTGTGTTTACCTTGACAGAAAAATGTAACCCCAAACCTGAGAGGGCTAAATTGTGGATTTTCCTTGTTTTTGTTTTATGGCAGATGGCCCACCTAAAAATAGACACAGTAGTGCAATGTGTGCAAAATAAATGTGGGATGACTTGAGTCACCCACTGCACAGAACTGCCCACTGATTAACGCTCACGATGATCACCAGAATGTACCACAAAACTTTCAGTTAAATGATAATAATAATGATAAAATATGTTCTTGTCATTGTCTGGGTTTCTTTCTGTATATCTGTATAAGTATTTAAAATACACAACTGGCATTAGAATGACTCACTGCACAGTCCCAAGAGACTACAGATCAATAATTTACATGTAAGGAGTGTCAAAACTTCTGTGTTGATCAGTTAGATTATTGCTTTACTCCTATATTTTTGATAATTTTATTTTTTATGTATAAATGTTTTAAGGAAAATCAAAGTCCTACCACTACTACTACTACTACTACTAATAATAATAATAATAATGATGATGATAATCATCATCATCATCATCATCATCATCATCATCATCAAGCTTCACTGATTGGCTGATTATTACTGTTTCATTAAAATAAATGTTAAAACTACTTTTGATTGTTTTCCTCTGATTGCAGTGACCTGCAGTAATAGACACTTTGTCTTAAACATGAATCCTATAAACAAAGAGCATCCCACCAGCTGTAAGCAAGCTACTCTGTGAACACTGCATTAGACTATTATAATAAAGGCTACTTATATGATAAAACATCTATAAAAATACACAGCATGTTTGATGCATTTATGGCTGTACTTATTTATAGCTGTGTAATGCTAAATGATAAAGAGGTTAACAATCATGTGTTGTGACTATGATCAGATAAGGTTTACTACACTTTGGCTGCTTCTTTGTTATATATACGCAGACAGGAAGCCATGAAATAAAAATCCAGTTGCTAAAAAAAGGATAAATAATTACCCAGGATGCTTTGCAGCAGCACTTGGTACAGGCCAGTAGCCACAGGGGGAAAAAGAACCCTGCAGCTACAGTCTGTATCCATCCCACAGCCACCATCTGATCCCACCCGAGCATAACCACAAACGAACACAACATACAGCGTTAATCAGACAAGTTTATGGCAATTGTAGCAGTATACCCAGTCTACCCCATATTAAGCAGAGCAAAGATCCTGCTGTAAGACGGGAATCCTCTTATGAAGGCTCCATTCAATGTCCAGCTTACTCCGGATTTCCCCCTCTAATTTATACATTATTTCAATAAAAGATTACAACCTTTTGAATATTGTCTGTTACATGCTTTTCAACAGGGCACGTATCCAGTCATCTTTCAACCAACTGTGACGTCTTTTGCACATTATGGCAGGCTGTGCAGCCTTGTGCTAGCCCCTCTGTCAGTTCAATCCTTCAGGCACAGAGTGATGACCTAAGCATAGCAGCAGATGTTGTGGCTGTATGAGCACTGATGCCAAACAAGAGCAGTGCAGACTTACATCTGTTTTGAGCTCTGTTGATTCTGAGAAAAAAGCCTATTTAAATATAGCACACAGTTAACTGAACTGTACTGTGTTACCAGCTTTAACTTTTATATTAGACAGATTCATATATATGCATATTACAGTATTTATATGCTTATTATTTAAATATTGTAACAGTAACACATTGATTTATTTAAAAAAAAAAGAAACATGCAAACTCATCAGTGGGATATAGCAGACTGAGCTCTGCTCCTATCATCCTACAATGATTTAAAATGACACATGCAAATGCTGTTCATTTGTACAGTGTTATTAAAGGAGAAAGGCGATGGTGCCTTGATAAAACTTAAACCTATAGAAGTCATCTACCCAGCAAAGAGTCAATGGACTGAGAAGTAATGAAACTAAGGGTTTACATAACTGAGTGATGGACTGGGAAGGGGTCAGACTTCCTCTCACTATGTCAGGCTTGAGATAGATAAGACTTATTATTAAAAAAAAAAAGAAAAAAGATTTTTACTTAACCCATAAAGACCCAAACATCCACTGGCAACCAAAATAATTTACTGATATAAAAAGTTAAATGCCTGTTGATCAGTTAATCCTATCAATACATATAAATAATTGGTGTAAAATACAGTTTTTCATCTTTTCATGGTCATCAGATATGACCCATTTGGACGTTCAGAGGCTCCGTAGTTACTGTGGAAACACCGTCATCTTCTACAACATTGATTCACCAGTAAAACCCATGGAGTTTGATCAGTGACAGTGGATGAACACACTGGGTTTATGTTCAGTTAATGGTATATTTTACTGAAAAAGTCACTTTTTGTTCTATTTTGTCTGTTTTTGATATAATAACCCTCAACTTTAATTTGAGCTTTTATGAACATCTACATGATCAACACATTAAATATAAGAAAATACCTGATTGTCATTGAAAATTGCAAAATACAGAACATAATATGAGAATAAATGTTGATAAACCACTTAAGAAAGGCTAAAAATAGAGAAAAATTCCTTTGGGAACTGCCACAAAAGTAGCACTGGGTCCTTATGGGTTAAGATTTACGAGAATCAATGCAGTAATACTAAATATCAGACCTACTTGACCAGCTCACACATTGAACCATGGATAAACCATATTTGACCCATATACTGAAAAATAGCTTGGGCCAATTCACATCAAAGCAGTATACTCAGTGATGGCACTGAAATAGTCTGGTCTCAGAGTTTGTTTTTTCCCATTATCACAGTTGACAAAAGCAAAAGAAAAGAAAAGTGTGCCAGCGCATCTTGAGCCAAAGTTGTTAATACAGACCACAATGAAAATGTATGCCCACTGATGGTGACTTTATCTGTTTTGCTCTGATACATCCAAAATTATCAAAAAAATTAAACGTTCTACCACAAGACACTTATATATTACAATTAAAAGACAAGTGATATTTAGCTGTTTTGTCTAACACTTTCCTGCCGCTCTGCATTCAAAGTAGTGCACCACACAAACAGCCTAATGACTAAATACAGTGTACGCTGCACTGCAGCAGCCCTGTGCTTGCTGACACTGACAATAACCACCTCCTGATTCACAGAAACCACATCACCTGAATGGTCAGCTGTGCAGAAATGCACAAACACACAGGCACAGTACAGATAGTATCAGCACATAAAGAAAACTGTTCACTTCTAGAAAGCAGCTACCACACGATTTAACAAAGCATTTTGGATATTAATTATTTATCTGTCTACGAATCAACACAACATTATAATAGTCACCCTCATATTTTCACAATAACACATTACCTTAATTCATAAAAATGTTTTACAGTCAACCATGTCAGCTCTTTTGAAAGTTATGAAACGTCTTTTTTTCACTGACACAGATGGAAATATCTCATAGCGTTCTTAAATAATGCAGTATGGCTGTACACACACACACACACACACACACACACACACACATAGACACATACTAATTTATCTTGGTGATCACCAGATCTAATTGTATGTGAAGTCACTTTAAACCAGGAGAACAAAAGAAGTTTAGAGGCATGATTTACAGAAAATGGAATCAGGTGAGCAGACTATTAACTGACTTAGCCTGAAGACACGTATGTGAAAGGAAGTTAACAATATGAAAACATTTTTTACTCAAATAACCAAAGCGTGCATTGGATGCATGTGCAAGATTTTCACAGAATGAGCAACTCGGTATACACAGTTGTGTTACCAAAAACTCAAATAATTACTCTTTTTAGTTGGTTAATTGTTTAGGTAATTTTGAAAGTTGTCAGAGGGTTTGCCCTTGTGAAACATTTTCTTTGGCAATGTGTTTAAAACAAAGCTTTTTTTTTTTTCATAAGCACACTTTCCGTCTATCAGAAGAACATTGTGATAATATATGGGCCTGGCCAAGTGAGTAACAGAATGAGAAAGCACTGTGCAGTAATACTAATTATTCCATATCTGTTCTTAAAAAAATATTTAGCAGTAACCATAATAGCTCAAATTCTAGGTCTAAGCAAGTACTTTAGCATGCCATTAAGAAATAATAACCAAATATTTAATAAAAACATGAATTTATCATCATTGACAAAGTAACGGAGTGAGGAAAAATATACAGCAATTATTCAAGGTTTGGAAAGAATATCAAAAAGGGCTGTTCCTCAAGGAAAGTGCAAATATTTAGCAGACCACACTTTTCTTGATACATGAGAGTACATTATATCAAAAAATGAAACTGATGTAATTTTTATTTTAGTTTTAAAAGACATGAATTCATAGTAACGGAGAGAGAATCCAAAAAAGTAACGTAGTGAGGTGTTTGTTCAGTGTGATGCACCAGAATAATAATCTAAGATTTTATTAAGATATTGATCAAATTTTTACAATTATTTCTTTGTCACATATGTTTCATTACTATATTTAATACATATTTTTCTGCTGTTTTTTTTTTTTTTTAGAATAAATAACATTCAAAATCCTTATATCATTTGACTATTGTAACATATAGGTTTAGACACGGGCATATATTTTGAACATATTTATTTACACATTTACATTCTGAATTTCTGCTGTATACATTCATTTACAACCTTTACTGTTCTTTATTTACACTGTATTCTCATATTTTCTTATATATCCAGTTGTAATTCAGGTACTAATTAAATAAACAAAGTTTTAGAAACTAGAGATATATGTCTTTCATGTTGAGTAATCAAAAATGTTGTTTTAGAGAAAAAATAAGTTGACCCTGATGTTCACCTTTGCTTGGCCAGGCCCATATGAGATATTTTCATTTAGTAGAGGGCTTCTGAATTTTGTCACAAGGTTTTGATTGATTTAAGTGTCTCACTGTGGGTTTTGTCTTTCCTCAACGTCATATTATCATCAAGAGACCATGCCGTCCTCTTTCTACATTTTCCTGTTCTCTCACTACGCAGATATCAGTGAGGAGGATTAGGTGTGTGTGTGAGTCTGACTACAAGTGTTCCATATGAAGTGTGAACATTAAGATAGAAGCTGTTTGCTTTGCACAGCACAGTAAATTAGATTACTATCACTGCTGACCTCAATGTGAGCGGCGCCATCCTCCAACAAAGCTGGAGCAATAAGAGCTAGTGTGCCCTACTGACACACAACAGCACATGTAGCATCCACAGCCACAACCCCACAGGCATGAGGCACATGTGGCAGAACGAAGGAGGATAGACCACAGAAAATGATAGCGAGAAAGAGAGAGAGGGCTGGCATATGAAAGAACCAAATGAAGGACAGACATAAAAGCGGGAAAAGGAGGCCAAGAGCAGAAGGGGGGGAGGGGATAGATGGGGCGGGGGAAAACTGAGAGCGATATCAGTACAGAGTGTAAGGATGGTGAGGAGACAGAGGAAAGAAAAGCGTGTTGAAGAATGAAACAGAACAGAGCAGATTTAGAATTGGGATGTGTGATCTGAGCGAATTCTCATACACCAATGTAGGTCAATGCATATCCAAACAACAGCACAATGTTGCACATTTTCTGTAAATTCAACAGATAAACAATTCACATCCAGTGACCACATGGAAAAGCCATAATATTTTTGAACCATATTCTTAATAATTATAAATGAAATAAAAGATACTTTGTGCAAATTTCAATTACCCACTTAAAGAAATTATTATTATTATTATTATTATTATTATTATTATTATTATTATTATTATTATTATTATAACACAGTAAATGGAAACTCTTAATTGTGGATATAAAGAAAATTAATCCAAGCCAAAAATAAATACTGATATCAAATGTAAACCTGGAACATTTTCAGCTTCAAACAAAAGCAATATTATAAAGCTCACAATGCAAATATAAATTGTAAGTAGTTAACAAAACACTGCCTGTATCTGGAAAAAGGCAAAACAGCCTCCCACTTATGGAACATATTCCCACAAAGAGGATATTATACAGCAAGGAGCTACACAAAAAACCCTATATTCTGTATATCTATATGTCCTATTCAATATGTATAAAATAAAAGGAATATAACAGATTTTATTTTATTTTATATAAAATGTGAGGAAAAGGGTGAAAGAGATGACGACAGAAAATGTTAGAAAGTATATGCACATGTAGAACACAAATAAAAAGATAATGCCCAGGAGCATGTTTATTTATATGTGTTGATGCAGAAGAGCAGCTGCATAATTCTTCATCAGTCTGCTGGAATACTGGTACATAGAGTACATACATACTGTAACAGCTGTCTCCCTCCCTCCCCCTGACATTTACTCTGTCCTTTTATCTCTCTTCGAACAACTCAGGATACAGTTTAATAAGCAAAAATGCTCTCACCCATTTAACAAAGACCACACACACAAAACAAGGGTCACTGCAGTGTGAATGATTTTAGTGCAGAGTGTCAGTATGCAAACACAATTGCACAGATCTGTCAAGCCAGTCAAGCACACAGACAAAGCCAGTGCAGAGCTGCCACGCCCCCAAGTGCTATTGTGTTATTTATACTCGAATCAAAGATGAAAAAAAAAAAAAAAAAAACAATCTTTATACATGATGTGTAAGTTCATGACTGGACTATTGTGACCATTCTGAATATGTAGAGGTTTTGATTCACATATTTTAGACAAATACATGAATCATTACCTGTTAACACTTGCCAGGATGAATCTTACCACGTGGCTGCCCTGTTAATTTCAGTTACTGTCTTGTAGTATCAATGTTGGTGGGTTTACAGTGATGTTTTGTAATCTGTGTTAATCACCTATTTTTTTTTTTATTTTTTATTTTGCCTGTGTTGTCATTTAATATCTTATCATTGTTATTTTGTTGTTATCATTTCAAAATAATTTAGCAAATGAATATAGGAAACTACACAGAGGAAAAGGTTACAAAACATGTCCAGTCTTTATTTCAGGATGCAGGGCTGCTGGCACATGAATGACTGAACTGATCTCTTACACTGCCTACATTCACATCACTCTCTGCCTTTCACCTCAAACTCACATGCTTCTCAGTGGGTCAAACTATACCATGAGATTTAAAAAAAAAAAAAAAAAAGAAAGAAAAAGTTAGCTGCAGTATGTTTTTTTGCCTGTTGTTTTCTAGGTAGGATATTGATGGTTGACCTAGTTGTTTGTGAGAGAAAAGATTATCCCCATCTATAAAATATCTAATTAGAAGCTCAACTAGTCCTGCCTTCACCATTTTTCTGTATCTGCACCATCTGCTATGTGATTTACAATGGAGATTTAGTGACATAATCCATGTGTTTCAATCTAAATAAACACATTTTCATTAAATATTGTGAGATAGCGGAACAAAAGCCATTTCCCTTCCCTTCCCCCTCCTCTACAGCTCTCTCTATCCTTCCCTCATCCTCTTCTGCTGCTGTTGCTAAGACCGCTGAGTGCATACTAGTCTGTGGAAACCAGTAAATTCAGAGAGGTGGATCTCCCTATGCGTTGCTATTGGCAACACACAGTGTTCAACAGAGAATCAGCCCAGAAGCCTAGCATGCAGGCCTTCGCACATGTGATAAAATATGACCTATTTTCAAAAGGGATGAGACAGACGCTCATAGAAATATACAGGATACATATAGACACATAGGGTACATACACTAGCTTGTATTTTGCATCATTATGTGACATTTTAAAAAAAAAAGAAAGAATTAAAAGCACATTAAGTCTAACAAATCAAATATTGTATGTTTGCAGTCTTCTAGTAAATAAGGATTTCCGCTAAAACAAAATGTCCAAAGCCCACCTTATAGGCTGTACATTATGAGTCACAGCACACCAGCTGCAGGCTCCCTCTCCCCTTTCTGCAGAAGCTCCATCCATTCATGGCCAACTGAATCACCTCAGCACAGACCTCAAATAACTCTGTTAGTCGGTCATTCTCATTATACATATGAAATAAAGAAAGAACAATTATTTTATGCTGTGTAGTTTGTAAATCCACAAACCCCACTTTTGACATAAAATCAAATATCAATCATTATATACCAACAGTGTTTTTTCTTTCTTATGTTCATATTTACTTACTTCACAAAACCTACAGTGTATAATACAGATTAGTTGGAGTCACCTAAATACAACACAAGCAAGAAATGTGCATTCCTCTTCAAACTGTGTAGATTAGACTTTTGGTGCTTTAGTACACAACACAAAGACCTAGAAAGACTGAGGCAAAACAAACTGAATTAACTGTCCTTATACTTCTATGGTTCAAAGCCAGTTTGTGACCTACTGTATATTACATAGTTGACGGTTCATCAGAGCAGTGATCACAAATTGTTGAGAGCTAAAGTCAAATCTCCTGAACGATGAACTAGACATACACACCAGCAAAGGAGGAAAAAAAAAAGAAGCTTAGTCTGTCTGGATACCAAAGGACGCATTATTAAACCACACACCATTTAAACTGCAAACCACTGTGAAATCTGCTGACTATTTGAAGTCTGGCGTGATTGTAAAAGCAGACATGTAAACCATTTAAATCATGTCATCAGCTATGGATTTCATATTCTAGTTTATTTGAATAATAGAGCTGATGCAGAACATATGTATCATGTTTACTTAGAACAACAAAGTGTACTGAAATTGACCTTTCTTACCTCTTGAGATGTTTTCCTTCTATCAGGCAGTACTAGTGTGTTTGCATGGCTTCCAGGGACCATAGTAGATCCTATACTCATTCTGGGTCCAACCAACATGTACCGTTTGTCTCCAGATCTGTACTGAATGCTGTGACACAGTGTCCCATCATAATTTTTATCCTCTAAATATTTAGATGTATAGTCTGTGGACTTGGAGCACTGCATTGCAATAAGAACAATGATGCTGATGATAAAAAGTGCTGAAACTGAGCCCAAAGTTATCATCAGATAAAAAGTCACATTACTGTCATCATCCTTTGATGCACTTTTCACATCAGAAGCTGCAAAAGCCTCCTTTGGCTCCACAACTTTGACAACCACAGTAGCTGTTGCTGACAGTGAAACGTTCCCATTGTCTTTGACCAGTATGACCAGTTTGTGCTCAGCCTCGTCTGTTTCTGTGAATGAGCGAAGTGTTCTGATCTGTCCTGTGTAGCGGTCCAAACCAAACAGACTGTGGTCAGTAACTTCCTGCAGTGAAAACAGTAACCAGCCGTTATATCCTATATCAGCATCATAGGCTCTGACTTTAGTCACCAAGTGTCCTGCGTTGACATTCCGTGGAATCTCCTCCACACCTTCAGCAGAACCGTTGGAGCTGAGTGGATACAGAATGACTGGAGCGTTGTCGTTCTGATCCAGAATGAACACGTTCACTGTCACGTTGTTGCTCAGTGACGGAGTTCCAGAATCTGTGGCAACAACTTGGAACTGAAAAGTTTTCAGAGTTTCGAAGTCGAAACTTTTCAGTGCAGAAATGCCTCCATTCTCAGAGTTTACATTTAAAAATGACGTAACTCTCTTTTGTTCATCCCCATTCCTCACTATCTTGTATGATATGAGAGCATTATCACCCTCATCACAGTCATAAGCACTCAGTGAAAACAAGGAAGCCCCTGCAACATTGTTCTCAGTAATATAGAAAGTGTAAGGATTTGTTGAAAACTCTGGACTGTTGTCATTAATGTCTGACACAGTCACAGTTATTGTCTTCTGAGATGATAAAGATGGTTCACCAGCATCCTTACAAACTATTGTTACATCATACTTGGACTCATGCTCTCTATCTAGCAGAGATTTAGTTACTATAGAATACATATTATGTTGTAAAGATGGTGTTAATGTAAAAGGCACATCCTCACTTATATAACAGATTACCTTTCCATTTACACCTGAATCATTATCATTTACACTTATCAATGCTACTGTTGTTCCAGGTTTGGAGTCCTCTGGGATTGCACTTGAAAATGATGTCACCTCAATCTCAGGTGCATTGTCATTCAGATCTACAATGGTTATAGTAACAGTTTTTTCTGTTGCTAAGGGTACTTGTCCTTTATCTGAAGCTTTAATATCAATGTCATATCTGTCTTTAGTTTCAAAATCAATCGATCCTTTTACAATAATTTCACCAGTATTTGCATCAACTTCAAACAGTTTGCGTAATTTGCTATTAACGCTATTTCCGAATGAATAAACCACTTCTCCATTTAAACCATCATCTAAATCTGTGGCGTTTACTTGCAGAACAGTGGTGCCAATTGGTGAATTTTCATTAAGCCTTGCAGAATATGAGTCTTTGGTAAAAATTGGCATGTTGTCATTTACATCCAAAACATTGATAAGTATTTCTGTGATTCCTGATCTGGCGGGCTTTCCTCCATCAATGGCTGTCAGCAGTAATCTATGATTTCGTGCAGTTTCTTTGTCCAGCGGTTTATGTAAATACAAAACAGGAATTTTCCCATCCTCTCCTCTATCCTTAACCTCCAGCCGGAAATGGTCATTTTGACTGAGCTTATACATGTGAATCGCGTAAGTGTCACTATCTGGATCACGGGCGCCCTGTAGTTGAAATCGCGCCCCTGGTAAAGCAGATTCGGATATTTCTAATAGCGTTTCATTTTCGGGAAAGGTTGGAGAGTGGTCGTTTATATCCAAAACCTCAATGGAGACATAATGCACCTCTAATGGATTCTCCAGAACCGTCTTTACGTTGACAATACACGTTTTGATACGGACACATACTTCTTCTCTGTCGATTTTTTCCTTAACGTGCAAAATACCGTCATGGCTGAGCTGAAAAAGGGCTTCAGTCGGTCCAGAAACGATACGAAATCCTCTAGTCTTCAAAGCACTGACATCCAAACCGAGATCTTTAGCAATATTCCCAACAACAGTCCCCTCCGCAAGCTCTTCGTTAATAGAGTATCGTAGCTGTGCCGAAGTCAAATTCAAAGTAGCACCCAAAGAAACAATAAGGACGACCATGCGCTGCAGCCATGCGTTGCATCTTGGCTGTGCCATATTGGATGAATTAACAACAACCATAGGAGGAAAAAGGTGAAAATTCAAATATGAGTCCACACAAAAACACACATTTTGCGGAAAAAATGTGAGTAGAGCTGTCACAGGTCTGAAGCCGTCGCCCCAAAGCGTAGAGTGCCACTAAACTACAGCCATGGAAGAAATAAAACCAGGGATGTATAAACTACTGACGTGTTGGAGAGTCGCTCATTTTCACAAGCAGTGACACCATGCGAGTTGGCATTACAGTGCAAGCATTGTACAGTTTCATCGACAAAATCATCTTTTCAGTTACCATTTGTGCTGGTAAAACACTCAAAATCTGATAATGATGCAAGAATAATAATGGAGATTAAAAAAAAAAAACAAACAAAAAAACTGTATTTTAATTATAGTTATCAGTAGTAGTTCATCAGTGCTCGAATAAATTAGGACTAAGAACTTTTTTTTTTCTCTTCTTACTTTTCTTTTCTTACTCCTTTTATTTCGAACTATAAAATGTACTAAAATGGACCTTGCTTACCTCCTCAGATCTTCTCCTCCTATCAGGCAGTACTAGTGTATTCGCATGGCTTCCAGGGACTATAGTAGATCCTATACTCATTCTGGGTCCAACCAACATGTACCGTTTGTCTCCAGATCTGTACTGGATGCTGTGACACAGTGTCCCATCATAATTTTTATCTTCTAAATATTTAGATGTATAGTCTGGGGTTTTGGAGCACTGCATTGAAATCAGCACAATGATACTGATGATAAAAAGTGCTGAAACTGAGCCCAAAGTTATCATCAGATAAAAAGTCACATTACTGTCATCATCCTTTGCTGGACTTTTAACATCAGAAGCTGCAAAAGCCTCCTTTGGCTCCACAACTTTGACAACCACAGTAGCTGTTGCTGACAGTGAAACGTTCCCATTGTCTTTGACCAGTATGACCAGTCTGTGCTCAGCCTCGTCTGTTTCTGTGAATGAGCGAAGTGTTCTGATCTGTCCTGTGTAGCGGTCCAAACCAAACAGACTGTGGTCAGTAACTTCCTGCAGTGAAAACAGTAACCAGCCGTTATATCCTATATCAGCATCATAGGCTCTGACTTTAGTCACCAAGTGTCCTGCGTGGACATTCCGTGGAATCTCCTCCACACCTTCAGCAGAACCGTTGGAGCTGAGTGGATACAGAATGACTGGAGCGTTGTCGTTCTGATCCAGAATGAACACGTTGACTGTCACGTTGTTGCTCAGTGACGGAGTTCCAGAATCTGTGGCGACAACTTGGAACTGAAACGTTTTCAGAGTTTCAAAGTCGAAACTTTTCAGTGGCATAACATCCCCATTTTCAGAGTTAATGTTCAAGAACAGTCCAGTACTATCTCCTTTGCTGTCTCTTGGAATGTGATATGAAATATGTGCATTATCACCTTCATCAAGGTCAGATGCCTGAACTGAAAACACTGGGGAAGTTAAGTCATTATTTTCAGTGATGTAGAAAGTATATGAACTCAGTGAAAACTGTGGTCTGTTATCGTTTACATCTGATACTGTAACACTTATTGTCTTTTCAGATGAGAGTGATGGCTCACCGGTGTCCTTTGCTACAATTGTAAGATCATAAAAAGGCTTTTCCTCTCTGTTCAGATGGGATTTGGTCACTATCGCATACATATTATCTTGCAAAGATGGAGATACAGCGAAAGGAACGTCCTCTCGGATAAAGCAGGAAACTTTTCCATTAGGACCTGAATCCAAATCACTGACACTGACCAGAGCTACAGTTGTTCCGATTCTAGAGTCCTCTGGGACCGATTTAGAAAGTGATGTAACTTCAATTTCTGGAGGATTATCATTAAGATCAATTACTTTTATTATTACATTTTTGTATGTTAAAAACGGTATACTTCCCTTATCTGAAGCTTGGATGTCAATTTCAAAGTTTTTGTTTTGTTCAAAGTCTATTACACCGGTCACTTTAATTTCGCCCGTATCTGGGTCAATGGAAAAAAGTTTTTGCACATTTATATCAACTTCATCACCAAATGAATAAATAATTTCACTGTTTGCGCCTTCATCCAAATCTGTTGCATTCACTTGAATAACTAATGTACCAGGTTCTGCGTTTTCATGCAAAATGGCAGAATATACATCTCGGGTAAAAACTGGAGAATTGTCGTTAACATCTAGTACATTAATTAATATTTGTGTTGTACCAGACTTCGGTGGCTTCCCACCATCAACAGCCGTCAGAACCAGCCTGTGTTCTTTCATCGCTTCTCTGTCTAACTGTTTCTGTAAAATCAGAAATGGCATCTTACGGTCTTCACCTCTCTCCTTAACTTCCAAGCGAAAGTGATCAGTGTGGCTTAGTTTATACTGCTGGACCGAAAACTGACCACTGTCCGGATCACGCGCAGGTTGGAGCTGAAACCTCGCTCCCGGTAACGTTGATTCCGATATTTCCAATCGTTTCTCTTTCTCTGAAAAAATGGGAGCATGATCGTTTACATCCAGTACCTCTATGACCACGTAGTGGATTTCCAGAGGGTTTTCAAGCACAGTTTTAAGGTTAATGACACACGCGCTGCTTCGTTCACAGATCTCCTCTCTGTCCACTTTCCGGCTGACGTACAAGATACCGTCTTCCTTGTTGAGGTGAAAGAGAGGCTCCGCTGAACTACCAACAATGCGATACTCTCTGTCTTTCAGCGAGGTCTTGTCAATTCCCAAATCTTTTGCGACATTTCCAACAACACTCCCTATATTCACCTCCTCAGAAATGGAATACCTTATCTGCGCTGCAGCTTCGCTCCAAATCGTTACCAAAACCACCATGAATGCGATATATCTGCATCGCTTTGTCCACCGCGTGTATTCCATGGTGAAAAGAAAAAATAGATATTCCAGATAATTTATTATTATTTAATTAGGAAGTCATCATTTGCCTCAGTACTCTACCAACTGTGCTCCATAGAAAATAAAACGATGGAAATACTGACTGTTGTTCCTGTTCAAGCCCTTAACACGTATAGAAAAAAATCCAGGGTTTGACCAAACGATGAACGGAAAAAATTCGAGACACTCTTTTACCAACATACTGACACCATGCGATCCACAACGTTATTGCAGTTTTCAACTAAAAATAAAAAGACTGATACGTTTAACAATAACTTAAGAATTAAATAAAAAAGACAGATGAAAAGGGTCGCATATCGTATTATGTTAAAAAAAAAACAACAAAAAACAAAACTTATATATGAACAAGTCCACTTGCAATTATTCTGACAATCGATTACATGTTGTGAAACTAGTTAAAAAAAAACGCTCGAGTTTCCAAAATACTTTCAGAACCATGGACAGCGACTTAGCGGCATGTAGGCGCGTTGGCAAATAGATTCATACTCCTTATAGAGGCTGACGGTAAAGTTAAGAAAACCCGATTTAAATTTAATGTTTCTCTTTGTGTGGGTATAAAAAAGACAGTGAGGTATATAAATAATAATAATATAATGAATCCTCCTTGTTAAATATCACGATTTATATATTTTAGAGAAAGAATGATGTTCTCTCTAAGGCCGTCCTTAAGAACCAAATGTATTTGATAAACACACATAAAACTATATATTTATTGACAAAGATTAGCAAATCAGTACGTTCAAATAACTCTTAAAATGAGTGAACGCACGAATTACAAGGTTATTCAGTTGATTAAAAAGGCTGAAATACATTCATCGTCAGGATAACTATTAAAATTAATGAGACAACAAAATGTGCAATTAAATACTATGAATGAATATCAAATTGTTATTTAAATACTTAGGAAATATCAATTACGGACAGATGTCATGTGACCGCTTTTATATGCCCAAACACCTGCCTTTGTTGATGATAAAGTGTTGAAATTAAATGTTTCATACAAAAAATGACACGTGTCGTAAAATAACACATCATAGAGTCAATAAAAATATCATTACATAAATCGCCCAGTTGGAAGAAAAGTTAGTTTGTTTTAAACGGTCCTTACCTCTCCAGATGCTTTTCTCCTGTCAGGTAGAACCAGAGTATTTGCATTACTTCCAGGGACTATAGTAGATCCTATACTCATTCTGGGTCCAACCAACATGTACCGTTTGTCTCCAGATCTGTACTGGATGCTGTGACACAGTGTCCCATCATAATTTTTGTCTTCTAAATATTTAGATGTATAGTCTGTGGACTTGGAGCACTGCATTGCAATAAGAACAATGATACTGATGATAAAAAGTGCTGAAACTGAGCCCAAAGTTATCATCAGATAAAAAGTCACATTACTGTCATCATCCTTAGCTGAGCTCTTAACATCAGAAGCTGCAAAAGCCTCTTTTGGCTCCACAACTTTGACAACCACAGTAGCTGTTGCTGACAGTGAAACGTTCCCATTGTCTTTGACCAGTATGACCAGTTTGTGCTCAGCCTCGTCTGTTTCTGTGAATGAGCGAAGTGTTCTGATCTGTCCTGTGTAGCGGTCCAAACCAAACAGACTGTGGTCAGTAACTTCCTGCAGTGAAAACAATAACCAGCCGTTATATCCTATATCAGCATCATAGGCTCTGACTTTAGTCACCAAGTGTCCTGCGTTGACATTCCGTGGAATCTCCTCCACACCTTCAGCAGAACCGTTGGAGCTGAGTGGATACAGAATGACTGGAGCGTTGTCGTTCTGATCCAGAATGAACACGTTCACTGTCACGTTGTTACTCAGTGACGGAGTTCCAGAATCTGTGGCAACAACTTGGAACTGGAACGTTTTCAGAGTTTCAAAGTCGAAACTTTTCAGTGGCATAACATCCCCATTTTCAGAGTTAATGTTCAAGAATAGTCCAGTACTATCTCCTTTGCTGTCTCTTGGAATGTGATATGAAATATGTGCATTATCACCTTCATCAAGGTCAGATGCCTGAACTGAAAACACTGGGGAAGTTAAGTCATTATTTTCAGTGATGTAGAAAGTATATGAACTCAGTGAAAACTGTGGTCTGTTATCGTTTACATCTGATACTGTAACACTTATTGTCTTTTCAGATGAGAGTGATGGCTCACCGGTGTCCTTTGCTACAATTGTAAGATCATAAAAAGGCTTTTCCTCTCTGTTCAGATGGGATTTGGTCACTATTGCATACATATTATCTTGCAAAGATGGAGATACAGCGAAAGGAACGTCCTCGCGGATAAAGCAGGAAACTTTTCCATTAGGACCTGAATCCAAATCACTGACACTGACCAGAGCTACAGTTGTTCCGATTCTAGAGTCCTCTGGGACCGATTTGGAAAATGATGTAACTTCAATTTCTGGAGGATTATCATTAAGATCAATCACTTTAATATTAACTGTCTTGTCTGTTGTCAACGGTATACTGCCTTTATCTGAGGCTTTTATGTCAATTTCAAAGTTTCTGTTTTTTTCATAATCAATTTCACCTGTTACTTTAATTTCGCCAGTACTTGGTTGTATCGTAAAGAGTTTTTGCACATTTATATCAACTTCATCACCAAATGAATAAATAATTTCACTGTTTGCGCCTTCATCCAAATCTGTTGCATTCACTTGAATAACTAATGTACCAGGTTCTGCGTTTTCATGCAAAATGGCAGAATATACATCTCGGGTAAAAACTGGAGAATTGTCGTTAACATCTAGTACATTAATTAATATTTGTGTTGTACCAGACTTCGGTGGCTTCCCACCATCAACAGCCGTCAGAACCAGCCTGTGTTCTTTCATCGCTTCTCTGTCTAACTGTTTCTGTAAAATCAGAAATGGCATCTTACGGTCTTCACCTCTCTCCTTAACTTCCAAACGAAAGTGATCAGTGTGGCTTAGTTTATACTGCTGGACCGAAAACTGACCACTGTCCGGATCACGTGCAGGTTGGAGCTGAAACCTCGTTCCCGGTGATGTGGACTCAAATATCTCCAATCGTTTCTCTTTCTCCGGAAAAACGGGAGCATGATCGTTTACATCCAGTACCTCTATGACCACGTAGTGGATTTCCAGAGGGTTTTCAAGCACAGTTTTAAGGTTAATGACACACGCGCTGCTTCGTTCACAGATCTCCTCTCTGTCCACTTTCCGGCTGACGTACAAGATACCGTCTTCCTCGTTGAGATGAAAGAGAGGCTCCACTGAACTACCAACAATGCGATACTCTCTGTCTTTCAGCGAGGTCTTGTCAATTCCCAAATCTTTCGCGATGTTTCCAACAACACTTCCTACTTTCACCTCCTCGGAAATGGAATACCTTATCTGCGCTGCAGCTTCACTCCAAATCGTTACCAAAACCACCATGTAGGCGATATATCTGCATCGCTTTGTCCACGTCGGTTGTCTGTTTTGGTCCATCGTGTAAAGAAAAAAAAATATTCCCGACAGTACAACTATTATTTTATGGAGTCATAAAATGTCTTAAGACTTTGCAATCTATACTCCATGAATAAAACGCTGCAGACAGAATTGCAGGATGCTCCTGTTCAAACCCTTAACAAATAATGACAAAACCCAGGGCAGACCAAATGATAATAAGAAACATCACCCGGTATTTTTTTTCCCAACATACTGACACCATGCGATCTACAATGTTATTGCAGCTTAAAACACTAAAACACATAAAATAGAAAAAAAAAATTACCCCTTAAATAAAAAAGAAAATGTCTAACTTGTTAATAAGTACGAGGTTTTTGTGTTTTGTTTTGTTTTTTTTCGTTGAATAATTACACTTGTAATTCGTCATTATAGTATATTATCGGTTTCTTATTATCTGAGAAACTCATTTCAGCACTCAGAGGTGTTGGTATATGCAGTAGTTTTTTTTGTTTTTTTTGTTTTTGTTTTTGTTTTAAGCCTTTTCCTTATACCAACTTACAGAAATGCAATGAAAAAGCCGTTTGCTTGTCTTATGTGTCTCTCTCAGTACACTAAAAGACTGCAAATGCATATATTTAAATTAATACTCTCTTAAACCATCAGAATTTACACGTTTAGCATAAATAAAAGATATTAAAATGGACCCCAATTACTAAATGGATTTGAACTGATGCACAAAAAAATAAGAATAAGCATAAGAATTCATAAGAATTACCAAACAATAATTGATAATTGTATATGGTCATGTATTTAAATTTATATGTTAATTAGCCTTAAGAAATATACATTTGAACCAAAGTAATGTAGTGATTAACTGGTCTCATGTAAGAACATAACTTTTACAATTAAATTATTCTGATTAAATTTTTGCTGTATAATCGAATGTGTCATGAAAAGAAATGTACTTTAAAATCAGTGGGAAAAAATAGTATTATGCACACACCAATCAGTTGAAATAAAATTTGTTTTTAGTTTAGTCCTTACCTCTCCAGATGCCTTCCTCCTGTCAGGCAGAACCAGAGTATTTGCATGACTTCCAGGGACTATAGTAGATCCTATACTCATTCTGGGTCCAACCAACATGTACCGTTTGTCTCCAGATCTGTACTGGATGCTGTGACACAGTGTCCCATCATAATTTTTATCTTCTAAATATTTTGATGTATAGTCTGTGGTCTTGGAGCACTGCATTGCAATTAGAACAATGATACTGATGATAAAAAGTGCTGAAACTGAGCCCAAAGTTATCATCAGATAAAAAGTCACATTACTGTCATCATCCTTTGATGCACTTTTCACATCAGAAGCTGCAAAAGCCTCCTTTGGCTCCACAACTTTGACAACCACAGTAGCTGTTGCTGACAGTGAAACGTTCCCATTGTCTTTGACCAGAATGACCAGTTTGTGCTCAGCCTCGTCTGTTTCTGTGAATGAGCGAAGTGTTCTGATCTGTCCTGTGTAGCGGTCCAAACCAAACAAACTATGGTCAGTAACTTCCTGCAGTGAAAACAGTAACCAGCCGTTATATCCTATATCAGCATCATAGGCTCTGACTTTAGTCACCAAGTGTCCTGCGTTGACATTCCGTGGAATCTCCTCCACACCTTCAGCAGAACCGTTGGAGCTGAGTGGATACAGAATGACTGGAGCGTTGTCGTTCTGATCCAGAATGAACACGTTCACTGTCACGTTGTTACTCAGTGACGGAGTTCCAGAATCTGTGGCGACAACTTGGAACTGGAACGTTTTCAGAGTTTCAAAGTCAAAACTTTTCAGCGCCACAATGTCTCCAGTTTCAGAGTTAATGTTTAGAAATGAAGACACTGTGTCCTCACTTCTCAGTATATGATAGGTAATGAGGGCGTTGTCGTTCTCATCATCATCTAAAGCTTTAACTGAAAAGACAGATGTACCAGGTTCATTCGCTTCAGTGACATAGAAAGTATAAGGACTCAGTGAAAACACTGGACTGTTGTCATTGACATCTGAGATCACAACGCTTATTGTCTTTTCAGATGATAATGGAGGTTTACCTGCGTCTTTTGCAACTATTGTTACATCATATTTGGACTGTTTCTCTCTGTCCAGAGGAGATTTAGTTACTAGTGAATACGTTTTATCCTTCATGGATGGTGATAAAGTGAAAGGCACATCGTTATTTATAGCGCAGATAACTTTCCCATTAAGACCAGAGTCCATGTCATTAACACTGATCAGGGCCACTGTCGTTCCAGGTCTGGAATCTTCAGGGATGGAACTGGAAAACGATGTCACCTCAATCTCAGGTGCGTTATCATTGACATCGACTACCTTAATAATGACACTTTTTTCGGTTGTTAGAGGAGCGAGACCTTTGTCTGATGCCTCGATTTCAATTTCATATTTTTCCTTCTCTTCATAATTTATTAAACTTTTAACGATTATCTCACCTGTCGATTGATTTATGTCAAATAAGTTCAATATCTTTTGATTCATGCTGCTGCTAAATGCGTAAACCACCTCTCCGTTCGGTCCTTCATCTAAATCAGTTGCATTCACTTGTATGACTGTTGTACCCACTGGTACATTTTCACTGAGCATCACAGAATAAACGTCTTTAGTGAATGCAGGAGGGTTATCATTAACATCCAGAACCTTTATTAGTATATTCATTTCGCCAGATTTTGGAGGTTTACCTCCATCGAGTGCAGTCAGAACTAATGAGTGCTTCACAGCAGTTTCTCTGTCTAAAGCTTTTTGAACAACCAGTATTGGTATTTTACCGTCATCTCCTTTATCTTTAACCTCTAAACGGAAATTTTCATTCTGGCTTAGTTTATATTGCTGCACAGAGAAATGACCACTGTCTGGATCCCGTGCAGGTTTTAGCTGAAATCGTGCTCCCGGAAACACAGACTCTGAAATCTCTAATGTTTTCTCTTTCTCTGGGAAACTCGGGGAGTGATCATTCACATCCGTCACCTCCACTTCCACATAATGGACCTCCAGTGGGTTTTCCAGCACTGTTTTTAGAGTTATTAAACAGGTACTGCTCTGCGCACAGACTTCCTCCCGATCTATCTTTCTACTCACATACAGGACTCCATCGTTCTGGTTCACATGGAATAGATGTTCCGCATTGCTTGAAACAATCCGATACTTCCTCTGTTTCAACGTGCTTTTTTCTAAACCAAGATCTTTAGCTACATTTCCAACAACAGCCCCTTCTTTTAGTTCTTCGGATATTGAATATCGTATTTGCGCCCAGGCCACAGTCCACAAAAGCAAAACCACCACACAGCCCAACATACATCCAGGCGCCCTTTGAATATCGCGTCTTCTTTGTTCCATAGTTAAGCACGATCGCGACAATGGTCCATCAAACGGACTTTTGGCGAGTTGTACAAACAGAATCCACCACGTTCATATATATAGTCAGTCCGCTTCCAAATGTAAAATTTGCGCTAAACTGTTTAACGGGAGGCAACAGCAACGACAGTAACGAATCTTGTAATATTCTAGCCAATGTTATGAAAGAGGAGGAGACCAAATGCAATGACGACAAAGTCTGGGTTTGTTGATTTTTTTACATTACACTGACACCATGCGAGAGGACGTTTCTCTAGAATTAGATTGATTCTTTGTTAAACACGCACCCACAAATAAGTACAAAACCTGAAAATTAATCAGCGTGAAACTATCACATGTAACAGTTGTAAATATTGAACATGCCACCATAAATTTCCCCAAATTCGGCTCTAGGGTTACATTATTTAAGCATTAATCAGGTATTTCTAGAAAATCCTGATTAGGACCAAGGATAGCGACTTTCTGATAAAGCATACATTTGGGCAATTCAGTGACAGCAGTGTTGAGCTATTTGTGTTTATTTTATCTTTCATTGAACCTATTTCTACAGATGATTTATATTAACGTCTGTTAGAAATCATTCACTTGTACTTTTTAAAATTATGACACTTCATGTGCAACACAAACAACAAATGCAGCATAAGAGACAAAAATACGACCTGCAAATGTATACATTTCCTCCATATGTAAATACTAATATTATCAATCCACCGGGCGGGGAAAACACTCCCGGCTCAGTGAAACAACTCAAAATGAAGCTATATAAATGCTGCATATTCATGAAAATATGTCAATTTAAAATACTGTAAGATGAACATTCCGAGAAAGACCAGAATAATCAGAACTGCCGAAAAAACAACATCCATAAAATACAAGTTTTCCATATTATTATCTGTCTTTATTTGTGTTCATCTTAACCTCTGTTACTGCAAAATGAAATATTAAAATCCAGACAGTTGCAAGACCAGGGAGCAGTCAAAGGATTTACGACCTTTATAAGCCACATCTCAACCCTGCAAACTCATACGTTCGGTGTTTGGCAACAATAATATAAATGACGTGATTGACCGAAGCGAAAATACGTGAATTGAGCCTGTCTTTTTGTCCTTTGACGATGACCTTTAAGGTATAAGTTTTCCTCAGTAAATAAGCCAAAAAGTCATCTGTATATATTACGTATAAGATATATATATATATATATATATATATATATATATATATATATATATATATATTATTATTATTTTTTTTTTAATTAATTTATTTTTTTTAAACGGTCCTTACCTCCTCAGATCTTCTCCTTCTATCAGGCAGGACTAGTGTGTTCGCATGGCTTCCAGGGACTATAGTAGATCCTATACTCATTCTGGGTCCAACCAACATGTACCGTTTGTCTCCAGATCTGTACTGGATGCTGTGACACAGTGTCCCATCATAATTTTTATCTTCTAAATATTTAGATGTATAGTCTGGGGTTTTGGAGCACTGCATTGCAATTAGAACAATGATACTGATGATAAAAAGTGCTGAAACTGAGCCCAAAGTTATCATCAGATAAAAAGTCACATTACTGTCATCATCCTTTGCTGGACTTTTCACATCAGAAGCTGCAAAAGCCTCCTTTGGCTCCACAACTTTGACAACCACAGTAGCTGTTGCTGACAGTGAAACGTTCCCATTGTCTTTGACCAGTATGACCAGTTTGTGCTCAGCCTCGTCTGTTTCTGTGAATGAGCGAAGTGTTCTGATCTGTCCTGTGTAGCGGTCCAAACCAAACAGGCTGTGGTCAGTAACTTCCTGCAGTGAAAACAGTAACCAGCCGTTATATCCTATATCAGCATCATAGGCTCTGACTTTAGTCACCAAGTGTCCTGCGTTGACATTCCGTGGAATCTCTTCCACACCTTCAGCAGAACCGTTGGAGCTGAGTGGATACAGAATGACTGGAGCGTTGTCGTTCTGATCCAGAATGAACACGTTGACTGTCACGTTGTTGCTCAGTGACGGAGTTCCAGAATCTGTGGCGACAACTTGGAACTGGAACGTTTTCAGAGTTTCAAAGTCAAAACTTTTCAGCGCCAAAATGTCTCCAGTTTCAGAGTTAATGTTTAGAAATGAAGACACTGTGTCCTCACTTCTCAGTATATGATAGGTAATGAGGGCGTTGTCGTTCTCATCATCATCTAAAGCTTTAAGTGAAAAGACAGATGTACCAGGTTCATTCGCTTCAGTGACATAGAAAGTATAAGGACTCAGTGAAAACACTGGACTGTTGTCATTGACATCTGAGATCACAACGCTTATTGTCTTTTCAGATGATAATGGAGGTTTACCTGCGTCTTTTGCAACTATTGTTACATCATATTTGGACTGTTTCTCTCTGTCCAGAGGAGATTTAGTTACCAACGAATACGTTTTATCCTTGATGGATGGTGATAAAGTGAACGGCACATCGTTATTTATAGCGCAGATAACTTTCCCGTTAAGACCCGAGTCCATGTCATTAACACTGATCAGGGCCACTGTAGTTCCAGGTCTGGAATCTTCAGGGATGGAACTGGAAAACGAAGTCACCTCAATCTCAGGTGTATTATCATTGACATCGACTACCTTAATAATGACACTCTTTTCTGTGGCCAGAGGAGCGAGACCTTTGTCCATGGCTTGAATTTCAATGACATATTTTTCCTTCTCTTCATAATCTATTAAACCATTCACGATTATTTCTCCCGTCATTGGATTTATATCAAATAATTTCAATAACCTTTGATTCATGCTGCTGCTAAATGCGTAAACCACCTCTCCGTTCGGTCCTTCATCTAAATCAGTTGCATTCACTTGTATGACTGTTGTTCCAATAGGTACATTTTCACTGAGCATCACAGAATAAACATCAGTTGCGAAAACAGGAGGGTTATCATTAACATCAAGAACCTTTACTAGTATATTCATTTCTCCAGATTTGGGAGGTTTACCTCCATCTAATGCTGTCAGTATTAATGAGTGCCTTTCTGCAGTTTCTCTGTCTAAAGCTTTTTGAACAACTAATATTGGTATTTTACCGTCATCTCCTCTATCTTTAACCTCTAAACGAAAATGATCATTCTGACTGAGTTTATATTGCTGCACAGAAAAATGACCACTGTCTGGATCACGCGCAGCTTTCAGCTGAATCCGTGCTCCTGGTAACACGGACTCTGAAATTTCTAATGTTTTCTCTTTCTCTGGGAAACTCGGGGAGTGATCATTCACATCCGTCACCTCCACCTCCACATAATGGACCTCCAGTGGGTTTTCCAGCACTGTTTTTAGAGTTATTAAACAGGTACTGCTCTGCGCACAGACTTCTTCCCGATCTATCTTTCTACTCACATACAGGACTCCATCGTTCTGGTTCACATGGAATAGATGTTCCGCATTGCTTGAAACAATCCGATACTTCCTCTGTTTCAACGTGCTTTTTTCTAAACCAAGATCTTTAGCTACATTTCCAACAACAGCCCCTTCGTTTAGTTCTTCGGATATTGAATATCGTATTTGCGCCCAGGCCACAGTCCACAAAAGCAAAACCACCACACAGCCCAACATACATCCAGGCGCCCTTTGAGAATCGCGTCTTCTTTGTTCCATAGTTAAGCACGATCGCGACAATGGTCCATCACACGGACTTTTGATGAGTTGTACAAACCGAATCCACCACGTTTTTATATATAGTCAGTCCGCTTCCAAATGTAAAATTTGCGCAAAACAGTTTAACGTGAGGCAACAGGAACGACAAGAACGAATCTTGTAATATTCTAGCCAATGTTGTGGAAGAGGTGGAGACCAAATGCAATGACGACAAGGTCTTGGCTTGTTGATTTTTTACATTACACTGACACCATGCGAGATGATTTTTTTCTGCAGAATTCAGTGGATTTATTTTTTGTTAAACACACACCCACAAATAAGTACAAAACCATCAGCGCGAAACTATCACATGTAACAGTTGTGAATATTGGACATGTCACCATAAATATTCCCAAATTCGTCTCCAGGGTTACGTTGTTCAAGCATTTATCGGGTATTCCCAGAAAATCCTGGTAAGAACCAAGGACAGCGACTTTCTTCTAAACCCGGCATTTGGGCAATCCAGTGACAGCAGTGTTGAGCTATTTGTGTTTATTGCATCTTTCGCTGAATCTATTTCCGCAAATGATTTACATTAACGTCTGTTAGAAATAGTTCACTTGTCCCTGTCCTAAATTATGACACTTCATGTGCAACATAAACAACAAATGAAGCATAAGAGACAAAAACGGCGACCTGCAAATACATTTCCTCCATATGTAAATACTAATGTTATCAATCCACCGGGCGGGGAAAACACTCACGGCTCAGTGAAACAACTCAAAATGAAGCTATATAAATGCTGTATATTCATGAAAATATGTCAGTTTAAAATACTGTAAGATGAACATTCCGAGAAAGACCAGAATAATCAGAACTGCCGAAAAAACATCCATAAAATAAAAGTTTTCAATATTATTATCTGTCTTTATTTGTGTTCATCTTAATCTCTGTTACTGCAAAATGAAATATTAAAATCCAGACAGTTGGAATACAAGGGAATAGTCAAAGAATGTACGACCTTCATAAATCACATCTCAACCCTACGAACTCATACATGCGGTGTTTGGCAACAATAATATAAAAGTCGTGATTGACCGAAGAGAAAATGTTTGAATTGAGCCTGTCTTTTTGTCCTTGGACGATGAACTTTAAAGCATAAGTGTTTCGCAGTAAATATGTCAAAAAGTCATCAGTATATATTACGTATAGGATTTTTTTTTTAAACGGTCCTTACCTCTTCAGATCTTCTCCTTCTATCAGGCAGGACTAGTGTGTTCGCATGGCTTCCAGGGACTATAGTAGATCCTATACTCATTCTGGGTCCAACCAACATGTACCGTTTGTCTCCAGATCTGTACTGGATGCTGTGACACAGTGTCCCATCATAATTTTTGTCTTCTAAATATTTAGATGTATAGTCTGGGGTTTTGGAGCACTGCATTGCAATTAGAACAATGATACTGATGATAAAAAGTGCTGAAACTGAGCCCAAAGTTATCATCAGATAAAAAGTCACATTACTGTCATCATCCTTTGCTGGACTTTTCACATCAGAAGCTGCAAAAGCCTCCTTTGGCTCCACAACTTTGACAACCACAGTAGCTGTTGCTGACAGTGAAACGTTCCCATTGTCTTTGACCAGTATGACCAGCTTGTGCTCAGCCTCGTCTGTTTCTGTGAATGAGCGAAGTGTTCTGATCTGTCCTGTGTAGCGGTCCAAACCAAACAGACTGTGGTCAGTAACTTCTTGCAGTGAAAACAGTAACCAGCCGTTATATCCTATATCAGCATCATAGGCTCTGACTTTAGTCACCAAGTGTCCTGCGTGGACATTCCGTGGAATCTCCTCCACACCTTCAGCAGAACCGTTGGAGCTGAGTGGATACAGAATGACTGGAGCGTTGTCGTTCTGATCCAGAATGAACACGTTGACTGTCACGTTGTTGCTCAGTGACGGAGTTCCAGAATCTGTGGCGACAACTTGGAACTGGAACGTTTTCAGAGTTTCAAAGTCAAAACTTTTCAGCGCCAAAATGTCTCCAGTTTCAGAGTTAATGTTTAGAAATGAAGACACTGTGTCCTCACTTCTCAGTAAATGATAGGTAATAAGGGCGTTGTCGTTCTCATCATCATCTACAGCTTTAACTGAAAAGACAGATGTACCAGGTTCATTCGCTTCAGTGACATAGAAAGTATAAGGACTCAGTGAAAACACTGGACTGTTGTCATTGACATCTGAGATCACAACGCTTATTGTCTTTTCAGATGATAATGGAGGTTTACCTGCGTCTTTTGCAACTATTGTTACATCATATTTGGACTGTTTCTCTCTGTCCAGAAGAGATTTAGTTACTAATGAATACGTTTTATCCTTGATGGATGGTGATAAAGTGAAAGGCACATCGTCATTAACAGCGCAGATAACTTTCCCGTTAAGACCAGAGTCCATGTCAGTAACACTGATCAGGGCCACTGTAGTTCCAGGTCTGGAATCTTCAGGGATGGAACTGGAAAACGATGTCACCTCAATCTCAGGCGTATTATCATTAACATCAACTATTTTAATAATGACACTTTTTTCTGATGTTAGAGGAGCAATACCTTTGTCTGAGGCTTCAATTTCGATTTCATATCTTTCATTTTCTTCATAATCTATTGAACCTTTTACTGTTATTTCACCGGTTGTTTGATCTATATCAAATAAGTTTAGAATATTTTGATCCATGCTGTTGCTAAATGAGTAAACCACCTCTCCGTTTGGTCCGTTGTCCAAATCAGTTGCATTCACTTGCAGTACTGTTGTGCCAGCGGGTGCATTTTCATCTAGCATAACAGAATAAACATCCTTAGAGAAAATAGGGGCATTGTCGTTAATATCCAAAACATTAACTAGAATGTTCATTTCTCCAGTTTTTTGAGGTTTACCTCCATCTACTGCCGTTAGAACTAATGAGTGCCTTTCTGCAGTTTCTCTGTCTAATGATTTTTGAACAACCAGTATTGGTATTTTACCGCTGTCTCTTTTATCCTTAACCTCTAAACGGAAATGATCGTTTTGGCTGAGTTTATATTGCTGGACAGAGAAATGACCACTGTCTGGGTCACGCGCAGGTTTTAACTGAAATCGTGCTCCAGGTAACACGGACTCTGAAATCTCCAATGTTTTGTCTTCCTCTGGAAAACTAGGGTAGTGATCATTCACATCGGTCACTTCCACCTCCACATAATGGACCTCCAGTGGGTTTTCCAGCACTGTTTTTAGAGTTATTAAACAGGTACTGCTCTGAGCACAGACTTCTTCCCGATCTATCTTTCTACTCACATACAGGACTCCATCGTTCTGGTTCACATGGAAAAGAGGATCCGCGTTGCTCGAAACAATACGATATTTCCTTTCTTTCAATGCATTTTTATCTAAACCCAGATCCTTCGCTATATTTCCAACAACAGTCCCTTCGTTCACTTCCTCTGACACTGAATATCGTGTTTGCGCCCAGGCCACAGTCCACAAAAGCAACGTAATCACACAGCCCAACGAACACCCAGGCGCCGTCCGAGTATCGCATTTTCTTCGCTCCATAGTTAAGCACGATAGCGACAAAGATCCATTACACAGGCTCTGACAGTTATTGTAGAATCCCAAACGTTCCCATGTATCAGAACCGAGTGAATGAATGAATCAGAAGTTTTCCAAATGTAAGAACTGTCACGCACAGGGTTACCATGAAAGCGACACCTAGAAGACAAACGGAGCTGCTAATATTCCATCCAGTGTTGTTAAAGAGGTGGAGACACAACACGATGACGACAAAACCACTGTTTTTTTTTTTTTTTTTTTTTTTTTTACATGACAGTGACACCATGCGATATAATGTCTCACTGCAGGAGCATTTATGATTTTTTGGGACATATAATGTCTATGTTTTACGGGTATAAAAAGTGTGAAAAACAAAGAAAGGTTTGAAAATGGCAGTATTGCAAACCTCAACAGTCTTCCAAGACATGATAATTCAAATCCATGATATTTTTTTCCTACATACTACCATAACTCAAGCATAATCCCCTTCCAACCTAGCTGTTATACTGCATGATGTTGAGAAACGGTTAAAAAGTTTAGTAGAAAAAATGTGTATTTTAAACATATGAGGGAAAAAAAATGTAGGATCGGTTATTGACTTTAATTGAAAATCTATAGTGTCAAATTCAATCTTTTTAAAGCATATCTTACCTCTTCAGATCTTCTCCTCCTATCAGGCAGGACAAGTGTGTTCGCATGACTTCCAGGGACTATAGTAGATCCAATACTCATTCTGGGTCCAACCAACATGTACCGTTTGTCTCCAGATCTGTACTGGATGCTGTGACATAGTGTCCCATCATAATTTTTATCTTCTAAATATTTAGATGTATAGTCTGGGGTTTTGGAGCACTGCATTGCAATCAGCACAATGATACTGATGATAAAAAGTGCTGAAACTGAGCCCAAAGTTATCATCAGATAAAAAGTCACATTACTGTCATCATCCTTTGCTGGACTTTTCACATCAGAAGCTGCAAAAGCCTCCTTTGGCTCCACAACTTTGACAACCACAGTAGCTGTTGCTGACAGTGAAACGTTCCCATTGTCTTTGACCAGTATGACCAGTTTGTGTTCAGCCTCGTCTGTTTCTGTGAATGAGCGAAGTGTTCTGATCTGTCCTGTGTAGCGGTCCAAACCAAACAGACTGTGGTCAGTAACTTCCTGCAGTGAAAACAGTAACCAGCCGTTATATCCTATATCAGCATCATAGGCTCTGACTTTAGTCACCAAGTGTCCTGCGTTGACATTCCGTGGAATCTCCTCCACACCTTCAGCAGAACCGTTGGAGCTGAGTGGATACAGAATGACTGGAGCGTTGTCGTTCTGATCCAGAATGAACACGTTGACTGTCACGTTGTTGCTCAGTGACGGAGTTCCAGAATCTGTGGCGACAACTTGGAACTGAAACGTTTTCAGAGTTTCAAAGTCAAAACTTTTCAGCGCCAAAATGTCTCCAGTTTCAGAGTTAATGTTTAGAAATGAAGACACTGTGTCCTCACTTCTCAGTAATGATAGGTAATAAGGGCGTTGTCGTTCTCATCATCATCTACAGCTTTAACTGAAAAGACAGATGTACCAGGTTCATTCGCTTCAGTGACATAGAAAGTATAAGGACTCAGTGAAAACACTGGACTGTTGTCATTGACATCTGAGATCACAACGCTTATTGTCTTTTCAGATGATAATGGAGGTTTACCTGCGTCTTTTGCAACTATTGTTACATCATATTTGGACTGTTTCTCTCTGTCCAGAAGGAGATTTAGTTACTAATGAATACGTTTTATCCTCGAGGATGGTGATAGAGTGAAAGGCTATTCGTCATTAACAGCGCAGATAACTTTCCCGTTAAGACCTAGAGTCCATGTCAGTAACACTGATCAGGGCCACTGTAGTTCCAGGTCTGGAATCTTCAGGGATGGAACTGGAAAACGATGTCACCTCAATCTCAGGCGTATTATCATTAACATCAACTATCTTTAATAATGACACTTTTTTCTGATGTTAGAGGAGCGATACCTTTGTCTGAGGCTTCAATTTCGATTTCATATCTTTCATTTTCTTCATAATCTATTGAACCTTTTACTGTTATTTCACCGGTTGTTTGATCTATATCAAATAAGTTTAGAATATTTGATCCATGCTGTTGCTAAATGAGTAAACCACCTCTCCGTTTGGTCCGTTGTCCAAATCAGTTGCATTCACTTGCAGTACTGTTGTGCCAGCGGGTGCATTTTCATCTAGCATAACAGAATAAACATCCTTAGAGAAAATAGGGGCATTGTCGTTAATATCCAAAACATTAACTAGAATGTTCATTTCTCCAGTTTTTTGAGGTTTACCTCCATCTACTGCCGTTAGAACTAATGAGTGCCTTTCTGCAATTTCTCTGTCTAATGATTTTTGAACAACCAGTATTGGTATTTTACCGCTGTCTCTTTTATCCTTAACCTCTAAACGGAAATGATCGTTTTGGCTGAGTTTATATTGCTGGACAGAGAAATGACCACTGTCTGGGTCACGCGCAGGTTTTAACTGAAATCGTGCTCCAGGTAACACGGACTCTGAAATCTCCAATGTTTTGTCTTCCTCTGGAAAACTAGGGTAGTGATCATTCACATCGGTCACTTCCACCTCCACATAATGGACCTCCAGTGGGTTTTCCAGCACTGTTTTTAGAGTTATTAAACAGGTACTGCTCTGAGCACAGACTTCTTCCCGATCTATCTTTCTACTCACATACAGGACTCCATCGTTCTGGTTCACATGGAAAAGAGGATCCGCGTTGCTCGAAACAATACGATATTTCCTTTCTTTCAATGCATTTTTATCTAAACCCAGATCCTTCGCTATATTTCCAACAACAGTCCCTTCGTTCACTTCCTCTGACACTGAATATCGTGTTTGCGCCCAGGCCACAGTCCACAAAAGCAACGTAATCACACAGCCCAACGAACACCCAGGCGCCGTCCGAGTATCGCATTTTCTTCGCTCCATAGTTAAGCACGATAGCGACAAAAGATCCATTACACAGGCTCTGACAGTTATTGTAGAATCCCAAACGTTCCCATGTATCAGAACCGAATGAATAAATGAATCAGATGTTTTCCAAATGTAAGAACTGTCACGCACAGGGTTACCATGAAAACGACACCGAGAAGACAACCAGAGCTGCTAATATTCCATCCAGTGTTGTTAAAGAGGTGGAGACACAACACGATGACGACAAAACCACTGTTTTTTTTTTTTTTTTTTACATGACAGTGACACCATGCGATATAATGTCTCACTGCAGGAGCATTTATGATTTTTTGGGACATATAATGTCTATGTTTTACGGGTAGAAAAAGTGTGAAAAACAAAGAAAGGTTTGAAAATGGCAGTATTGCAAACCTCAACAGTCTTCCAAGACATGATAATTCAAATCCATGATATTTTTTTCCTACATACTACCATAACTCAAGCATAATCCCCTACCAACCTAGCTGTTATACTGCATGATGTTGAGAAACGGTTAAAAAGTTTAGTAGAAAAAATGTGTATTTTAAACATATGAGGGAAAAAAAATGTAGGATCGGTTATTGACTTTAATTGAAAATCTATAGTGTCAAATTCAATCTTTTTAAAGCATATCTTACCTCTTCAGATCTTCTCCTCCTATCAGGCAGGACAAGTGTGTTCGCATGACTTCCAGGGACTATAGTAGATCCAATACTCATTCTGGGTCCAACCAACATGTACCGTTTGTCTCCAGATCTGTACTGGATGCTGTGACATAGTGTCCCATCATAATTTTTATCTTCTAAATATTTAGATGTATAGTCTGGGGTTTTGGAGCACTGCATTGCAATCAGCACAATGATACTGATGATAAAAAGTGCTGAAACTGAGCCCAAAGTTATCATCAGATAAAAAGTCACATTACTGTCATCATCCTTTGCTGGACTTTTCACATCAGAAGCTGCAAAAGCCTCCTTTGGCTCCACAACTTTGACAACCACAGTAGCTGTTGCTGACAGTGAAACGTTCCCATTGTCTTTGACCAGTATGACCAGTTTGTGTTCAGCCTCGTCTGTTTCTGTGAATGAGCGAAGTGTTCTGATCTGTCCTGTGTAGCGGTCCAAACCAAACAGACTGTGGTCAGTAACTTCCTGCAGTGAAAACAGTAACCAGCCGTTATATCCTATATCAGCATCATAGGCTCTGACTTTAGTCACCAAGTGTCCTGCGTTGACATTCCGTGGAATCTCCTCCACACCTTCAGCAGAACCGTTGGAGCTGAGTGGATACAGAATGACTGGAGCGTTGTCGTTCTGATCCAGAATGAACACGTTGACTGTCACGTTGTTGCTCAGTGACGGAGTTCCAGAATCTGTGGCGACAACTTGGAACTGAAACTTTTTCAGAGTTTCAAAGTCAAAGCTTTTCAGCGCCAAAATGTCTCCAGTTTCAGAGTTCATGTTTAGAAATGAAGACACTGTGTCCTCACTTCTCAGTATATGATAGGTAATAAGGGCGTTGTCGTTGTCATCATCATCTAAAGCTTTAACTGAAAAGACAGATGTACCAGGTTCATTCGCTTCAGTGACATAGAAAGTATAAGGACTCAGTGAAAACACTGGACTGTTGTCATTGACATCTGAGATCACAACGCTTATTGTCTTTTCAGATGATAATGGAGGTTTACCTGCGTCTTTTGCAACTATTGTTACATCATATTTGGACTGTTTCTCTCTGTCCAGAGGAGATTTAGTTACTAATGAATACATGTTTTCCTCGAAGGATGGTGATAGAGTGAAAGGGTTATTGTCATTTATAGCGCAGATAACTTTCCCGTTAAGACTAGAGTCCATGTCATTAACACTGATCAGGGCCACTGTCGTTCCAGGTCTGGAATCTTCAGGGATGGAACTGGAAAACGATGTCACCTCAATCTCAGGCGTATTATCATTAACATCAACTATCTTAATAATGACACTTTTTTCGGTTGTTAGAGGAGCGAGACCTTTATCTGAAGCCTCAATTTCAATTTCATATTTTTCCTTCTCTTCATAATTTATTAATCCTTTAACGATTATCTCACCTGTCGATTGATTTATATCAAATAAATTCAATATTTTCTGATTTATACTGCTGCTAAAGGAGTAAACCACCTCCCCGTTCGGTCCTTCATCTAAATCGGTTGCATTTACTTGTGTGACCGTTGTACCCACTGGTACATTTTCATCAAGCATCACAGAATAAACGTCTTTGGTGAAAACAGGTGCATTATCGTTAATATCTAAAACATTAACCAGAATAGTCATTCCGCCAGATTTTGGAGGTTTTCCTCCATCTAGCGCGGTCAGTACTAATGAGTGCCTTTCTCTGGTTTCTCTGTCCAAAGACTTTTGAACAACCAGTATTGGTATTTTACCCTCGTCTTCTTTGTCCTTAACCTCTAAACGGAAATGATCATTCTGACTGAGTTTATATTGTTGCACAGAGAAATGACCACTATCTGGATCTCGCGCAGCCTTCAGCTGAAATCGTGCTCCAGGTACCACCGATTCTGAAATTTCCAATGTTTTCCCCTTCTCCTGAAAACTGGGGGAATTGTCATTTACATCGAGCACCTCTACAAAAGCATTGTGGACCTCCAGTGGGTTTTCCAGCACTGTTTTCAGAGTTATTAAACAGGTACTGCTCTGAGCGCAGACTTCTTCCCTGTCAATCTTTTTACTCACATACAGGACTCCATCGTTCTGGTTCACATGGAAAAGAGGATCGGCATTACTCGAAACAATCCGATACTTCCTTTCTTTCAGCGTGTTTTTATCTAAACCCAGATCCTTCGCTAAATTTCCAACAACAGTCCCTTCTTTCACTTCCTCGGAGATTGAATATCGTATTTGTGCCCAGGCCGTACTCCACAACAGCAAAGCCACGACGTAGCCCAACAAACATCCAGGCGCCCTTGGAGAATCGCGTCTTCTTTGTTCCATGTTTAAGCACAATGGCAACAACGGTCCATCACACGGACTATAAACGTGTTACATATCAAGAGTGAAACCCTCACATGTAGTCAGTAACTTGTTAGCGTGACGCAACGCGACAAATAAGATATATTCAAAGGTATCAGCAGGACAAACATGAGTGTAATATCCAAGCCAATGCTCCGAAAGAAATGCTGACGAAATGCAATGACTACTAGCTCGTGCTTTGCTGATTTTTTACGTTATACTGACACCATGCGAAATCATATATATCTGCAGATATTAAAGTGGTAGATTCGTGGGTAAAAAAGCTCCTACAACCTAACAAACACATTTTCACTTATTTTTAAACATTTAATACAACCGCTGTGATTATTGTATTTGTTGTGTTCAATATGGACGGATTCTCTGAGTATTTCCCAGGTTTTTTTACCTTCATTTTTAATTTTTAAAAGGCAGTATGAGTTTTACCACAAATTTGAAATTTCATTTATTAAGTTCAGCTACATGAATTGGCAGTAGTCTTATGCTACATGTGATGGAATTTCGTTGCATACCTAATTTTTTCGTTTTATTAAAAGGGTTTTCATTGTCTGTATCATGGGTCTAAAACCAGTCAGGTCTCCTTTTCTGAAATAGTTACTCTTTTAATCTCCATGTATGTTATTAATTTAACATGGCATAATCAACAATATACTGACAATCTATTTCAGGTTATATGCTCAGCTTGACAAAAAAATGTCACCGAAGTTACTGAAAAGACTGTGAAAATAAACTTTTTCAGCACCATGGACAGAAATTCTATCGTAGGGTTATAGCAGCCTTGCTTTCCTACACTCCGTTAACTTTGTTGGGCTTCTTTTCCCCCGGAAAATATCCGATTATGTATTGTCTAGGGTAACAAAATTTTTTTTCGTAAATGCTCTGCTTATGTAACGGTTTTTTTCAGTTCTAAACATGCCTCGCGCAACAAATGTCGAATATGCAACATCAATTGAAAAGTCCGTACTGGCCTAAAATAAAATGTATGAACGGAAGTATGAGCAAAATATCAGCCAGAAAGTTACTTAAGCTTACAAGCAGTTACACAAATGAAATATAAATACTCCAGTGTTATGGACACATACTATGGAATCCGACTGATGTAACATAATATGGAATGATGAAGATTTCTAAAGCAGTTCACAAATTATCTCTAAATCTATCACAAGGCTTTTAAAATTCCATTAAAAAGTCATCAACGTGTGGAAGCAAATACATATGTTGGGAAATATATCAGACTCAGAACAAGGCATGATTATAACTGTGTGCATAATCCTTACCTCCTCAGATCTTCTCCTCCTATCAGGCAGGACTAGTGTGTTCGCATGGCTTCCAGGGACTATAGTAGATCCTATACTCATTCTGGGTCCAACCAACATGTACCGTTTGTCTCCAGATCTGTACTGGATGCTGTGACACAGTGTCCCATCATAATTTTTATCCTCTAAATATTTAGATGTATAGTCTGGGGTTTTGGAGCACTGCATTGCAATCAGAACAATGATACTAATGATAAAAAGTGCTGAAACTGAGCCCAACGTTATCATCAGATAAAAAGTCACATTACTGTCATCATCCTTTGCTGGACTTTTCACATCAGAAGCTGCAAAAGCCTCCTTTGGCTCCACAACTTTGACAACCACAGTAGCTGTTGCTGACAGTGAAACGTTCCCATTGTCTTTGACCAGTATGACCAGTTTGTGCTCCGCCTCGTCTGTCTCTGTGAATGAGCGAAGTGTTCTGATCTGTCCTGTGTAGCGGTCCAAACCAAACAGACTGTGGTCAGTAACTTCCTGTAGTGAAAACAGTAACCAGCCGTTATATCCTATATCAGCATCATAGGCTCGGACTTTAGTCACCAAGTGTCCTGCGTTGACATTCCGTGGAATCTCCTCCACACCTTCAGCAGAACCGTTGGAGCTGAGTGGATACAGAATGACTGGAGCGTTGTCGTTCTGATCCAGAATGAACACGTTGACTGTCACGTTGTTACTCAGTGACGGAGTTCCAGAATCTGTGGCGACAACTTGGAACTGGAACGTTTTCAGAGTTTCAAAGTCAAAACTTTTCAGCGCCACAATGTCTCCAGTCTCAGAGTTAATGTTTAGAAATGAAGACACTGTGTCCTCACTTCTCAGTATATGATAGGTAATAAGGGCGTTGTCGTTGTCATCATCATCTAAAGCTTTAACTGAAAAGACAGATGTACCAGGTTCATTCGCTTCAGTGACATAGAAAGTATAAGGACTCAGTGAAAACACTGGACTGTTGTCATTGACATCTGAGATCACAACGCTTATTGTCTTTTCAGATGATAATGGAGGTTTACCTGCGTCTTTTGCAACTATTGTTACATCATATTTGGACTGTTTCTCTCTGTCCAGATGAGATTTAGTTACCAGTGAATACGTTTTATCCTTGATGGATGGGGATAAAGTGAAAGGCACATCCTCGTTTACAACGCAGATAACTTTCCCATTAAGACCAGAGTCCATGTCATTAACACTGATCAGGGCCACTGTAGTTCCAGGTCTGGAATCTTCAGGGATGGAACTGGAAAACGATGTCACGTCGATCTCAGGTGCGTTATCATTGACATCAACTATCTTTATAATGACACTCTTTTCTGTGGCCAGAGGAGCGAGACCTTTATCCGTGGCTCTAATTTCAATTTCATACTCTTCATTTTCTTCATAATCTATTAACCCTTTGACAAGTATTTCACCTGTTGATTGATTTATATCAAATAATTTTAATAACCTCTGGTTCATACTGTTAGGGAATGAGTAAACCACCTCCCCGTTTGGTCCTTCATCTAAATCTGTTGCATTTACATGAATAACTGTTGTACCAACTGGAACATTTTCGTCCAGCATCACAGAGTAAACATCTTTAATGAAAACAGGTGCATTATCGTTAATATCTAAAACATTAACCAGGATATTCATTTGACCAGATTTTGGAGGTTTACCTCCGTCTGATGCTGTCAGTAGTAATGAGTGTCTTTCAGCAGTCTCTCTGTCTAAAGATTTTTGAACAACCAGTATTGGTATTTTACCGCTGTCTCTTTTATCCTTAACCTCTAAACGGAAGTGGTCGTTTTGGCTGAGTTTATATTGCTGGACAGAGAAATGACCACTGTCTGGATCACGGGCGGCTTGTAGTTGAATCCTTGCACCTGGTAAAACCGATTCTGAAATCTCCAACACTGCCTCTTTTTCTGGAAAACTGGGAGAGTTGTCATTTACATCTTGGATTTCTACCTCTACATAATGGACCTCCAGTGGGTTTTCCAGCACCGTTTTAAGACTTATTAAACAGGTACTGCTCTGCGCGCAGACTTCTTCCCTGTCAATCTTTTTACTCACATACAGGACTCCATCATTCTGGTTCACATGGAAAAGAGAATCCGCGTTGCTCGAAACAATTCGATACTTCCTTTCTCTCAGAGTGTTTTTATCCAAACCTAGATCCTTAGCTATATTCCCAACAAGAGTCCCTTCATTCATTTCCTCTGAGGTGGAATATCTTACTTGCGCCCATGCAACATTCCATAAAAGCAAAGCTACCACGCTGGCCAGCAAACATCCCGGTGCCTTTCGAGAATCGCATCCTCTTTGTTCCATGGCTAAACACGATAGCAACAATGATCCATCAAACGGACTATAAACACACTGTATAAACAGACTCCAATAATTCCTTCATATGAATAGTCAATCGCTTTACAGTCCAAAAAATCCCCGTAACGACGCTTCACACAACGGGAAAAATGAGACTAACACTCAACCTAATGGTGATAAAGAGGTGGGACATGAGGCAATGACGACAAAGCAATGGTTTGCTGATTTCTTACATTATACTGACACCATCCGAAATAATGTATCACTGCAAATGAACAATAGAGATTTTAGCGCATTTCAAAAACAAGTCAGCGTTCATATTTTCACTGCTGGAGAAAAACAATCCTGCATAGGTGGATTTATCTTTCCTAAGCATAGGATGTGATGTGCACACTCAACAAGCACTCATGGCAAAGACATAAAGACGTACGAACATGTGCATAGAATTCAACAGCGGTTTACAGTTAAGGCCTTTATGGATGTAATTTTATAGATATGATGGTATATTCTCGACACAGCCTCCTCCTGTATCTGAAACCTTTTAGCACTTTTTTAGTACCCCCCCCCCTCCCAATAAATAAATAAATAAATAAATAAATAAATAAATAAATAAAACAACTCTCAAATAATTTTCATTGACTACCAAATAGCATTACACAAACGCCATTTACACATATTATATATTAAGACAACATGCAATGAAAATGGTGCTAATATCGACAATTTATCAAGGACAGTTTTAAAAAATCTATGAAAAATGGTCACAAACTTTCTGAATGAGAATACCATGCCGATTCATCTAATCTCACTGCCAAGTTTCAGTCAATATATTAGCCTCAACAATTTGTTCAACAATAGAGTTGACCGATATTTCAAGTATTTCAAGGGCCAGTCGGTTGTTTACGATCGCAGAGAAATGGACAATCCTTCATCCTGTGCACGTCAGCAACCTAAGTAAGGAGCAGCTCATCAAAAAAAAAAAAAGAAAAAAAGAAAAGAAAACAAAAAAAACCCCAAACAAACAAACAAAAAAACATTCCTATACCAAGCCGAAGAGAATGATCTGATCTGATAAATAATAAAAGAGTGGATTAACACCTTTTGAAGTGAAAATTTTTTGACTCTGGTTAGAATAATCTACTGTGTAATGTTTGACTTTTGTTTAATTGTGGCTTACCTCCTCAGATCTTCTCCTCCTATCAGGCAGTACTAAAGTGTTCGCATGGCTTCCAGGGACTATAGTAGATCCTATACTCATTCTGGGTCCAACCAACATGTACCGTTTGTCTCCAGATCTGTACTGGATGCTGTGACACAGTGTCCCATCATAATTTTTATCCTCTAAATATTTAGATGTATAGTCTGGGGTTTTGGAGCACTGCATTGCAATAAGAACAATGATACTGATGATAAAAAGTGCTGAAACTGAGCCCAAAGTTATCATCAGATAAAAAGTCACATTACTGTCATCATCCTTTGCTGGACTTTTCACATCAGAAGCTGCAAAAGCCTCCTTTGGCTCCACAACTTTGACAACCACAGTAGCTGTTGCTGACAGTGAAACGTTCCCATTGTCTTTGACCAGTATGACCAGTTTGTGCTCAGCCTCGTCTGTTTCTGTGAATGAGCGAAGTGTTCTGATCTGTCCTGTGTAGCGGTCCAAACCAAACAGACTGTGGTCAGTAACTTCCTGCAGTGAAAACAGTAACCAGCCGTTATATCCTATATCAGCATCATAGGCTCTGACTTTAGTCACCAAGTGCCCTGCGTTGACATTCCGTGGAATCTCCTCCACACCTTCAGCAGAACCGTTGGAGCTGAGTGGATACAGAATGACTGGAGCGTTGTCGTTCTGATCCAGAATGAACACGTTGACTGTCACGTTGTTGCTCAGTGACGGAGTTCCAGAATCTGTGGCGACAACTTGGAACTGAAACGTTTTCAGAGTTTCAAAGTCAAAACTTTTCAGCGCCAAAATGTCTCCAGTTTCAGAGTTAATGTTTAGAAATGAAGACACTGTGTCCTCACTTCTCAGTATATGATAGGTAATAAGGGCGTTGTCGTTCTCATCATCATCTAAAGCTTTAACTGAAAAGACAGATGTACCAGGTTCATTCGCTTCAGTGACATAGAAAGTATAAGGACTCAGTGAAAACACTGGACTGTTGTCATTGACATCTGAGATCACCACGCTTATTGTCTTTTCAGATGATAATGGAGGTTTACCTGCGTCTTTTGCAACTATTGTTACATCATATTTGGACTGTTTCTCTCTGTCCAGAGGAGATTTAGTTACTAGTGAATACATGTTTTCCTCGAAGGATGGTGATAAAGTGAAAGGCACATCGTCATTTATAGCGCAGATAACTTTCCCATTAAGACCAGAGTCCATGTCATTAACACTGATCAGGGCCACTGTAGTTCCAAGTCTGGAATCTTCAGGGATGGAACTGGAAAACGATGTCACCTCAATCTCAGGTGTATTATCATTAACATCAACTATCTTAATAATGACACTCTTTTCTGTTGTTAGAGGAGCGAGACCTTTATCTGACGCCTCGATTTCGATTTCATATCTTTCATTTTCTTCATAATCTATTGAACCTTTTACTGTTATTTCACCGGTTGTTTGATCTATATCAAATAAGTTTAGAATATTTTGATCCATGCTGTTGCTAAATGAGTAAACCACCTCTCCGTTTGGTCCGTTATCTAAATCAGTTGCATTCACTTGTAGTACTGTTGTGCCAGCGGGTGCATTTTCATCCAGCATAACAGAATAAACATCCTTAGAGAAACTAGGTGCATTGTCGTTAATATCCAAAACATTAACTAGAATGTTCATTTCTCCAGTCTTTGGAGGTTTACCTCCATCTACTGCCGTTAGAATTAATGAGTGCCTTTCTGCAGTTTCTCTGTCTAATGATTTTTGAACAACCAGTACTGGTATTTTACCGCTGTCTCTTTTATCCTTAACCTCTAAACGGAAATTATCGTTTTGGCTGAGTTTATATTGTTGCACAGACAAGTGACCACTGTCTGGATCTCGCGCAGCCTTCAGCTGAAATCGTGCTCCAGGTACCACCGATTCTGAAATTTCCAATGTTTTCCCCTTCTCCTGAAAACTGGGGGAATTGTCATTTACATCGAGCACCTCTACAAAAGCATTGTGGACCTCCAGTGGGTTTTCCAGCACTGTTTTCAGAGTTATTAAACATGTACTGCTCTGAGCGCAGACTTCTTCCCTGTCAATCTTTTTACTCACATACAGGACTCCATCGTTCTGGTTCACATGGAAAAGAGGATCGGCATTACTCGAAACAATCCGATACTTCCTTTCTTTCAACGTGTTTTTATCTAAACCCAGATCCTTCGCTAAATTTCCAACAACAGTCCCTTCTTTCACTTCCTCGGAGATTGAATATCGTATTTGTGCCCAGGCCGTACTCCACAACAGCAAAGCCACGACGTAGCCCAACAAACATCCAGGCGCCCTTGAAGAATCGCGTCTTCTTTGTTCCATGTTTAAGCACAATGGCAACAACGGTCCATCACACGGACTATAAACGTGTTATATATCAAGAGTGAAACACTCACATGTAGTCAGCAACTTGTTAGCGTAACGCAGCGTGACAAATAAGATATACTCAAAGGTATCAGCAGGACAAACATGAGTGTAATATCCAAGCCAATGCTCCGAAAGAAATGCTGACGAAATGCAATGACTACTAGCTCGTGCTATGCTGATTTTTTTACGTTATACTGACACCATGCGAAATCATATATATCTGCAGATATTAAAGTGGTAGATTCGTTCATTGTCATATGTTTTTCAACATTTAATACAACCGCTGTGATTATTGTATTTGTTTAGTTCAATATGAACGGATTCTCTGAGTGTTCGAAAGTTGTTTTTTTCTTCATTTTTAATTTTCAAAAAGCAAAATTATTTTTACCTCAAATGGGAAATTTTCAGTTATTTAGTTCAGTTACATGAATTGACAGTAGTCTTGTGCTACATGTGATGGAATTTTGTCACATACCAAATTCTTTCGTTTTATCAAGAGGGTTTTCATTGTCTGTATCATCTGTCTGAAACCAGTCAGGTCTCCTTTTCTGAAATAATTATTCTTTTCATTTACATCTATGTCATTAATTTAATATGGCATTTTCTACAATATACTGACAATCCATTTCAGGCCATATGCTCGGCTGGAAAAATAACTGTCACCAAAGTTACCAAATACTGTGCTGAAAACGAACGTTTTCAGCACCATGGACAGAAATTCTATCGTGGGGTTGTCTACACCCCTTTAACGTTATAAGGATTTATTTTTCATGTTTTTGTATTTATTGTTTTTCAGAAAAATATCTCATTATGTATTGTCTAAGGTGAAGTGAATAACTTTCATAAATGCTCAGCTCATGCAATGGCTTTTTTTTTTTTTTTTTTTTTTCCTGTTCTAAACATGCCTCAAGCAACAGATGTCGAATATATAACAGTAATTGAAAAGTCCTTACTGCCCTAAAATAAAATACATGAAAGGAAGCATGAGGGAAATATCAGTCAGAAAGTTCCTTAGGCTTATAAGTACTTACAAAATTGACATATAAATACTGCAGCGTTATGGACACATATTATGGAATCCAACTTATACACGACTGATGTAAAATAATATGGAATGATCAATATTTCTACATCAGTTCACAGAGTAATCTACAAATCTAACAACAGGCTTTCAAAATTCCACTTATAGGTCATAAACGTGTGGAAGCAAATATAAATATATGTTGGAAAATAAACCAGAGACTCAGAACAAGGCATGATTATAACTGTGTGCATCATCCTTACCTCTTCAGATCTTCTCCTTCTATCAGGAAGGACTAGTGTGTTCGCATGGCTTCCAGGGACTATAGTAGATCCAATACTCATTCTGGGTCCAACCAACATGTACCGTTTGTCTCCAGATCTGTACTGGATGCTGTGACACAGTGTTCCATCATAATTTTTATCTTCCAGATATTTAGATGTATAGTCTGGTGTTTTGGAGCACTGCATTGCAATCAACACGATAATACTGATGATAAAAAGTGCTGAAACTGAGCCCAAAGTTATCATCAGATAAAAAGTCACATTACTGTCATCATCCTTTGCTGGACTTTTCACATCTGAAGCTGCAAAAGCCTCCTTTGGCTCCACAACTTTGACAACCACAGTAGCTGTTGCTGACAGTGAAACGTTCCCATTGTCTTTGACCAGTATGACCAGTTTGTGCTCAGCCTCGTCTGTTTCTGTGAATGAGCGAAGTGTTCTGATCTGTCCTGTGTAGCGGTCCAAACCAAACAGACTGTGGTCAGTAACTTCCTGCAGTGAAAACAGTAACCAGCCGTTATATCCTATATCAGCATCATAGGCTCTGACTTTAGTCACCAAGTGTCCTGCGTTGACATTCCGTGGAATCTCCTCCACACCTTCAGCAGAACCGTTGGAACTGAGTGGATACAGAATGACTGGAGCGTTGTCGTTCTGATCCAGAATGAACACGTTGACTGTCACGTTGTTGCTCAGTGACGGAGTTCCAGAATCTGTGGCGACAACTTGGAACTGAAACGTTTTCAGAGTTTCAAAATCAAAACCTTTTAGCGCCAAAATGTCACCATTTTCGCTGTTTATGCTGAAATATGACATCTGTTTATTGCCGCTCTGCGGTCTTAAAATGTCATACGAAATGAATGCATTCTCGTTTTCATCAATATCAAATGCTTTCACCGAAAATACTGAAGTCCCAGGTTTGTTACCTTCGGCGACATATATAGTGTATGGGTTCACTGAAAACTGTGGACTGTTGTCATTTACATCTGATACAAAAACATTTATAGAGTTGTCAGATGACAACGGCGGTTGCCCGGAATCTTTTGCAATTATGGTTAATGAATACTGTGACTGTTTCTCTCTGTCCAGAGAGTATTTAGTTACCAATGAATACATTTTTTCTTGTACAGATGGTGATAACATAAAAGGAACGTCTTCGCTAAGCGTGCAAATAACTTTCCCATTGAGACCTGAATCCATGTCATTAACACTGATCAGGGCCACTGTAGTTCCAGGTCTGGAATCTTCAGGGATGGAACTGGAAAACGAAGTCACCTCAATTTCAGGTGCATTATCATTAACATCAATTATCTTAATATCTACATTTTTTTCTGTTGTGAGAGGGGCGAGGCCTTTGTCTGACGCTTGTATTTCAATTTCATATTTATCCTTATGCTCGTAATCAATCGGACCTTTAACTATTATCTCACCAGTTGATGGATTAATTTCAAAGAGTTTAAATAACTCACGATTCACGCTGTTACTAAACGAATAAACAACTTCCCCATTATGACCTTCGTCTAAATCAGTTGCATTTACTTGTAAAATAGTTTTTCCTATTGGGACATTTTCATAGAGCTCCACAGAATAAACATCTTTGGAAAAAACAGGAGCATTATCATTAACGTCTAATACATTTATCAGTATATTCATCTCTCCAGATTTGGGAGGTTTTCCTCCATCCAACGCAGTCAACACTAATTCATGACTTCCTGCTGTTTCTCTGTCTAAAGGTTTTTGCACTATTAATATCGGTATTTTGCCGGTTTCCCCTTTGTCCTTAACTTCTAAACGAAAATGATCGTTGGGGCTAAGTTTATATTGTTGCACGGAAAAAAGACCACTGTCTGGATCTCTTGCGGCTTGTAACTGAAAGCTTTTTCCGCTTAACACAGATTCTGAAATGTCTAGCTTCTTCTCTTGTTCGGGAAAGCTTGGGGAATTATCGTTTACATCCAAAATCTCAACTCCAACATAATGGACTTCCAGAGGGTTTTCTAGCACTGTTTTCAAATTAAGTAAACATGTGTTACTCCATTCGCACACATTCTCTCTGTCAATCTTTCGACTCACATACAATATGCCATCATCAGGATTCACATGAAAAAGAGGTTCCGTTCCACCAGAAACTGTCCGATATTTCCTCGCTTTCAGCGTGTTTTTGTCTATTCCCAGATCTTTTGCAATGTTCCCCACGGCCGTTCCTTCCTTGACTTCCTCAAATATGGAGTACCTTATCTGCGCCGAGGTCTCACTACACAAGAGCATAGCAAATACGAAACAGACCCACGGACGTGTCGCCCTTTGTGCTTTGCGTCCTCTTTGTTCCATGATCACCATCGGAAAATGTTATACCATTTCGCGAGAATGAAAATTCATCATAAGAGAAGTATATTCCAAGTTGAAAGCACAAACGTTGCGCTCTCAAAGCATCTTATACAGTTTTACAATGACGAACCGGCAGCTTGCATACGACGGGCTTTTTCTGCTGGAATGGTAATGTGGTCAGAGGGCGGATCCGAAAACAGCAAAGACAGGTGTTTATGAAACGATTTTTTACACTGACACCATGCGAGCTCCCCCTGTACTGCAACAGAAGAATTCAAAGAACCGACAGTACTATACAAAAGCACAAGTATCTGCAATATTACGTGTACTTTTACCAAAGTCACGTAGTTAGGATAGACGCATTAACTTTATATCTCCATTGCGGGAGACGTGAAATTTTGCTTTGTTGCATGATGTGATGAAAAAATTACTTTTTAAAAATGACTAATTGTCAATACTGACTACTGTTATACATATTGAAACCTTCCAAACTTCGATATGCGACTTGAATGCATTATAGAATAGTGTGGCTTGGGGGAAAAAGTCAGGACCATGGACAGATATTCGGACTTGACTGCAGTTATGTGAATAGTGAGAAGGGCTGTAAACTGTAAATGCCAGCATATTTCGTTCTTCTAACACAATAGCTATACAAGGGTGCATGTAAATTTGTTGGGGAAAACGAGTGTTTCTTATTGTCCTTACCTCTTCAGATCTTCTCCTCCTATCAGGCAGGACTAGTGTGTTCGCATGGCTTCCAGGGACTATAGTAGATCCTATACTCATTCTGGGTCCAACCAACATGTACCGTTTGTCTCCAGATCTGTACTGGATGCTGTGACACAGTGTCCCATCATAATTTTTATCCTCTAAATATTTAGATGTATAGTCTGGGGTTTTGGAGCACTGCATTGCAATTAGAACAATGATACTGATGATAAAAAGTGCTGAAACTGAGCCCAAAGTTATCATCAGATAAAAAGTCACATTACTGTCATCATCCTTTGCTGGACTTTTCACATCAGAAGCTGCAAAAGCCTCCTTTGGCTCCACAACTTTGACAACCACAGTAGCTGTTGCTGACAGTGAAACGTTCCCATTGTCTTTGACCAGTATGACCAGTTTGTGCTTCAGCCTCGTCTGTTTCTGTGAATGAGCGAAGTGTTCTGATCTGTCCTGTGTAGCGGTCCAAACCAAACAGACTGTGGTCAGTAACTTCCTGCAGTGAAAACAGTAACCAGCCGTTATATCCTATATCAGCATCATAGGCTCTGACTTTAGTCACCAAGTGTCCTGCGTTGACATTCCGTGGAATCTCCTCCACACCTTCAGCAGAACCGTTGGAGCTGAGTGGATACAGAATGACTGGAGCGTTGTCGTTCTGATCCAGAATGAACACGTTGACTGTCACGTTGTTGCTCAGTGACGGAGTTCCAGAATCTGTGGCAACAACTTGGAACTGAAACGTTTTCAGAGTTTCAAAGTCGAAACTTTTTAGTGCTGTAATGTCTCCAGTTTCAGAGTTAATGTTTAGAAATGAAGACACTGTGTCCTCACTTCTCAGTATATGATAGGTAATAAGGGCGTTGTCGTTGTCATCATCATCTAAAGCTTTAACTGAAAAGACAGATGTACCAGGTTCATTCGCTTCAGTGACATAGAAAGTATAAGGACTCAGTGAAAACACTGGACTGTTGTCATTGACATCTGAGATCACAACACTTATTGTCTTTTGAGATGATAATGGAGGTTTACCTGCGTCTTTTGCAACTATTGTTACATCATATTTGGACTGTTTCTCTCTGTCCAGAGGAGATTTAGTTACTAGTGAATACGTTTTATCCTTGATGGATGGTGATAAAGTGAAAGGCACATCGTCATTTATGGCGCAGATAACTTTCCCGTTAAGACCAGAGTCCACGTCATTAACACTGATCAGGGCCACTGTAGTTCCAGGTCTGGAATCTTCAGGGATGGAACTGGAAAACGATGTCACCTCAATCTCCGGTGCGTTATCATTGACATCTACTATCTTTATGATGACACTTTTTTCTGTTGTTAGAGGAGCAATACCTCTATCCATTGCTCGAATTTCGATTTCATATTTCTGCTTCTCTTCATAATCTGTTAAACCTTTGACAAGAATGGCGCCTGTTATTTCATTTATATCAAATAATTTTAATAATCTTTGATCCATGATGTTGCTAAAGGAGTAAACTACCTCACCGTTTGGTCCTTCATCTAAATCAGTTGCATTCACTTGTATGACTGTTGTTCCAACTGGCACATTTTCACTCAGCATCACAGAATAAACATCTGTCGTAAAAATAGGAGGGTTATCATTAACATCCAGAACCTTTACTATTATATTCATTTCTCCAGATTTTGGAGGTTTACCTCCATCTAATGCTGTCAGTATTAATGAGTGCCGTTCAGCAGCTTCTCTGTCTAAAGATTTTTGAACAATCAGTATTGGTATTTTACCATACTCTTCTTTGTCCTTAACCTCCAAACGGAAGTGATCGTTTTGGCTGAGTTTATACTGCTGCACAGAGAAATGACCACTGTCTGAATCACGCGCAGGTTTTAGCTGAAATCGTGCTCCAGGCAACACGGACTCTGAAATCTCCAACATTGTCTCTTTTTCTGAAAAACTGGGAGAGTGATCATTCACATCGGCTACTTCCACTTCCACATAATGGACCTCCAGTGGGTTTTCCAGCACTGTTTTAAGACTTATTAAACAGGTACTGCTCTGCTCACAGACTTCCTCCCGATCTATCTTTCTACTCACATACAGGACTCCATCGTTCTGGTTCACATGGAAAAGATGTTCTGCATCACTCGAAACGATCCGATACTTCCTTTGTCTCAACGTGTTTTTATCTAAACCCAGATCCTTCGCTATATTTCCAACAACAGTCCCTTCGTTTACTTCCTCTGAGACTGAATATCGTATTTGTGCCCAGGCCACAGTCCACAACAGCAAAGCCACCACACAGCCCAACAAACATCCAGGCGAGCACCGCAGCGCGCTTCTTCTTTGTTCCATGTTTATTTCCCACAACATCAGTTATCCGTCTTAAGATCAGTACATCTGTTGCAACAGCCGAATACAACTCATTCTTACAGTACTGTATTCACATCCAAAAAGGAGAGATAAGTCCAACAAGGTATTCACATGAACAATGGTAGGTCAGAAAAGACTGAGATGTAGATGCGTTTCTAAAGAGGTGGAACAAATTCTGTGACGACAATCGGGTGCAATGTTGGTTTTTTACACTACACTGACACCATGCGAATTTTTTTCTCGCTGCAGATAAACTGCTAAGCTAATTTTATATTTTTTGAAACAGCTAAATTTAGGTGAATTTTTGCGAGATAAATATTGTGTTCCCTGTGTAAGTGCAGACAGAAATAAAATTCCAAACCTTACATATCTGTATACATTAAAACAGGAATTTAAAATTGTTCATTCACTTTTTATGGCAAAACCCCACGATGTGCATTTCAGTCAACAAGTTATAATTAATAGAATGTATCAACCTACTCAGTGCAGCATAGAACATTTGTGTTTTAGAGCCTACTGTACGAAACCAAAGACTCAAAGGAATCACTTATAAACAAAATGTTTACAAGATTTGAAATATATGTCTTACCTCTTCAGATCTTCTCCTTCTATCAGGCAGTACTAAAGTGTTCGCATGGCTTCCAGGGACTATAGTAGATCCTATACTCATTCTGGGTCCAACCAACATGTACCGTTTGTCTCCAGATCTGTACTGGATGCTGTGACACAGTGTCCCATCATAATTTTTATCCTCTAAATATTTAGATGTGTAGTCTGGGGTTTTGGAACACTGCATTGCAATCAGGACAATGATACTGATGATAAAAAGTGCTGAAACTGAACCCAAAGTTATCATCAGATAAAAAGTCACATTACTGTCATCATCCTTTGATGCACTTTTCACATCAGAAGCTGCAAATGCCTCCTTTGGCTCCACAACTTTGACAACCACAGTAGCTGTTGCTGACAGTGAAACGTTCCCATTGTCTTTGACCAGTATGACCAGTTTGTGCTCAGCCTCGTCTGTTTCTGTGAATGAGCGAAGTGTTCTGATCTGTCCTGTGTAGCGGTCCAAACCAAACAGGCTGTGGTCAGTAACTTCCTGCAGTGAAAACAGTAACCAGCCGTTATATCCTATATCAGCATCATAGGCTCTGACTTTAGTCACCAAGTGTCCTGCGTTGACATTCCGTGGAATCTCCTCCACACCTTCAGCAGAACCGTTGGAGCTGAGTGGATACAGAATGACTGGAGCGTTGTCGTTCTGATCCAGAATGAACACGTTCACTGTCACGTTGTTACTCAGTGACGGAGTTCCAGAATCTGTGGCGACAACTTGGAACTGAAACTTTTTCACTGCTTCAAAGTCAAAACTTTTTAGTGCCATAATGTCTCCGTTTTCAGAGTTTACATTTAAAAACGACGATAATTTATTATTTTCGCTCTGTTCTCTCAAAATATTATATGAAATTACTGCATTATCACTTTCATCTCGATCATAGGCCTTCACTGAAAATATTGACGCTCCGGGTGCATTATTCTCACTAATATAAATTATATAAGGACTGGATGAAAACTCGGGGCTGTTGTCATTAACATCTGATATGAGGACATTAATTGTCTTTTCAGTTGAAAATAATGGGTCACCTGCGTCTGTTGCAATTATGGTTACATCATACTGGGAAATAATTTCCCTGTCCAACTTCGACTTGGTTACAACAGCATACATGTTTTCTTGTAAAGATTGTGATAAACTAAATGGAACATCCTGTTTAATTCTACATGAAACTTTACCATTAATTCCAGAGTCCAAATCACTTACACTGATCAGAGCAACCGTGGTTCCTATTTTTGAATCCTCCTGAATGGAGCTAGAAAAAGATGTTACCTCTATTTCTGGAGCATTATCATTCACATCAGTGACAGTTATAATGACACTTTTGCCAGCTGTGAGGGGAACATGTCCTTTATCAGACGCCTGTATGTCAATTTCATAATTTTTGCTTTCTTCGTAATCTATCTGACCAGTCACTTTAATTTCACCAGTGTTTGGATCTATACTGAAAAGTTCCAGTAGTTTGGAATCAACTTCATTTCCAAATGAATATATTATTTCGCCATTAGCACCCTCATCAGGATCTGTTGCATTTACCTGCAGCACTACAGTAGCGATGGGAACGTTTTCCTTTATTGTTGCGGAGTACATCTCCTTAGTGAATACCGGGGAGTTATCATTAATATCTAGTACATCCACATTTATCTCTGTGGTGCCAGACTTGGCCGGTTTTCCTCCGTCAATGGCTGTTAGTCGTAGCTTGTGTTTCCCAGATGTTTCTCTGTCTAACTGTTTCTGCAGAACTAAAAATGGCACTTTTCGATCCTCCCCTCTGTCTTTTACTTCTACTCTAAAATAGTCGTTGTGATTAAGTTTGTATTGCTGAATAGAAAACTGGCCTACGTCAGCATCACGGGCTGTTTGTAACTGAAACCTGGCTCCTGGAAGGGCCGACTCAGAAATCTCGAGCTTTTTCTCTTTCTCTAAAAAAACAGGAGAATGATCGTTAATATCAAGTATCTCCACTGCCACGTAATGAATCTCCAATGGGTTTTCTAGCACAGTTTTAAGATTAATCAGACAAGGACTGCTTCGATCGCACACTTCCTCTCTATCTATTCTCCTTTTCACATACATAATACCGTCATTTGGATTCACCTCAAACAGTGGTTCAGTTGAGCCTGTTACGATGCGGTATCCTCTGTCCCTGAGTGCGCTTTTGTCTAGTCCCAAATCTTTAGCTATATTCCCAACGACAGATCCATTTTGAACTTCCTCGGATATCGCATATCTGGTCTGTGCAGAAACTCCGGTCCACAGAGCATCCAAAACGATGACAAAAACCAGCCAGCACCGACGCTCCCCCCATGGTTTGCGCCGTCTTTGTTCCATGACTTGAAGGTTGAAAAGGGTCCTCCTCTCAACAAGCCCCGTTTTCAGTACAACTCAATATATCATTTTAAAAGCGATGCGTAAAATGTTCCCGAACAACTATCGACAATGAAACAAAGCCGTTGCTGATCAGTCCCTGACGCCGAACTGTTGAAGAAATACAAGAGCTCTGTCCAAATAATGTCTGTGACGTAAAACCGTTACAACCTGAGCTACACTGACACCAAGCGTTCAAATAATATCTACAATTACATTTACATTCTTCACAAGGAAATACTATAAAAAACGCCTTATTTTGCGACATCCCTTCATGTTTATAAGCAAACCGAATGAAGCCTCTCACTACATTACAATGATGCAAATGCTATGAACCAAAACAACATAAAACACAACAAGACGCATCTAAAACAGCAGTGAATAAGTCTGCTCATGCAATAACAAGTGTAAAACGTTTGCAGTAAGTATAATAATCATCATTACAATTTAAAGATACCAAGATACGTCTGCTTAGATATCTCAGATCATCATTGTACATAGTGGATTGTGTACATCGTGGACACTAACCGCAGCAAGGAATCTAATAGACAATTCCTCCGTGATGCGATAGGAAACCCTTTCAGTACCATGGACAGAGACAATTTGACAATTTAAACATTTAAAACATCCGAGATCTGTACTACATACATTTAAAGTGCTGAAACTATCTAAATTAAATGTCAGACACATTTACTAGGCTATTGCAGTGTTCACACTAACAAGTTGCAAATTATTTTAAACTGAAAGTGCATCCATTCAGAACATTCATTTTCCACAACTACAAAGAAAGCCCAATTTCAGCACCGGGGACAACGACAATTACGAAAATATCCAGATAAGTAGGTGTGGGGATATGATTATCATCAGTAACCATACCATTTTATCAATTTCACTGCCAAAAGCAATAGTATAAAAGCTTCTTATTGGCTATTTATTACCATATACGTCCTTAACTGAATAATATTAAATCTCACTCTAAAAAGAAACATATCAAAGGCAACACATCTTTAGGAAATGAGTGGATGTTTAGCACTTCTTACCTCTCCAGATGCTTTTCTCCTGTCAGGTAGAACCAGAGTATTTGCATTACTTCCAGGGACTATAGTAGATCCTATACTCATTCTGGGTCCAACCAACATGTACCGTTTGTCTCCAGATCTGTACTGGATGCTGTGACACAGTGTCCCATCGTAGTTCTTATCCTCTAAATATTTAGATGTATAGTCTGTGGACTTGGAGCACTGCATTGCAATTAGAACAATGATACTGATGATAAAAAGTGCTGAAACTGAGCCCAAAGTTATCATTAAGTAAAAAGTCACATTACTGTCATCATCCTTTGATGCGCTTTTAACATCAGAAGCTGCAAAAGCCTCCTTTGGCTCCACAACTTTGACAACCACAGTAGCTGTTGCTGACAGTGAAACGTTCCCATTGTCTTTGACCAGTATGACCAGTTTGTGTTCAGCCTCGTCTGTTTCTGTGAATGAGCGAAGTGTTCTGATCTGTCCTGTGTAGCGGTCCAAACCAAACAGACTGTGGTCAGTAACTTCTTGCAGTGAAAACAGTAACCAGCCGTTATATCCTATATCAGCATCATAGGCTCGGACTTTAGTCACCAAGTGTCCTGCGTTGACATTCCGTGGAATCTCCTCCACACCTTCAGCAGAACCGTTGGAGCTGAGTGGATACAGAATGACTGGAGCGTTGTCGTTCTGATCCAGAATGAACACGTTCACTGTCACGTTGTTACTCAGTGACGGAGTTCCAGAATCTGTGGCGACAACTTGGAACTGGAACGTTTTCAGAGTTTCAAAGTCAAAACTTTTCAGCGCTATGACGTCTCCATTTTCTGAGTTAATGTTTAGAAATGATGTCAGTAAAATATGATAGGTAATCAGGGCATTACTCCCTTCGTCGTCATCGTGGGCTGTCACTGATATTACAGAGGCACCCGGAGTGTTGTTCTCCATTATGTAGAAATTATATGGATTCTGACTAAATATGGGACCGTTATCGTTCACATCTGACACAACTATATTGACAGTTTTGTTTGATGACAAGGACAAATAACCTGCGTCTTTACAAATAATTGTTACAGTATATTGTGATTGAAGCTCCCGGTCTAAAAGTGACTTGGTTACTAGAGAATACATGTTCTTTTGTAAAGACGGAGTTAGTGTAAAAGGAAGGTTTTGATTGATGTAACAGATTACTTTACCATTCAGTCCAGAATCTGAATCTTTTACACTAATCAGTGCGACTGTTGTCCCTGGTTTGGAGTTTTCTGGAAGTGCGCGTGAAAAAGATGTCACTTCAATCTCTGGGGCATTATCGTTTACATCAATAATATTTATTATCACAGTTTTGTCTGTAGTCAGCGTTGCTGCACCTTTGTCAGAGGCCTGAATATCAATTTCATATTTACCACTTTCTTCGAAATCCACTAATCCTGCCACAGTAATCTCTCCAGTCACTGGGTCTAAACCAAAACGTGCACGTACTTGTTCATCTACATCATTACCAAATGAATACACAACTTCTCCATTTGTACCTTCATCCATATCTGTTGCATTTACTCGAATAACAATCGTTCCAAGTGGAGAATTTTCCTCTAGCTCAACGTTATAGTTATCTTGTGTAAAAACGGGTGGATTATCATTAACATCAGAAACTTCAACAATTATGGTCATGTTTCCAGATTTTGGAGGTTTGCCTCCATCAATAGCTGTCAGAAGTAACATATGCGTCTTGACAGATTCTCTATCAAGAGGCTTTTGAAGAATTAAACTAGGGATTTTACGATCTGCACCACGATCTTTTACCTCCAAACGAAAATGTTCGTTGTGACTCAACTTATACTGCTGAACAGATAAGGAACCACTATCGGCATCACGAGCAGCTTGTAACTGAAATCTTGCTCCCGATAATGCAGATTCAAAAATCTCTATTATTCTTTCATTTTCAGGGAAGCTTGGTGCATGATCATTTACATCCAAAATCTCCACCGCTACGTAGTGGACCTCGAGTGGATTTTCCAACACCGTTTTTAAGTCGATTACACAAACCTTGCTTCGATCACATTCTTCTTCTCTGTCAATTTTTCGGTTCACATACAAAAAACCATCACCCTGATTTACGCGGAAAGGGGGCTCAGCCGAACCATAGACAATACGATACCCTCTGTCTTTCAGTGTTGTTTTATCCAGACCTAAGTCTTTCGCAATGTTTCCAACAATGGTGCCTTCTTTCACTTCCTCGGAGATAGAATACCTGAATTGTGCAGAGGTTCCGCTGCACAGCGTAATCAAAACTATCATATGAGAAATCCACATAGGCCATTTGCTCCATGTCTGTCTTTGTTCCATGATCCCAAAATGAAACATGGTGGAAAAGCGCAGCCTACGACCTGAATGTGTAGAAGTAAAATCCTCCCTCACATTCGTTTCCTTATATGAGCGTCTTATAACATCCACAGCTGTTGAAGGTAAACCGTTAGGTTAATCCGTTACCTTGTTTAGATCCAATGTTTTATCATTAAGAGGGTGGCTATGTCATGTAGGTTATGACGACAGCACCTGGAAGGTTATTTGTCCTTATACTGACACCAAGTGGCAGCGGAGAACGCTGCAGTAGTTAGTCAAATACTATTAAAAAAAAAAAATAATAATAATAATAATAATTAAAATAAAAATAAAATAAATAAATAAAATAAAGGCATTTCATAGTCCACAAACCCCAACAGACCATGACGAGAAAGGTCTATTGTAGGAGTATCAGTTCGGGATCAGGGTCAGATGGGTCAACGACTAAATATTATGTCTAGAAAATAAAATCTGAGAGTTGTCACTTCCTGTATATCTTTAGAGTTTGATTGCACGTCAGTAGTAAATACATTGAAAGGAAAATCCGGTGATTTACTGAAGTGAAAATATAATTTTCAAAAGACACTGACTGTAAAATTCCTTCCCTTTTCAACCAATAACTATGCACAAGAGATAATGTTACGAAAATTTACAAGAGTGTTTGTCAAACTATGATTCTTACCTCTCCAGATGCTTTTCTCCTGTCAGGTAGAACCAGAGTATTTGCATTACTTCCAGGGACTATAGTAGATCCTATACTCATTCTGGGTCCAACCAACATGTACCGTTTGTCTCCAGATCTATACTGGATGCTGTGACAAAGTGTCCCGTCGTAGTTCTTATCCTCTAAATATTTAGATGTATAGTCTGTGGTCTTGGAGCACTGCATTGCAATAAGAACAATGATACTGATGATAAAAAGTGCTGAAACTGAGCCCAAAGTTATCATCAGATAAAAAGTCACATTACTGTCATCATCCTTTGATGCACTTTTAACATCAGAAGCTGCAAAAGCCTCCTTTGGTTCCACAACTTTGACAACCACAGTAGCTGTTGCTGACAGGGATACGTTCCCATTGTCTTTGACCAGTATGACTAGTTTGTGCTCAGCCTCGTCTGTTTCTGTGAATGAGCGAAGTGTTCTGATCTGTCCTGTGTAGCGGTCCAAACCAAACAGACTGTGGTCAGTAACTTCCTGCAGTGAAAACAGTAACCAGCCGTTATATCCTATATCAGCATCATAGGCTCGGACTTTAGTCACCAAGTGTCCTGCGTTGACATTCCGTGGAATCTCCTCCACACCTTCAGCAGAACTGTTGGAGCTGAGTGGATACAGAATGACTGGAGCGTTGTCGTTCTGATCCAGAATGAACACGTTGACTGTCACGTTGTTGCTCAGTGACGGAGTTCCAGAATCTGTGGCTACAACTTGGAACTGGAACGTTTTCAGAGTTTCAAAGTCAAAACTCTTCAGGGCTAAAATATCTCCGTTTTCAGAGTTGATGTTAAGAAAAGATATCACTTTATTTTCATCCCCTCCATTCCTAAGAATACGATAAGAAATAAGCGCATTTTCTCCCTTATCACGATCAGACGCTTTTACAGAAAACACAGAAGCACCTGGCGGGTTGTTTTCGGTGATATAGAAAGTATATGGACTCACTGAAAACTCAGGACTGTTGTCATTTATATCTGACACAAACATGCTGATAGTTTTTTCGGACGTTAATGCTGGCTCACCTGCATCTTTAGCAACTATTGTTATATCATAACTTGATTCTTGTTCCCTGTCAAGCTGTGACTTTGTGACAACAGCAAACATGTTATCTTGTATTGATGGTTTTATGGTAAAATGACTTTCTTTGTCAATATAACTTATTATTTTTCCATTTATTCCAGAATCCAAATCAGTAATACTAATGAGAGCTACAGTTGTCCCTGATCTAGAGTCTTCTGAAACGGCACTGGACAATGATGCCACTTCTATGACAGGAGCATTATCATTTGTATCACCTATTTTAATTATTACACTTTTATCCGTCCTGAACGGAATGCTTCCCATATCAGAGGCCTGGATGTCAATATCATAACTATCTTGTTCCTCGTAGTCTACCTTACCTTTCACAATTATCTCCCCAGTAACAGAGTCAATGTCAAATAACTCTCTAGTTTTTCCTTTTACAGCACTGCCAAACGAATAAACCACTTCCCCGTTGGAGCCGTCGTCTAAATCTGTTGCGTTTACTTGGATTACAGTTGTACCAATTGGTGCGTTTTCTTCTAGGACGACTGAATATGAATCTTTGGTAAAGACAGGCATGTTGTCATTGACATCTAAGACATCGATATATATTTCAACCGTCCCTGTCTTTGGAGGATTCCCGCCATCAATGGCTGTCAAAATTAATTTATGACTATTTTTTATCTCTCTGTCCAGTTGTTTTTGCAACTGTAATATTGGAGTTTTACCATCTCTACCTCTATCTTTAACCTCCAAACGAAAGTGTTCATTTGGACTTAATTTATACTGTTGAATGGAGTTTGTGCCACCGTCCGGGTCATGAGCATTTTGTAGCTGGTATTTTGCTCCTGGCAATGCAGATTCGAATATTTCAAGCCTTTTCGTCTTTTCTGGAAACGTGGGAGAGTGGTCGTTTAAATCTGTTACCTCCACAGTAACATAATGTACTTCTAATGGGTTTTCGAGCACGGTTTTTAGATTAATTAAACACGCACTGCTGTCTTTACACACTTCCTCTCGATCTATTTTACGCGTTGCATAAAGGACCCCGTCACTGTCGTTTACACTGAAAAGAGGTTCAGTGGAGTCAGGCATAATACGAAACCCCCGGCGCTTCAATAAATTAAGTTCTATTCCCAAATCTTTCGCTATATTACCAACGACACTTCCCTGTGGAAGCTCTTCAGATATAGAATACCTTAACTGTGCTGAAGCATCTCTGCAAAATCCGAGCAAAATCAAAACGCCAAGCAATTGTAGTCGCTGTCCCCATCCTCTTTGTTTCATGCTTTTAGGTGAGAGTACAAATCCGAACGCGTCCATCATTTTCTTTTTGTTTATAGTTTAGTCTCCATCAAGGCAAGAACTGTAGATCATCAGTTCACGGTGGAAAGATTATAAAAAATACAAAAATCCAGCACCGTACTCCCAGTCACCGTCTCGCTGTAAATGTTTTCTAACAAGAGGGGAACAGAGAAGGGGCGGACCCAGGTCTATAGCCTATCCTACGGGCGTTATACTGATAAGGTCCTGCCACCTTGTGACTGCATAGTATAAGAAGCTTAAGAAATATGACTTAAAACTAGTGAATTATAGTTGATAAAATGCTAAAATGGCCGCATGTGTTCAAGTTTTGTAGAATTTCCCAAATAATGAATGACTGATGCTTATAATGCAGTAAATGTTAATATTTACTCACCTCTCCAGATGCTTTTCTCCTGTCAGGTAGAACCAGAGTATTTGCATTACTTCCAGGGACTATAGTAGATCCTATACTCATTCTGGGTCCAACCAACATGTAATGTTTGTCCCCAGATCTGTACTGGATGCTGTGACACAGTGTCCCATCATAATTTTTATCTTCTAAATATTTAGATGTATAGTCTGGGGTTTTGGAGCACTGCATTGCAATTAGAACGATGATACTGATGATAAAAAGTGCTGAAACTGAGCCCAAAGTTATCATGAGATAAAAAGTCACATTATTGTCATCATCCTTTGCTGGACTTTTCACATCAGAAGCTGCAAAAGCCTCCTTTGGCTCCACAACTTTGACAACCACAGTAGCTGTTGCTGACAGTGAAACGTTCCCATTGTCTTTGACCAGTATGACCAGTTTGTGTTCAGCCTCGTCTGTTTCTGTGAATGAGCGAAGTGTTCTGATCTGTCCTGTGTAGCGGTCCAAACCAAACAGACTGTGGTCAGTAACTTCCTGCAGTGAAAACAGTAACCAGCCGTTATATCCTATATCAGCATCATAGGCTCTGACTTTAGTCACCAAGTGTCCTGCGTTGACATTCCGTGGAATCTCCTCCACACCTTCAGCAGAACCGTTGGAGCTGAGTGGATACAGAATGACTGGAGCGTTGTCGTTCTGATCCAGAATGAACACGTTGACTGTCACGTTGTTGCTCAGTGACGGAGTTCCAGAATCTGTGACTACAACTTGGAACTGGAACGTTTTCAGAGTTTCAAAGTCAAAACTTTTTAGTGCTGTAATGTCTCCGTTTTCTGAGTTAATGTTAAGAGAAACTGAGTTAAATTTGGTATTCTCTCTTTCGTCCCTGATAATGTGATATGAAATGCGAGAATTTTCACCTTCATCACGATCTGAAGCCCTCACAGAGAACAGCAAAGTTCCAGGAGAGTTGTTTTCAGAAAGATAAAACGTGTAAGGACTTAAGGAAAATTCAGGTCTGTTATCATTGACATCTGATATAACAATAGTGATGCTTTTTTCTGACGATAATGACGGCACTCCTGCATCTTTTGCAACAATTGTAACATCATATATTGGCTGTTTTTCTCGATCTAGGGGAGATTTTGTTACTACAGCATACAATTTGTCTTGTGTTGAAGGTGATAATGCGAAAGGAACATCTTCTCTAAAGGAGCACACAATCTTACCATTAAGACCAGAGTCTCTATCAAAAACACTAATCAGTGCCACAGTTGTCCCTATTCTTGCGTCTTCTGGTATCGCACTAGAAAATGATGTAACTTCAATCTGTGGAGTATTATCGTTCAAATCAACAACATTCACCAAAACGCTTTTTTCTGTCCTGAAAGGAGCAGAACCTTTGTCAGAAGCCTCTATATCAATTTCATAATTTCCTTGTATTTCGAAGTCTATCAGGCCTTGAATAATAATTTCACCTGTATTCTGATCTACACGAAATATTTCACGTATTTTCCTATTTACATTATTTCCCAAAGAATAAATAATCTCACCGTTGGAGCCTTCATCTAAATCAGTGGCATTTACTTTTATTATTGTTGTACCAATCGGTGCATTTTCATCGAGAAACACTGAATAACTGTCTTCCGTGAAAACTGGTACATTGTCATTTACGTCTAAAACGTCGACCCTGATTTCTGCAGTCCCAGATTTGCTTGGTTTACCTCCGTCAACTGCTGTAAGAACCAACTTGTGGCCGGTCTTTGTTTCCCTATCCAGCGTCTTCATTAAAACTAATATCGGTATTTTTCCATCTTTCCCTCGATTTTTTACTTCCAATCGAAAGTGATCATTAGCACTTAGTTTATACTCTTGGACAGAAAACTGACCAGCATCTGGATCATCTGCTGCTTTCAGCTGGAGGCGAAAACCTGGGAGAGCTGACTCCGAAATTTCAAGACGTGATTCGTTGACGGAGAAGGTGGGAGAATGGTCGTTCACATCTAGTACCTCCACGGTAACATAATGAATCTCTAAAGGATTTTCCAACACGGTTTTTAGATTGATCAGACACACGCTGCTGTGCTCACAAACCTTCTCTCTATCAATTATTCGTCCAACATACAAAATCCCATCGTCCTGGTTCACGTTAAAAAATGACTCATTTGATTCTTCAACAATACGATATCCTCTCTCCATCAGTGTACTCTTATCCAATCCCAAATCCTTGGCTACATTCCCCACAACTGTTCCTTCTTTAACTTCCTCGGGGATTGAATATCTGATCTGCGCCGAAGTTCTGCTCCACAGCAAAATTAAAGACACAATGAAAGCAACGCTCCGCCATTCCCATTGTCCGCGCCTCGCTCCAAACCCTCTCTCCTCCATAACTATAAAATCAACGATGTATCCAGGTGATAAGGAAACCTGAGTCTGTAATTAAACCAAAGGATGATTTCGCTAAAATCAGTGTAAAAATTCCAGTACGTTGTCAAAAATCCATAAGCTGACTAACGTACTTGCTGTGAATGTGTCGGGTGCATCCATCACTAAAATACTAAAACCCACCCACAAAGGGGAGGATCTATATTTCTGACCAAAGGATTGGCTCGAAAATAGTCATCCTGACAAATACTGACACCAAGTGACCATTTAAACGTTAGTTGGTAACAAAAATACATATATATTAGTTTAATTTTGACATTTAAAATGTGGGTGTTTTAATACTTAAAGAGAATGCAGCGAATTTCAGCACCATGGACAGCAACATAAAGCAAAGTCACCCAGTCAAAAACTAAGTATGAATAATCTGAAAATTGAATAAGTACTAATTCAAATAAATAAATACATACATACATACATACATACATACATACATACATACATACATACAGTACATACACACACACACAGGAGCACCAATAATTCAAAGGTCATTACTTGCCTGACAAAAAAAAAAAAAAATGCACGGGAGCTGGTGGCAAAGTCAAGTGTTGCCAAAGAAAATTTACTATGCTGCTTAAGTTTTAACTCTTGCAAGTAGACTGTTATATTACAAGTAGACTGTTATATTAGACGTACTCTCTGTGTTCTACTATAGCAGTTTGTGTCGCGGGGAAAAAAAGGGTTGCTGAAGAACAGCAGCCAGTAATTCCGGAATCCAATTTTTTCAAAACAATTCCTAACTTTTTTTGACAGTAACTGATAAAGCTCAGGTTTTGTTTTAAAAAAATCATAGTAGACGGGACACAACTTTGGAGGAAATAACTTTGTTTTATACTCCTTACCTCCTCAGATCTTCTCCTTCTATCAGGCAGTACTAGTGTATTTGCATGGCTTCCAGGGACTATAGTAGATCCAATACTCATTCTGGGTCCAACCAACATGTACCGTTTGTCTCCAGATCTGTACTGTATACTGTGACAAAGTGTTCCGTCGTAGTTCTTATCCTCTAAATATTTAGATGTATAGTCTGGAGTTTTGGAGCACTGCATTGCAATTAGAACGACGATGCTGATGATAAAAAGTGCTGAAACTGAGCCCAAAGTTATCATCAGATAAAAAGTCACATTACTGTCATCATCCTTTGATGCACTTTTCACATCAGAAGCTGCAAAAGCCTCCTTTGGCTCCACGACTTTGACAACCACAGTAGCTGTTGCCGACAGTGAAACGTTCCCATTGTCTTTGACCAGTATGACCAGTTTGTGCTCAGCCTCGTCTGTTTCTGTGAATGAGCGAAGTGTTCTGATCTGTCCTGTGTAGCGGTCCAAACCAAACAGACTGTGGTCAGTAACTTCCTGTAGTGAAAACAGTAACCAGCCGTTATATCCTATATCAGCATCATAGGCTCTGACTTTAGTCACCAAGTGTCCTGCGTGGACATTCCGTGGAATCTCCTCCACACCTTCAGCAGAACCGTTGGAGCTGAGTGGATACAGAATGACTGGAGCGTTGTCGTTCTGATCCAGAATGAACACGTTGACTGTCACGTTGTTGCTCAGTGACGGAGTTCCAGAATCTGTGGCGACAACTTGGAACTGGAACGTTTTCAGAGTTTCAAAGTCGAAACTTTTTAGTGCTGTAATGTGTCCATTTTGGGCGTTCACGTTTAAGAAAGATGTTACGTCTTTTTCACTCCCTGCTCTGGCAATACTATAGGATAATTCTGCGTTTTCATTCTTGTCATTGTCTTTTGCGGTTACGGAGAAAATAGATGATCCAATAACGTTGTTCTCTATAATATAAAACTGTAGAGGATTTTGTTGAAAGTGTGGACTGTTGTCATTTACATCCAGTATCTGAACACTTAGAGTTTTCAGAGTTGATAACGGAGGGTCACCACAATCGGTGGCTTTTATTGTTATGTCATACTGTGACACCTCCTCTCGGTCCAGTAACCCTTTGGTGACGACTGAATATGTGTTTTGTTTATAGGAGGGCTTTAACTCGAAAGGTACATTAGAGATTATGCTTGAAATAATCTTTCCATTTACACCGGAGTCTTTATCTGTCACACTTATCAAAGATATAACAGTGCCAGGCTTTGAATTCTCCAACACTGAATTTGACAGAGATGTTACTTCTATTTCAGGAACATTATCATTTACGTCTTTTATCTTTACAATAACTTTAGACCTTCCTATTAATGGGGGCGTTCCTTTATCTGATGCGTGAACATCGAGTTTATAAATCTCAGATTCTTCAAAATCCAAGGCTCCTTTTACTGTAATTATTCCACTTAAACTATCCAGTTCAAATAAGTCATAGATTTTTCTGGCCAATGTTTTTCCAAGACTGTACTCTATTTCTCCATTATTACCTTCATCTGGATCTACTGCGTTTACGCGTATAACAGTAGCACCAACGGAGACGTTTTCATATATTTCTATTTGGTAAGGATCATGACCAAATGTCGGGCGATTATCATTTATATCCAACACAACAATAGACACATTTAATGTCCCTGATTTTGGAGGTTTACCTCCATCCAGTGCTGTAACCAGTAACGAGTGTGTACTCCTTTGTTCTCTGTCTAACGATTTCTTCAGCACCAAGAATGGAATTTTCTCATCATCGCTTTGAGTTGTTTCTATTTCAAAGTGATCATTTGTTGATAATGAATACGTACGTATAGAGTTTATTCCCGCGTCGGGATCACGGGCTACATGCAACTCAAATCGACTTCCCGGAGAAATATTTTCTGCTATTTCAAATATCTGTTCCTTTTCAGAAAATACAGGGAAGTGATCATTTACATCAGCAATTTCTACAACTACATAATGTATTTCCAAAGGGTTTTCAACGAGGATTTTCAGTTCCATTAAGCATGCACCACTACCATGACACAGCTCCTCTCTGTCGATTTTTTTACTGATATGCAGGGCACCGCTCTCTGGGTTTACATCGAAAAATGTTTCCTTGGATCCAGACACAACACGGAACCGTCGATCAGCCAAAGAGGTTTTATCCAAACCGAGATCCTTGGCCACATTTCCAATAAGAGTTCCTTCTTTCACCTCTTCAGGGATAGAGTACCTTAGCTCAGCGACAGCCTGATTTCCAAAAAACAGCAATATCGACACACTAAACGCATATAAACAGTAGTCACTTGATCGACAAAGTCCTTGGAACCCCATCGTTCATCAACGGCACAAAGAAACTTGATCTCCTCCCAAAAATGAACAAATTCTATACATCCAATCCGTTTGCTATATCATTTTCCCAAAGCACATCATAGCGCCGTACACCGTCCTGAGGTACTAAACAAAAGCTTCAACTGGGGGAGGAACAAATTCTACACTCGTTTCTTGATATAACAGTGACACCAAGAGGAAAATGGTATAAAAACGATTTTAAGTGCTTACAGCACGTTTCTCGTAATAATGTATCCATTCACGGCAAACCTATCAAAATAATTTGGGGTAAAAACCTAGAAAATGCAGTGACAGCATTCAGAGAAACTTTGAAAAAATTATCATTATCATTATTATTTATTTATTTATTTTACTATCTTTCTGTGCACCCAAAAACAATGCATACATTGGATTTATTTTTCTGAATGCACAGTTAGTGTCAGCAGCAATTTAAATAGGTGGAAACTGAAGGTGGTCATAATATGAATTATCAAAGAGATATTTATTACAGCAGATTCAGTGTGTTTGTGTGGCTTTTTTAGTATACTCCAGTAGGTAGATTATATAATTCAGCACCATGGTCAGTGGTCCACAGTAGTCGTCTTTTGTTACAAACACATAGTTTTGCCATCGTTTATGCTTTGTGCCTGTTTGGAAATCATTTATTTAAGACTGGAAACATACAGCCACATATTAGTATTTATTGGATACGTTATAGTGAAACAAGAGTAAATATAACTAAAAGTTATGTGACAATTATCTGAACCACCTGGCCAAGCTGTGTGGACCCATATCGTGATAAAAGAAATGAGAAAGAAATTGCTTTTACTATTTTTTCCACTTGGGGAGATTAAATTCTTATATTATGATTCAGGGAGTCTAAATGCATCTGTTTAACAATGAAAATAGAAAGCCATATCACTCCAGAATCTGAAGCAACATTTAACACAGTTTAACACTGTATGAAAGTGCAATAAAATCTTCACATTATCTACATAAATGCAGTCTTACCTCTCCAGATGCTTTTCTCCTGTCAGGTAGAACCAGAGTATTTGCATTACTTCCAGGGACTATAGTAGATCCAATACTCATTCTAGGTCCAACCAACATGTACCGTTTGTCTCCAGATCTGTACTGGATACTGTGACACAGTGTCCCGTCGTAGTTCTTATCCTCTAAATATTTAGATGTATAGTCTGTGGACTTGGAGCACTGCATTGCAATTAGAACGATGATGCTGATGATAAAAAGTGCTGAAACTGAGCCCAAAGTTATCATCAGATAAAAAGTCACATTACTGTCATCATCCTTTGATGCACTTTTCACATCAGAAGCTGCAAAAGCCTCCTTTGGCTCCACAACTTTGACAACCACAGTAGCTGTTGCTGACAGTGAAACGTTCCCATTGTCTTTGACCAGTATGACCAGTTTGTGCTCAGCCTCGTCTGTTTCTGTGAATGAGCGAAGTGTTCTGATCTGTCCTGTGTAGCGGTCCAAACCAAACAGACTGTGGTCAGTAACTTCCTGCAGTGAAAACAGTAACCAGCCGTTATATCCTATATCAGCATCATAGGCTCGGACTTTAGTCACCAAGTGTCCTGCGTGGACATTCCGTGGAATCTCCTCCACACCTTCAGCAGAACCGTTGGAGCTGAGTGGATACAGAATGACTGGAGCGTTGTCGTTCTGATCCAGAATGAACACGTTGACTGTCACGTTGTTACTCAGTGACGGAGTTCCAGAATCTGTGGCGACAACTTGGAACTGGAACGTTTTCACAGTTTCAAAGTCGAAACTTTTTAGTGCTGTGATGTGTCCATTTTGGGCGTTCACGTTTAAGAAAGATGTTACGTCTTTTTCATTTCCTGCTCTGGCAATACTATAGGATAATTCTGCGTTTTCATTCTTGTCATTGTCTGTTGCGGTTACGGAGAAAATTGACGATCCGGCAACGTTGTTTTCTATAATATAAAACTGCAGAGGATTTTGTTGAAAGTGTGGACTGTTGTCATTTACATCCAGTATCTGAACACTTAGAGTTTTCAGAGTTGATAACGGAGGGTCACCACAATCGGTGGCTTTTATTGTTATGTCATACTGTGACACCTCCTCTCGATCCAAAAACCCTTTGGTGACGACTGAATATGTGTTTTGTTTATAGGAGGGCTTTAACTCAAAAGGAACGTCTGAGATTATGCTTGAAATAATCTTTCCATTTACACCGGAGTCCTTGTCTTTTACACTAATCAGTGAAATAACTGTACCAGGCTTCGCATCTTCAGACACTGAGTTCGACAGTGATGTGATTTCTATTCCTGGTGGATTGTCATTAACGTCTTTTATCTTTACAATAACTTTACATCTACCTGTTAATGGGGGCGTTCCTTTGTCTGATGCGTGAACATCGAGTTTATAAATCTCAGATTCCTCAAAATCCAAGGCTGCTTTCACTCTAATTATTCCACTTAAACTATCCAGTTCAAATAAGTCATAGATTTTTCTGGCTAATGTTTTTCCAAGGCTGTACTCTATTTCTCCATTATTACCTTCATCTGGATCTACAGCGTTAACTCGTATAACAGTAGCACCAACGGAGATGTTTTCATATATTTCTATTTGGTAAGGATCATGACTAAACACTGGCCCATTATCATTTATATCTAGAACAATAATAGAAACATTTAATGTCCCTGATTTTGGAGGTTTACCTCCGTCCAGTGCTGTAACCAGTAACGAGTGTGTACTCTTTTTTTCTCTGTCTAACGATTTTCTCAGCAACAGGAATGGTATTTTCTCTTCATCGCCTTGACTTGTTTCTATTTCAAAGTGATCGTTTGTTGATAATGTATAAGTACGTATAGAGTTTATTCCCGCGTCGGGATCACGAGCTACATGCAACTCAAATCGACTTCCTGGAGATGTGTGTTCCGCAATTTCAAATATCTGTTCCTTTTCAGAAAATGTTGGCGAATGATCGTTTACATCAGTAATTTCTACTACTACGTAATGTATTTCCAGAGGGTTTTCAACAAGGATTTTCAGTTCCATTAAGCATGCCCCACTACCATGACACAGCTCCTCTCTGTCGATTTTCTTACTGATATGCAGGGCACCGCTTTCCGGGTTTACATCGAAAAATATATCCTTGGATTCAGACACAACACGGAACCGTCGATCAGTCAAAGAGGTTTTGTCCAAACCGAGATCCTTGGCCACATTTCCAACAACCGATCCTTCTTTTACCTCCTCAGGGATAGAGTACCTCAGTTCACCCAAAGCCTGATTTCCGAAAAGCAGCAGTATGTACAAATGGAACAAAAATACACAGTAGTCACTTAGTCTGAAAAGTCTTTCGTACCCCATGTTTCATGAAGACACAGAGAAATATCTGTACTGAAACCAGTAAATCTCGCACATCCAACCGGTTTAGAAAACAATTTCCAAATACCACACAACCGTGTTCCACCATCCAGTATACTGAACAAAAGGTTATTTTGGTGGGAGGAACACACTTTCAAAGCTTTCTTGATGTAACAGTGACACCAAGAGGAAAACAATATTAAGGATTTCAGTTTGCTCGGATAGTATTTACCTTCTCTACATAATACACTAAATTTTCGGAGAACCTGTTTTGACCCTTGGAATTAATTGTTTGTTCTGATTGTCATCCAAAACCCTCTAAAAAATGTTTCAGCTGTTTGAATAATATGACTTATCACAAATGTAACACTGGCATCAGCTTAAATAGGTAACATTCAGAGATGGTCCTAAAAGTGAAAGTAAATACTATTCCAAATCATATACGTTTTTTTTTCTTGTACACATATTGCTGTATGATCATCGGAAGTACATTTCAGTACCATGGACAGCAATTCCCAGCAAACTCCCTGTTCTAAATTATTACTATCCTGTTTTTCCTCTTGGAAATCAGCCATAAGCAATAGTGAACACATTACCACAAACCAGACATATGCATTCCACTATTTAAAAAAGAGTATTTACTATATGTAAGTGCAAAAGCATTGTAGCCACACATATTAGAAAAAGAAGAGACCAGGACTTCCTTCAGTGTTCAATTTGAAATATTATTCATGGTTAAACTGATCAAACTATATTTGAGAGAACCTCAGCAAAAAACTTCATCAACCCAGTGGATTTACAGCCAAAAAAACCCACACAAAGTCTTACCTCTCCTGATGCTTTTCTCCTGTCAGGTAGAACCAGAGTATTCGCATTACTTCCAGGGACTATAGTAGATCCTATACTCATTCTGGGTCCAACCAACATGTACCGTTTGTCTCCAGATCTGTATTGGATGCTGTGACACAGTGTCCCATCATAATTTTTATCCTCCAGATATTTAGATGTATAGTCTGTGGTCTTGGAGCACTGCATTGCAATTAGAACAATGATACTGATGATAAAAAGTGCTGAAACTGAGCCCAAAGTTATCATCAGATAAAAAGTCACATTACTGTCATCATCCTTTGATGCACTTTTCACATCAGAAGCTGCAAAAGCCTCCTTTGGCTCCACAACTTTGACAACCACAGTAGCTGTTGCTGACAGTGAAACGTTCCCATTATCTTTGACCAGTATGACCAGTTTGTGTTCAGCCTCGTCTGTTTCTGTGAATGAGCGAAGTGTTCTGATCTGTCCTGTGTAGCGGTCCAAACCAAACAGACTGTGGTCAGTAACTTCCTGCAGTGAAAACAGTAACCAGCCGTTATATCCTATATCAGCATCATAGGCTCTGACTTTAGTCACCAAGTGTCCTGCGTTGGCATTCCGTGGAATCTCCTCCACACCTTCAGCAGAACCGTTGGAGCTGAGTGGATACAGAATGACTGGAGCGTTGTCGTTCTGATCCAGAATGAACACGTTGACTGTCACGTTGTTGCTCAGTGACGGAGTTCCAGAATCTGTGGCGACAACTTGGAACTGAAACTTTTTCACAGTTTCAAAGTCAAAACTTTTTAGCGCGGAAATATGTCCGTTTTCTGAGTTAATATTCAAAAACTGCGTCACATCATTTTCGCCTCTTGCTCTTACAATATCATATGAAATAGCCGCATTTTCATTCACGTCATTGTCTGTTGCACTTACAGAAAATACTGAAGCTCCAGGGGAGTTATTTTCAGACAGGTAAAACTGTAATGGATTGTGATGGAAAATCGGACTGTTATCATTTACATCTGAAATTTGAATGTTAAGTGTTTTAAAGGTCGATATTGGGGGTTCACCCAAATCGGTGGCTTTTATTGTTATTTCGTAACTTGACGCCACTTCTCGATCCAATAATCCCTTGGTCACTACTGAATATATGTTCTCTTTATATGAGGCTTTTAATTCGAAAGGCACATCTGAAGTTATGCGTAAAATAGTTTTTCCATTAACACCGGAATCTTTATCTGTGACACTGATCAGAGAAATTGCTGTACCTGGTTTGGAATCTTCAGGTACTGAGTCTGACAGTGAAGTTATTTCTATTTCTGGTGGATTATCATTAACATCTTTAATTTTAATAATTACTCTACATCTACCAGTTAACGATGGTTGACCTTTGTCAGATGCCTGAATGTCTAATTTAAAAGTATCTGTTTCCTCGAAATCCACAGCTTTTTTCAATGTAATTTGTCCGCTTAAATGGTCCAAGTCAAAAATATCATAAACTGGACGTGCTAAAGTTTTGCTCAGGCTATATTCTACGTCTCCGTTTGTCCCTTCATCTGGATCTATTGCGTTCACTGCTGTAACAGTAGTGCCAACTGTGGTGTTTTCATATATTTCAATAAGGTAAGTATCCTGACTAAACGTTGGACGGTTATCATTATTATCCAGAACAATAATAGAAACATTTAATTTGCCTGATTTTGGAGGTTTACCTCCATCAAGTGCTGTAACCAGTAGCGAGTGTTTGTTCTTTTGTTCTCTGTCTAGCGGCTTTTTCAACACCAAAAAAGGTATTTTATCTTCGTCACTTTGACTAATATCTATTTCAAAGTGGTCGTTTGAAGATAATGTATATGTGCGGATGGAGTTTATTCCAGCATCAGGATCACTGGCCGTGGGCAGCTGGAATCGCGTTCCCGGAAAAGATTGCTCACCTATTTCAAATATCTGCTCTTTTTCAGCGAAAACTGGAGAATGATCGTTTACATCAGTAATTTCTACAACGACGTGATGCATTTCGAGCGGATTTTCAACAAGGATTTTCAGTTCCATTAAACATGGACCTCTACCCTGACACAGCTCCTCTCTGTCGATTTTCCTATGAACTTCCAAGACGCCGCTGTCCTGATTTACCTCAAAATACGTCCCTTTAGCTCCAGACACAACACGGAATCTTCGTTCAATCAAAGAGGTTTTATCCAAACCGAGATCCTTGGCAACATTCCCAACAACAGTCCCTTCTTTAACCTCTTCTGGAATAGAATACCTCAATTCAGCCAAAGCTTGATTTCCGACAAACAGCAGTACATGCACAAAAAAAACAAACCAAGTGCAGTCCATTGATCGTCTTTTGTTCCCCATCGTTATACAAAGGCATACGCGGACAGAATGTTAAAATCTATACATCTTACTGCTCGCGTATCGCATATTAAAAACAGCACAAGGTCTCATTCGAGCCATGTATTCATCAAATGTACTCTCTGCAAATGTTGACCAAACAAAAGGGTTTTAGGGGTGGGACAAGGAATTTCTCTATCCTGTTGATGTTATACTGCCCCCAAGAGTCATATCATGTCAGTGCCATTTAAATTATGCTTTATGTCGTAATAAATTATTATTATTATTATTATTATTATTATTATTATTATTATTATTATTATTATATATTCGCAGAAAAAAATCATGAAACCATCTTTTTTTTTTTTTTTTTTTTTTAAATTTCTTGTCTATTTTAATGCCTGGTACAACTGACGGTATATTTGTGCGGACAAATATAATGATAACAACAAAAACAGCTCATAAGACTTTAATTTAAAAGCTTATATCTAGCCATTTTCCATGTTTTCTTGATAATAACCAAAATCACCTCAGTTCTTACATCAATATCTATGGCATTGTCCTGCCAAACAGTGCTTTTAGGCATTCCATGTTTTCTTTTCTTTCTCTTTTAATCACACGATGAAAACAAGAGTTAGTACTTGATTGCAAAACCATTGTTTTTGATGACTTTTGATGGTCTAATATTTTTTTTCTGCGACTGTATACAATGAATTATTATCAAATACATCTCTGGTCAATTTGGACAACGGGTTGTTTTTAAAGTCTTACCTCTCCAGATGCTTTTCTCCTGTCAGGTAGAACCAGAGTATTCGCATTACTTCCAGGGACTATAGTAGATCCTATACTCATTCTGGGTCCAACCAACATGTACCGTTTGTCTCCAGATCTGTACTGGATGCTGTGACACAGTGTCCCATCGTAGTTCTTATCTTCTAAATATTTAGATGTATAGTCTGGGCTTTTGGAGCACTGCATTGCAATCAGGACAATGATACTGATGATAAAAAGTGCTGAAACTGAGCCCAAAGTTATCATCAGATAAAAAGTCACATTACTGTCATCATCCTTTGCTGGACTTTTCACATCAGAAGCTGCAAAAGCCTCCTTTGGCTCCACAACTTTGACAACCACAGTAGCTGTTGCTGACAGTGAAACGTTCCCATTGTCTTTGACCAGTATGACCAGTTTGTGCTCAGCCTCGTCTGTTTCTGTGAATGAGCGAAGTGTTCTGATCTGTCCTGTGTAGCGGTCCAAACCAAACAGACTGTGGTCAGTAACTTCCTGCAGTGAAAACAGTAACCAGCCGTTATATCCTATATCAGCATCATAGGCTCTGACTTTAGTCACCAAGTGTCCTGCGTTGACATTCCGTGGAATCTCTTCCACACCTTCAGCAGAACCGTTGGAGCTGAGTGGATACAGAATGACTGGAGCGTTGTCGTTCTGATCCAGAATGAACACGTTGACTGTCACGTTGTTGCTCAGTGACGGAGTTCCAGAATCTGTGGCGACAACTTGGAACTGAAAAGTTTTCAGAGTTTCAAAGTCGAAACTTTTCAGAGCTGTGATGTGTCCATTATCAGAGTGAATATTTAGAAAAGACATAATGTCATTTTGACTTCCGTCCCTCGCTATATGATAGGAAAGCACTGCATTATTGTCTAGATCATCATCTGTTGCGCTTACAGAGAGTATTGACTGACCAGCAACATTATTTTCTACCAAATAAAACTCTAAAGGACTTTGTTGGAAATGTGGACTGTTGTCATTTACATCTGATATCTGAATATTGAGGGTTTTAAAAGTTGATAATGGAGGCTCACCACAGTCTGTAGCTTTTATTGTTATTTCATAAAATGACACCTTTTCTCGATCCAGTAATCCCTTAGTGACTATTGAATATGTGTTCTCCTTATAGGAGGGCTTTAACTCAAAAGGTACGTCATTTGTTATGTGTACAATTATTTTTCCATTAACACCAGAGTCTTTGTCTCTAACTCTAATGAGAGAAATAACTGTACCAGGCTTTGAATCTTCAGGTACTGTATTAGACAGTGATGTAACCTCTATTTCTGGTGCATTATCATTGACATCTATTATTTTTATAATAACCCTACATTCCCCCGTCTCTGGAGGTGTTCCTTTATCTATTGCCTGGACATCCAATTCATAAACCTCGTTTTCTTCATAATCTATTAGTCCTTTTACTCTAATTTCACCAGATATTTTGTCCAGTTCGAAAATATCATATACTTTTCTTAACAATGCTTTTCCAAGTCTGTATTCAATTTCCCCGTTTGTACCTTCATCCGCATCAGTTGCATTCATTTTAAATATTAAAGTTCCTAAAAGAACGTTTTCTTTAACTGAAATGTGGTAAATTTCTTGACTGAAGACCGGCCTGTTATCATTACTATCAAGAACGATGATAGAAACGTTTAACGTTCCGGATCTTTGAGGTTTACCTCCATCGAGTGCTGTGACCACAATAGTGTGTTTGTTGATCTGTTCTCTGTCTAATAATTTCTTAAGCACTAAAAAAGGCACCTTATTTGCATCACTTTGCCTGATATTTATTTCAAAATATTCATTTGACGTCAACGTGTACGTGCGAATTGAATTTATTCCTGCATCTGGATCATGAGCAGATTGCAGCTGAAATCGCCTTCCTGGCAATGTTTGTTCACCTATTTCAAATGTTTGTTCTTTTTCAGGAAAACTCGGAGAGTGATCATTTACATCAGTGATTTCTATAACGGCATAATGTATTTCCAACGGGTTTTCGACAAGAATTTTTAGTTCCATGAGACACGAACCGCTGCCCTGACACAGCTCCTCTCTGTCGATGTGGCTATGAACGTACAATGCCCCATTATCGGGATTTACCTCAAAAACAGAATCTTTAGTCTCAGACACGACGCGAAACCTCCGGTCTCTCAAAGAAACGATGTCAAGACCAAGATCCTTTGCGACATTTCCAACAACAGTTCCGTCTTTTACTTCCTCTGGAACAGAGTATCTTATCTGAGCCAAACTAGGCTTCCCGACAAACAACACTAGAGCTGAATAAATCACAATCCAAGAATAATCCTTCATCGGAGATCTTGTTCCGCTTGCCATCCTTATCCAGGAAAACATTATGATCCGGAGCCGGGTACCTCCACAAACAGTTTTTATGTCAAACGGATACACATCGTTAGCTCACGTTCTGTTGTGTTCGATTTTTTGCAATGACAAAGAAAGGGGTTGGTAGAGGAGGGGCCAAGTCAGATGTAGGTTCATAATGGGACAGTGACACCCTCAGGTAAGAACAGCAACAGGATCAGCATTTTAAATTTTAAAACGTGCCAGTTTTCATTTGACTAAAAGCTGGTGAACTACACCTTCTGACTGCTTGCAACCGTCAAAACATACATGTTGACGTAGCTATTTATTTATTTGTGTTTGCTTATTTATTTAATAGCTTTAGTTTAGCATGTGGCTGACTAATTAAAGCAATATGCTGTCAAACATGTAAGTTATAAAATCCAAGTTCTTATGAGTTTTCAAACACTATTAATTCCCATCCTGTTTCTGCGCTGCAGTACCATGGACAGCAACCACACTTGTTTTAGTACCAGAGTTAGCTTTATGTTGAAACAAATACGCTCATCCTAACAGCTTCACTTTGAAACTTTATAAGAAAATGACTGTCTATTTGAAACAGTTGTAATTTATGTAACACTATTTGAAATATTAAGTTAGATTTTTCTGTTTAGCAATTTGATGTTTTACAGAAACAGAAGTAAATATTTGAAAACAAAGCAAACAGGCGATGATTTACTTATAAATATATGAAGCAAATTTAATTTTTTTGAAGTCTTACCTCTCCAGATGCCTTCCTCCTGTCAGGTAGAACCAGAGTATTTGCATTACTTCCAGGGACTATAGTAGATCCTATACTCATTCTGGGTCCAACCAACATGTACCGTTTGTCTCCAGATCTGTACTGGATGCTGTGACACAGTGTCCCATCATAATTTTTATCTTCTAAATATTTTGATGTATAGTCTGTGGTCTTGGAGCACTGCATTGCAATTAGAACAATGATACTGATGATAAAAAGTGCTGAAACTGAGCCCAAAGTTATCATCAGATAAAAAGTCACATTACTGTCATCATCCTTTGATGCACTTTTCACATCAGAAGCTGCAAAAGCCTCCTTTGGCTCCACAACTTTGACAACCACAGTAGCTGTTGCTGACAGTGAAACGTTCCCATTGTCTTTGACCAGTATGACCAGTTTGTGCTCAGCCTCGTCTGTTTCTGTGAATGAGCGAAGTGTTCTGATCTGTCCTGTGTAGCGGTCCAAACCAAACAGACTGTGGTCAGTAACTTCCTGCAGTGAAAACATTAACCAGCCGTTATATCCTATATCAGCATCATAGGCTCTGACTTTAGTCACCAAGTGTCCTGCGTTGACATTCCGTGGAATCTCCTCCACACCTTCAGCAGAACCGTTGGAGCTGAGTGGATACAGAATGACTGGAGCGTTGTCGTTCTGATCCAGAATGAACACGTTCACTGTCACGTTGTTGCTCAGTGACGGAGTTCCAGAATCTGTGGCAACAACTTGGAATTGAAAAGTTTTAAAAGTTTCAAAGTCGAAACTTTTCAGAGCTGTGATGTGTCCATTATCCGAATTAATATTCAGAAACGACATGTCATTCTGACTTCCGTCCCTCGCTATATGATAGGAAATCACTGCATTATTGTCTAGATCATCATCTGTTGCGCTTACAGAGAGTATTGACTGACCAGCAACGTTGTTTTCAATCAGATAAAACTCTAAAGGACTTTGTTGGAAACGTGGACTGTTGTCATTTACATCTGATATCTGAATATTGAGGGTTTTAAAAGTTGATAATGGAGGCTCACCACAATCTGTAGCTTTTATTGTTATTTCATAAAATGACACCTTTTCTCGATCCAGTAATCCCTTAGTGACTATTGAATATGTGTTCTCCTTATAGGAGGGCTTTAACTCAAAAGGTACGTCATTTGTTATGTGTACGATTATTTTACCATTAACACCAGAATCTTTATCTTTAACTTTAATTAGAGAAATAACTGTACCAGGCTTTGAATCTTCAGATACTATATTGGACAGTGAAGTGACTTCTATTTCTGGTGCATTATCGTTGACATCTATTATTTTTATAATAACTCTACATTCACCTGTTTCTGGAGGCGTTCCTTTATCTGATGCTTCGACGTCCAGTTCATATAAATCAGTTTCTTCATAATTCACTGAATTCTTTACCCTAATTTCTCCAGATATTTTGTCCAACTCAAAAATGTCATAAACTTCCCGCATTAATGTTTTTCCTAGGCTGTATTCAATTTCTCCATTCGAACCCTCATCTGAATCTGTTGCATTTATTCTAAATATTGATGTTCCAACCGGAACGTTTTCTTGAATTGCAATTTGATAAACCTCTTGGCTGAAAATCGGTTTATTATCATTACTGTCAAGAACAATGATGGAAACATTTAAAGTACCAGACCTTGGTGGTTTACCTCCATCAACTGCTGTGACAAGAAGAGTGTGTTTGTTGATCTGTTCTCTGTCTAATGATTTCTTTAACACTAAAAATGGTATTTTATTTGAATCACGTTGCCTGATATTTATTTCAAAATGCTCATTTGAGGTCAGAGTGTATGTCCGAATTGAATTTATTCCTGCATCTGGATCACGAGCAGAGTGCAGCTGAAATCGCTTTCCGGGCGACGTGTGCTCCGCGATTTCAAACGTTTGTTCATTTGCGGCAAAACTAGGAGAGTGATCATTTACATCAGTGATTTCCACAACTACATAATGTATTTCCAAAGGGTTTTCGACCAGTATCTTTAGCTCCATTAGACATGTACCGCTTCCCTGACACAGCTCCTCTCTGTCGATGTGGTTGTGAACGTACAATGCCCCTGTATCTGGGTTTACCTCGAAAATACCGTCCTTTGTTTCAGAAACAACACGAAACCGTCGATCACTCAAAGAAGCAATGTCAAGACCAAGATCCTTTGCAACATTTCCAACAACAGTTCCGTCTTTTACCTCCTCGGGAATTGAATACCTTATCTGAGCCAAACCCGGCTGTCCGAAAAAACAGCAGGAGAGCCGTGTAAAAAGCAGTCCAGCAGAAATTCCGTTCTCGAGTTTCGTTCCTCATCCTTCTCCAACTACAACCCAATGTTATTATGAGTAGTATCCTTCCATAAATGTTAAACATTTAATCCAATGCACAGCGTTATTACGTGTACGGGTGGGTTTGATTCTAGTGGTTCATCTGCTCAATTGAGATGACAAACAAAAGGGGTGTAAGGGGAGGGACAAAGTAGTGTCTAGTGTTTCTGTATGTAATAGTGACACCCGTTGGCAAATACCGACAACTACTCAGACTTCATTTTACTTTGAAAACTGTTAGAGCGGTCAGATATAAAATGCAGATAAACGTTTCTGATATTAATTTCTATCAGTAACCGCTCATGTCTAAAATGTAAAATTAACGTCACCATTTATCTCTAAATAGCATGTATTGGATGTTACAATTCGTTCCATAGACAATGCCCTTAAGTTCCAGATGAAGGAGTTGCTGAAAACTGCATTTCCTGGTAGGCCAGAACCTGAGTGGACATGACCTATGAGAACACATCTAATTTTTTAAGTGATCATCAATACGTTGTCGTAGAATCTTGTTTCTTTTTAGACAGTTTCCTTTCCGCTGAAAAAACGAAAGATGAAAATGTGTGTAAAGTGTTGATGAAAGGTGCTGATTCAATGTGCAGTTAGCGCTTTTTTTTTTTTTTTTTTTTTTTTGGCCAGTGGTTAATGAGCAATCTGATTGTTTTCAAATCTTTCCTCATCTAGACAATCAAACTAAAACAAAATGTCAAACTCCATTCCCAGTCCTCATATTTGCCCTTAAGGCTAAGGCTGAAACCATAGGCTACAACTACCAAATCCAGAAGTCGCTCACTAGAGTCATAGATATATGGAGTACCTTAAAGTCCTGGTTTTCAGGACCATGGACAGCAAACACATATCTTTTCAACTGAAAACTTCATCCATATAGTGTGTCTCTCAAAGTGTTTCAGATAGTTTGTTAGTTAATTAATTGGACTGTTCTTATTCTACTTTTTATCTTGTTTACTGACAAACTATTTTAGGGACATGACAAGCAATGTTTAAGCTGAATTCAATGAAGCTAAATCATTCAAGATACACTGGACAAAAGACTGTTTTTAAAGTCTTACCTCTCCAGATGCTTTTCTCCTGTCAGGTAGAACCAGAGTATTCGCATTACTTCCAGGGACTATAGTAGATCCTATACTCATTCTGGGTCCAACCAACATGTACCGTTTGTCTCCAGATCTGTACTGGATGCTGTGACACAGTGTCCCATCATAATTTTTATCTTCCAGATATTTAGATGTATAGTCTGTGGACTTGGAGCACTGCATTGCGATTAGAACAATGATACTGATGATAAAAAGTGCTGAAACTGAGCCCAAAGTTATCATCAGATAAAAAGTCACATTACTGTCATCATCCTTTGATGCACTTTTCACATCAGAAGCTGCAAAAGCTTCCTTTGGCTCCACAACTTTGACAACCACAGTAGCTGTTGCTGACAGTGAAACGTTCCCATTGTCTTTGACCAGTATGACCAGTTTGTGCTCAGCCTCGTCTGTTTCTGTGAATGAGCGAAGTGTTCTGATCTGTCCTGTGTAGCGGTCCAAACCAAACAGACTGTGGTCAGTAACTTCCTGCAGTGAAAACAGTAACCAGCCGTTATATCCTATATCAGCATCATAGGCTCTGACTTTAGTCACCAAGTGTCCTGCGTTGACATTCCGTGGAATCTCCTCCACACCTTCAGCAGAACCGTTGGAACTGAGTGGATACAGAATGACTGGAGCGTTGTCGTTCTGATCCAGAATGAACACGTTCACTGTCACGTTGTTACTCAGTGACGGAGTTCCAGAATCTGTGGCGACAACTTGGAACTGAAATGTTTTCAGAGTTTCAAAGTCGAAACTTTTCAGAGCTGTGATGTGTCCATTATCTGAATTAATATTTAGAAAAGACATAATGTCATTTTGACTTCCGTCCCTCGCTATATGATAGGAAATCACTGCATTATTGTCTAAATCATCATCTGTAGCGCTTACAGAGAGTATTGACTGACCAGCAACGTTGTTTTCAATCAGATAAAACTCTAAAGGACTATGTTGGAAATGTGGACTGTTGTCATTTACATCTGATATCTGAATATTGAGGGTTTTTAAAGTTGATAATGGAGGCTCACCACAATCTGTAGCTTTTATTGTTATTTCATAAAATGACACCTTTTCTCGATCCAGTAATCCCTTAGTGACTATTGAATATGTGTTCTCCTTATAGGAGGGCTTTAACTCAAAAGGTACGTCATTTGTTATCTGTGAAATTATTTTACCATTAACACCAGAGTCTTTGTCTCTAACTCTAATGAGAGAAATAATTGTGCCAGGTTTTGAAGCTTCAGACACTGTGTTTGATAGTGAAGTGACTTCTATTTCTGGTGCATTATCGTTGACGTCTGTTATTTTTATAATAACTCTACATTCACCTGTCAGTGGAGGTGTTCCTTTATCTAATGCCTGGACATCCAGTTCATATATATTGTTTTCTTCATAATCCACCAATCCCTTTACTCTTATTTCTCCAGACAATTTGTCCAATTCAAAAATATCAAATACTTCTCTCATCAAGGTTTTCGCTAAGGTGTATTCTATTTCACCATTTGTACCTTCATCCGGATCAGTCGCATTCATTTGAAATATTGACGATCTGATTGGAGCATTTTCCTGGACAGTAATTTCATAAACCTCCTGAGTGAAAATAGGTTTATTGTCATTGCTGTCAAGAACAATAATGGAAACATTTAAAGTACCAGATCTTTGAGGTTTACCTCCATCAACTGCTGTGACCAGCATCGTGTGTTTTTTTAGTTGTTCTCTGTCTAATGATTTCTTAAGCACTAAAAATGGTAACTTATTTGCCTCACGTTGTCTGATATTTATTTCAAAATGCTCATTTGGGGTCAATGTATATGTACGAATTGAGTTTATTCCAGCATCGGGATCACGAGCAGAGTGCAGCTGAAATCGCTGCCCTGGCAATGTTTGTTCACCTATTTCAAATATTTGTTCATTTTCAGGAAAAATGGGAGAATGATCATTTACATCCGTTATTTCTACAACAACATAATGTATTTCCAACGGGTTTTCGACAAGAATTTTTAGCTCCATTTGACACGAACCGCTGCCCTGACACAGCTCCTCTCTGTCGATGTGGCTATGAACGTACAATGCCCCATTATCTGGATTTACCTCAAAAACAGAATCTTTAGTCTCAGACACGACGCGAAACCTCCGGTCTCTCAAAGAAACGATGTCAAGACCAAGATCCTTTGCAACATTTCCCACTACAGTTCCGTCTTTTACTTCCTCTGGAACAGAGTATCTTATCTGAGCCAAACTAGGCTTCCCGACAAACAACACTAGAGCTGAATAAATCACAATCCAAGAATAATCCTTCATCGGAGATCTCTTTCCGCTCGCCATCCTTATCCAGGAAAACATTATGATCCGGAGCCTGGTACCTCCACAAACAGTTTTTTATGTCAAACGGATACACATCGTCACCTCACGTTCTGTTGTGTTCGATTTTTTGCAATGACAAAGAAAGGGGTTGGTAGAGGAGGGGCCAAGTCAGATGTAGGTTCATAGTCTAACAGTGACACCCTCAGGTAAGAACGGCAACAGGATCACCATTTTAAATTTTAAAACATACGGCAGTTTTCAGTTGATTAAATGCCGGTGAACTGCATCTTCAGCCTGTTTGCAACCGTCAAAACATACAGTTTGACGTGACCATTTATTTATTTGTGTGTTTGCTTATTGATTTTATGGCTTTGTGTGGCTTATTAATTAAAACAATTAGTTCTTAAACATATAAGTTATTATGTCCAAGTTCTTATCAGTTTTTCCAATTATTATTTCCCATCCTGCTTCCTCTCTGCAGTACCATGGAAAGCAACCAGACTTGTTGTAGCACCAAAGTTAGCTTTATGTTGAAACAAATACGCTCATCCTAACAGCTTCACTTTGACACCATAAAAAAATGATTGTCCATTTGTAGTAGTTGTAATCAATGAAATGTTTTACAGAAACATCAGTAAATATTTGAAAACAAAGCAAACAGGCAATGATTTACTTATAAATATATGAGGCAAATTTAAGTTTTTAAAGTCTTACCTCTCCAGATACCTTTCTCCTGTCAGGTAGAACCAGAGTATTTGCATTACTTCCAGGGACTATAGTAGATCCTATACTCATTCTGGGTCCAACCAACATGTACCGTTTGTCTCCAGATCTGTACTGGATGCTGTGACACAGTGTCCCATCATAATTTTTATCTTCCAGATATTTAGATGTATAGTCTGTGGACTTGGAGCACTGCATTGCAATTAGAACGATGATACTGATGATAAAAAGTGCTGAAACTGAGCCCAAAGTTATCATCAGATAAAAAGTCACATTACTGTCATCATCCTTTGATGCACTTTTCACATCAGAAGCTGCAAAAGCCTCCTTTGGCTCCACAACTTTGACAACCACAGTAGCTGTTGCTGACAGTGAAACGTTCCCATTGTCTTTGACCAGTATGACCAGTTTGTGCTCAGCCTCGTCTGTTTCTGTGAATGAGCGAAGTGTTCTGATCTGTCCTGTGTAGCGGTCCAAACCAAACAGACTGTGGTCAGTAACTTCCTGCAGTGAAAACAGTAACCAGCCGTTATATCCTATATCAGCATCATAGGCTCTGACTTTAGTCACCAAATGCCCTGCGTTGACATTCCGTGGAATCTCCTCCACACCTTCAGCAGAACCGTTGGAGCTGAGTGGATACAAAATGACTGGAGCGTTGTCGTTCTGATCCAGAATGAACACGTTGACTGTCACGTTGTTGCTCAGTGACGGAGTTCCAGAATCTGTGGCGACAACTTGAAACTGGAACGTTTTCAGAGTTTCAAAGTCGAAACTTTTCAGAGCTGTGATGTGTCCATTATCAGAGTTAATATTTAGAAACGACATGATGTCATTTTGACTCGCGTCCCTCGCTATATGATAGGAAATCACTGCATTATTGTCTAGATCGTCATCTGTTGCGCTTACAGAGAGTATTGACTGACCAGCAACGTTATTTTCCAGCAAATAAAATTCTAAAGGACTTTGCTGGAAACGTGGACTGTTGTCATTTACATCTGATATCTGAATATTGAGGGTTTTTAAAGTTGATAATGGAGGCTCACCACAATCTGTAGCTTTTATTGTTATTTCATAAAATGACACTTTTTCACGATCCAGTAATCCCTTAGTGACTATTGAATATGTGTTCTCCTTATAGGAGGGCTTTAACTCAAAAGGTACGTCATTTGTTATGTGTAGAATAATTTTACCATTAACACCAGAGTCTTTGTCTTTGACTCTAATGAGAGAAATAACTGTACCAGTCTTTGAATCTTCAGATACTGTATTAGACAGTGAAGTGACTTCTATTTCTGGTGCATTATCGTTGACGTCAACAATTTTTATAATAACCCTACATTCTCCTGTCAGTGGAGGTGTTCCTTTATCTGATGCTTCAACGTCCAGTTCATATAAATCAGTTTCTTCATAATTCACAGAACCTTTGACTCTAATTTCTCCAGATATTTTGTCCAACTCAAAAATATCATAAACTTCCCGCATTAATGTTTTTCCTAGGCTGTATTCAATTTCTCCATACGAACCCTCATCTGAATCTGTTGCATTTATTCTAAATATTGATGTTCCAACCGGAACGTTTTCTTGAATTGCAATTTGATAAACCTCTTGGCTGAAAATCGGTTTATTATCATTACTGTCAAGAACAATGATGGAAACATTTAAAGTACCAGACCTTGGTGGTTTACCTCCATCAACTGCTGTGACCAGAAGAGTGTGTTTGTTGATCTGTTCTCTGTCTAATGATTTCTTTAACACTAAAAATGGTATTTTATTTGAATCACGTTGCCTGATATTTATCTCAAAATGCTCATTTGAGGTCAGAGTGTATGTCCGAATTGAATTCATTCCTGCATCTGGATCACGAGCAGAGTGCAGCTGAAATCGCTTTCCGGGCGACGTGTGCTCCGCGATTTCAAACGTTTGTTCATTTTCGGGAAAACTCGGAGAGTGATCATTTACATCAGTGATTTCCACAACTACATAATGTATTTCCAAAGGGTTTTCGACCAGTATCTTTAGCTCCATTAGACATGTACCGCTTCCCTGACACAGCTCCTCTCTGTCGATGTGGTTGTGAACGTACAATGCCCCTGTATCTGGGTTTACCTCGAAAATACCGTCCTTTGTTTCAGAAACAACACGAAACCGTCGATCACTCAAAGAAGCAATGTCAAGACCAAGATCCTTTGCAATATTTCCAACAACAGTTCCGTCTTTTACCTCCTCGGGAATGGAATACCGTATCTGAGCCAAACCCGGCTGTCCGAAAAACAGCAGGAGAGCCGTGTAAAAAGCAGTCCAGCAGAAATTCCGTTTTCGAGTTTCGTTCCTCATCCTTCTCCAACTACAACCCAATGTTATTATGAGTAGTATCCTACCATAAATTTTAAACATGTACTCCGATGCTCCGATGCACAGCGTTATTACGTGTACGGATGGGTTTGATTCTAATGGTTCATCTGCTCAACTGAGATAAAAAACAAAAGGGGTGTAAGGGGAGGGACAAAGTAGTGTCTAGGGTTTCTGTATGTAATAGTGACACCCGTTGGCAAAGACTGACAACAACTCAGACTTCATTTTACTTTGAAAACTGTTAGAGCGGTCAGATATAAAATGCAGATAAACGTTTCTGATATTAATTTCTATCAGTAACCGCCTATCTCTAAAATGTAAAATTAACGTCACCATTTATCTCTAAATAGCATGCATTGGATGTTGCAATTCGTTCCATAGACAATGCCCTTAAGTTCCAGATGAAGGAGTTGCTGAAAACTGCATTTCCTGGTATGCCAGAACCTGAGTGGACATGACCTATGGATGCATCTAATTTTTCAAGAGATCATCAATAAGTTGTCGTAGAATCTTGTTTCTTATTAGACAGTTCCCTTTCCGCTGAAACAACGAAAGATGAAAATGTGTGTAAAGTGTTGATGTAAGGTGCTAATTCAATGTGCAGTTAGTGCTTCTTTTTTTTGGGGGGGGGGGGGGGGGCAGTGGTTAATGAGCAATCTGATTGTTTTCAAGTCTTTCCTCATCTAGACAATCAAACCACAACAAAATGTCAAACTCCATTCCTAGTCCTCATATTTGCCCTTAAGGCTAAGGCTGAAACCATAAGCTACATCTACCAAATCCAGAAATCGCTCACTAGAGTCATAGATGTATGGTGTACCTTAAAGTCCTGGTTTTCAGGACCATGGACAGCAAACACATATCTTTTCAAGCGAAAACTTCATCCATATACTTTCTCTCTCTTAGTGTTTGATAGTTTGTTAGTTAATTAATTAGATTGTTCTTATTCTACTTTTTATTTTGTTTACTGACAAACTATTTTAGGAACATGAAAAGCAATGTTTAAGCTGAATTCAATGAAGCTAAATCATTCAAGATACATTGGACAAAAGACTGTTTTTGAAGTCTTACCTCTCCAGATGCTTTTCTCCTGTCAGGTAGAACCAGAGTATTTGCATTACTTCCAGGGACTATAGTAGATCCTATACTCATTCTGGGTCCAACCAACATGTATCGTTTGTCTCCAGATCTGTACTGGATGCTGTGACACAGTGTCCCATCATAATTTTTATCTTCCAGATATTTAGATGTATAGTCTGTGGACTTGGAGCACTGCATTGCAATTAGAACAATGATACTGATGATAAAAAGTGCTGAAACTGAGCCCAAAGTTATCATCAGATAAAAAGTCACATTACTGTCATCATCCTTTGCTGCACTTTTCACATCAGAAGCTGCAAAAGCTTCCTTTGGCTCCACAACTTTGACAACCACAGTAGCTGTTGCTGACAGTGAAACGTTCCCATTGTCTTTGACCAGTATGACCAGTTTGTGCTCAGCCTCGTCTGTTTCTGTGAATGAGCGAAGTGTTCTGATCTGTCCTGTGTAGCGGTCCAAACCAAACAGACTGTGGTCAGTAACTTCCTGCAGTGAAAACAGTAACCAGCCGTTATATCCTATATCAGCATCATAGGCTCTGACTTTAGTCACCAAGTGTCCTGCGTTGACATTCCGTGGAATCTCCTCCACACCTTCAGCAGAACCGTTGGAGCTGAGCGGATACAGAATGACTGGAGCGTTGTCGTTCTGATCCAGAATGAACACGTTCACTGTCACGTTGTTGCTCAGTGACGGAGTTCCAGAATCTGTGGCGACAACTTGGAACTGGAACGTTTTCAGAGTTTCAAAGTCAAAACTTTTTAGTGCTGTGACGTGTCCATTATCCGAATTAATATTTAGAAAAGACATGATATCGTTCTGACTTCCGTCCCTCGCTATATGATAGGAAATCACTGCATTATTGTCTAAATCATCATCTGCTGCGCTTACAGAGAGTATTGACTGACCGGCAACGTTGTTTTCAATCAGATAAAATTCTAAAGGACTTTGATGAAAATGTGGACTGTTGTCATTTACATCTGATATCTGAATATTGAGGGTTTTTAAAGTTGATAATGGAGGCTCACCACAATCTGTAGCTTTTATTTTTAGTTCGTAAAATGACACCTTTTCTCGATCCAGTAATCCCTTAGTGACTATTGAATATGTGTTCTCCTTATAAGAGGGCTTTAACTCAAAAGGTACGTCATTTGTTATCTGTAGAATAATTTTACCATTAACACCAGAGTCTTTATCTCTAACTCTAATCAGTGAAATAACAGTACCAGGCTTTGAATCTTCAGGTACTGTATTAGACAGTGAAGTGACTTCTATTTCTGGTGCATTATCGTTGACGTCTGTTATTTTTATTATAACCCTACATTCACCTGTAAGTGGAGGTGTTCCTTTATCTGATGCCTCAATGTCAAGTTCATACATATCATTTTCTTCGTAATTTACCAATCCTTTAATTTTAATTTCTCCAGTTAATTCCTCCACTTCAAAAATATCATAGACCTTCTGCTTTAACGTTTTACCAAGACTGTATTCAATTTCGCCGTTCGTACCTTCATCTGGATCGGTTGCATTCATTTTAAATATTGGCGTCTTGAGAGGAATGTTTTCTTGAATTGTAATATGATAAACCTCCTGACTGAAAATCGGTATATTATCATTACTATCAAGAACAATAATGGTTATATTTAATGTTCCTGTTCTTTGAGGTTTACCTCCATCAACTGCTGTGACCAAAAGATTGTGTTCTCTCTTTTCTTCTCTATCGAGCGGTTTTTTTAGCTTCAAAAATGGTATTTTTTCCACGTCATTTTGACGAATATTTACCTCAAAATGTTCATTTGAGGTTAAAGTGTATGTGCGAATCGAGTTTATTCCTGCATCTGGATCACGAGCAGAGTGCAGCTGAAATCGCTTTCCGGGCGACGTGTGCTCCGCTATTTCAAACGTTTGTTCACTTTCAGGAAAACTAGGAGAGTGATCATTTACATCAGTGATTTCTACAACTACATAATGTATTTCCAACGGGTTTTCGACAAGAATTTTAAGCTCAATGAGACACGCACCGCTGCCCTGACACAGCTCCTCTCTGTCGATGTGGTTATGAACGTACAATGCTCCATTATCTGGGTTTACCTCAAAAATACCATCCTTATTTTCAGAAACAACTCGAAACCGCCGATCACTCAAAGAAGCAATGTCAAGACCAAGATCCTTTGCAATATTTCCAACAACAGTTCCGTCTTTTACCTCCTCGGGAATTGAATATCTTATCTGAGCCAAACCCGGCTGTACGAAGAACAACAAGAAAGCTGAACAAAAAACAATCCAGGAGTAATCCTTCCCTCGAGTGTCTTTTTCCTCCCCCATCCTTGTCCAACCTTCCATTAATGCTGTTTTCTTTATACTTTCACAAACATTATTATGTCAGGCCGATACTGTTCGTCATTTCATGAACTGGCGTGATTAATTCAAGTGATCCCTCTGCTCTACTGAGATGGCAAACAAAAGGGGTGTAAGGGGAGGGACGAAATCAGCTTTGGTTTCTGTCTGTAATAGTGACACCCGTTGGTACAAACTGAGAGCAGCCCACACTGGATCTTACATGAAGAAATAATACAGTTGGTAGTTATCTAAAAGCAGACGAGCGTGTTTGTTAGTGTGCCTGACAGTACCTGCCCTTATCTTCAAACTGGAATACAAGTCAGCATTTATTTCCAAATAGTCTCGATGCAGCAACGAATTCTGCAAGTGCCCGATGTATGAGATGTATTTACTGGGAGGGAGGGAATTGACCTACTTATCAAACCACAACCAAATATTTTAATAGGCTAAACCAGCCCCTGCTCAAGCTCCCTTTTATTTGTTCTAGAAGCTGTTATATGATATGAGACTGAGTGGAACACGGCGGTATATTTAGACTATGTTATTGTTATTTTTGTTTAATACATAGTGAATAATTTGATTTAGCTACACAGAATATTGGTATTTTCTCACTGATTATCTTCCGTTATTTTCAAGCCATTCAAACAAACAAACAAAAAAAGTTACATTTCTGGCATGGATCCTGTTGCACGTAATATCACAATGTTACACTCTGTGGTCCTCATGTTTTCGTGCCAGGGCAGAAACTTTAGGCATAATTTGTCAAATCCACAAGTAATTTACAGATATCATGCAATGCATGCTCTTCCATAGAACTCTGGACTGTTAAATTTTACTCTCATCTATGACCTGCTCTTTAGAACCATGGAAAGCAATCACATTTATTTTCAGTTTTAAAGTTTATGTACAGAAGATATCTCTAAGAAAACAACCACAGCCATTTTGTTGAAACTTCTAATAGAGACCCACGTTAGACATGAAAAAATCAGTTTGCTGACAAAAAAATTAAGGGAGGTATGAGTGAACGTTAGAATAAGATAAAATCGCCAACATTGCCATAAATGGACAATTTTTTTAATTAATTTCTTTTTTTTTGGGGGGGGCGGCTTACCTCTCCAGATGCTTTTCTCCTGTCAGGTAGAACCAGAGTATTCGCATTACTTCCAGGGACTATAGTAGATCCTATACTCATTCTGGGCCCAACCAACATGTACCGTTTGTCTCCAGATCTGTACTGGATGCTGTGACACAGTGTTCCATCATAATTTTTATCCTCCAGATATTTAGATGTATAGTCTGTGGACTTGGAGCACTGCATTGCAATGAGCACAATGATACTGATGATAAAAAGTGCTGAAACTGAGCCCAAAGTTATCATCAGATAAAAAGTCACATTACTGTCATCATCCTTTGATGCACTTTTCACATCAGAAGCTGCAAAAGCCTCCTTTGGCTCCACAACTTTGACAACCACAGTAGCTGTTGCTGACAGTGAAACGTTCCCATTGTCTTTGACCAGTATGACCAGTTTGTGCTCAGCCTCGTCTGTTTCTGTGAATGAGCGAAGTGTTCTGATCTGTCCTGTGTAGCGGTCCAAACCAAACAGACTGTGGTCAGTAACTTCCTGCAGTGAAAACAGTAACCAGCCGTTATATCCTATATCAGCATCATAGGCTCTGACTTTAGTCACCAAGTGTCCTGCGTTGACATTCCGTGGAATCTCCTCCACACCTTCAGCAGAACCGTTGGAGCTGAGTGGATACAGAATGACTGGAGCGTTGTCGTTCTGATCCAGAATGAACACGTTGACTGTCACGTTGTTACTCAGTGACGGAGTTCCAGAATCTGTGGCGACAACTTGGAACTGGAACGTTTTCAGAGTTTCAAAGTCAAAACTTTTCAGAGCTGTGATGTGTCCATTATCAGAGTTAATATTTAGAAAAGACATGATGTCATTTTGACTTCCGTCCCTCGCTATATGATAGGAAATCACTGAATTATTGTCCAAATCATCATCTGCTGCGCTTACAGAGAGTATTGACTGACCAGCAACGTTGTTTTCAATCAGATAAAATTCTAAAGGACTTTGTCTGAAATGTGGACTGTTGTCATTTACATCTGATATCTGAATATTGAGGGTTTTAAAAGCTGATAATGGAGGCTCACCACAATCTGTAGCTTTTATTGTTATTTCATAAAATGACACCTTTTCTCGATCCAGTAATCCCTTTGTGACTATTGAATATGTGTTCTCCTTATAGGAGGGCTTTAACTCAAAAGGTACGTCATTTGTTATGTGTAGAATAATTTTACCATTTACACCAGAGTCTTTATCTTTAACTCTAATGAGAGAAATAACTGTACCAGGCTTTGAATCTTCAGATACTGTATTAGACAGTGAAGTGACTTCTATTTCTGGTGCATTATCGTTGACATCTATTATTTTTATAATAACTCTACATTCACCTGTAAATGGAGGTGTTCCTTTATCTGATGCTTCAACGTCCAGTTCATATAAATCAGTTTCTTCATAATTCACTGAACCTTTGACACGAATCTCTCCAGATATTTTGTCCAACTCAAAAATGTCATAAATTTCCCGCATTAATGTTTTTCCTAGGCTGTATTCAATTTCTCCATACGAACCCTCATCTGAATCTGTTGCATTTATTCTAAATATTGACGTTCCAACCGGAACGTTTTCTTGAATTGCAATTTGATAAACCTCTTGGCTGAAAATCGGTTTATTATCATTACTGTCAAGAACAATGATGGAAACATTTAAAGTACCAGACCTTGGTGGTTTACCTCCATCAACTGCTGTGACCAGAAGAGTGTGTTTGTTGATCTGTTCTCTGTCTAATGATTTCTTTAACACTAAAAATGGTATCTTACTGGAATCACGTTGCCTGATATTTATTTCAAAATGCTCATTTGAGGTTAGAGTGTATGTACGAATTGAATTTATTCCTGCATCTGGATCACGAGCAGAGTGCAGCTGAAATCGCTTTCCGGGCGACGTGTGCTCCGCGATTTCAAACGTTTGCTCATTTTCGGGAAAACTCGGAGAGTGGTCATTTACATCAGTAATTTCCACAACTACATAATGTATTTCCAATGGGTTTTCGACAAGAATTTTTAGCTCCATGAGACACGTACCGCTTCCCTGACACAGCTCCTCCCTATCGATGTGGCTATGAACGTACAGTGCTCCATTATCTGGATTTGCCTCAAAAATACCGTCCTTTGTTTCAGAAACAACACGAAACCGTCGATCACTCAAAGAAGCAATGTCAAGACCAAGATCCTTTGCAACATTTCCAACAACAGTTCCGTCTTTTACCTCCTCGGGAGTGGAATACCTTATCTGAGCCAAACCCGGCTGTCCGAAAAAAAGCAGGAGAGCCGTGTAAAAAGCAGTCCAGCAGAAATTCCGTTCTCGAGTTTCGTTCCTCATCCTTCATCAACAACCCAATCTTACTATGAGCCGTATCCTTCCATAAATGTTAAACATGTACTCCGATGCACAGCGTTATTACGTGTACGGATGGGTTTGATTCTAATGGTTCATCTGCTCAACTGAGATGACAAACAAAAGGGGTGTAAGGGGAGGGACAAAGTAGTGTCTAGGGTTTCTGTATGTAATAGTGACACCCGTTGGCAAAGACTGACAACAACTCAGACTTCATTTTACTTTGAAAACTGTTAGAGCGGTCAGATATAAAGTGAAGATAAACGTTTCTGATATTGTCTGTCTGCTCATGTCTAAAATGTAACATTAACATCAACATTTATCTCTAAATAGCATGTATTGGATGTAGCAATTCGTTCCATAGACAATGCCCTTAAGTTCCAGATGAAGGAGTTGCTGAAAACTGCATTTCCTGGTAGGCCAGAACCTGAGTGGACATGACCTATGGATGCATCTAATTTTTCAAGTGATCACGAATAGGTTGTTGTAAAATCCGGTTTCATATTAGACAGTTTCCTTTCCGCTGAAAAAACGATAGATGACAGTTTGTGTAAGGTGTTGACGTAAGGTGCTGATTCAATATGCGGTCATTGCTTTTTTTGGCCAGCGTGAACAATAGGATTGTTTTCAAGCCTTTCCTCAGCTAGATATTTAAACCACAACAAAATGTCAACCTCTGTCCCTATCCCTCATATTTGCCCTTAAGGCTAAGGCTGAAACCTTAGGTAACATCCACCAAATCCACAAGTCACTCACAGAAGTCATACATATATATGGTGTACCCTAAATTCCTGGTTTTCAGGACCATGGACAGCAAACGCATCTCCTGTCAGTTGAAACCTAGATCCATGGACTCTCTCTCAAAATGTTTGTGACAGATTGTTATTTAATAGTTACATTAGATTATTCCAAATTCACTTTTGATTTTGTTTTCTGACAAAGTATTTGGAGGACATAAAAAGCAATGCTTAAGCTGAATTCAAAGAAGTGAAATCAATCAAGACACATTGGACAAAAGACTGTTTTTAAAGTCTTACCTCTCCAGATGCTTTTCTCCTGTCAGGTAGAACCAGAGTATTTGCATTACTTCCAGGGACTATAGTAGATCCTATACTCATTCTGGGTCCAACCAACATGTACCGTTTGTCTCCAGATCTGTACTGGATGCTGTGACACAGTGTCCCATCATAATTGGTTTCTTGCATGTACTTTGAGGTATAGTCTGTGGTTTTGGAGCACTGCATTGCAATAAGAACAATGATACTGATGATAAAAAGTGCTGAAACTGAGCCCAAAGTTATCATCAGATAAAAAGTCACATTACTGTCATCATCCTTTGCTGGACTTTTCACATCAGAAGCTGCAAAAGCCTCCTTTGGCTCCACCACTTTGACAACCACAGTAGCTGTTGCTGACAGTGAAACGTTCCCATTGTCTTTGACCAGTATGACCAGTTTGTGCTCAGCCTCGTCTGTCTCTGTGAATGAGCGAAGTGTTCTGATCTGTCCTGTGTAGCGGTCCAAACCAAACAGACTGTGGTCAGTAACTTCCTGCAGTGAAAACAGTAACCAGCCGTTATATCCTATATCAGCATCATAGGCTCTGACTTTAGTCACCAAGTGTCCTGCGTTGACATTCCGTGGAATCTCCTCCACACCTTCAGCAGAACCGTTGGAGCTGAGTGGATACAGAATGACTGGAGCGTTGTCGTTCTGATCCAGAATGAACACGTTGACTGTCACGTTGTTGCTCAGTGACGGAGTTCCAGAATCTGTGGCGACAACTTGGAACTGGAACGTTTTCAGAGTTTCAAAGTCGAAACTTTTCAGAGCTGTGATGTGTCCATTATCAGAGTTAATATTTAGAAACGACATGATGTCATTTTGACTCGCGTCCCTCGCTATATGATAGGAAATCACTGCATTATTGTCTAAATCATCATCTGTTGCGCTTACAGAGAGTATTGACTGACCAGCAACGTTATTTTCCAGCAAATAAAATTCTAAAGGACTTTGTTGGAAATGTGGACTGTTGTCATTTACATCTGATATCTGAATATTGAGGGTTTTTAAAGTTGATAATGGAGGGTCACCACAATCTGTAGCTTTTATTGTTATTTCATAAAATGACACCTTTTCTCGATCCAGTAATCCCTTAGTGACTACTGAATATGTGTTCTCCTTATAGGAGGACTTTAACTCAAAAGGTACGTCATTTATTATTTGTAAAATTATTTTTCCATTAATACCAGAGTCTTTATCTTTAACTCTAATAAGTGAAATAACAGTACCAGGCTTTGAATCTTCAGATACTGTATTAGACAGTGTGGTGACTTCTATTTCTGGTGCATTATCGTTGACATCTGTTATTTTTATTATGATCCTACATTCTCCTGTCAGTGGAGGTGTTCCTTTATCTGATGCCTCAATATCAAGTTCATACAAATCGTTGTCTTCGTAATCTATTAATCCTGTAATTCTTATTTCTCCATTTAGTTCGTCTACTTCAAAAATATCATAAACCTTCTCCCTCAGCGTTTTACCTAGACTGTATTCAATTTCACCGTTTATACCTTCATCTGGATCAGTAGCATTCATTTTAAATATCGGTGTCTTGAGAGGAATATTTTCTTGAATTGTAATATGATAAGCTTCCTGACTGAAAATCGGTTTATTATCGTTACTATCAAGAACAATAATGGTTATATTTAATGTCCCTGTTCTTTGAGGTTTACCCCCATCAACCGCTGTCACAAAAAGCTTGTGTTCTCTCTTTTCTTCTCTATCGAGCGGCTTTTTCAGGACTAAAAATGGTATTTTCTCCACATCATTTTGACGGATATTTATCTCAAAATGTTCATTTGAGGTCAATGTATATGTTCGAATTGAATTGATTCCAGCATCGGGATCACGAGCGGTGTGCAGCTGAAATCGCTTTCCGGGCGATGTTAGTTCACCTATTTCAAACGTCTGGTTATTCTTAGTAAAACTCGGAGAATGATCATTTACATCAGTGATTTCTACAACTACATAATGTATTTCCAACGGGTTTTCGACAAGGATTTTTAGCTCCATGAGACACGCACCGCTGCCCTGACACAGCTCCTCTCTGTCGATGTGGTTATGAACGTACAATGCTCCATTATCTGGGTTTACCTCAAAAATACCATCCTTAGTTTCAGAAACAACTCGAAACCGCCGATCACTCAAAGAAGCAATGTCAAGACCAAGATCCTTTGCAATATTTCCAACAACAGTTCCGTCTTTTACCTCCTCGGGAATTGAATATCTTATCTGAGCCAAACCCGGCTGTACGAAGAACAACAAGAAAGCTGAACAAAAAGCAATCCAGGAGTAATCCTTCCCTCGAGTGTCTTTTTCCTCCCCCATCCTTGTCCAACCTTCTATTAATGCTGTTTTCTTTATACTTTCACAAACATTATTATGTCAGGCCGATACTGTTCGTCATTTCATGAACTGGCGTGATTAATTCAAGTGATCCCTCTGCTCTACTGAGATGGCAAACAAAAGGGGTGTAAGGGGAGGGACGAAATCAGCTTTGGTTTCTGTCTGTAATAGTGACACCCGTTGGTACAAACTGAGAGCAGCCCACACTGCATCTTACATGAAGAAATAATACAGTTGGTAGTTATCTAAAAGCAGACGAGCGTGTTTGTTAGTGTGCCTGACAGTACCTGCCCTTATCTTCAAACTGGAATACAAGTCAGCATTTATTTCCAAATAGTCTCGATGCAGCAACGAATTCTGCAAGTGCCCGATGTATAAGTTGTTTAAAAATGTATTTACCAGGAGGGAAAGACCTGACCTGATTTATCAAACCACAACCAAATATTTTAATACGAGGGCTGTTCAATAAGTTCATGGCCTCACCCAGAAATACTGGTTGTTATAATACAGGATGTTACATTCTTTCGTGATGGGATAGTGATGCTTGAACATCGATGGACCAAGTGCATTGCTGTAAATGGAGATTATGTTGAAAAATAAAATATAAATTATCAGTCTGTGTTGTTCTGTTCTGGGTGAGGCCATGAACTTATTGAACGGCCCTCGTAGGCTAAACCAGCCCCTGCTCAAGCTCCCTTTTATTTGTTCTAGAAGCTGTTATATGATAGAGACTGAGTGGAACACGGCTGTATATTTAGAGTATCTTATTGCTATTTTGTTTAATACATAGTGAATAATTTGATTTAACTTTTGGTTAAATTTAAACAATAAACTAAACTAAATTTAAAAATTAAACTTAAATTTTGGTATTTTCTCACCGATTATCTTCCGTTATTTTCAAGCCTTTTTTCTTCAGGACCAATAAACAAAAAGTTACATTTCTGGCATGGATCCTGTTGCACATAGTGTCACAATGTTACACTCTGTGGTCCACATGCTTTCGTGCCAGGGCCGAAACTTAAGGCATAATTTGTCAAATCCACAAGTCATTTACAGAAATTATGTAATGCATGCTCTTCCATAGAACTCTACACAGTGTTCACTTTTACTGTCATCTATGACCTGCTCTTTAGGACCATAGACAGCAATCACATTTATTTTCAGTTTTAAATTTCATGTACACAGCATATCTCTAAGAAGAAAATCACAGCCATTTTTTTAAAACTTCTAATAGAGACCCATGTAAGATCTACAAAAAAACCAAAAACAAACAAAAAAAAACCATCTGTTTGCTGACAAAACTGAGAAGTAAGAGTGAATGTTTGAATAAGTTTGGAGAACCTACATTGCTATAAATGACAAGCATTTGTTTTTTAAAGTCTTACCTCTCCAGATGCTTTTCTCCTGTCAGGTAGAACCAGAGTATTGGCATTACTTCCAGGGACTATAGTAGATCCTATACTCATTCTGGGTCCAACCAACATGTACCGTTTGTCTCCAGATCTGTACTGGATGCTGTGACACAGTGTTCCATCATAATTTTTATCCTCCAGATATTTAGATGTATAGTCTGTGGTTTTGGAGCACTGCATTGCAATAAGAACAATGATACTGATGATAAAAAGTGCTGAAACTGAGCCCAAAGTTATCATCAGATAAAAAGTCACATTACTGTCATCATCCTTTGCTGGACTTTTAACATCAGAAGCTGCAAAAGCCTCCTTTGGCTCCACAACTTTGACAACCACAGTAGCTGTTGCTGACAGTGAAACGTTCCCATTGTCTTTGACCAGTATGACCAGTTTGTGCTCAGCCTCGTCTGTTTCTGTGAATGAGCGAAGTGTTCTGATCTGTCCTGTGTAGCGGTCCAAACCAAACAGACTGTGGTCAGTAACTTCCTGCAGTGAAAACAGTAACCAGCCGTTATATCCTATATCAGCATCATAGGCTCTGACTTTAGTCACCAAGTGTCCTGCGTTGACATTCCGTGGAATCTCTTCCACACCTTCAGCAGAACCGTTGGAGCTGAGTGGATACAGAATGACTGGAGCGTTGTCGTTCTGATCCAGAATGAACACGTTGACTGTCACGTTGTTGCTCAGTGACGGAGTTCCAGAATCTGTGGCGACAACTTGGAACTGAAACTTTTTCAGAGTTTCAAAGTCAAAACTTTTCAGAGCTGTGATGTGTCCATTATCTGAATTAATATTTAAAAAAGACATAATGTCATTCTGACTTCCGTCCCTCGCTATATGATAGGAAATCACTGCATTATTGTCCAAATCATCATCTGTTGCGCTTACAGAGAGTATTGACTGACCAGCAACGTTGTTTTCAATCAGATAAAACTCTAAAGGACTTTGTTGGAAACGAGGACTGTTGTCATTTACATCTGATATCTGAATATTGAGGGTTTTAAAAGTTGATAATGAAGGCTCACCACAATCTGTAGCTTTTATTGTTATTTCATAAAATGACACTTTCTCACGATCCAGTAATCCCTTAGTGACTATTGAATATGTGTTCTCCTTATAGGAGGGCTTTAACTCAAAAGGTACGTCATTTGTTATGTGTAAAATAATTTTACCATTTACACCAGAGTCTTTATCCGTAACACTAATTAAAGAAATAACTGTACCAGGCTTTGAATCTTCAGATACTATATTGGACAGTGAAGTGACTTCTATTTCTGGTGCATTATCGTTGACATCTATTATTTTTATAATAACCCTACATTCACCTGTTTCTGGAGGCGTTCCTTTATCTGATGCTTCAACGTCCAGTTCATATAAATCAGTTTCTTCATAATTCACTGAATTCTTTACCCTAATATCTCCAGATATTTTGTCTAACTCAAAAATGTCATAAACGTCCCGCATTAATGTTTTTCCTAGGCTGTATTCAATTTCTCCATTCGAACCCTCATCTGAATCTGTTGCATTCATTCTAAATATTGATGTTCCGACCGGAACGTTTTCTTGAATTGCAATTTGATAAACCTCTTGGCTGAAAATCGGTTTATTATCATTACTGTCAAGAACAATGATGGAAACATTTAAAGTACCAGATCTCGGTGGTTTACCTCCATCAACTGCTGTGACAAGAAGAGTGTGTTTGTTGATCTGTTCTCTGTCTAATGATTTCTTTAACACTAAAAATGGTATCTTACTGGAATCACGTTGCCTGATATTTATTTCAAAATGCTCATTTGAGGTCAAGGTGTATGTACGAATTGAATTTATTCCTGCATCTGGATCACGAGCAGAGTGCAGCTGAAATCGCTTTCCGGGCGACGTGTGCTCCGATATTTCAAAGGTTTGTTCACTTTCGGGAAAACTAGGAGAGTGATCATTTACATCAGTGATTTCCACAACTACATAATGTATTTCCAAAGGGTTTTCGACCAGAATTTTCAGTTCCATTAGACATGTACCGCTTCCCTGACACAGCTCCTCTCTGTCAATATGGTTATGAACGTACAATGCCCCATTATCTGGGTTTACCTCGAAAATTGCGTCCTTAGTCCCAGATACAACACGAAACCGTCGATCACCCAAAGAGCCGATGTCAAGACCAAGATCCTTTGCAACATTTCCAACAACAGTTCCGTCTTTTACCTCCTCTGGAACAGAGTATCTTATCTGAGCCGAAACCGGCCGTCCGAATAAAAGCAGGAGAGTTAAATAAAAAACAATCCAGGAGTAATCCCTAATGAGATTTTTTGTTTCGGTCCCCATTCTTTTCCAGCAAGACCTCCAGATTAGGAGTTTGTTCTTTACGAAACTATTATTTCGTGCAAACGGTACATCGCAGCATTTCGTGTACTGATTCCTTTGCTCTTTTGAAATGACAGACAAAGGGGTTATGAGGGGAGGAGCAAGACTATTTGTGGTTTATTTGTGTCATAGTGACACCCACAGGGAAGAACTGAGAGCTACCTTTTTATATATTTTATAAATGAAAGCCTATCTACGATAGGCGTCTTGAATTGTATATCTGCATATCTATTTTGTGTGGTTGTCAGTCACTGTATTTCCCTCACAATTAAAAAAAAAATTAACACATTTTTCACATTGTTTCAACTTGTCAGATGGCTTACGAATTATTTCATACAAAATTCATCAATTGTACAGGTATGTTCCTCGATGCTGTTTTAGACACTGTATGACTTCCAACCTATACTTGCTCTTCAGCACCATGGATAGCGACCTTAGTTCTTTCTAAAGTATTAAAACGTGTTTTTTGTTGAGCAGTGAAAGGAGCTACGAACCTAAAGTGCGGTAACATCAGTGCTAATGGAAATATACGAACTAGTTTGGGCTTTTTTTTTGGGGGGGGGGGGGGTTCGAAACTGAAAATGGCTCAACACGCTACATCATGTTTTAAAATCATTCTGTGCCTTTCCTCATTTTAATGTGTATTCAGCAGTTTATAGCATTTTACGTGATGAAATATGTGTTAAAAATCAGTTTAAATGTGCTCTTTTCAGACATGTGTTGTCAACCTGCCCTTCAGGCGAAATGTGCTAAATTTCGCTCATTGTAACAGAGCTCGATTCGGAACACCCAGAGTCCATTAAAAATACTGTCAAAAGTGTGTCTTATATCGTGACCTGAACTAACATGTGGATCCACTAAAGACACAAGAACACCGATCGCCGATTGAGGAGGCAGATGAGTCTGGTTGGCTTACAAAGGACAACAGGCGTTCATGTCCCTGTGGAGAAAAACCCTAACCCTAACCCTGACGATAAAGAGGACGAAATATTATATTTTTGTCGGGCCACTGTAAATGGTAAAACATTTTTTTTTTTAAATCAAAAATAGACCTTTATATGGTACTGTGGGTGTCTTGTGATTCTCTTTTGAATTTTATTGTAATTCCTGTCATTCATCTACCTGTTCATTCAGCCCCTCTTTTCATCTTTTTTTTCCCGACTTTACACCACTGATAAAACTTACGCAGCTGATGAACTTTGACTTTCAACTGGGGTAATGTTACACTTTTATGACAAAGGAAACCTGGTTCAGCTTAAGATCTTCCTTATATTTCACACAGCAACAAAGCAGCATTCTCAAACCTTTGAGAAATTGGTTCTTATTTCTTGTAGAATATATTAGTTATTGTTCAAGCCGAATTAGATTCTGTTCATTATTACCAACGTGTTTTTTAGTCATAGGATAAAATAAGCAAGGATTTCAATGTTTCTAGACACAGTAGACACAATGTTTGTTTTCAGTCTTACCTCTCCAGATGCCTTCCTCCTGTCAGGTAGAACCAGAGTATTTGCATGACTTCCAGGGACTATAGTAGATCCTATACTCATTCTGGGTCCAACCAACATGTACCGTTTGTCTCCAGATCTGTACTGGATGCTGTGACACAGTGTTCCATCATAATTTTTATCCTCCAGATATTTAGATGTATAGTCTGTGGACTTGGAGCACTGCATTGCAATAAGAACAATGATACTGATGATAAAAAGTGCTGAAACTGAGCCCAAAGTTATCATCAGATAAAAAGTCACATTACTGTCATCATCCTTTGATGCACTTTTCACATCAGAAGCTGCAAAAGCCTCCTTTGGCTCCACAACTTTGACAACCACAGTAGCTGTTGCTGACAGTGAAACGTTCCCATTGTCTTTGACCAGTATGACCAGTTTGTGCTCAGCTTCGTCTGTTTCTGTGAATGAGCGAAGTGTTCTGATCTGTCCTGTGTAGCGGTCCAAACCAAACAGACTGTGGTCAGTAACTTCCTGCAGTGAAAACAGTAACCAGCCGTTATATCCTATATCAGCATCATAGGCTCTGACTTTAGTCACCAAGTGTCCTGCGTTGACATTCCGTGGAATCTCCTCCACACCTTCAGCAGAACCGTTGGAGCTGAGTGGATACAGAATGACTGGAGCGTTGTCGTTCTGATCCAGAATGAACACGTTGACTGTCACGTTGTTACTCAGTGACGGAGTTCCAGAATCTGTGGCGACAACTTGGAACTGAAATGTTTTCAGAGTTTCAAAGTCGAAACTTTTCAGAGCTGTGATGTGTCCATTATCAGAGTTAATATTTAGAAAAGACATGATGTCCTTTTGACTTCCGTCCCTCGCTATATGATAGGAAATCACTGCATTATTGTCCAAATCATCATCTGTTGCGCTTACAGAGAGTATTGACTGACCAGCAACGTTGTTTTCAATCAAATAAAATTCTAAAGGATTTTGTCTGAAATGTGGACTGTTGTCGTTTACATCTGATATCTGAATATTGAGGGTTTTAAAAGTTGATAATGAAGGCTCACCACAATCTGTAGCTTTTATTGTTATTTCATAAAATGACACTTTCTCACGATCCAGTAATCCCTTAGTGACTATTGAATATGTGTTCTCCTTATAGGAGGGCTTTAACTCAAAAGGTACGTCATTTGTTATGTGTAGAATAATTTTACCATTAACACCAGAGTCTTTATCCGTAACACTAATTAAAGAAATAACTGTACCAGGCTTTGAGTCTTCAGATACTGTATTAGACTGTGAAGTAACTTCTATTTCTGGTGCATTATCATTGACGTCTATTATTTTTATAATAACCCTACATTCACCTGTCAGTGGAGGTGTTCCTTTATCTGATGCTTCGACGTCCAGTTCATATAAATCAGTTTCTTCATAATTCACTGAACCTTTGACTCTAATTTCTCCAGATAAATTGTCCAACTCAAAAATGTCATATACTTCCCTCATTAATGTTTTTCCTAGGCTGTAATCAATTTCTCCATATGAACCCTCATCTGAATCTGTTGCATTCATTCTAAATATTGACGTTCCAACTGGAACGTTTTCTTGAATTGCAATTTGATAAATCTCTTGGCTGAAAATCGGTTTATTATCATTACTGTCAAGAACAATGATGGAAACATTTAAAGTACCAGACCTTGGTGGTTTACCTCCATCAACTGCTGTGACAAGAAGAGTGTGTTTGTTGATCTGTTCTCTGTCTAATGATTTCTTTAACACTAAAAATGGTATTTTATTTGAATCACGTTGCCTGATATTTATTTCAAAATGCTCATTTGAGGTCAAGGTGTATGTACGAATTGAATTTATTCCTGCATCTGGATCACGAGCAGAGTGCAGCTGAAATCGCTTTCCGGGCGACGTGTGCTCCGCTATTTCAAACGTTTGTTCATTTTCGGGAAAACTCGGAGAGTGATCATTTACATCAGTGATTTCCACAACTACATAATGTATTTCCAACGGGTTTTCGACCAGTATCTTTAGCTCCATGAGACATGTACCGCTTCCCTGACACAGCTCCTCTCTGTCAATATGGTTATGAACGTACAATGCCCCATTATCTGGGTTTACCTCAAAAATTGCTTCCTTAGTCCCAGACACAACACGAAACCGTCGATCACCCAAAGAGCCGATGTCAAGACCAAGATCCTTTGCAACATTTCCAACAACAGTTCCGTCTTTTACCTCCTCTGGAACAGAATATCTTATCTGAGCCGAAACCGGCCGTCCGAATAAAAGCAGGAGAGTTAAATAAAAAACAATCCAGGAGTAATCCCTAATTTGACTTTTTGTTTCGGTCCCCATCCTTATCCAGCAAGCCCTCAAGATTAGGAGTTTGTTCTTTACGAAACTATTATTTCGTGCAAACGGTACATCGCAGCATTTCATGTACTGATTCCTTTGCTCTTTTGAAATGACAGACAAAGGGGTTATGAGGGGAGGAGTAAGAGTATTTGTGGTTTATTTATGTAATAGTGACACCCACAGGGAAGAGCTGAGAGCAACCTTTAGTATATTTTATATGTAAAGCATATCTACGATCAGGCGTCTTGACATTGGATATCGACATATCTGTTTTGTGTGGTTGTCAGTCAGTGTGTTTCCCTAACAATTCAAAATTTAACACATTTTTCACATCGTTTCAACTTGTCAGATGGCTTACTAATTATTTCATACAAGACTCGATGTTGTTTTAAACACTGTATTACTTCCAACCTGTACTTGCTCTTCAGCACCATGGATAGCGATCTTAGTTCTTTCTAAAGTATTAAAACGTGTTTTGTTCAGCAGTGAAAGGAGCTACGAACCTAAAGTGCGGCAGCATCAGTGCTACATCATGTTTTAAAATCATTCTGTGCCGTCCCATATTATAATGTGTATTCAGCAGTTTCTAGTATTTTACATGATTGAATATGATTTAAAGTCAGTTTTAATGTGCTCTTTTCAGACATCTGTGGTCAACCTGCCCTTCAGTGGAAGTGTGTGATTCATTGTCTGATAAGGAAATCAAACTGTGACAGCGCTCGGTCTGGAACACCCAGAGTCCATTCAAAATACTGTCAAAAGTATGTCTTATATCGTGAGCTGAACTAACATGTGGAACCACCAAAGACACAAGAACACCGATTGAGGCAGTGGATGAGTCTGGTTGGCTTACAGAGAACAACGGGCGTTCATGTCCCTGTGGAAAAGAACCATCTGACTATAAAGAGGACAAAATATTCTATTTTTTTGTTCTAGGGCCACTGTAAGTGGTAAAGCAATATTTAAAAATAAAATCAAATCAAATCAAATCAAAAATAGACCTTCATATGGTACTTTGGGTGTCTTGTGATTCTCTTTTGAGTTTTACATTAATTCCTGTCATCCATCTACCTGTTCATTCAGCCCCTCTTTTCATCTTTTTTTCCCGACTCTACACCACCTATAAAACTTACGCAGCGGATGAATTTCGATTTTCAACTGGGGTAATGTTACACTTTTATGACATAGGAAACCTGGTTAAGCCTAAGATCCTCCTTATATTTCACACAGCAACAAAGCAGCATTCTCAAACCTTTAAGAAACTGATTCTTTATTCTTATAGAATATATTAGTTTTTGTTCAAGCCGAATTAGATTCTGTTCATTATTACCAACGTGTTTTTTTTAGACATAGGACAAAATAAACAAGGGTTTCAATGTTTTTAGACACAGTAGACAAAGTATTTGTTTTCAGTCTTACCTCTCCAGATGCTTTTCTCCTGTCAGGTAGAACCAGAGTATTTGCATTACTTCCAGGGACTATAGTAGATCCTATACTCATTCTGGGTCCAACCAACATGTACCGTTTGTCTCCAGATCTGTACTGGATGCTGTGACACAGTGTCCCATCATAATTTTTATCCTCTAAATATTTAGATGTATAGTCTGGGGTTTTGGAGCACTGCATTGCAATCAGCACAATGATACTGATGATAAAAAGTGCTGAAACTGAACCCAAAGTTATCATCAGATAAAAAGTCACATTACTGTCGTCATCCTTTGCTGGACTTTTCACATCAGAAGCTGCAAAAGCCTCCTTTGGCTCCACAACTTTGACAACCACAGTAACTGTTGCTGACAATGAAACGTTCCCATTGTCTTTGACCAGTATGACCAGTTTGTGCTCAGCCTCGTCTGTCTCTGTGAATGAGCGAAGTGTTCTGATCTGTCCTGTGTAGCGGTCCAAACCAAACAGACTGTGGTCAGTAACTTCCTGCAGTGAAAACAGTAACCAGCCGTTATATCCTATATCAGCATCATAGGCTCTGACTTTAGTCACCAAGTGTCCTGCGTTGACATTCCGTGGAATCTCCTCCACACCTTCAGCAGAACCGTTGGAGCTGAGTGGATATAGAATGACTGGAGCGTTGTCGTTTTGATCCAGAATGAACACGTTCACTGTCACGTTGTTGCTCAGTGACGGAGTTCCAGAATCTGTGGCGACAACTTGGAACTGAAATTTTTTCAGAGTTTCAAAGTCGAAACTTTTCAGAGCTGTGATGTGTCCATTATCAGAGTTAATATTTAGGAAAGACATAATATCGTTTTGACTTCCGTCCCTCGCTATATGATAGGAAATCACTGCATTATTGTCCAAATCATCATCTGTTGCGCTTACAGAGAGTATTGACTGACCAGCAACGTTGTTTTCAGTCAGATAAAACTCTAAAGGACTTTGTTGGAAACGAGGACTGTTGTCATTTACATCTGATATCTGAATACTGAGGGTCTTAAAAGTTGATAATGGAGGCTCACCACAATCTGTAGCTTTTATTGTTATTTCATAAAATGACACTTTTTCTCGATCCAGTAATCCCTTAGTGACTATTGAATATGTGTTCTCCTTATAGGAGGGCTTTAACTCAAAAGGTACGTCATTAGTTATTTGTACAATTATTTTACCATTAACACCAGAATCTTTATCCGTGACACTAATTAAAGACGTAACTGTACCAGGCTTTGAATCTTCAGATACTGTATTAGACAGTGAAGTGACTTCTATTTCTGGTGCATTATCATTGACATCTATTATTTTTATAATAACCCTACATTCACCCGTCATTGGAGGTGTTCCTTTATCTGATGCCTCAATATCCAGTTCATAAATATCGTTTTCTTCATAATCTACATTTCCTTTCACCAAAATTTCTCCAGTTAATTTTTCCACTTTGTAAATATCATAGACTTTCTGCTTCAACGTTTGTCCTAGGTTGTATTCAATTTCTCCATTTATTCCTTCATCTGGATCACTTGCATTGATTTTAAATATCGAAGTTCCTACAGGAACATTTTCTTTAATTGTAATTTCATAAACATCCTGACTGAAAACCGGCCGATTATCATTAATATCAAGAACAAGTATTGAAACATTTAATGTTCCAGATCTTTGAGGTTTACCTCCATCAAGTGCTGTTACCAAGAGATTTAATTTACTTTTTCGTTCTCTGTCTAATGATTTCTTTAACACTAAAAATGGTATTTTATCTGCATCGGTTTGTCGAATATTTATTTCAAAATGTTCGTTTGAGGTCAACGTGTATGTCCGGATAGAGTTTATTCCTGCATCTGGATCACGAGCAGAGTGCAACTGAAACCGTCTTCCCGGCAGTGTGTGCTCCGCTATTTCAAAGGTTTGGTCATTCTTAGCAAAACTAGGAGAGTGATCATTTACATCAGTGATTTCTACAACTACATAATGTATTTCTAACGGGTTTTCGACGAGAATTTTCAGTTCCATTAGACATGTACCGCTTCCCTGGCACAGCTCCTCTCTGTCAATATGGTTATGAACGTACAATGCCCCATCATCTGGATTTACCTCGAAAATTGCGTCCTTAGTTCCAGATACAACACGAAACCGTCGATCACTCAAAGAGCCGATGTCAAGACCAAGATCCTTTGCAACATTTCCAACAACAGTTCCGTCTTTTACCTCCTCTGGAACAGAATATCTTATCTGAGCCGAAACCGGCCGTCCGAATAACAGCAGTAGAGCTAAATAAAAAACAATCCAGGAGTAATCCCTCATAAGACTTTTTGTTTCGATCCCCATCCTTATCCAGCAAGCCCTTAAGATTTGGAGTTTGTTCCTTACAAAACTATTTTTTCGTGCACACGATACACCGCAGCATTTCATGTACTGGTGTGATTCCTATGCTCTTTTGAAATGACAAACAAAGGGGTTTTAAGGGGAGGAGCAAGACTATTTGTGGTTTACGTATGTAATAGTGACACCCACAGGGAAGAACTGAGAGCAACCCCTTGTATTTTTTTTTTAATTATAGAAAGACCAATCTAAGATCAGGCGTATTGACATTGTAAATCGGCGTTTATGTTACGTGTTGTTCTCCGTCACTGTATTTCCCCTAATAATTAAAAATTTCAACTTGCCAGAGGTCTTATTAGTTATTTCATGCAAGGCTCATCAAATGTATTTTCTTCCATGTCGTTTTATACATTGTATTACTTCCAACCTGTACTTGCCCTTCAGCACCATGGATAGCGATCATAGTTCTTGCTGAAGTCATTCTAAGTAGGCCTATTGAAAGGTATTTTATTGAGCTGTGAATACAACTATGAACCTAAAATGTGGGGCTTCATATTTTAGAATCATCTTCTGCCTTCCCTCATTATAATGCCGTGTATTCAGCAATTACTGATATTTTATGTGATGAAATATGTTTTAAAATCAGATTTAATGTGCTCTTTTCAGACATGTGTGGTCATCCTGCCTTCAGTGGCTCATTTTCTGATGAAGAAATCAAACTGTGACAGCGCTCGATTTGGAACACCCAGAGTCCATTAAAAATACTGTCAAAAGTATGTCTTATATCTTTAGCTGAACTAACATGTTGATCCACTAAAGACACAAGAACACAGATCGCCGATTGAGGCAGTGGATGATTATGGTTGGCTTACAGAGGACAACAGGCGTTCATGTCCCTGTGGAAAAGAACTATCTGACGGTAAAGAGGAAAAAAATATTCTATTTTTTCTAGGGCCAATGTAACTCCTAAAGCAATACAAAAATCAAACCTAGACCTTTATATGGTTTTGTGGGTGTCTTGTGATTCTCTTGCGAGTCCTATATTACCTCCTGCCATCCATCTACCTGTTTATTCAGCCCCTCTTTTCATCTTTTTTTCGACTACACATCTGTAATAACTATGCAGTGGATACAATTAGACTTACAGCGGGGGTAATGTTACACTTTTATGACAAAGAAAATCTTGCTCAGCCTAAGATCTTGATCATATCTAAAATAGCAGAAAAACCGCATTGTCAAACTTTTATGTAATTGATATATAAAATACTCAAGTGGAATTAGATTCTGTACATTATTATCAACATGTTTTTTAGACATAGGACAAAATAGGCAAGGATTTCAATATCTCCAAGCACAGTGGACATAATGTTTGTTTTCAGTCTTACCTCTCCAGATGCTTTTCTCCTGTCAGGTAGAACCAGAGTATTTGCATTACTTCCAGGGACTATAGTAGATCCTATACTCATTCTGGGTCCAACCAACATGTACCGTTTGTCTCCAGATCTGTACTGGATGCTGTGACACAGTGTCCCATCATAATTTTTATCCTCCAGATATTTAGATGTATAGTCTGTGGACTTGGAGCACTGCATTGCAATAAGAACAATGATACTGATGATAAAAAGCGCTGAAACGGATCCTAAAGTTATCATCAGATAAAAAGTCACATTACTGTCATCATCCTTTGATGCACTTTTCACATCAGAAGCTGCAAAAGCCTCCTTTGGCTCCACAACTTTGACAACCACAGTAGCTGTTGCTGACAGTGAAACGTTCCCATTGTCTTTGACCAGTATGACCAGTTTGTGCTCAGCCTCGTCTGTCTCTGTGAATGAGCGAAGTGTTCTGATCTGTCCTGTGTAGCGGTCCAAACCAAACAGACTGTGGTCAGTAACTTCCTGCAGTGAAAACAGTAACCAGCCGTTATATCCTATATCAGCATCATAGGCTCTGACTTTAGTCACCAAGTGTCCTGCGTGGACATTCCGTGGAATCTCCTCCACACCTTCAGCAGAACCGTTGGAGCTGAGTGGATACAGAATGACTGGAGCGTTGTCGTTCTGATCCAGAATGAACACGTTGACTGTCACGTTGTTGCTCAGTGACGGAGTTCCAGAATCTGTAGCGACAACTTGGAACTGAAACTTTTTCAGAGTTTCAAAGTCAAAACTCTTCAGAGCTGTGATGTGTCCATTATCAGAGTTAATATTCAGGAAAGATGTTACACCCTTTTCATTCCCTACTTGAATGATATTGTAAGAAATTACAGCGTTTTCATTGATATCATTATCGGTTGCTCTAACAGAAAATATAGATGCGCCTGCAGCGTTATTTTCCAAAAGATAAACATATAAAGGATTTTGGTTAAACTGTGGACTGTTGTCATTTACGTCTGATATCTGAATGCTCAGTGTTTTATAAGTCGTTAATGGCGGCTCACCACAGTCGGTGGCCTTAACTGTTATTTCATAATAAGACACCTCTTCTCGATCCAAAAATCCTTTCGTAACGACAGAAAACGTGTTTTCTTTATAGGAGGGTTTTAATTCGAAAGGTACATCTTTTGTTATCTGCGAAATTATTTTCCCATTCACACCAGAGTCTTTATCCTTTACTGTGATTAGAGATATAATTGTGCCAGGCTTTGAATCTTCGGACACTGTATTAGACAGAGATGTGACTTCTATTTCAGGTGTATTATCATTAACGTCTCTCACCTTAATAATCACTCTACACCTTCCTGTTAAGGGAGGTGTTCCTTTATCTGAAGCCTCAATATCAATTTTATAAATTTCTGATTCCTCGAAATCTAATGATTGTTTCAGTTTAATTTGTCCGTTTAAACTATCCAGCTCAAAAATGTCATACACCTTTCTTCTCAGTGTTTTTCCAAGGCTGTAAACTATTTCTCCATTGGTTCCTTCATCTGGATCTCTTGCATTCACAGTTGCAACAGTCGTGCCAACGGGGGCATTTTCATAAATCTCTATTTGATAAGTATCTTGGGTGAACATCGGACTGTTGTCGTTACTGTCTAGTACAGTAACTGAAACATTTAGAGTTCCTGATCTTTGAGGTTTTCCTCCATCAATTGCTGTGACTGTCAGCAAGTGTTTATCTTTTTTTTCTCTGTCTAAGGACTTTTTAAGCACCAAAAAGGGTATTTTATCTTCATCGCTTTGACTAATATCTATATCAAAGTATTCGTTTGTTGCTAATGTGTATGTGCGAATTGAGTTTATTCCAGCATCAGGGTCACGAGCAGATTGGAGCTGAAATCGCTTCCCAGGCAGCGTGTGTTCGGCGATTTCAAACATCTGCTCTTTTTCTGGAAAGCTCGGAGAGTGGTCATTTACATCGGTTATTTCTACAGATACATAGTGTATTTCTAAAGGATTCTCGACAATGACTTTGAGCTCCATTAAGCAGGCCCCGGTGTCTTGGCAGAGCTCCTCTCTGTCAGTCTTCTTATCTACATACAGAGCCCCATTGTCCTGGTTTACCTCAAACAGCGTCTCCTTAGATTCGAGTGCAACACGGAATCGCCGGTCAACCAGTGAAGCGATGTCAAGACCAAGATCTTTTGCAACATTTCCAACAATAGTTCCACTTTTCACTTCCTCTGGAATGGAATATCTTATTTCTGCCAAAACCTGGTTTCCAAAAAACGCCAGTAGAGCCAAACGTAGAGCAATCCAGGAGTAATCCCTTGTTCTAATTCGTCTTGCGGTCTCCATCATTTTCCAGCTAAAGACAAACAAACAGCCGCTCCTTACTGGTGTGAATTTGTAGTCTGTTCCCAGTTATCCTCTCGTTATCGCATGCTTTGTAAAAGAACCATAGCATTTCACGAGACGGTGAGCTCGACTTTCCTCTTTTCATTTCCTTTTTGAGGAAGCGAACAAAAGCATTTTGAGGGGAGGGGCAGATGGTTCTGTGGTTTCCTAATGTAGCACTGACACCCAGAGGTCATATATGATGATTCAAACATACATCCTTCCTTTTTGCCCTTTCAAAATATTATAAATATTTGCATCATAAAACGTATTTGATACCAACAATGAAACCAGTGAAGACTGAACCCCTGATTAAGGTGTTCTCTTTTTGTGAATGACAAAATGAAGTACAATGTATTAGATTAACTGTAAGAAACAATCATTACTTCAAAACATGACATTCTGCATCCTCAACTGCTCAACTATTTTTTGTATGTGTTTTTTCTGTATGAATACACAAAGCAAAAGCATTTCAGCTCCTTGAACACGTTAATTGTATTCTCTTTCACGAGATGACAATGTTATTTTAAAGTTTTTCTGTTAGTTGTTTTGGCCAGTGTTTTATAGAGAAAACATTACACACCAATACGGGACACACCCTGTTCATCACAATTGTTACGCCTTCCTTTTTTATTTTTTTATTTTTATTTTTTTTAATATATTTGATGCTGTTCAGTGTCCTATTAAGGGTTGTAAATGACAACAAATGAATGTGCTACAGATCTTAAAGCCAACATAAATGATGATGTGTTTACGCCATTGTAAATTATATTTGTAAAACTCTCACCTTTGCACAAAGCCGTCCTCTACCGTTTACCATCAAAATATTCGTATTGTTGCCTGGAGCTATAGCAGAACCTGTACTCATTCTGGATTTAACTAATAGTGCTTGCATCCTTCCTATGCGCCTCAGAACCAAAGACCCTATAATGCAAACTCATTTTGATAAAAGAGGTGGTTTCATTTTAAAACAACTAATCTCATCCATATATGGCAAATAACACAACAGCAGCATTTACAAAACTTTGCCCTTTTGATAATGTATACTTTAAGTACACGATAGATATTGTCTAACTTATATTTACTCGGGAAAAAAAATCAATCAAGAATTTAAATGCAATAGACACATTGAGCACAATTGATGTTTTCAGTCTTACCTCTCCAGATGCTTTTCTCCTGTCAGGTAGAACCAGAGTATTGGCATTACTTCCAGGGACTATAGTAGATCCTATACTCATTCTGGGTCCAACCAACATGTACCGTTTGTCTCCAGATCTGTACTGGATGCTGTGACACAGTGTTCCATCATAATTTTTATCTTCCAGATATTTAGATGTATAGTCTGTGGACTTGGAGCACTGCATTGCAATCAGCACGATGATACTGATGATAAAAAGTGCTGAAACTGAGCCCAAAGTTATCATCAGATAAAAAGTCATATTACTGTCATCATCCTTTGCTGGACTTTTCACATCAGAAGCTGCAAAAGCCTCCTTTGGCTCCACAACTTTGACAACCACAGTAGCTGTTGCTGACAGTGAAACGTTCCCATTGTCTTTGACCAGTATGACCAGTTTGTGCTCAGCCTCGTCTGTTTCTGTGAATGAGCGAAGTGTTCTGATCTGTCCTGTGTAGCGGTCCAAACCAAACAGACTGTGGTCAGTAACTTCCTGCAGTGAAAACAGTAACCAGCCGTTATATCCTATATCAGCATCATAGGCTCTGACTTTAGTCAGCAAGTGTCCTGCGTTGACATTCCGTGGAATCTCCTCCACACCTTCAGCAGAACCGTTGGAGCTGAGTGGATACAGAATGACTGGAGCGTTGTCGTTCTGATCCAGAATGAACACGTTGACTGTCACGTTGTTGCTCAGTGACGGAGTTCCAGAATCTGTGGCGACAACTTGGAACTGAAACTTTTTTACAGTTTCAAAGTCGAAACTTTTCAGAGCTGTTATCTCTCCATTGTTTGCATTGATATTTAAAAACGTTGTCATTTTTAATTTACTCCCCTCCTCTCTCACTATATGATAATTTAAAGCCGCATTTTCATTCAAGTCTTTATCTGAAGCAGTAACGGAACATATTACATTTCCCGGCACATTATTTTCCAGTAGGTATAGCTCCACAGGACTTTGCAAAAATTCTGGGCTATTGTCGTTCACATCTTCTATGTCAATTCTCACAGTCTTTTCTGTTGATAGTGGAGGCTGACCACTGTCTGTAGCTGTTATTGTAATGTCATAATGTGACACTGATTCACGATCCAAGCTGTGTTTTAAAACTAGCGTGTACATATTATCTTGTAACGATGGTTTTAAGTCAAATGGTACATTATCCGAAAGACTACAGATTACTCTACCGTTTAAACCGCTGTCTTTGTCTGTTATACTTATCAGAGAAACAACTGTTCCTGGTTTAGAATTCTCTGCTATAATATTTGACAAAGATGCCACCTCTACCTCAGGTTTGTTGTCATTTTCGTCCAGCACTTTAATAATTACCCTGCAGTCAGTACTCATTGGCGGTTGTCCTTTGTCAGTAGCATGTACGTCTAACTTATAAACGTCAACTTTCTCAAAGTCAATTTCCCCCTTTACTCTAATTTCACCACTGGCTCGGTCAATACTAAACATGTCGTATATTTTAGGGTCAATTTCGTCCCCGAAAAAGTATTCAACATCTCCATTTACACCTTCATCTATGTCAGTGGCACTAACCTTAATCACACTTGTCTCTGCATTCACATTTTCAGGTATTGTTGCGGAATACACTTCCTGACTAAATATGGGATGATTGTCATTTGAATCAAGAACAATGACTGTTACATTAAGGGTCCCTGATCTCGGTGGATTCCCACCGTCAACTGCTGTCAGAACCAGTTTGTGCTCATTGTGCTTTTCTCGATCCAAAGTCTTCTGTAAAACTAAGAATGGTATTCTGTCCTCACCTCTCTCTCGAATTTGTACATTAAAATATTCATTGTGGCTTAATTTATACATCCGCACTGTGTTGGAGACCACATCTGGATCACGCGCAAGTGGCAATTGGAAATATTTTCCTGGGAGAGTTGACTCGGGGATTTCTAGTGTTTTTTCATCCTCTTGAAAACTGGGTGCATTATCATTTACATCTATTATTTCTATTCCCACATAATGTATTTCCATTGGATTCTCAGCTACGATTTTGAGGTTCAGTAAACATGGTGAGAGGCTTTCACAGAGCTCCTCTCGGTCGATAGTTTTATGTACGGACAAGACGCCATTGTTCCCATTTACTGTAAACTGAGCATCTTTAGTACCGGAAACAATACGAAATCTTCTTTCCTCCAGCGAGCTGATATCCAGTCCAAGATCTTTGGCAACATTTCCGACAACAGATCCCACTTTTACTTCCTCCGGAATGGAATATTTTATCTGAGCTGAAACACGATCCAAACAGCAAAATATCACAGTAATATGGAGGGTGACCCACCAAAAATGCATCCCATTCCTTTGTCCTTCGCCTCCCATCTTTACAGTTCGTATTCCTCCTATGTTAGCCCTTCACAGGAACTACAAAAATCAACATACTTGCAACACAAACCACAATCCCAGAATATGTCTAACGTAATCCACACGCCTTTCTTTATCTATTCTTCGCTGTCGATTGAACAAAACCTCAGAGGGGAAGGACTAATTCTATAGAGTGGATGAATGCCGGTATGACACTGGCACCCTGTGGACTAGAAACATTATGGCACCTGCTTTGACAGACTGAAAATTAACCATCAACATGTTCAATCCCGTCTTCTTTTTATTGTTTGTTTGTAACAATTTGACGGGGTTTAATAAGTGCAGTTATATTGTATTTCATCAGATGAACAAGATGCGTTGGAATTTCAGACACAGTGGCATTGTATAACAGCTGACCATTTTTAGTGACTGGATTATGATTAACTATTGTGATCGTGTGATCATGTGACCGTTGTGAGGGCATATCTGTCTTGAGTTTGGATATGTTTTGGTACCATGGACAGCGCAAGTAAACCTGTGTGTTGCTCTGGCTTCTGCTGTGCAAATAAAACATTTTAATTTTGGCTATGCTTTGGTTTAAACTTTGCCAAGCAACAGGGTAAAGTTTCATGTAATGACGATGACACAATCATAGGATAAAAAAAAAAATAATTATATTACTGTAGTAAAAGAACACGGATGTCTTATTTAAAATCCAGCACTGCAATAAGCTCTTTTCCTATACATTAAATTTAACAGTTCATTCTCTAAGTTTTAAATGTATTCTAAATAAAAATAAAACTCGGGCTTACCTCTCCAGATGCTTTTCTCCTGTCAGGTAGAACCAGAGTATTCGCATTACTTCCAGGGACTATAGTAGATCCTATACTCATTCTGGGTCCAACCAACATGTACCGTTTGTCTCCAGATCTGTACTGGATGCTGTGACACAGTGTCCCATCGTAATTTTTATCTTCCAGATATTTAGATGTATAGTCTGTGGACTTGGAGCACTGCATTGCAATTAGAACAATGATACTGATGATAAAAAGTGCTGAAACTGAGCCCAAAGTTATCATCAGATAAAAAGTCACATTACTGTCATCATCCTTTGATGCACTTTTCACATCAGAAGCTGCAAAAGCCTCCTTTGGTTCCACAACTTTGACAACCACAGTAGCTGTTGCTGACAGTGAAACGTTCCCATTGTCTTTGACCAGTATGACCAGTTTGTGCTCAGCCTCGTCTGTTTCTGTGAATGAGCGAAGTGTTCTGATCTGTCCTGTGTAGCGGTCCAAACCAAACAGACTGTGGTCAGTAACTTCCTGCAGTGAAAACAGTAACCAGCCGTTATATCCTATATCAGCATCATAGGCTCTGACTTTAGTCACCAAGTGTCCTGCGTTGACATTCCGTGGAATCTCCTCCACACCTTCAGCAGAACCGTTGGAGCTGAGTGGATACAGAATGACTGGAGCGTTGTCGTTCTGATCCAGAATGAACACGTTGACTGTCACGTTGTTACTCAGTGACGGAGTTCCAGAATCTGTGGCGACAACTTGGAACTGGAACGTTTTCAGAGTTTCAAAGTCGAAACTTTTTAGAGCAGAAATATGTCCATTTTCTGAATTTATATTGAGGAATGACGTCATGTCCCGCTGTATCCCATCACCTCTTACAATGTGATACGTTATTGCTGCGTTTTCATTCAGATCATTATCGGCCGCTTGTACAGAACATATTGATGCACCAGGGGGATTGTTTTCTGTCAAATACAGCTCAACCGGATTCTGACTAAAGTCTGGTCTGTTGTCATTTACATCTGACACCTGAACACTCAGAGTTTTTACAGTGGACAGTGGTGGTTCACCACAGTCAGTAGCAGTTATTGTAATGTCATAACTAGACACTGTCTCTCTGTCTAAATTTCCTTTTGTGACAAGAGAGTACATGTTTTCCTCAACGGACGGCGTCAGATCAAACGGAACGTTGTCCGCGATGGAACATCTGACTTTTCCATTGAGACCTGAATCTCTGTCTGTAACACTTATGAGAGAGATGACAGTCCCAGGTTTTGAATCTTCGGGGACCACGTTAGACAGAGATGTTATTTCTATTTCTGGTTTATTATCATTAACATCTTTGATTCTTATCACAACTCTACTTCCTGCCGTCCACGGTGGTTGCCCTTTATCTGAGGCCTGTAAATCTAACCTGTAAATCTCTGTATCCTCAAAGTCAAGGTTTCCTTTCACTCGTATCTCCCCAGTTACACTGTCTAAGTCAAAAGTATCGTACACTTTTTTCTTTTGCGTTTTTCCAAAAGAGTATTCAATTTCACTGTTCTGCCCTTCGTCTAAATCTGTAGCATTTAATTTTAATACACGAGTTCCAATGGGAGAATTTTCATACAATGACACCGTAAATGTGTCTTTGCTGAAAACGGGGTGATTATCATTTACATCTAAGACATTTATTGTTAAGTTCAGACTCCCAGATTTCACAGGCAAGCCCCCATCGAGAGCCATTAGCACTAAATAATGTTTTGCCTTTTGCTCCCTGTCCAAGTGTTTCTTCAGCAGTAAAAACGGTATCTTGTCCTCCTCGCTATCTCTGACTTCAATATCAAACAAATCATTCGGGCTTAATTTGTACAGTTTAACTGACTGCGTACCGACATCAGGGTCTCTTGCGGCATGAATCTGGAAACGGGTACCCGGACGAGTATTTTCTGCTATTTCCAGTTGCTGCTCGTTCTCCGGAAAAGTCGGCGAATGGTCATTCACATCCGTTATTTCAACGCTAACGTAGTGTATTTCCAGTGGATTTTCAACGACAATTTTCAGGTTTATCAAACAAACCTTTGTTTCATCACATAACACCTCTCGATCAATACGTTTTCCAATAGACAGCACTCCATTGTTCTGATTCAGATGAAACAGCTCATCATTTGGACCTGAAACAATACGAAACCGCCTTACTGACAAAGTATTTATATCAAGTCCCAGATCCTTGGCCACGTTTCCAACAGTGGACCCCACTTGTACTTCCTCTGGAACCACATATCTTAGCTGAGCCAGAAGGCAATCGACAAAGCACAGCAACAAAACCCCGGCAATCCACCAGCAGTTCTCCTGCCGTCTTTGTGTCCGTCCTCCCATCGTAAAACAAAAAATGAAGACTGTCGCTGAAGCGAATTCAATGAACTCTTAATTCATCAAACAAGCCCAATAATATCCATGTTACGACTGTGATGCAGAAGCCTTAACATATAAATGTTAACCGCTAGACATGTACTCGGTCATCCATACCACCTCCATCAAAGATGATCTGTACATGGGCAGGGCTTAATCAGACTCTAACACAACAATTATCAATGCCATACTGGCACCACGTGGCTAGTGTCTCACAGTACAGCGACAAACAGGGAAAGATTCTTGGAACTCCGTGTATAGTGATACGGCCCCGTTTCAGCACCACGGACAGCGCAATGTTGCGCCAAGATGATCAAAACAACTACTATAACAATGGTTTGTATAACTATGATCACATCTTAATAATGTGAGACATACAACCCCTTGCGTTTATATACCTTCTCTTCTATATCTTTTTAAAATAGATTTTAGAATAGGTGAATTCATGTTAAAACTACAAATGTACAAAGCTGCAGCATTTTCGAAATTTTGCTTAACTGACAATCCATACTTTTAGTACAAGTTAGATATTGGGTAAGTTACTCTGTGTATTACCTAAATATCCCACAGATAATTGTGATAAAATATTATTTAAAACACATACACACACGCACACACACAATTTAAGTTTTAAAGTCTTACCTCTCCAGATGCCTTTCTCCTGTCAGGTAGAACCAGAGTATTCGCATTACTTCCAGGGACTATAGTAGATCCTATACTCATTCTGGGCCCAACCAACATGTACCGTTTGTCTCCAGATCTGTACTGGATGCTGTGACACAGAGTTCCATCATAATTTTTATCTTCCAGATATTTAGATGTATAGTCTGTGGACTTGGAGCACTGCATTGCAATAAGAACAATGATACTGATGATAAAAAGTGCTGAAACTGAGCCCAAAGTTATCATCAGATAAAAAGTCACATTACTGTCATCATCCTTTGATGCACTTTTCACATCAGAAGCTGCAAAAGCCTCCTTTGGCTCCACAACTTTGACAACCACAGTAGCTGTTGCTGACAGTGAAACGTTCCCATTGTCTTTGACCAGTATGACCAGTTTGTGTTCAGCCTCGTCTGTTTCTGTGAATGAGCGAAGTGTTCTGATTTGTCCTGTGTAGCGGTCCAAACCAAACAGACTGTGGTCAGTAACTTCCTGCAGTGAAAACAGTAACCAGCCGTTATATCCTATATCAGCATCATAGGCTCTGACTTTAGTCACCAAGTGTCCTGCGTTGACATTCCGTGGAATCTCCTCCACACCTTCAGCAGAACCGTTGGAGCTGAGTGGATACAGAATGACTGGAGCGTTGTCGTTCTGATCCAGAATGAACACGTTCACTGTCACATTGTTGCTCAGTGACGGAGTTCCAGAATCTGTGGCGACAACTTGGAACTGGAACGTTTTCAAAGTTTCAAAATCGAAACTCTTTAGGGCAGAAATTGTGCCATTGGCTTCATTTATATTTAAAAATGAGGTTACAGAGGTCCCCGAGCCTTTTCGGTCAAGTGAGTATGAAATCACTGCATTTTCTCCACCATCTGCATCAGATGCGCTCACTGAGAAAACTGACGCTCCGGGCTTGTTGTTTTCATTGACATAAAAAGTGTACGGACTTTCGGTGAATAAAGGACCATTATCATTAACATCGAGTACATCTACCTGTATCACCTTTACAGCTGAAAGAGGGGGGGTTCCTAAATCCTTAGCCGTTATTGTGATTGTATACATTTGTATTTTCTCCTTATCTAAATACTGTTTTGTAACCAGTGAGTAAGACTGTCCATCAGGGGATGGTTTCAGATCAAAAGGTAAATCACCAGGTACGCTACAAACCACCTGTCCGTTCACACCTGAGTCAAGATCCGTCACAGCCATCAGTGCTACCACCGTGCCAGGTGGTGCGTCCTCTGAAATACGGCTTGAAAGGGATGTGATGTCTATTTCTGGTTGGTTATCGTTCACATCTTCCACTCTCACAAACACGTTGCAGTGTGTGGACAGAGACACGGCACCTTTGTCAGCAGCCAGTATCTTAATCTCATAAATTTGCTTTTCCTCGTAATCAAGTGTCCCCTTTACAGTTAATTTCCCAGTTGTACTATCTAAGTCAAAGGGTTCAGTTGAAAGACCTCTAAGTTTACTCTTTATAGAATATTCTATCTCACCGTTCAGTCCATCATCCGAGTCAGATGCATTTACTGTTAACAGAAATGTCCCGACAGGTGCATTTTCCTTTATTGTTACGGTGTATTTTTGTTTATCACATATAGGTGAGTTGTCGTTTATGTCAGATACAATAACAGTGATATTCATACTACCAGATTTAGGTGGTTTACCTCCATCTGAAGCTGTTAACAGTAGCCAGTGCTGGGCTGTGTGTTCTCTATCCAAAGGCCGCTGTAGCACTAAGAAGGGAACCTTTCCATCCTCTCCAAATTCCTCAGTTTCCACTCGAAAATATTGGTTGTGGCTTAGTTTATATGCTTGGAGGGAATTTAAGCCAACATCCAGGTCATGGGCTCCTTCTATTTGAAACCGAGACCCGACTGGAGTGGATTCTGGTATCTCTAATGTGTAGTTTTCCTCGGAAAATTTCGGCGAATTATCGTTAACATCCTGTATCTCAACTAATAATTGGTGCATTTCCAGAGGATTTTCTATAACAGCTTTCAGAGTTGTTACGCATGGAACGGTTTGTCCACACAGCTCCTCTCGGTCCACTCTCTGGTTCACAAACAAAACTCCATCTCCCGAATTTACCTTAAACAGATCCTGCTTTGTTCCTGAGACCACACGAAGGTTTCTGTCCGCCAGCCTCCCAAGATCTAATCCAAGGTCTTTGGCTACATTTCCAAACGGAGTCCCTAATTTGACTTCTTCCTGAATGGAATATCGTATTTGAGCTGAAATTTCCCCGAAATTGGCCACAATCAGCATCGCCAGAGGAAAAGCAGTCCGCACATTCATCCATTGTCCTTTTATGCTCCTTAACGCCATTGTTTGTTTTAAAACGCTTTTAAATCAGGTTCGTCAACGAATACTGAGGGATTTTTTTTTTAGAATAATAATAATAAACACCGGTGGTCTATTGGACAAATCATTGTAGTAAGATGGTTTAGTCCGCTGTTCTGATGTCTGTTTGGCTTCTTAGTGAACGCTAAAATGAAAAAAATGCCACCTATCCCACACGAACACTGTCGTGAAATGTATAATGTAACGGCGTCACCTATTGCCCGTTTCTGGCTCTGCATTAACCATAAACTGTTCTTCTGTAGTGTAGCCAGTGTAGAAGTAGACAGAAATAGTAGATTTTTCATTTTCACAGTTATTTTAACACTTTTGCCATTCAAAACAAGACAAAAGCAGAATTAATAAAAGTCTTCATATAATGGATTCCCATATAATGCAGTATTTATCATTATCTATTTATGTTTCAGTCACCTATTTTGTTTCACTCAGTTATTTTGGATTTTTAATAAAGTTAACCCACAAAGACCCAAACATCCACCATAATCATTCACTGATCTAATAACTGTTTGTCCATTAATCCTATCAATCCATGTAAATAATTTGGTGTAAAATTCAGTTTGTCATCTTTTCATGGTCATCAAATATGACCCATTTGGACGTTCAGAGGTTCCATAGTGAACGTGGAAACAATGTAATCTTCTACAACATTTATTCACCAGTAAAACCCATGGAGTTGGATCAATGACAGTGGGTGGACACACTTATTTTATGCTCAGTTAATGATATATTTTGCAGAAAATTTGGTCTTTTTCTTCAGTTTTCTTTGTTTTGGATATAATAACCCTCAACTTTAATTTGAGCTTTAATAAACATCAATACATTAAATATAGGAAAATACCTGATTTTCACTTAAAAATGCAAAATACAGAGGATAATATTAGAGTAAATGGTGATAAATTAGTTAGGAAAGGTTAACAAAAGAGAAAAAATTATTTGAGAACTGCCACAAAAATAACACTGGGTCTTTATGGGTTAAACTATTGATGTGTGTTCTCCCAGTTTAAATCTTATCAGCTGTCATTTCACACCATCGGAACCATTTACCAATCATATCTTTTCATTCAGTGTCTTTTGTTGCACAAACTGTTTATTAGTTTATGGGTTTAACACTTTCTTTCATTCTTCTATAATCAGTACTAAGTTATCTGACACATTACCATTCTACTGAGACTTTCAAAATGAATCGTTTTCCTCTTTCTGGGTTTATGTTGGCTGAGTGAGGTTGTTCACATGACTCTGTCTCTTTAAATCCTGTGTGCACACTCCCAAAAGCCTCCTATTGCAGAGGTGAACAGCGACATCTCATGGATTAAACCTGCATGTACCCCTAGGACCATGCACATGTGCATTATATCATTCAATTGGAACTGTGCCTTTTGTTCAATGCAGTCACAGACATACTACCATTAAGATCCCAAGTGCATAGTACAGACGAAATAAGATATAGTAGAAAAAAGAAAACAAGCTAACACACCAGCAGTAAAGAGAAAACCAACTGACCTATATAATAATTAATAAAATAAAGCAAGTCTGCACACCACTCCCTGATGCTGGAGCTGGGCGTGTGCGTTGGCTCTGCTTTGACGATGTACGCATGCGTGTGCACTGCCGCATTCTGCATTACACCACTCCTCCTATTCCTGCCTCCACCACTTTCCCTCATGCCGTAATAATGCGGCCACACTGTTGCAAAAACTCGATTATTATTATTATTATTATTATTATGATCAGTTAGTCTCAGTCCAAAGCAGATAGGCCTACTGTTAATGCTGATGCTGATGTCTGTAAGCAGTGAACTGTGGGGGGGCTGGTCTGAATATTAAATTACCGGCAGCCTCTGACCAAACCCCGATTTCCTGTGACGAGACAGCCTGTCTCCATGGCAACGCAGACCCATTAGGCAGGTCACTGTACGTGGTTCTGAGACAAAGGCAGGCGCTCTGAAAGTACAGACGCAGAGAGGAAGAGATGGGATGGGGAGGGCTGTGATTGCCGAAAAAGAAAATGTGCAGATTGGAAATATTCTCAGTTGATTTATCCAGATGTTTAAATTATTTTTGCTCTTCCATTCTACCTACAGAAAAACATATTATGAATATATAAAGGGTTTGGGGTAAGACATATTAACAAGCTGGATGAACTGAAATATCTTTTTAAAAAATTCTGCATTTCAACATTTTTAAAAACAAAATCTATGTAATATACAACAACCCTACTGGAAATAAAAAAAAAAAATAAAAAAAAAAAAAAAAAAGACATTGTCATTTCATGTGTTAGACTAGTAGTGCCCGCTGGTGGTTGTTCCGGGGTTTTGTTCCACATTGGTGCATTGCTGGTTCATGTAACAGAGTAAAAGTCTGCATCAGCACCACAGGAAGTATTTGAGTGTCTCATGATAAAGCAGTGGTCAAAAAGGACATTCACTGTAATTCTATATTGTTAAGCTTTATTTTAGCTCACACACTAAATAGTTATTAAGCCAAATCAAAATCAAGTCAAACCTCATATACATAAAGTATATTAGTTTGATTGAACCCTCAAAGACCTAGTGCTATTTTTGTGGCAATTCCAAAATAGCTTATTTTTCTCTATTTTTTAACTTTTTTTAAAAAAGTGATTTATCACCATTTACTCTACTATTATGCTCTGTGTTTTGCATTTTTATGAAAAAAAAAAAAAAAAATCAGGTGTTTTCCTGTATTTAATTTTGTGATCATGTGGATGTTCATTAACCCTTTGATGCACAAATTATGAAAACCTTAGTCAAGATTTTTTCCCCCAGTGTTTTTATTCCTTTTTAGGCATGAAGAAAAAACAAAACAAAACAAACAAAAAAACATTTTTCATGGATTCACAAAAATGTCAACTCATTTGGACACCATGTGTTTAATTTTTGAAGCAAAGAAACATGTATTTAAAATGCAATATCAGAAAGAGATCTACTGTGTGAAAACTATGAAACAAAAGCATTTTTAATGCAGCTAATCTGATGTTTTCTCATCTTTTATCATACTCTAATACTAGTTCCTACTCTCTTCATGGAGATAATATTAAAAAAAAAAAAAAAAAAAAAAACGCTTTTTGTTTAAAAAAAAAAAAAAAAAAACTTGTTAATTACAATCTAATAACAACCAGCAATTGATTTACACTTAATCATGTTACTGCAGATCAGGTTTATCAAGAACATGAAGTTGCAGTAATGGTATGAATTGCAGTGTATGGGATGGTGCATAAGTGTCCACTGTATTGGCTGATATGGAACTAAAACAACAAAACCCATGAATATACAAGAGAACAGCTGTGGAATAGCTGTCCACTGTAATGACCAGTACGCATGAAAGAGTTAAAACTCAGATTAAAGTTCAGGGTTATTGTATCAGAAACAGAGAAAACTGAAGGATAAGTGACTTTTCCAGAAAAATGAATCATTAACTGAGCATAAACCAAGTGTGTCCATCCACTGTCATTGCTCCAACTCCATGGGTTTTACTGGTGAATCAATGTCGTAGAAGATGACTGTGTTTCCATGGTAACTACAGAGCCTCTGAACATCCAAATGGATCATATCTGATGACCATGAAAAGATAACAAACTGCACTTTACACCAATTATTTACATGGGTTGAAAGAATTATAAGAAGTTATTAAATATAGATGGTTCTGATCGTCGGTGACTGTTTGGGTCTTTATGGGTTAAGACACAGATACAAAGTGACACAAAGTATCCCAGTATGTGCTACAACTATTATAAATTGTGAAACATGTGTAAGGACAAGATCCATGCTTTACTTTCTGTCACATATACTGTTAAGGCAGTAATAAAAGCAAATTAGACTATTAGTCTCACAACTATTTATTGCTGTGTTGTTGTTATTATTATCTTAATAATTATTATTTTCCCTCTCACTCACCCCCCTTCTTACTTTCATTCACTCTTCCCCCCTTCTCTTTTTCCCTATCGCCCTTAATCAGTCTATATTGTTTAGCTGCACTTTACATTTATTATCTTTTTCATTGTAATATAATGTTGTCATTGTTGTTATTTGTCATTATTTTTGTTTGTTTATTTGGTTAATTTATATTTTGTTTATTTGTTGTTGTTTTTTTTTCTTTCCACTATCTCCAATATGTCTTCTTAACTGTATCACTAATTTTTAAAAAAAAGTATTCTAGTGTGTGCTACAACAATTATAAAATATCCAATCCAACTTTATTTGTAAAGCACTTTAAAACAACCGCAGTGGACCAAAGTGCTGTACAGAAGAATAATCAAAACCAAAATATAAGATTAAAATACAAGAATAGATTAAAAGACATAGAACTGTACAAAAAAAGAAAACAGTGCTGTACAGAAGAATAAATAAAACCTAAATATAACAATAAATAAAACCTAAATATAACAATAAAATACATATATTAAGAACACAAACATACAAAAAAACATGTATTAGGACAACATCTATGCTTTACTTTCTGTCACATAAACTGTTACAGCTACCAAATACTGAAACACTGCTGAATATTTAGGTAGAAAAAAGCTTTTGCTGTGAGCTTAAATATCAATTTCAAGCAAAACAGCAAACACAATTGTAAAAATTCATTCCAACATTGACTATTACTGCCATCATGACATATACTGGTAATTATTTTAGCTATGGATTTGACCTTTCGCACATCTATTACCACTTTGTGTAACATCAGCTAAAACATAATGTGGTTGCTCTTTTGTAAATGTTAATTACCTTTGTTTATGTTTTTTTTTACATGATAATAATTATAAAAGTGATGGTGCTCTCACACATTGGATGAAATAATTTCCACTACTATCTTATATAAGACAAGTATTCTTATATCTACATGGACAATTTCATTGCTTTTTAAGATAACAAAAATAATAAATGTGAGTTAATACATGAATTATAGTCTACATAGAGAGGAAAAAAAATAATTCAGCCAATAAGAGTTTCTATAAAAATCCCTTAAATATCAATATAGTATGAAGACAATATTACCTATTATTTTTGTCTGTATTAAAATGACATTTTGAGACTGGAAACTTGAATTTTGCAGGAAAAAAAACAGCAAACAGTAACAACTAGCAACATAATCCACTGTAACAAATGAAACACAAGTAAGGTAAAAGTAAAACAATATTTCATTTGAATAATGTGTGCACATGTCTTATACACATGCACATGCATTCATGTGCTTGGGGATAACAAGAACACATAGGATGATCAATTTCAGGTGCACACTGTAACAAACAATGGACAGTTTTATATTTTCTTGTGATGATCAATAAAATGGACCCACCAACCACTCACATCTTTTCTCAAACTTCTCCTTTTGTCAGCATTGTGTCACAAGAATGAATTTTATTAGAGCATCAAGCCATAGCTTTAAGTGGGGCCTTTCAGAACTCTCTTGGTATATACTCCTGAGACCCAGCAATGCACTTTTGTCCTCTGTAGGATACAAGAGTTTTACGGCTTTATTTATTTAAAAAACACACACACAAAAAAAAAAAAAAAAAAAAAATGCTGCCCACTGCAAAGGACAATGCATAAAAAAAATTTAAAAAAATCTATCTGAAAAAACTGTTGTTTCCAATCAACTCAATTATTTTATGTAAAAAAAAAAAAAAAAAAAAAAAAAAAAAAAAGCCAAAACTTTTCTTTTCCTGGGTCTCAGGAGGATATGAGGATTAATCTGAGTACTGAAACATTTCTCATACATTTTCAATTATTCAAGCCTAGTCTTAGATATCGGATTTCCAAGATTATCTGTCTCATGTTACAGGGCCCACAGTGGCCGTCTGCTTGAACAGTCACACAGTGTATGAAGAAGGAAAACCTATCCTGTCATTTGATGAGTGTCATAATTCCATTCAACTCTTTAAATAGATCTTTGTTACATGTCTAATTGTGGTCATGTTTTCTTTTGTTTTTCACATTAAAATCTTACACTTTAAGGACCTTACAATTAGCAAACTGTCAAATAACATTGTTCATGCTAAAATATGTAACATGGTCAATTTATATGTTTTACTGTTATTGCTGGAAAACGCTCCATCTTCAAACTTCTCCACTACATCTCAGAGGTCAATATATGTTTTTTGGTAGATGTGTGTTACTTTTTGTTCCTCTTGCTACTTTTTAGATGATGAGATTTACATTCTTGCTGTCAAATGAAAACCACCTATGACCAAAGCTGTGTGTTAAGTTTACTTTTTTGTGGCTGACAAAATTTCCCCTTTCTAAAGCTTAATACATTTGTCAGAAATCCCCTTAGATAATCTGTAAATGTATTGTCACAAATCTGAAAATAGGTCTGTTTTTCTGAGGAGCTGACTTTGTAAAGATGTGGCTCTTACAGGACAGTGATGCCACAAATGTGATGATGTTATAGAATCTGAAGCTTTGCTGTGGACTGAAGACTGAAAACTATAGAAATTACTTCAAATCAGCTTAACTTTAAACATCTATAATATTAAAATTGCATGCATATTAATGCTGCAGTAATATGAATTCAAAAATATCATATAATAGTGAAACAATGACAACAACTCATACAAACCCATAACCATTTCCTTAACAGGTTGACTAACATACATTAATACAACTACTACTAAAACCATGTCATTTAATTCAGAATCAACAGAGATATTATCTTTACGTTCATTGTTCTTCTTTTATTTAATTCATACAGATCAAATGATTGCATACAATAAACACACACATTGTACATTACTACCGCACCATATAGTATCACTGTACAAAAGTACTTACTGTAAATGTTTCCCTGTAACACATAATAGCTTTATACAAGTGAGCTATACTAAACAATAACAGTATATGATGTCTGATTGCTTAATGCTTTACATAGTAGCCAATACATGAATCTGATGGCACAGGATCCCCACTGTTTTAGTTCACATTATAGTCTGATAAGGTTCATACCATCTACTAGAAATTATAAAGATTTATTTTTCTTTTTTGTCATTTTTTGTCAGAAACCACAAGTACCACTGCAGGATTAGGGAGGCCATAGACATCAGAAAATGGGCCCGAGGATCATGAACAGGGATGAGGGATCCTATACCTTATCCCATGTCTGAGATGCTGTCCTCAGTGGGATGCCAGGCAGCGGGGGGCATAATCGTCCCCTGTCACCTGGCAAACCTGGATAAAACAGCTGATAATGACACTCACGGTAACTTCAAGTGACCCTTTTGAGGAGGGCTACAGGTGGAAGCCGAAATACGTCAAGGCAAAAAATTAACTTTTTTCCATCCTGTCTGACAAAAAAGAAAAAGAAATCATTATTATCTCACATTATGTTTAGTACTGGCACTGAAAAAGAGAGAACTATTCATAGATACAGATATATCATATACTGCATTTGTCCCTTATACCTGTGTCTGAAAATACATGTTGCATATGCAGGTACATACAGTAGATAGTAATACAAGTGATCACAGCTTCCATGTAAAGAATTCAAACACAATTTATGCTGTTATAGTACTGTAAAGCAAACAAGGTTGTTGTTAACGTTTTAGTTTTCAGTTCATTAGGCAATCTCAGAGAATATTAAGGATCATAAAAGTGAAAATACATGGTATGTTTATGTACGATAAGCAGTAGTTATAATGACACATTTATCAACCCATTCACAACAACTCACTTGGTTCATTTGTGTTCAGTTCAGTGCCCTGGACTCAATATTCTTCAAAGTGTCACGAGGGATGAAACACTTGCACAACCTAAAGTTAAAGTTTAAGTACTTTCATAAAAATTACCCATATTTCTCCTTCTTTCATCACACTATAAAACTCATCTAATTTCCTGTGAAGCCTTTCTAAAAAATCGTTTCCTAATAAATGTAATGTTAAATTTAGGGGGTTAATGTACTTAACAGTAAGGCTTAAATGAATTGATCGGTATTATACAATACTGTATGTAAAGCCGATGAAGGACTCACTATGTATTATTCCATGCAATAAAAACCTAAAGGCAGATGCATGAAGGCGTAAGGCCCCACTTTTACTAACATATAAAGCACAAAGTCATGTAGAAAACATACAACTACTAAAAGCTAGCCCATTTGCAGAATACAGCTTCCCTTCTGCTCCACACTTAATAGTCACGGTTGGTGCTTTTCTGACACTTAGTTAATTGTGCTATTGGCGGTTTCACGTCTTAACTTACACTGTATATTATAATACATCAACGCTGGAATGACAAAGCACAGAGGTTAAAAATGTAATATCCACCATGTGTTTCTTTTTTTAGAGAGGGAAAAGTCTCTTAAAGGCATTTCAACATTCCAGTGTCCACTCAAATTGTCTGTCATTTGGCTTCTTCAAATACATCTTGGTGCAATATTTTGTTTGGTCTTCATCATTACAAGCATCTCCTCTTGAATGTTTTAAAGATGTTGGTGTGACTGAAGCCATGCAGTCTCATCATGCATATTGAACAGACGGTGAGGCATTGTTGATTGGCTTTTCATGTGCTTAAAGAACAAAAGATGGAGAGAAGAGTGGTGCCCTTAATTAGCCTGTGTAGTTCTTCATGATTACTACACGACATGAGCGACGAGGACCAATCTAAGCGTGATAAACACTGGGGGCTCACTGGCAGGGATTTCTCCTTTCCTCTGTTAGGCATTCCTCTTCTCAAAAGTACAGGACACAGCTGGAGGTTTGGCCTTATGTAGAACTGCTGCTGCTGGTAGTGGATGCCTGCAGAAGAGACAAAAGAAATATACAATTTAGAAAAGCACCATAGCGTTTTCTATCACTAGCTAAATGGACACATGTCATGCAGCCGACGTCTGTCACTCAGGCAGGGGCTTCAAGCAGAAGACATAGTGGGTGTAGGGGTTGGGAAGATCCTTGAACGTCTACTGGTGAAGTGGCAGGTCTATCAATAACAACCATGCTACAAGGGGGGTAAGTGGTTGCTAGGTAACTGGGCGACTGCTTTCACTTACACCTCCCCTGCACAAAAAAGTGGGTCATATTTCACACTACTGTATATCACAGAGTAATTTAAGAGCTGTTCTGTGAAGTAAGAAACACTTTATCAAAGGAAAAAAAAGCATTCTTGTCAATGTAATCCTGAGTATAATCCCACTCATAAAAATCTAAATGCAGGGTAATAAATAATAAATTAGTGATTACTCAGCAGGGGTGAACACAGGTAAATATCCTCACATGCACACAATCCTTTTGACATGAAAAGTGAAAGAATTAAAGACATTTTCTTGACATTACAGCAAAAGCCAAATTGTGAGAAGAGTGAATGTTAGAAAACTGTTAGTAGAAGTAGCATGTTGGTGTTAAATGATTACTATTATATGGGATAAAGGGACAAGTGTGTAGCTCACGGACTGGATATTGTTAATTCTAATTCATATAAATGACTATAGGAGTTGACCTGGACTGACATTTTCTTGTCTGCAGAACTCAGTACACACTGTCAGACTGAAAATGTTAGTATGGTGTTTATTATGACATAGGTCTGTTTTTGTTTTTTTTTTTTGTTTTTTAACAAGAGTAGCTGTGCTTTATTTTTTTGATAAAAATACGTTGAAGGAGGGGAGTCCTAAAATACTCACAGGGTAGTGTTAATTACTAATGAGATAACACAAGTGCATTTATTAGTGTTATTTATAATTAGTTTGAACCAAAATGTGGGCATGAAAAGGCTAACAGAGGAGATTTGGCAAACTGCATGTGATGTCAACTGAGTGACCTTATGCGAAGAGTAAAAGAAGACAAAAAATAATATTAGGAAAGAAGAGAAAGTAATGATTTTCTTTAGGAAGGAAAACTAAACACTGAGAACAAAACAAAGACAAAAACAAACACTAAGTTCTTTAACATCATTCATGTAAGGGCATCCGGGTTGGGGGAGTGAGACTCCTGCATACCTCCAGCTGCAGAGTGGACTTCCCTCATTTAGGGTACTTTAGAGTGGGGAGAAAAGAAACAAGCAGTTCAATGGTCAAGTCATTACAAGCATAAAAAGGACTGTTGTGTATGTATCCTATAGTATAATCAAAGAATTTATGTTGACGAGCTAAGAAAGAAATGTGAGGGAAAATATGTTTTAACCATGTTTAGTGTGACCCTTTTTACAGCAGCTCATTACATTCAGAGAAAGTAGGTTAAACACACAGAGTTTAGATCTACATTTAGTCCCTCCACAAGCTAATACTTACCATGATAGATAGATAGATAGATAGATAGATAGATAGATAGATAGATAGATAGATAGATAGATAGATAGATAGGAGACAAAGATCATGAAATGAATATTGTGTGATAAGATTCAGGCACTTTGAGGAAAAGTATTTTGTAGGCTTTATAGCGTCATTGTGTTTCTATTTTCAGAAGGAAAAAAAGTTGTTTTTTTCATTCAAATGAAAAAAAAAAAAAAAAACAGACAAAAAATGATGAAGCAGTTACAACAAACCTTAAAGGAACTCCTCAAAGTGATAAAAAAAAAAAAAAATCCTAAAACAAGATACAAAAATAATGATATAACACAAAATTATACAAAAAAAAAGGAAGAACTGTTGGGGATTAAACTTTTAACAGGTTAATTGTGTTGATGGTTTAACTTTTTATTTCTTGGTACAAAAATTGTTTGTATTACTATTCTTTTTTAGAGTCACTATTGTGATTTAGTTGACCTTTACAAGGCTCAGCTTCCCCTAAACAGAACAGGTTGTCTAATCAGATAAATGTAGACCTACTTGGACGATCACCGAATGCATCAAAACTTAACATATTTTGAATAATTTATGAAGATTAACTTAATATTTTGTATGCTGGTCAGCAATACTTTTTTGAAGCTGATGCGAATGAAACCTGTATCAAAGTGAGGTTTGATACTAAATTAATTTTATAGATGTTATTTTTACTTACAGTATGTTAAAAAAAATAAAATAAAATAAAAAAATACTGCACTAGACGTTTTTGATCGTGCAACAAATTTAGTACCTGTAGAGTAGAAGCTGCAGAGTCACTAGTGTCAGTCACTCCTGTACTTCTCGGTATACTGGACACAATGTATCTGGAGCCCTTTGGCACAGGCTGTCTAACCACCAGCTTTCCTTTCCTGGTCTCTGCTAGAAACAGACTGTACCAGTAGGCATCGTTGGACACCAGAGTGGAGTCTGCAATGGTGGAGTTCCTCTCACTGATCACACTGTTCCTGCAGGGAGGAGCTGTTTTACTGGCCTTGGGTTTCTGACACTTGAGCACAATAGTGACCAATATGGTGATGAGCAGGAGAAATGACACTGAGCCCAGACCAATGACCAAATACAGGTTGAGGTCTGAGAAGATGTCATATTCTAGAGGCACCTCAGTCATGTCAGAGTAGGCCTTCACAGCAGTCTCCACTGTGGACAGCTTGATGGTGACTGTAGCGGACAGAGCAGGCTGTCCATTGTCCTTGGCAACAACCACCAGCTGCTGGTGGCGTGGATCTCTGTAACTGAACATCCTCATGGTCCGGATCTCTCCGTTGTATTGGTCCAGACTGAACAGGTTGGCATCAGTCACCTGGAGAAACTGGTAGGTAATCCGAGAGTTGTGCACTGAGTCTATGTCCAAGGCTATCACCTTGGCAACCAGGGAGCCTTTATCGGTGGATCTGGGGATCTTTTCCTCCACCACTGAGCCGTGGGCTCGCCACGGAGACACAATAACAGGAGCATTGTCGTTCTGATCCACAATGATGATGTGGACAGTCACGTTACTGCTGAGAGGAGGAGAACCAGAGTCTCTGGCCTCAATGTGGAAAAGAAACTCCTTCTCAATCTCATAGTCAAAGGTTTTCAGTGCGTAAAGGTTCCCGTTCTCTGGGTTGATGGAGAACAGCATGGACATGGAGGTGTTGGCTATCTCCTTCTCCAGGATGAAATAAACTAGATACTGGTTTTCATGGAGGTCAGGGTCAAACGCAGTGAGTGAACTGAGCAAGGCTCCTGGTGCATTATTCTCCATTACACGTATAGTATAAAATGACTGAGGGAACTGTGGAACATTATCATTAACATCCAGCAGCTCTAAAGCCATAGTTTCATTATCAGATAAAGGAGGAGAACCTCTGTCTGTAACAGTGAATGTAATGTCATATTCTGGAACCTTCTCACGGTCTAATGGTTCTGAAACCACTAACTCATAATAGTTATCAGAGGATTCCCTCAGTTTAAAAGGTAAATTTTCAGGAATAGTTAGATCAACTATCCCGTTATCACCTGAGTCCTTATCACTGACACTCACCACTGCGATCACTGTATCTACAGGCTCATTTTCTTTGATTGGACTCTGAAATGACTTAATAGAAATTTCTGGGTGGTTGTCGTTCATATCTGTCACCTGTATTGTCAGTTTACACTGTCCAGATAAGGAGTTTGGTCCTTTATCATTGGCAATAACCTCCATTTCATAAATCTTAAAATCTTCATAATTGATCATCTCTTTGACTCTGATTTCACCATTTTCTGGATTCAGGTTAAACATCTTCTGTGTTCTCTCTGATGTATACAGGCTGTATGAATACACTAACTCTGCGTTTGACCCTTCATCTAAATCTGTTGCATTCAGTTTAATCACTAGACTGCCAATCGGGGAGTTTTCCATAACATCTACATCATATTTGTCCGGATCAAATGAAGGGGCGTTGTCGTTCACATCAAGCACGCGCACAATGATGCTGGCTGTACCTGTGCGCGTGGGGACTCCTCCATCCACAGCTGTCAGTATTAGATTATGAACAGCCTGCTGCTCTCTGTCCAAAGCCTTTTTCAGAACCAAATCAGCAAACTTTGTTCCGTCTCTACCGGTTTGAATCTCTAACGCAAAATGTTCACTGGAGCTGAGGTGGTAGTTTTTCACAGAATTCGTTCCAACATCTGGGTCCACGGCATTATTTAAAGAGAATCTCTCTCCCACGGGGCTGGACTCAGATATGTCCAAATGCATCGTCCCGCGGCGAAAATGAGGAGCGTTATCATTAATGTCCAGAATTTCTATCTCGATATTAAACATCCGTATCGGATTTTCAATCGCAGCATCTAATTTAAGGAAACACGATGTGGTGGTTTTCCACGGACAGAGAAACTCTCTGTCGATCCTCTCCAAAACAAACAGCTCCCCTGTATCCTTATTGATGTCTAAATATTTTTTATTGGATACAACATCAATGCGCATTTTTCTTTTATTCAGGGTCTTCACATCCAGCCCCAAATCTGTAGCTAAATTCGCAACGACAGAACCCTCCTCCATTTCTTCGGGAACAGAATAATGGGTGACGGTGAATCCCACATCCATGACGGCTGATAGAAAAAGAAATATCGAAAAATACCGTTTCCACGTGTGCTCACGGGTATGACGCGCCATCCTGAAGAATTCCTTTACACTATTAAAATGTGCTGTAATCCAGATGTTGCGCAATTTAGAGTCAACGCTGAAATCAAGGGTGTCACTGGAAATGTTTGCAAGACAGTAAAAGTGACATGCGCAGACCACGATATCTGTCTGTCCCTCCGTCCAATAATCTGTTGAGAGAACGATGACCTCAGCAGTGATCTGTTTTCTTGGAATGTAGCGACGAATGTAGTTCCTACGAGCATTTGCAGCCTCTCCAAAACATAACTTTTCTGGATTTAAACGCAATGTGGCAACGCAAACATCCAACTCTTAGGTCTGAGGTGCAAGAAGAAATAAAAAATCACTGCACTTTAACTTACAATTCATGCCTCTAGAGCGTTTTTCTTTGTCTCACACATAAAACTAAAGGGCATGTTCTGGTATCCTATCTATTTTGCCCACTTTGGAATTGTTTAAAAAACAAAATAGCGGTGTATGTTTCAGTAAAATGCATAATGATGTCGAGAAAATCATTTTGGACCATGTTAGTGATGCATGATTCAGTTGCTGAAGCAAAACAGTAACATCAAGCATATCCAAAATTGATCCCTTTTAGGCTGATAATGCCTGTTTAAACTATGTATGGAACTCTTTTGTATTAATAGAGACATGATTCACTCGACTGAAAAGAAGTTCCATTAAACCAACACATGCTTATGATCATAATAACAACAAACATTTGTAAATAAGATTTGTTTAGATGATCAGTTGGGATGTTGCATTCACTTCTGCATGTAGTGTATAATTTTTAAACCTTCTTAATTTGCCTAATAATTTAACATCTGGCCCTCCTCGTAGATTCTAAAACTTGATATATTTTATGTATAAATATAGTGTTTAACATATTTCAAGCAATAGAATCTACAAGGTGGGCAAGAATGTTATTTTAGATTTTAAAAGTCAAACCTAATGATTTTGCTGTATTTTCCAAGATGATTTTCAAATTAGTTTAGGTCAAAAGGTCATGTTTGGTCACTATATGGAGCTGGATACATATTAAAGGCACTATTTAAGTGTTATATGTATGAATGATATAAAAGCTGATAAAATTGCATAAGAGCTTTGATGTGATTTTTAGGAAATATTCCTGGTGCAAGGTGATGGCAAATGGGGGTGAGTTAAGCTGCTGCTGTAGCATCTGCAGGTTTAGATATTCATTCATTAGCTGAACCAGCCTGGGGTCACAGGGGTCACTGGAGCCTATCCCAGCTACTTATGGGCGAAGGCTGGGTACACCCAGACATGTCACCAGTTCATCACAGGGCTGACATATAGAGACGAACAACCAATCACTCTCACATTCATACCTATGGGCAGTTTAGATTAACCAATTAACCTATCAGTCCACGTCTATGGATGAATAAATGGCATCTTATGATGACATTTATTGATATTCTTTAACTATCTAAACCTCTGTGAAGGAGGGGTGTAGATAGGTGTAGAATATCAATATATGTCATCATAACAAGAATCTTTCTTGGAATCAACGTGGGCAAAGGAGACAAACTCTTTCATCACAATAGGTTCAGGAATCATACAGTAAACCTCTGCACTCTCATCACATCCAGGACACAAACTGTTCAAACTCCTTCCCTATAGACGTTACTGAACACTACGCCAAAAGCAACAGATTCAAGGACAGTTTCTTTCCCGAGACAGTCACTCTGTTGAATGACAAACTGTAGCAGACAGTATATACCTCATATATTTGCACTATACTCCTTTTATTCCCCATTATTGGTTTTTGCACTATAGTTCATTTTCCTATTTGGGGTCACAGTATGTGTACAGTTCAGTGAAAAAGACTTGTTTTTTACCATAAGTTTTTTTGTTTGTTTGTTTTTGTTCCTATAGTTTTATACACATATTTATTATATACTACCTGAGAGCTAAGGACAGGCCAGACTCAAATTCCATGTTTATTTGCACAAACTTTAAAGTTGATTCTGATCCCGATACTTTTTCATTATATATTTTTTTTCCAATCATGGACATGAACAGTATCAGTTTGCATACGGTAAAAAGCTTATTTTGTATCATTAATAAATCCCAATCGTGTGTTTATTTAGTTTAAATTCATGTTTGACAAATTATATCCTATTTATCTTTAAAGTATGGGTGCAGACGTATCAAGACTAAAATAACAAGGCACACAAGGGAAAATATATATATATACTTTTTTTCCTCAAAATTGCTCACTGAATTCACAATAGTGATACTGAGGTACTGTAAAACTTTTGAACATGTTCAGAGGTTTGGTCTTAGGCATTTTAATCTTCAATATATGGTTGTTTACAAACGATTTAAATGTTTTTATTTAATTATTTTAAAAATGTTTACTTATTTGTTACTTTTTTTTATTTAGTATTCTTTAAATCCACTTTGAATTAATTAAGCTGTAAATAAATGCTGGAGTTCAGATTTCAGGGAAAGGGTGTGATTTAAGTGAAAAGAATATTTGAAAATCAGTTTGATGGAAATTTACTGTGTTATACAGCATTAGTCCTTTTTCTCATACCTGTAGAGTAGAAGCTGCAGAGTCACTAGTGTCAGTCACTCCTGTGCTTCTCGGTATACTGGACACAATATATCTGGAGCCCTTTGGCACAGGCTGTCTAACCACCAGCTTTCCTTTCCTGGTCTCTGCTAGAAACAGACTATACCAGTAGGCATCGTTGGACACCAGAGTGGAGTCTGCGATGGTGGAGTTCCTCTCACTGATCACACTGTTCCTGCAGGGAGGAGCTGTTTTACTGGCCTTGGGTTTCTGACACTTGAGCACAATAGTGACCAATATGGTGATGAGCAGGAGAAATGACACTGAGCCCAGACCAATGACCAAATACAGGTTGAGGTCTGAGAAGATGTCATATTCTAGAGGCACCTCAGTCATGTCAGAGTAGGCCTTCACAGCAGTCTCCACTGTGGACAGCTTGATGGTGACTGTAGCGGACAGAGCAGGCTGCCCGTTGTCCTTGGCAACGACCACCAGCTGCTGGTGGCGTGGATCTCTGTAACTGAACATCCTCATGGTCCGGATCTCTCCGTTGTATTGGTCCAGACTGAATAGGTTGGCATCAGTCACCTGGAGAAACTGGTAGGTAATCCGAGAGTTGTGCACCGAGTCTATGTCCAAGGCTATCACCTTGGCAACCAGGGAGCCTTTATCAGTGGATCTGGGGATCTTTTCCTCCACCACTGAGCCGTGGGCTCGCCACGGAGACACAATAACAGGAGCATTGTCGTTCTGATCCACAATGATGATGTGGACAGTCACGTTACTGCTGAGAGGAGGAGAACCAGAGTCTCTGGCCTCAATGTGGAAAAGAAACTCCTTCTCAATCTCATAGTCAAAGGTTTTCAGTGCGTAAAGGTTCCCGTTCTCTGGATTGATGGAGAACAGCATGGACATGGAGGTGTTGGCTATCTCCTTCTCCAGGATGAAATAAACTAGATACTGGTTTTCATGGAGGTCAGGGTCAAACGCAGTGAGTGAACTGAGCAAGGCTCCTGGTGCATTATTCTCCATTACACGTATAGTATAAAATGACTGAGGGAACTGTGGAACATTATCATTAACATCCAGCAGCTCTAAAGTCATAGTTTCATTATCAGATAAAGGAGGAGAACCTCTGTCTGTAACAGTGAATGTAATGTCATATTCTGGAACCTTCTCACGGTCTAATGGCTCTGAAACCACTAACTCATAATAGTTATCAGAGGATTCCCTCAGTTTAAAAGGTAAATTTTCAGGAATAGTTAGATCAACTATCCCGTTATCACCTGAGTCCTTATCACTGACACTCACCACTGCGATCACTGTATCTACAGGCTCATTTTCTTTGATTGGACTCTGAAATGACTTAATAGAAATTTCTGGGTGGTTGTCGTTCATATCTGTCACCTGTATTGTCAGTTTACACTGTCCAGATAAGGAGTTTGGTCCTTTGTCATTGGCAATAACCTCCATTTCATAAATCTTAAAATCTTCATAATTGATCATCTCTTTGACTCTGATTTCACCATTTTCTGGATTCAGGTTAAACATCTTCTGTGTTCTCTCTGATGTATACAGGCTGTATGAATACACTAACTCTGCGTTTGACCCTTCATCTAAATCTGTTGCATTCAGTTTAATCACTAGACTGCCAATCGGGGAGTTTTCCATAACATCTACATCATATTTGTCCGGATCAAATGAAGGGGCGTTGTCGTTCACATCAAGCACGCGCACTATGATGCTGGCTGTACCTGTGCGCGTGGGGACTCCTCCATCCACAGCTGTCAGTATTAGATTATGAACAGCCTGCTGCTCTCTGTCCAAAGCCTTTTTCAGAACCAAATCAGCAAACTTTGTCCCGTCTCTACCGGTCTGAATCTCAATGGAGAAATGTTCACTGGAGCTGAGGTGGTAGTTTTTCACAGAATTCGTTCCAACATCTGGGTCCACAGCATTATTTAAAGAGAATCTCTCTCCAACGGGGCTGGACTCAGATATGTCCAAATGCATCGTCCCGCGGCGAAAATGAGGAGCGTTATCATTAATGTCCAGAATTTCCACCTCGATGTTAAACATCCGTATGGGATTTTCAATTGTGGTGTCTAATTTAAGGAAGCAGACCGTCGTTTTCAGTGGGCACAAAAACTCCCTATCTATCCTCTCCAGAATAAACAGCTCTCCCGTGTCCTTATTGATGTCTAAATATTTTTTATTACCCACAACATCGATGCGCATTTGTCTTCCTTTAAGCGTCTTCACGTCCAGTCCCAAATCTGCTGCTAAATTCGCAACGACAGAGCCTTCCTCCATTTCTTCGGGAATAGAATAATGGGTGACGGTGGATACTGCGTCCATGAAGGCAGAAAGAAAGAAAAGTAACAACACGTACCGTCTCCAGAAAAACTGATGGGTTTGATGAGTCATTATGAAGTTTAATTTTATTCCGTCTTTACGCGTCGAACCGTGTAGATATCCTTACTGAATAAATTAACGCAAGGGTTTTATTGATATGAAACCTTTTTAGGCTGGACCACCAGTGACATAGCCAACATTTAGTACAATGACTGTTCTCCCTCCAATGAACGCTCCTGAAGGCTGTGAGCTCATCACTGAATGTATTTTCATGGGCAACAGCGACGAAAATTGCCGAGGAGGAGCATGTACAACATTTCGTAAACAACGCAATAAATATTATTTTACACAATTTAAAATAATAATTGTAACATGGCATTAATAGCTGAAAAAAAAAACAATTTTGCTGAAGTTTTATCAATGAACATGGAGTAGACTTATAAATATAAACACCCAAAATTTTTGCTATAGTTTATTACTTTTTCATTTCTTGCTAAAACTTTCATTACCCACAAACGGATGAGGTAACTGTAAATATTTGGTTAATCCTCTTTCCTTTATGTTCCACTACTTGTACCAACACGTTTTTGTCAATGATAAAACACAATATTAAAACTTGAAATTACCTTTGGATGTATATTCACAAACAGGTTTTTATAAACACTATTTATGTGATATTTTACGAATATGGATTGCGGATTCTCTAACTTGATTTTTCTAATATGTAAAGACATTCATGTTGTAACATCAAGAATATGTATTAATAGACTGAGACAAATTTGTACACTTTTCACCTAAATTACCTAGTTCGTTAGTTAGTTTTCCTCAAATTGTATCGAGTTTTACTTAAAATCTAACTATAACATTGCCAGAACATGTAGAGTAATGGTCAGTTGAAATTATATAACACTATCTAATTACTGAAAGAAGAAGATAATCCTTCAAGTACTAAAAGCACAGGAAGGTTACAATTGTCCGGAGAATCAAAAAAGTGTCTGATAACTGTCTGAGAAACCAAATTGGATGTTTTCTAAGTACTACTATGTTTTGCATGTTACTTTTAAAATATTCTCATACCTGTAGAGTAGAAGCTGCAGAGTCACTAGTGTCAGTCACTCCTGTACTTCTCGGTATACTGGACACAATGTATCTGGAGCCCTTTGGCACAGGCTGTCTAACCACCAGCTTTCCTTTCCTGGTCTCTGCTAGAAACAGACTGTACCAGTAGGCATCGTTGGACACCAGAGTGGAGTCTGCGATGGTGGAGTTCCTCTCACTGATCACACTGTTCCTGCAGGGAGGAGCTGTTTTACTGGCCTTGGGTTTCTGACACTTGAGCACAATAGTGACCAATATGGTGATGAGCAGGAGAAATGACACTGAGCCCAGACCAATGACCAAATACAGGTTGAGGTCTGAGAAGATGTCATATTCTAGAGGCACCTCAGTCATGTCAGAGTAGGCCTTCACAGCAGTCTCCACTGTGGACAGCTTGATGGTGACTGTAGCAGACAGAGCAGGCTGTCCGTTGTCCTTGGCAACCACAACCAGCTGCTGGTGGCGTGGATCTCTGTAACTGAACATCCTCATGGTCCGGATCTCTCCGTTGTATTGGTCCAGACTGAATAGGTTGGCATCAGTCACCTGGAGAAACTGGTAGGTAATCCGAGAGTTGTGCACCGAGTCTATGTCCAAGGCTATCACCTTGGCAACCAGGGAGCCTTTATCGGTGGATCTGGGGATCTTTTCCTCCACCACTGAGCCGTGGGCTCGCCACGGAGACACAATAACAGGAGCATTGTCGTTCTGATCCACAATGATGATGTGGACAGTCACGTTACTGCTGAGAGGAGGAGAACCAGAGTCTCTGGCCTCAATGTGGAAAAGAAACTCCTTCTCAATCTCATAGTCAAAGGTTTTCAGTGCGTAAAGGTTCCCGTTCTCTGGATTGATGGAGAACAGCATGGACATGGAGGTGTTGGCTATCTCCTTCTCCAGGATGAAATAAACTAGATACTGGTTTTCATGGAGGTCAGGGTCAAACGCAGTGAGTGAACTGAGCAAGGCTCCTGGTGCATTATTCTCCATTACACGTATAGTATAAAATGACTGAGGGAACTGTGGAACATTATCATTAACATCCAGCAGCTCTAAAGTCATAGTTTCATTATCAGATAAAGGAGGAGAACCTCTGTCTGTAACAGTGAATGTAATGTCATATTCTGGAACCTTCTCACGATCTAATGGCTCTGAAACAACTAACTCATAATAGTTATCAGAGGATTCCCTCAGTTTAAAAGGTAAATTTTCAGGAATAGTTAGATCAACTATCCCGTTATCACCTGAGTCCTTATCACTGACACTCACCACTGCGATCACTGTATCTACAGGCTCATTTTCTTTGATTGGACTCTGAAATGACTTAATAGAAATTTCTGGGTGGTTGTCGTTCATATCTGTCACCTGTATTGTCAGTTTACACTGTCCAGATAAGGAGTTTGGTCCTTTATCATTGGCAATAACCTCCATTTCATAAATCTTAAAATCTTCATAATTGATCATCTCTTTGACTCTGATTTCACCATTTTCTGGATTCAGGTTAAACATCTTCTGTGTTCTCTCTGATGTATACAGGCTGTATGAATACACTAACTCTGCGTTTGACCCTTCATCTAAATCTGTTGCATTCAGTTTAATCACTAGACTGCCAATCGGGGAGTTTTCCATAACATCTACATCATATTTGTCCGGATCAAATGAAGGGGCGTTGTCGTTCACATCAAGCACGCGCACTATGATGCTGGCTGTACCTGTGCGCGTGGGGACTCCTCCATCCACAGCTGTCAGTATTAGATTATGAACAGCCTGCTGCTCTCTGTCCAAAGCCTTTTTCAGAACCAAATCAGCAAACTTTGTCCCGTCTCTACCGGTCTGAATCTCAATGGAGAAATGTTCACTGGAGCTGAGGTGGTAGTTTTTCACAGAATTCGTTCCAACATCTGGGTCCACAGCATTATTTAATGAGAATCTCTCTCCAACGGGGCTGGACTCAGATATGTCCAAATGCATCGTCCCGCGGCGAAAATGAGGAGCGTTATCATTAATGTCCAGAATTTCCACCTCGATATTAAACATCCGTATGGGATTTTCAATGGTAGCATCTAATTTAAGGAAGCATGATGTTGTTGTCTTCAACGGGCACAATAACTCTCTATCTATTCTTTCGGAGATGAACAGCTCTCCCGTTTCTCTGTTAATGTCAATATATTTCTTATTTCCTACTACATCTACTCGCATTTTTCTTTTATTCAGAGTCCTGACATCCAATCCCAAATCTGTCGCTAAATTGGCAACGACAGAGCCTTCCTCCATTTCTTCGGGAACAGAATAATGGGTGACGGGGGAAACCGTGTCCACGATAAAAGAAAGAAAGAGAAATACTGAAACGTACCCTCTCCGTGAACAGCAAATAAGAAGAGCCATTGCGAATAATCTTTTTTGGTTAAATCCTTGAAAAGATCTAGTTAGAAAAAAATAGGTATGCTGATTAAAGATGAAAAGTGAGAAGGGTCTTGAGTAACGGCGTTTCTGTTTGCTGTTAATAATAGAGGGGTGGTATGGTTATGTCTGCTTTTCCAGCCTCCAATCAAACATCGCGAGAAGGATGACCTCATCAGTTCACATTTTTGTGGAGAGCAGCGACGTCAATAGACCTTTGAGGAACCTTTACACATCGTCAAGTAGTTTTTGCATTTCATCTTTTGTAAAGGAAAAACTGTGAGCATGCTTGGATCATCTAATTATGGATTATACAATGTTTTATAGTATAGATTTTCCCACGGTGTTCCAATGGACAACTACTCCATTTTATTCCGTTTTTTTTTTTAATTAGTTTTTCAAGGTTGTTATATTTCCTGCTTTACAAGTATATATATATATATATATATATATATATATATATATATATATATATATATATATATATATATTTTTTTTTTTTTTTTTTTTTTTTGCCATATGACCTTCCTCACTTTCTATTATGCAAAACAAAGAATACCATTATCTCGAAGCTGCCCACGACTTTATGTAAATCCATGTTGAAAAACAGTTTCCATAACTGTTTTATGACATTTTAATGTGCTTGTTAAATGTTTTGAATGCATTTTTGTTGTGTAACAGACTGCACCATATGTAACAGCCACTTACTGCAAAGTGGATGAACTATGGAGAAAACAACGCTCTGAAATGGATTACAAATATGTCTGATTTGTTTGAAGAGACATGATAGAGTTTACTTGATGGATTTGTGTTATTGCAGACTATTTTGGTAACTACTGAAAAATTATATTACATTTTTTAAATGTTAATTAAATGAATAAAATTGTTTTTTATATGTACTTTTAGAATACAAGACAGAGACTGGCACATTTCTTTGTATATTTAAAGGACATGCTTGGCAAGTATCTGAACAGAACCAATTGATTTGATATGTATCTCATACCTGCAGAGTAGAAGCTGCAGAGTCACTAGTGTCAGTCACTCCTGTGCTTCTCGGTATACTGGACACAATGTATCTGGAGCCCTTTGGCACAGGCTGTCTAACCACCAGCTTTCCTTTCCTGGTCTCTGCTAGAAACAGACTGTACCAGTAGGCATCGTTGGACACCAGAGTGGAGTCTGCGATGGTGGAGTTCCTCTCACTGATCACACTGTTCCTGCAGGGAGGAGCTGTTTTACTGGCCTTGGGTTTCTGACACTTGAGCACAATAGTGACCAATATGGTGATGAGCAGGAGAAATGACACTGAGCCCAGACCAATGACCAAATACAGGTTGAGGTCTGAGAAGATGTCATATTCTAGAGGCACCTCAGTCATGTCAGAGTAGGCCTTCACAGCAGTCTCCACTGTGGACAGCTTGATGGTGACTGTAGCGGACAGAGCAGGCTGCCCGTTGTCCTTGGCAACGACCACCAGCTGCTGGTGGCGTGGATCTCTGTAACTGAACATCCTCATGGTCCGGATCTCTCCGTTGTATTGGTCCAGACTGAACAGGTTGGCATCAGTCACCTGGAGAAACTGGTAGGTAATCCGAGAGTTGTGCACCGAGTCTATGTCCAAGGCTATCACCTTGGCAACCAGGGAGCCTTTATCGGTGGATCTGGGGATCTTTTCCTCCACCACTGAGCCGTGGGCTCGCCACGGAGACACAATAACAGGAGCATTGTCGTTCTGATCCACAATGATGATGTGGACAGTCACGTTACTGCTGAGAGGAGGAGAACCAGAGTCTCTGGCCTCAATGTGGAAAAGAAACTCCTTCTCAATCTCATAGTCAAAGGTTTTCAGTGCGTAAAGGTTCCCGTTCTCTGGATTGATGGAGAACAGCATGGACATGGAGGTGTTGGCTATCTCCTTCTCCAGGATGAAATAAACTAGATACTGGTTTTCATGGAGGTCAGGGTCAAACGCAGTGAGAGAACTGAGCAAGGCTCCTGGTGCATTATTCTCCATTACACGTATAGTATAAAATGACTGAGGGAACTGTGGAACATTATCATTAACATCCAGCAGCTCTAAAGTCATAGTTTCATTATCAGATAAAGGAGGAGAACCTCTGTCTGTAACAGTGAATGTAATGTCATATTCTGGAACCTTCTCGCGGTCTAATGGCTCTGAAACAACTAACTCATAATAGTTATCAGAGGATTCCCTCAGTTTAAAAGGCATATGATCTGGAATGTGAAGATCAACCACTCCATTATCACCTGAGTCCTTATCACTGACACTAACTACTGCTATCACTGTGTCTAATTTGATGTCTTCACTGACTGGACTCTGAAATGATTTAATAGATATTTGTGGATGGTTATCATTCATATCTTCAACCATAATTTTCACTGTACACTGTCCTGATAAAATATTGGTTCCTTTGTCTGTTGCTATAACTTCCATGTCATAAATCTTAAAATCTTCATAGTTTAAAACTCCCTTAACTGTAATTTCACCCGTGGACGGATTCAGATTAAATGTTTCTTGTGTTTTTTCTGAGGTATAAAGACTATACGAATATATCAAATCAGAATTTGATCCTTCATCTAAGTCTGTCGCATTTAGATGAATTACAAGACTTCCAAAAGGAGAGTTTTCCATTATTTTGATATTGTAAGTTTGTTGATCAAATTTCGGTGCGTTATCGTTTGTGTCTAAAACCCGAACAATTACACTTGCGGTGCCGGAACGAGCGGGTGTACCGCCATCTACAGCAGTTAGTATCAAATTATGAACAGCCTGTTGTTCGCGATCTAAAGTCTTTTTCAAAATTAAATCCGCCGATTTTGACCCATCTCTTCCGGTCTGAACCTCAATAGCAAAGTGTTCACTCGCGCTCACGTGATACGTTTTCACGGTGTTAATCCCGACATCAGGGTCAACTGCGTTACTGAGGGAAAATCTTTCTCCAGCAGGTGTTGACTCAGATATGTCCAAGTGTATGACACCCCTTCGAAACTGAGGGGCGTTGTCATTTATGTCCAGAATCTCCAGCTCTATGTTGAATATACGCACAGGATTTTCAAGTATCACTTCCAATTTTAGGTAACAAGATGTCAGCGTTTGTGTGCAAAGATGTTCCCTGTCAATTTTCTCCACTATGTAAATCTCACCAGTCTCTTTGTTCACATCAACGTATTTTTTGTTGGTGATCACATCAAGGCGCATCTTCCTTTTGCTCAGTGTTTTAACATCCAGGCTGAGATCCGTCGCAAGGTTAGAGACGACTGATCCTACTTTCATCTCCTCTGGTATGGAATAATGAGTCACTGAAGCTTTTACAATATGAACGAAAGAAAGAAAAACGACAAGCGCCACGTACCTTCCCCACGACTGCATTGTTTGGTCACACCGCATTGTTATTTATCTGCTCTCCTTTTGCAGCAAGTCAGTCCATATAAAGATATCCACGGATTTCAAACCTTGGAATTAATATTGCTGTCCAGTCCTTTTGGTTACAGTAGACAAAAAGATGCGCAAAAATACGTAGGAAAATAAATCCCCTTCAAATATGAGTTTCAGCACCACGGAGCTGTCCGGCTGCTCGCGTTTCTTTGCATTGTATAACTCCCTGTCATGGCGACCGTGGGTTCTCCAGTTTATCTAGTCAACAGCGACACACTTTGCAATCTGTATAACAGCGAGACATTTTAGAATGTCTAAAATGCTGCAATTTTAAAGAGTGCTCATATGTCTCCTAAATATTAAACTTAAATCGTTTAAGTTTTGTGTGTTTCGGTTAAAAACCCTGAACTCTCAGCGTAAATGGGACTGTTTTTAACAAAAACAGTCATTTAATACTAGTTTATCTGTACCAATCAGAAACAAATTTTATAGAATAAGAAGGAGACAATGTGGAAAATAACCCACGTGTTAGGAGAAAAAACAGTGTTACAATACCCTTCCAGAACATCGTTTTTTTTTTTTTTTTTAAATTTTTAATAATATTCTAGCTATAGAATTGGTAAAGTGGGTAATGTGCTCTAAAGTAACACAAAAATATGCCCCATGGAATATATTTACAGTATGGAATAAATAATATTTTAGATTCTTATCCTTGCCTTCCCTAAACTTCACATTATGTTCTCTTTTACCTATTGACTGGCTAATGGTAGAGAAAGAGAAAGCATGTGATGAATCAGGTTAAAAACTCTATAGTGTGACAGCAACCACGTTGATCCTCTCAACTTTATAGACTAAAGTATCATTGGCTGGAAAATGAAAAACTAAAAAGTATGTTTATCAATGAGAAATACATTACTATTGCTCCTACCTGCAGAGTAGAAGCTGCAGAGTCACTAGTGTCAGTCACTCCTGTGCTTCTCGGTATACTGGACACAATGTATCTGGAGCCCTTTGGCACAGGCTGTCTAACCACCAGCTTTCCTTTCCTGGTCTCTGCTAGAAACAGACTGTACCAGTAGGCATCGTTGGACACCAGAGTGGAGTCTGCGATGGTGGAGTTCCTCTCACTGATCACACTGTTCCTGCAGGGAGGAGCTGTTTTACTGGCCTTGGGTTTCTGACACTTGAGCACAATAGTGACCAATATGGTGATGAGCAGGAGAAATGACACTGAGCCCAGACCAATGACCAAATACAGGTTGAGGTCTGAGAAGATGTCATATTCTAGAGGCACCTCAGTCATGTCAGAGTAGGCCTTCACAGCAGTCTCCACTGTGGACAGCTTGATGGTGACTGTAGCGGACAGAGCAGGCTGCCCGTTGTCCTTGGCAACGACCACCAGCTGCTGGTGGCGTGGATCTCTGTAACTGAACATCCTCATGGTCCGGATCTCTCCGTTGTATTGGTCCAGACTGAACAGGTTGGCATCAGTCACCTGGAGAAACTGGTAGGTAATCCGAGAGTTGTGCACCGAGTCTATGTCCAAGGCTATCACCTTGGCAACCAGGGAGCCTTTATCGGTGGATCTGGGGATCTTTTCCTCCACCACTGAGCCGTGGGCTCGCCACGGAGACACAATAACAGGAGCATTGTCATTCTGATCCACAATGATGATGTGGACAGTCACGTTACTGCTGAGAGGAGGAGAACCAGAGTCTCTGGCCTCAATGTGGAAAAGAAACTCCTTCTCAATCTCATAGTCAAAGGTTTTCAGTGCGTAAAGGTTCCCGTTCTCTGGGTTGATGGAGAACAGCATGGACATGGAGGTGTTGGCTATCTCCTTCTCCAGGATGAAATAAACTAGATACTGGTTTTCATGGAGGTCAGGGTCAAACGCAGTGAGTGAACTGAGCAAGGCTCCTGGTGCATTATTCTCCATTACACGTATAGTATAAAATGACTGAGGGAACTGTGGAACATTATCATTAACATCCAGCAGCTCTAAAGTCATAGTTTCATTATCAGATAAAGGAGGAGAACCTCTGTCTGTAACAGTGAATGTAATGTCATATTCTGGAACCTTCTCGCGGTCTAATGGCTCTGAAACCACTAACTCATAATAGTTATCAGAGGATTCCCTCAGTTTAAAAGGCATATGATCTGGAATGTGAAGATCAACCACTCCATTATCACCTGAGTCCTTATCACTGACACTTACTACTGCTATCACTGTGTCTAATTTGATGTCTTCACTGACTGGACTCTGAAATGATTTAATAGATATTTGTGGATGGTTATCATTCATATCTTCAACCATAATTTTTATTGTACACTGTCCTGATAAACTATTGGTTCCTTTGTCTGTTGCTATAACCTCCATGTCATAAATCTTAAAATCTTCATAGTTTAAAACTCCCTTAACTGTAATTTCACCCGTGGACGGATTCAGATTAAATGTTTCTTGTGTTTTTTCTGAGGTATAAAGACTGTAAGAATATATTAAATCAGAATTTGATCCTTCATCTAAATCTGTTGCATTTAGATGAATTACAAGACTTCCAATAGGAGAGTTTTCCATTATTTTGATATTGTAAGTTTGTTGATCAAATTTCGGTGCGTTATCATTTGTGTCTAAAACCTGAACAATTACACTTGCGGTCCCGGAACGAGCGGGTGTACCGCCATCTACAGCCGTTAGTATTAAATTATGAACAGCCTGCTGTTCGCGATCTAAGGTTTTTGTCAAAATTAAATCCGCTGATTTTGAACCATCTCTTCCAGTCTGAACCTCAATAGCGAAGTGTTCACTTGTACTCAGATGATACGTTTTCACGGTGTTAATCCCGACATCAGGGTCAACTGCGTTACTGAGGGAAAATCTTTCTCCAGCAGGTGTTGACTCAGATATGTCCAAGTGTATGACACCCCTTCGAAACTGAGGGGCGTTGTCATTTATGTCCAGAATCTCCAGCTCTATGTTGAATATACGCACAGGATTTTCAAGTATCACTTCCATTTTTAAATAACACGAAGCCAGCTTTGTGCAAAGATGTTCTCTGTCAATTTTCTCCACTACGTAAAGCTCACCAGTCTCTTTGTTCACATCTAGATATTTTTTGTTGGCAATTAGATCAAGGCGCATTTTTCTTCGGCTTAGTGTTTTAACATCCAGGCTGAGATCCGTTGCAACGTTAGAGACGACTGATCCTACTTTCATCTCCTCTGGTATGGAATAATGAGTCACTGAAGCTTTTATAATGTGAACGAAAGAAAGAAAAACGACAAGCGCCACGTACCTTCCCCATGACTGCATTGTTTGGTCACACCGCATTGTTATTTATCTGCTCTCCTTTTGCAGCAAGTCAGTCCATATAAAGCAATCCACGGATTTCAAACCTTGTACTTAATATCCCGATCCAGCCCTTTTCGTTACAATAGAAACAAAGATTCGCACCAATACGTGGGAAAATAAATCCCCTTCAAATATGAGTTTCAGCACCACGGAGCTGTCCGGCTGCTCGCGTTTCTTTGCATTGTATAACTCCCTGTCATGGCGACCGTGGGTTCTCCAGTTTATCTAGTCAACAGCGACACACTTTGCCAACTGTATAACAGCGAGATATTTTAAAATGACTAAAATGCAACAATTTTAAAGAGTGCTCAAATGTTTGCTAAATATTCACCTTAAATCATTTAAGTTTGGTGTACTTCAGTTAAAAACCCTGAACTCTCAGCGTAAATGGGACTGTTTTTAACAAAAACAGTCATTTAATAGTAGTTTATCTGTACCAATAAGACACAAAGTTTATAGAATAAGAGAGTAACAATGTGAAAAATAACTGACATGTTAGGGGAAAGAACAGTGTTACAATACCCCACCAAAACATCCTTTTTGGATTTTTTAAATAATATTCTACCAATAGAATTGGTAAAGTGGATTATGTCTTCTACAGTAACACAAAAAATATGCCCCATGGAGTATATTTACAGTATGGAATAAATACTTTTTTTAGATTCTTATCCTTGCCTTCCCTAAACTTCACATTATGTTCTCTTGTACCTATTGACAGACTACAGGTAGAGAAAGAGAAAGCATGTGATAAATCAGGTTGAAAACTAGATGGTGTGACAACCACCACGTTGATCCTCTCAACTTTATAGACTAAAGTATCATAGGCTGGAAAATGAAAAACTAAAAAGTGTGTGTATCAATGAGAAATATATTACTATTGCTCCTACCTGCAGAGTAGAAGCTGCAGAGTCACTAGTGTCAGTCACTCCTGTGCTTCTCGGTATACTGGACACAATGTATCTGGAGCCCTTTGGCACAGGCTGTCTAACCACCAGCTTTCCTTTCCTGGTCTCTGCTAGAAACAGACTGTACCAGTAGGCATCGTTGGACACCAGAGTGGAGTCTGCGATGGTGGAGTTCCTCTCACTGATCACACTGTTCCTGCAGGGAGGAGCTGTTTTACTGGCCTTGGGTTTCTGACACTTGAGCACAATAGTGACCAATATGGTGATGAGCAGGAGAAATGACACTGAGCCCAGACCAATGACCAAATACAGGTTGAGGTCTGAGAAGATGTCATATTCTAGGGGCATCTCAGTCATGTCAGAGTAGGCCTTCACAGCAGTCTCCACTGTGGACAGCTTGATGGTGACTGTAGCGGACAGAGCAGGCTGCCCGTTGTCCTTGGCAACGACCACCAGCTGCTGGTGGCGTGGATCTCTGTAACTGAACATCCTCATGGTCCGGATCTCTCCGTTGTATTGGTCCAGACTGAACAGGTTGGCATCAGTCACCTGGAGAAACTGGTAGGTAATCCGAGAGTTGTGCACCGAGTCTATGTCCAAGGCTATCACCTTGGCAACCAGGGAGCCTTTATCGGTGGATCTGGGGATCTTTTCCTCCACCACTGAGCCGTGGGCTCGCCACGGAGACACAATAACAGGAGCATTGTCGTTCTGATCCACAATGATGATGTGGACAGTCACGTTACTGCTGAGAGGAGGAGAACCAGAGTCTCTGGCCTCAATGTGGAAAAGAAACTCCTTCTCAATCTCATAGTCAAAGGTTTTCAGTGCGTAAAGGTTCCCGTTCTCTGGATTGATGGAGAACAGCATGGACATGGAGGTGTTGGCTATCTCCTTCTCCAGGATGAAATAAACTAGATACTGGTTTTCATGGAGGTCAGGGTCAAATGCAGTGAGTGAACTGAGCAAGGCTCCTGGTGCATTATTCTCCATTACACGTATAGTATAAAATGACTGAGGGAACTGTGGAACATTATCATTAACATCCAGCAGCTCTAAAGTCATAGTTTCATTATCAGATAAAGGAGGAGAACCTCTGTCTGTAACAGTGAATGTAATGTCATATTCTGGAACCTTCTCACGGTCTAATGGTTCTGAAACAACTAACTCATAATAGTTATCAGAGGATTCTCTCAGTTTAAAAGGCATATGATCTGGAATGTGAAGATCAACCACTCCATTATCACCTGAGTCCTTATCACTGACACTTACTACTGCTATCACTGTGTCTAATTTGATGTCTTCACTGACTGGACTCTGAAATGATTTAATAGATATTTGTGGATGGTTATCATTCATATCTTCAACCATAATTTTTATTGTACACTGTCCTGATAAACTATTGGTTCCTTTGTCTGTTGCTATAACTTCCATGTCATAAATCTTAAAATCTTCATAGTTTAAAACTCCCTTAACTGTAATTTCACCCGTGGACGGATTCAGATTAAATGTTTCTTGTGTTTTTTCTGAGGTATAAAGACTGTAAGAATATATTAAATCAGAATTTGATCCTTCATCTAAATCTGTTGCATTTAGATGAATTACAAGACTTCCAATAGGAGAGTTTTCCATTATTTTGATATTGTAAGTTTGTTGATCAAATTTAGGTGCGTTATCATTTGTGTCTAAAACCTGAACAATTACACTTGCGGTGCCGGAACGAGCGGGTGTACCGCCATCTACAGCCGTTAGTATTAAATTATGAACAGCCTGCTGTTCGCGATCTAAGGTTTTTGTCAAAATTAAATCCGCTGATTTTGACCCATCTCTTCCAGTCTGAACCTCAATAGCAAAGTGTTCACTTGCGCTCACGTGATACGTTTTCACGGTGTTAATCCCGACATCAGGGTCAACTGCGTTACTGAGGGAAAATCTTTCTCCAGCAGGTGTTGACTCAGATATGTCCAAGTGTATGACACCCCTTCGAAACTGAGGGGCGTTGTCATTTATGTCCAGAATCTCCAGCTCTATGTTGAATATACGCACAGGATTTTCAAGTATCACTTCCATTTTCAAATAACATGATGTCAGTGTTTTTGTGCAAAGATGTTCCCTGTCAATTTTCTCCACTACGTAAATCTCACCAGTCTCTTTGTTCACATCTAGATATTTTTTGTTGGCAATTAGATCAAGGCGCATTTTTCTTCGGCTTAGTGTTTTAACATCCAGGCTGAGATCCGTTGCAACGTTAGAGACGACTGATCCTACTTTCATCTCCTCTGGTATGGAATAATGAGTCACTGAAGCTTTTATAATGTGAACGAAAGAAAGAAAAACGACAAGCGCCACGTACCTTCCCCATGACTGCATTGTTTGGTCACACCGCATTGTTATTTATCTGCTCTCCTTTTGCAGCAAGTCAGTCCATATAAAGCAATCCACGGATTTCAAACCTTGTACTTAAAATTTCGATCCAGCCCTTTTCGTTGCAGTAGAAACAAAGATGCTCACCAATACGTGAGAAAATAAACCGCCTTCAAATGCGAGTTTCAGCACCACGGAGCTGTCCGGCTGCTCGCGTTTCTTTGCATTGTATAACTCCCTGTCATGGCGACCGTGGGTTCTCCAGTTTATCTAGTCAACAGCGACACACTTTGCAAACTGTGTAACAGCTAAACAACTAAAAATGGTTTAAACCTGCAATATTTTAAAGTTTGCCCGAGTGGTTTCTACAGATTTAGCTTCAGGAATAATTTAGCTCAGAATTTGGAGGCTGTATGCTTTCAGGTGCAGCCCGCAATTCACACCAAAATTTGGATTGAATTTAAAAATACCTTCATACAGCCTAATGATTGTGTATCTCTACAAACAATATAAAAGGTTTTTGAAAATTGGGCAATGACAAACTGCAAATTATCTTAAGTGTCACAAACCGTATTCAACCACCCTCTCCAAAAGTTCTGCTTTTTTGTTCACAATAAGTACACTTGAAAATTGGAATAACCAGAGTGGGTTTTAAGTACCAATGAAACATCAAAATATATACCCTTCAGAGTCACTATAGAGTATACAAGAAACTATGTTTTTAGATTCTTAACATTACATTCCCTAATATTTACATGTTGTTCCCTTTAATCTATTCACAGAAGATAGACTATTATTAAAAAAAAAAAAAAAAAAAAAAAAAAAAAACAGCAAAATTATGTTTAAATTCTGGTCTAATTGCAGTTTAAGTTGGGGGCTGTAATGATTATCATTATCAAGAATCAAGCATGTCTTAAGTCACGTAAAATATTCTATGGTATGGTAGTGATCATGGTCATTATCTGAAATTTATACACTGCAATATTATGCTTGGATATCTGAAATTAAAATATAAGAAAGTCTTTTAAGGGGAAATATTTTTATAATGGCCATACCTGTAGAGTGGAGGCGGCAGAGTCACTAGTGTCAGTCACTCCTGTACTTCTCGGTATACTGGACACAATGTATCTGGAACCCTTTGGCACAGGCTGTCTAACCACCAGCTTTCCTTTCCTGGTCTCTGCTAGAAACAGACTGTACCAGTAGGCATCGTTGGACACCAGAGTGGAGTCTGCGATGGTGGAGTTCCTCTCACTGATCACACTGTTCCTGCAGGGAGGAGCTGTTTTACTGGCCTTGGGTTTCTGACACTTGAGCACAATAGTGACCAATATGGTGATGAGCAGGAGAAATGACACTGAGCCCAGACCAATGACCAAATACAGGTTGAGGTCTGAGAAGATGTCATATTCTAGAGGCACCTCAGTCATGTCAGAGTAGGCCTTCACAGCAGTCTCCACTGTGGACAGCTTGATGGTGACTGTAGCGGACAGAGCAGGCTGCCCGTTGTCCTTGGCAACGACCACCAGCTGCTGGTGGCGTGGATCTCTGTAACTGAACATCCTCATGGTCCGGATCTCTCCGTTGTATTGGTCCAGACTGAACAGGTTGGCATCAGTCACCTGGAGAAACTGGTAGGTAATCCGAGAGTTGTGCACCGAGTCTACGTCCAAGGCTATCACCTTGGCAACCAGGGAGCCTTTATCGGTGGATCTGGGGATCTTTTCCTCCACCACTGAGCCGTGGGCTCGCCACGGAGACACAATAACAGGAGCATTGTCGTTCTGATCCACAATGATGATGTGGACAGTCACGTTACTGCTGAGAGGAGGAGAACCAGAGTCTCTGGCCTCAATGTGGAAAAGAAACTCCTTCTCAATCTCATAGTCAAAGGTTTTCAGTGCGTAAAGGTTCCCGTTCTCTGGATTGATGGAGAACAGCATGGACATGGAGGTGTTGGCTATCTCCTTCTCCAGGATGAAATAAACCAGATACTGGTTTTCATGGAGGTCAGGGTCAAACGCAGTGAGAGAACTGAGCAAGGCTCCTGGTGCATTATTCTCCATTACACGTATAGTATAAAATGACTGAGGGAACTGTGGAACATTATCATTAACATCCAGCAGCTCTAAAGTCATAGTTTCATTATCAGATAAAGGAGGAGAACCTCTGTCTGTAACAGTGAATGTAATGTCATATTCTGGAACCTTCTCACGGTCTAATGGCTCTGAAACAACTAACTCATAATAGTTATCAGAGGATTCCCTCAGTTTAAAAGGCATATGATCTGGAATGTGAAGATCAACCACTCCATTATCACCTGAGTCCTTATCACTGACACTAACTACTGCTATCACTGTGTCTAATTTGATGTCTTCACTGACTGGACTCTGAAATGATTTAATAGATATTTGTGGATGGTTATCATTCATATCTTCAACCATAATTTTTATTGTACACTGTCCTGATAAACTATTGGTTCCTTTGTCTGTTGCTATAACTTCCATGTCATAAATCCTGAAATCTTCATAGTTTAAAACTCCCTTAACAGTAATTTCACCAGTAGAGGGATTCAGATTAAATGTTTCTTGTGTTTTTTCTGAGGTATAAAGACTGTAAGAATATATTAAATCAGAATTTGATCCTTCGTCTAAGTCTGTTGCATTGAGATGAACAACCAGGCTGCCAATAGGGGAATTTTCCATAATTTTTATATTGTAGGTTGGTTGGTCAAATTTCGGTGCGTTGTCGTTTGTGTCCAAAACACGCACAATTACACTTGCAGTGCCAGAACGAGCGGGTGTACCACCGTCTACAGCTGTTAATATTAAGTTGTGAACAGCCTGCTGCTCTCTGTCTAACGTTGTTGTTAAGATCAAATCAGCAAATTTCGATCCTTCCCTTCCTGTCTGAACTTCGATGTTAAAATGTTCGCTTTCACTCAAACGGTACGTGTTCACTGAATTGATTCCAACATCAGCATCAACTGCGTTGCTGAGGGAGAATCTCTCTCCTTTTGGCGTTGCCTCAGATATATCTAGATGAATGGCGTCTCTGCGAAATTGTGGGGCGTTGTCATTAATATCTAAAATTTCTACCTCTATATTAAAAATTCGTAGAGGGTTTTCTAGTATTACCTCCAATCTGAGGTAGCACGACATCTTTGTAGGGCAAATATTCTCTCTATCTATCTTCTCAACAATGTAGAGTTCACCGGTTTCTTTGTTCACATCCAGATACTTTTTGTTGGCGATGATGTCGAGACGCATCTTCCTCTGTGTTAGTGTTTTTACATCCAGGCTCAGATCGGTAGCCAGATTAGCAACAACGGATCCTTCTTTCATTTCCTCTGGTATAGAATAATGAGTCACTGATGTCGAAATATGGTCCACGAAGCAAAACAGAAAAAGGAAAGCGAAAAGCACGTACCTCTTACAGGACTCCATTATTGCAAATTGTCCTATTGTCGTGTATGGGCTTAGTGCATTGCGGCTGGGACAGCACACAATTCTGCCATTTCGGAAAGACATGTGATAGCTTGAATCTTATGGAGAAATTCGTAATCCAAGGGATAGGTCGTCGTTATTACAGCTCGATTATTTAGTTGTTCGGATTTCAGCAGTCCAGAAACGTCCGCTATTTTTGTGATCCTCACAAATGTCACCGATGGACAATCATGCCGTTCATGAACTGATATTTTACTCAACAGCGCCACCCATTATTCTTTCTGAGAAGCTATGAGGTTTTGTGTTGAAGACTGAATGACATTCTTTTAAGTGTAGTTTTCTGTCTTTTGAGTAAAATGTTGCTTAGAATCATTAAATTTGTTTGCATTTTTTTTCAGCATAACTCAGTAAATTTAAAATGTTCCATTACAACAATATTATAATATAATAAAGACTTAGATGACATAACCCAAACACATTGAATGAGAATCATACCTGCAAAGTAGAAGCTGCAGAGTCACTAGTGTCAGTCACTCCTGTACTTCTCGGTATACTGGACACAATGTATCTGGAGCCCTTTGGCACAGGCTGTCTAACCACCAGCTTTCCTTTCCTGGTCTCTGCTAGAAACAGACTGTACCAGTAGGCATCGTTGGACACCAGAGTGGAGTCTGCGATGGTGGAGTTCCTCTCACTGATCACACTGTTCCTGCAGGGAGGAGCTGTTTTACTGGCCTTGGGTTTCTGACACTTGAGCACAATAGTGACCAATATGGTGATGAGCAGGAGAAATGACACTGAGCCCAGACCAATGACCAAATACAGGTTGAGGTCTGAGAAGATGTCATATTCTAGAGGCACCTCAGTCATGTCAGAGTAGGCCTTCACAGCAGTCTCCACTGTGGACAGCTTGATGGTGACTGTAGCGGACAGAGCAGGCTGCCCGTTGTCCTTGGCAACGACCACCAGCTGCTGGTGGCGTGGATCTCTGTAACTGAACATCCTCATGGTCCGGATCTCTCCGTTGTATTGGTCCAGACTGAACAGGTTGGCATCAGTCACCTGGAGAAACTGGTAGGTAATCCGAGAGTTGTGCACCGAGTCTATGTCCAAGGCTATCACCTTGGCAACCAGGGAGCCTTTATCGGTGGATCTGGGGATCTTTTCCTCCACCACTGAGCCGTGGGCTCGCCACGGAGACACAATAACAGGAGCATTGTCATTCTGATCCACAATGATGATGTGGACAGTCACGTTACTGCTGAGAGGAGGAGAACCAGAGTCTCTGGCCTCAATGTGGAAAAGAAACTCCTTCTCAATCTCATAGTCAAAGGTTTTCAGTGCGTAAAGGTTCCCGTTCTCTGGGTTGATGGAGAACAGCATGGACATGGAGGTGTTGGCTATCTCCTTCTCCAGGATGAAATAAACTAGATACTGGTTTTCATGGAGGTCAGGGTCAAACGCAGTGAGTGAACTGAGCAAGGCTCCTGGTGCGTTATTCTCCATTACACGTATAGTATAAAATGACTGAGGGAACTGTGGAACATTATCATTAACATCCAGCAGCTCTAAAGTCATAGTTTCATTATCAGATAAAGGAGGAGAACCTCTGTCTGTAACAGTGAATGTAATGTCATATTCTGGAACCTTCTCACGGTCTAATGGCTCTGAAACCACTAACTCATAATAGTTATCAGAGGATTCCCTCAGTTTAAAAGGCATATGATCTGGAATGTGAAGATCAACCACTCCATTATCACCTGAGTCCTTATCACTGACACTAACTACTGCTATTGCTGTGTCTAATTTGATGTCTTCACTGACTGGACTCTGAAATGATTTAATAGATATTTCTGGGTGGTTATCATTCATATCTTCAACCATAATTTTTATTGTACACTGTCCTGATAAACTATTGGTTCCTTTGTCTGTTGCTATAACTTCCATGTCATAAATCCTGAAATCTTCATAATTTAGCATTCCTTTGACAGTAATTTCACCAGTAGAGGGATTCAGATTAAATGTTTCTTGTGTTTTTTCTGAGGTATAAAGACTGTATGAATATACTACATCAGAATTGGACCCCTCATCTAAGTCTGTTGCATTTAGATGAACAACGAGGCTACCAATTGGAGAATTTTCCATTATTTTAAGGCTGTAATTATGCTTGTCAAACGTCGGAGCGTTATCATTTGTGTCTAATACATGTACAATAATACTGACAGTACCGGATCGAGCTGGTGTACCGCCATCTATGGCTGTTAATATTAAATTATGAATAGCTTGTTTCTCTCGATCCAAATTCTTTATTAGGATTAATTCGGCGAACTTCGATCCGTCTCTTCCTGTCTGGACTTCAATATTAAAATGGTCACTTTCACTCAAACTGTACGTTTTCACTGAATTGATTCTGACATCGGGATCGACTGCGTTGCTCAGGGAGAATCTCTCTCCTTTTGGCGTTGCCTCAGATATGTCTAAATGAATGGCCTCTCGTCGAAACTGTGGGGCGTTATCGTTAATATCCTGAATTTCTAGCTCTATATTAAAAATCCTTAATGGATTTTCCAATATTGCCTCCAGTTTGAGATAGCAGGACATTACAAACTTTGTAGGGCAAAGATATTCTCTATCTATCTTCTCGACAATATACAGTTCACCGGTTTCTTTGTTCACATCCAGATACTTTTTGTTGGCGATGATGTCGAGACGCATCTTCCTCTGTGTTAGTGTTGTTACATCCAGGCTCAGATCGGTAGCAAGATTAGCAACAACGGATCCTTCTTTCATTTCCTCTGGTATAGAATAATGAGTCACTGAAGTCGAAATATGGTCCACGAAGCAAAACAGAAAAAGAAAAGCGAACAGCACGTACCTCTTATAGGACTCCATTATTCCGAAATGCCCCATTGTTGTGTGCAGACTTACTGCATTTCAGCTGGTATAATGTACTTGTGTGTTGCATCAAATTAACTGTAATTACTGTGATCCCGTAAGGCGAAAAAATTAGAATTGCTCGTGGCCTGTTGATAAAGGCAGTGCGCAATGGAATATAAGGCTGAATTTCAGCACCACGGAGCTGTCTTTTCTGTTTCTGATCCGCCCAACCGACACTGATAGACTCATGTGACTGTCAGTAAATATCAGTTCACTAAACAGCGCCACCCTTTGAAAGTTCTATGAATTTTTGTGCTTATTTTGTATTGAAGATTCAAAGCAATTCCTTTTACTGTATTTATTTTTATGTTTTAAAAATAAGAGTAGGGCGAAAAAGAATGATAAGTTTTGTTCCTATTTGTGACTTAGACTATGTGATAAAAATTCTGAACTCATATTATTCTGCTGTTTAAAAGACACATTGAAATATATTGCTGTTAAGTAATATAAAAGAAACATTCAAATTAAAGTCATATCTCAAGAGTACTCGCTGCAGAATACAGTCAGGTATTATTCCAATGAAAAACATGGGTATTCAACATGTTTACTGTTTCATACCATAAAAGATATAATTCATACCTGTAGAGTAGAAGCTGCAGAGTCACTAGTGTCAGTCACTCCTGTGCTTCTCGGTATACTGGACACAATGTATCTGGAGCCCTTTGGCACAGGCTGTCTAACCACCAACTTTCCTTTCCTGGTCTCTGCTAGAAACAGACTGTACCAGTAGGCATCGTTGGACACCAGAGTGGAGTCTGCGATGGTGGAGTTCCTCTCACTGATCACACTGTTCCTGCAGGGAGGAGCTGTTTTACTGGCCTTGGGTTTCTGACACTTGAGCACAATAGTGACCAATATGGTGATGAGCAGGAGAAATGACACTGAGCCCAGACCAATGACCAAATACAGGTTGAGGTCTGAGAAGATGTCATATTCTAGAGGCACCTCAGTCATGTCAGAGTAGGCCTTCACAGCAGTCTCCACTGTGGACAGCTTGATGGTGACTGTAGCGGACAGAGCAGGCTGTCCGTTGTCCTTGGCAACAACCACCAGCTGCTGGTGGCGTGGATCTCTGTAACTGAACATCCTCATGGTCCGGATCTCTCCGTTGTATTGGTCCAGACTGAACAGGTTGGCATCAGTCACCTGGAGAAACTGGTAGGTAATCCGAGAGTTGTGCACCGAGTCTATGTCCAAGGCTATCACCTTGGCAACCAGGGAGCCTTTATCGGTGGATCTGGGGATCTTTTCCTCCACCACTGAGCCGTGGGCTCGCCACGGAGACACAATAACAGGAGCATTGTCATTCTGATCCACAATGATGATGTGGACAGTCACGTTACTGCTGAGAGGAGGAGAACCAGAGTCTCTGGCCTCAATGTGGAAAAGAAACTCCTTCTCAATCTCATAGTCAAAGGTTTTCAGTGCGTAAAGGTTCCCGTTCTCTGGATTGATGGAGAACAGCATGGACATGGAGGTGTTGGCTATCTCCTTCTCCAGGATGAAATAAACTAGATACTGGTTTTCATGGAGGTCAGGGTCAAACGCAGTGAGTGAACTGAGCAAGGCTCCTGGTGCATTATTCTCCATTACACGTATAGTATAAAATGACTGAGGGAACTGTGGAACATTATCATTAACATCCAGCAGCTCTAAAGTCATTGTTTCATTATCAGATAAAGGAGGAGAACCTCTGTCTGTAACAGTGAATGTAATGTCATATTCTGGAACCTTCTCACGGTCTAATGGCTCTGAAACCACTAACTCATAATAGTTATCAGAGGATTCCCTCAGTTTAAAAGGCATATGATCTGGAATGTGAAGATCAACCACTCCATTATCACCTGAGTCCTTATCACTGACACTAACTACTGCTATCACTGTGTCTAATTTGATGTCTTCACTGACTGGACTCTGAAATGATTTAATAGATATTTCTGGGTGGTTATCATTCATATCTTCAACCATAATTTTTATTGTACACTGTCCTGATAAACTATTAGTTCCTTTGTCTGTTGCTATAACTTCCATGTCATAAATCCTGAAATCTTCATAATTTAACACCCCCTTGACTGTAATTTCACCAGTAGAGGGATTTAATATAAATGTTTCTTGTGTTTTTTCAGAAGTATAAAGACTATATGAATATATAATTTCTGAATTTGATCCTTCATCTAAGTCTGTTGCATTTAGACGAACTACAAGACTGCCTATAGGAGAATTTTCCATTATTTTTATGTCGTAGGTTGGTTGGTCAAATTTTGGTGCGTTATCGTTTGTGTCCATAACGTGCACAATTACACTTGCGGTGCCAGATCGAGCGGGTGTACCACCATCCAAAGCAGTTAATATTAAGTTATGAACAGCTTGCTGTTCTCTGTCTAAGGCCCTTTTCAATATCAAATCGGCAAATTTCGACCCTTCTCTTCCTGTCTGAACCTCGATATTGAAATGTTCGCTGTCACTCAAATGGTACGTTTTCACCGTATTAATTCCTACATCGGGGTCAACAGCATTACTGAGAGAGAATCTCTCTCCTTTTGGCGTGGCTTCGGATATATCTAAATGAATGGCGTCTCTGCGGAACTGCGGGGCGTTGTCATTAATATCTAAAATTTCCACCTCTATATTAAAGATCCGCAATGGATTTTCTAATATTACCTCTAATCTGAGATAGCAAGACATCACGGACTTTGATGGACAAAGGTATTCTCTATCTATCTTCTCAACAATGTAGAGTTCACCGGTTTCTTTGTTCACATCCAGATACTTTTTGCTGGAGATGATGTCGAGACGCATCTTCCTCTGTGTCAGTGTTTTTACATCCAGGCTCAAATCGGTAGCAACATTAGCAACAACCGATCCTTCTTTCATTTCCTCTGGTATTGAATAATGAGTCACTGAAGTCGAAATATGATCCACAAAGCAGAAAATAAAAAGAAAAGCGAGCAGCACGTACCTCTTACAAGACTCCATGTTATCCAATTGTCCCATTGTCATGTTGGGCTTACCGCATTTCACCTGGTACATTGTACATTTCTGTTAAATTGGGTTTAGATTTAGAACATTTTCTTCCATGTGTATGAAGAAATTAATTGTCCTGGAAATATGTAGGTAAAAACAAAGCACGACCGCGTTTTAGGTTGATTTTCAGCACCACGGAGCTGTCCGCCACGTTTATGATCCGCCCAAATGACAGTGATACACAATGATGGCTTTCATGGGCCGACATTTTAACAAACAGCGCCACCCTTTATAATTCATGAGCTCAGTTTTATTTTTGCTTCGAAGACTGGAAAAGATTCATTTTATTTTATTTATTTTATTCTATTTTTATTTAATTTAGTATTGCTGATAACAGTCGTGAGTTTTATTTGCATATGTAACCCAATGACGAACCACTCTAAATTAAAAACACTGTTGCATTAGGTAACGCAAAATAAGTATGTAAATGATAATCATACCTGGAAAAACACAAAAAGACAGAGGAATAGAAAGTCCTGTCTTGCGTGATTTACATTGAAAAACACTGGTATGACAGACATTTACTGTATTAGATTGTAATACATATGTTCTCATACCTGTAGAGTAGAAGCTGCAGAGTCACTAGTGTCAGTCACTCCTGTGCTTCTCGGTATACTGGACACAATGTATCTGGAGCCCTTTGGCACAGGCTGTCTAACCACCAGCTTTCCTTTCCTGGTCTCTGCTAGAAACAGACTGTACCAGTAGGCATCGTTGGACACCAGGGTGGAGTCTGCGATGGTGGAGTTCCTCTCACTGATCACACTGTTCCTACAGGGAGGAGCTGTTTTACTGGCCTTGGGTTTCTGACACTTGAGCACAATAGTGACCAATATGGTGATGAGCAGGAGAAATGACACTGAGCCCAGACCAATGACCAAATACAGGTTGAGGTCTGAGAAGATGTCATATTCTAGAGGCACCTCAGTCATGTCAGAATAGGCCTTCACAGCAGTCTCCACTGTGGACAGCTTGATGGTGACTGTAGCGGACAGAGCAGGCTGTCCGTTGTCCTTGGCAACGACCACCAGCTGCTGGTGGCGTGGATCTCTGTAACTGAACATCCTCATGGTCCGGATCTCTCCGTTGTATTGGTCCAGACTGAACAGGTTGACATCAGTCACCTGGAGAAACTGGTAGGTAATCCGAGAGTTGTGCACCGAGTCTATGTCCAAGGCTATCACCTTGGCAACCAGGGAGCCTTTATCGGTGGATCTGGGGATTTTTTCCTCCACCACTGAGCCGTGGGCTCGCCACGGAGACACAATAACAGGAGCATTGTCGTTCTGATCCACAATGATGATGTGGACAGTCACGTTACTGCTGAGAGGAGGAGAACCAGAGTCTCTGGCCTCAATGTGGAAAAGAAACTCCTTCTCAATCTCATAGTCAAAGGTTTTCAGTGCGTAAAGGTTCCCGTTCTCTGGGTTGATGGAGAACAGCATGGACATGGAGGTGTTGGCTATCTCCTTCTCCAGGATGAAATAAACCAGATACTGGTTTTCATGGAGGTCAGGGTCAAACGCAGTGAGAGAACTGAGCAAGGCTCCTGGTGCATTATTCTCCATTACACGTATAGTATAAAATGACTGAGGGAACTGTGGCGCGTTGTCATTAACGTCTAAAAGATGCAGAGTTATAGTTTCATTGTCGGATAAAGGTGGTTTTCCTGCATCTGTTGCTATCAATATGATATCATATTCTGGGGTTTTTTCTCGATCTAAGGGTTCAGACACTAAAAGTTTGTAATGCGTTGGTCTGTCTAAGGACTTATTAAGAATAAAGGGCATGTCATTACTTATGGATAAACTTACCTCCCCATTCTCTCCTGTGTCTCTGTCACTAATATCCACTAGTGCTATGACACTACCTACCGGGATATTCTCATCCACTGTGTTTTTCACAGACTGAATGGTAATTTCGGGATAGTTATCGTTCATATCTGTCACGTGGACAACAACTTTACACTGCCCTAATAAAGGCTGCGCCCCTTTGTCCCTGGCGTCAATGTGCATCTCATAAAATTTCATGTCTTCGTAGTCAATCGTTCCCTTTACGGTTATCTCTCCTGTGTTTTGGTTGAGCGCAAAGACGTCTTGCGTTTTTTCTGACGTGTAAAGCGTAAATGAATATACTATATCTGAATTGAGACCCTCATCACGATCTGTGGCGTTTAGTTTCATCACTACGGTTCCAATGGGTGAATTTTCTGTCATGTTAATTGCATATGTCTGTTTGTCAAACCGAGGAGGATTATCGTTTGTATCCTGTACTCTAACGATAATATTCGCAGTTCCAGAGCGTACAGGGACCCCGCCATCTATAGCAGTCAGAATTAAATTATGAACAGCTTTTTCTTCTCTGTCTAAAGACTTGGTCAAGACTAAATCAACATACTGAGTTCCATCACTGCCCGTTTGAATTTCTATGGTGAACTGCTCGCTGGCGCTGAGTTTGTATGTTTTTATAGTGTTAATACCGACATCTGGATCCACAGCATTAGGCAGGGAGAACCTCTCTCCTGGTGTTGCAGATTCAGAAACGTCTAGTTCTACCCGGTCCCTTCGAAAATGAGGAGCGTTGTCGTTTATATCTGTTATACCAAGCTCAATGTTAAATATACGTAAAGGGCTTTCTATGATAACATCAAGCTTGAGAAAACAGGAGGTAGGTTTTGCAGGGCAAAGATATTCCCTGTCCATTTTCTCCACGATATACAACTCCCCTGTCTTTTTATTAACGTCTAGGTATTTTTTGTTGTGGAAAATGTCAAGTTTTACCTCTCGTTGCGCCAAACCTCCGAGCTCCAGTCCCAAATCTGCAGCAAGATTAGCCACAACAGAGCCTCTTGGCATCTCTTCGGCTATAGAGTACCGCGTCACAGACAAAGCAGTGGGCCATAATGCACACAGGATAAAGACAGTGTTCCAGAAATGCATCCTTTCGTCTTCAAAAAAACATAAAAAATACTCCAGAGTACGTCAAAACATTGGGCTATAGGTCACTTTAAGTCCACCAAATTATTTAAAAAAAAATCTCTTAAACTGATGTCAAAAAGAAAAGACAAAATCTGCAATCTTTGTCCTACACCCTTTCAAATGGGTGTGTCATGATTTACAGGATGGAGGAGCATTATGTATTTGTGGTGAACAGTGACGCCATGTGACACACACTGGACATGAAGTGGAAATGTTCAGACTCAGGTCACCCTGTTAAACAGCAGCAGATATAGACATATACAGCAATATTCACTCACCTTCTATTTCTGATAAAGATATTGTTGTTGTTTTTTCCCCTGAATATCAGTTTGTCAGCTTTAGCTTTGACTCTTATAGACTTCCACTGAAATTATTCTAATAATAAATTCTGGTTGACAGAATTTATATATCTCTCTGTAGTTCTGTAGATCAAATTATTGCAGATGTAGAAGATGATGATTATTCAGAGCTGTGTAAAACTCTTAGATTAAATTTATGCAAATACGTGATGGAATTTTGGAATTTGGCACATCATGTCAAACCATTTCCACCATTATTTGATGTTTGACAAACATCAAGCAATGTTACACGTAACATTCTGATCGTCAACAGCCAACATTCCTTCAGTTCAGTTCAGTTTAGTCTATTTTGAATATGCAACAAAATAAAAGTAATCATTCTTAGTCCTTATAAATAAAACAGTTTGGAAGAAAACATGAAAAAAACGAATACATATACATGAAAACAAAATATGATTTCATTCGCACATTCAAAAAGGAGTAGAAGGAAGCATAATTTATTTAATCCCACCCCTTCTCCACACACACACACACACACACACACACACACACACACACACACACACACACACACACACACACACACACACACACACAGACACACACACACACACACACACACACATTCTATCCTTTAGCTTCCTATCAGCATAGTATATGAAAAATCAAGTCGCTTGGATCTTTTGTAAATAATAAACCTCACTTATCATCTTCACATACACAAACATACACACACACCTATATTGATATCCCTGAAAAGTAAAGAAATAAATATATACATACATTCATCCTTAAAAGCAATACAAAATGAATACAATAAAGTAAACAATAAGACAAAGTAACAGCAATCAAACAAACATAATAAACACAACAAGAAACTCATAAAAAACAAAAACAACAAAACAACCACAGTAACCATCTGGTAACACTAAAACACCTTCTTCAGTTTTATACCATGTAGAAACCATGTCTTTATATCTCTTTTTAAATTGGCTGAAATTTGGACATTCTTTGAGCTCCACGTTCAATCTGTTCTATAATTTTACTCCACAAATTGAAAAAAAAAAAAAGACTTCTTGTCATTCTCACTTTTAAAGTTTTGAAATTATGTTATTCTCTTAATTCATAACCTCCTTCCCTTTCTATGAATAGTTTGGTATTTATTTATTTATTGCTTTCAATAATATCTGAGCTGTCCCAAATTCTATTAGATCTTTAAATTTTAACAGTTTGGATTGTAAGGATAATGGGTTTGTGTGATCTCTGTAACCTGCCCCTTGAATGACTCATATCACTTTCTTTTTGCTAAATTATTAACTGATGTCTTGTAGTCATGCAGTTATTATTCATTGTTAAGATACTGTATGTCCTGACATAGTGTGACTTTTGCCCATCGTTAGTAGACAGAGCAGTTTGGGTTCCTTTGCATCCGTAGTAAAAGTGTATTTGTATTATGACATGTATGTATGTGTTTAGTACTTGGCTGCTGGTAGCAGAAAGAAAGAAAGAAAGAAAGAAAAGAAGAAAGAAAGAAAGAAAGAAAGAAGAAAGAAAGAAAGAAAGAAAGAAAGAAGAAAGAAAGAAAGAAAGAAAGAAAGAAAGAAAGAAAGAAAGAAAGAAAGAAAGAAAGAAAGAAAGAAAATACTGGTCAAGCATTTGAGACATATATGTATTTATTCATGTTTATGGTCATTTTATTTATCATGGAAATACTTTGAAAAGAAAAGAAGAAAAGAAAAGAAACGAAACGAAAAGAAAAGAATTACTAACACAACTGCAGTATATTATAATACACATTATACACAATACCTTGAAGAACTCATGTACTATTGTTATATGTTCCTCAAATTGTATTTATTTATTTATTTTAAATATCCAGTTATGACTATTCAACAGTCTTTGACACGTTATAATGTAAAATTCTTCTACTTCTAGCGTTACACCGTGTTGTTTTCATTGATTCTTACTCAATGATGCCCTCTGCTGGATCAAATGGATCAACAAAATACAACAAGATCTCATACAGGTACAGATTGTCATCTAGACGTTTATTGTATAATTATGCCACTGAGAAAAACTTTTACTTCATTTCAGAACATATAAGAGTGAAAAGCTGAACTGAAGGGTCATTTCCCCTGTTGTTCTGTTTAAACCTAAGCTCTAAGATGTGTAAACTATTGTTATAATTCTTTTTTTTTTTTTTTTTAATTTATTTATTTTATAATTATTTTTTACCATTATTTGAAACGATGTATTTTGTTAGGGGTGGTCCCAAAAAGTGCTGTCCAAAGTGTCCTAACCTCGTGGAGGGGATAATGTTGAAGACAGTTCTTCAGCATCAGTTTTATCATACGTAGTGTACGCGCCCTCTGGTGGACAAATGTGAGAGTGCAGATGGCAAAAAAAAAAAAAAAAAAAAAAAAAAAAAAACACGTTAAAAGCATTTTCAGCACCACGTGAAAGGACAGCTCCCAGTGTGACTGACCGACGTGGTGAAGGGTCGCGGGGGAACAGAAGCTTCCGTGTGTTAAATGTCACATTAGCTGCATGTGTAACTTCCACACTTTTTTTTTTTTTGCAAATGTGACTAATTAAATCCGCAGCCTCATTACAGTTTCAGCCAGTGTGTGCAATCCTGTCGGTTTGTTTTATGGGTGTAGAGGTAGATTATTATTCATTTTACTTTAATCCGTTCAATGACTTTGAAGTTTTCATGTTAAAGTTGTTCTAACGGAGACAACAAAATCCTAAACTCCTATTTTGGGAACATTGTTTCAATCCCTTACTCATCTTCAAGTAAGCCAAGCTGACCTAAATACAGCTGCCCCTTCAGCCGTCCCTATGGATCACCTTACTGCACAGAAGGTTATTCTGCTCCCCTCAACACTCTCTAAGGACACCCGTTTCCTTATTAACGGAATTATTTTCAATCTGAGCCACACGACGACCTAATTACCCTGCTCATTTCTGGCCACAGGCCAACTCTCATCTGTTGCCTGAAAAGTAAGATGTAAAAGGGCACAGAGAGAGAAGCCACAGCCCCCTTAGCTCACATCCAGGTATGGCATTTGGAGTTGAGCCCCCTTCCCCTGATGCTTGTATTCGTGTTCGTGGTCTTAATTAAAGTGATATTTCGAGAGAGGAGGTTCTGTTTGTTCAGTTAATGAACCTCACTATTCTCTGCGGGCAAATGGAAATGCAAGCACTCCAATTAGCATATGTTAGCATTTTACTATGTTTATTCCTCACCGTGAAAAACAGCTTACCCAGGCGAAAAGCTTTCCGCCCTTGTAAAGAGTAGCTGTGGAACTTTTCCACCCAAAATAATTGACTCGAGCTAATTAAACATACATCTAGGAAACTAACATCTCAGTGGTTTATGCATGTTGTAAGACCAAGTAGAACTCTGATCACATTCATGTATCATGTAAGGAGCTAATCAACCACAGGAGGCTACACATGTAGTCAGAAACATTAGGAGACTCTTATGAAAAAAATACTTTATTTTCATAAATGTGTACAGTACATGTGTGGAGAATTTTCCCCTTCTTTACAGTTATCTGCGGTATGTTGCAGCTTGCAAAAACACTATCATACTATTTGTCGTATTCACACAAGCTCTGCAAACAAACATACAAAAACAATTTTCTTTTTCATTAAACCTAAAAAATATAAATTGATAAGGATGTGCAAAATCATTATTTGCTAATGCTGTTTAGTACATTTTGGATGTAACAACTGGCAACTGCTTCTCCAGTTTGATTGTCTAACTAATAATAATAATAATAATAATAATAATAATAATAATAATAATAATAATGATAATAATTGGCAAATGCATACATTAACCATATCGCAGTGGCATGTCACATAAATACCAAATATCCATCAGACATTATTTCCAATATTTTGCCAAAGCAGGTTTTTTTTTTTTTTTTGCACAGTTCCTTTCCTTTTTATTCAATAAATCTTTTGTCCAATTATTTATATACTAAATAGTCATTTCCTCCGACTTCTTATGAGGTTATCTGTCATTCTCATCATCCCTTTAGATAGTCGTTCAAAAGTCAGTCATTGTACAAGTCATTATTTATCATAGCAGCCTCTCCCTGAGGTGACATCTGAAGACGTCTCCTCTTGCCAAAAGTGGAGAAGGAGTTGTGAACATCCAGCTCACTTCTTTGCGTTGCAGGCCTCAGGGTGCAAAACCCTGATGGCGTCCCAGGGATGTACACATTGTGGTGGTAATCAGGCGGGGGGTGTGGATGAGGATGAGAGGGGATGGATGGCTGCTGCTGCTGGGGAGGCGGTGTGCACCTTGGAGTCCAGGGACGAGACTGGACACCACTGGTTGAAGGGGTCATCTTATAATCTGTGGTGTGATACATTGGAGGAGAGAGGAGAGAAGAAACAACTACTCGATTATATAATACTGACTGACTACTGTAGTCTCACTTTCATTTACATGGCACTTTTGTAAAGGAAAGTGCCATGTTAATAAAATTATTTCAAATCATGAGTTACACTAAAAGAGAAAAACAACAATAATTCATGAAGTTAGACTAAATCAGTAAATTACCTGAAAAACAACCAAAAAAAACAGAACTAGATTTAAGTAAATGTGTTTGTGGTGCTCTAGGTTTGTCTCCCTTACCTTTCATGCCTCTCATGTGAGTACCCCAAGTCCAGTACTGTCCTGGTGCCATGGAGGTGACATAGTTTTCTGGATCTGCGTGCATTGCCTTACGCATAAGAGTTCCATCCATGTTGATAGAGTTGTAACTGCAGACAAAACCAAAAGGAAACAATATATGATTACTCTAGACTTTAGACATATTCATATTTTAAGACATATCAAGTACTTTGGCAATGTAATGAAAATCTCAGAGGATACTTACCTTTTAATGGAGGAGTTCTGATTCTTTGTAAGAGTCCAGTCTGTGTTTGGCTGTTTGAGCTGCAGAGGAAAAAAATACATCATTGATTTGCCACTTATTAGTGAAATCATATATCCATAGCAACTTCATGACACATTTATTTGAAGCAATATTGGGGAAAAAAGCAAATGACGCCTGTTATTTTCCACGTGTTTCAGGACAGCTCAGGTTATCAATGACATGAGAAATAGTCTGTATCATGTTTGCCCTGAAATGGAGATCTGATTTTTCTTATCATGGAGCGTGGCTGCCACCTCGTGGACTTTTTACAGAACACATATTTCAGAGTGGAGATTATGTTGCCTTCAGTTGCCACCAGCCTGTCACTTTTATCCTATAAGACGGAGTGGGAGGGCTTTATGGAAAACAGATGAGTGATATTTATTTCAGTCTGAGTCTTATACTATGGATTCCACGCTTTATTAATTCACTTAAAGTTGTTAACGATGAGAATGCGACGTAAGCGTATTATTAGAATCGGTATTCCAAATACACTCCTCGCCAACTATGCACAAAACCAATTAGAACCCCACCGGGATGAAACGAAACATGATTTTAATCTTCAAAGGAAAGCGTGCCAGGGAGGAAATTAAGAAAATTACACACGTCATTGTTTTGTTGATTTTATGCATCGTTTTACATTAATATTTGCCTGATGCTCCTCGAGCAAGGTTTTTAATTAAAACTCTCAAAGAGAACCTTGAAAAGTTTGCAATCCTTGCAGCTGTATGTGCATAACCAAGACAGTTGAAAAACATAAACACTGTGTGCACACGTCTGTCCTGTGAGTGCTTCACCTTCAGCTTTAGTCTGGGCAAGCACCGTGCAATGCAAAAAAACAAAAAACAAAAAACAAAAACACATCCTTTATTATTTTTGTTTAAGACTGAATAGCACCGGGTGAACTGGAGGAACCAATTAACTATAGGAAGGGCACTTTGTCATGAAAGATCATAGCCTCCAGCAAAACAATCACAGTGACCTCGAAATCCCTCTTGTGGCCAGAGGTGTATGTACCAGTAACCGAGCTGACATTTCTCAGTCTGTTGCCTGGTGGAATCAGTTATCACAGCTCTGAGTCTTTGTCCCTTTGTATTTTAAAGACGTAGAGACGTCAGTGAGCAATACGCACACATTTACGGTCTGCTGCTCTGTCTAGTAGGATTAGAAAACACTGGTGGAGACATCCTGCCTGCATAAACTCCCCTTCTCCTTGTTTCCTTCCTTCCTCTACTTATTTCACCCCTCCTCTTCCCCACCTCACTCGACAAATATGAAGCCACATTTCTCTCTCTCTCGTGGCATTCAGAGGACAACGCCGAGGCCGATCTACAGGCGGCCCACGTTTCAGTCCAGCCGTGTCCTTGTAACCCCCCCACCACCACCACCCCCCCACCCCTTTTCTCCTTGCCCCCTCCCCTCTCTATGTCCTCCCCTGTCTCCCAAAAAACCGGCCATTTGCCATTTTTCATCAATAATGGACCACCACCGGCCCCTCCCGTTCGAATACGCCACATTGTGTATAGTATAATGGTTCAGTCGTCCCCGTGCCCTTGAGGCATAGTTAGTAAGGTTATCTGTCCTATATTGTTAGTTTGAGAATAAGAAGGCGTGTCGCAGATCCGGCTGGTCGCACAAGAACCGTCTGAATCCTCAGCAAACAAGGTCTATTCACCTTGTCCATCACGTAAATAACCTTGAGGTTTAGTTGAAACTCGTGCATACGTGATGTTGAGCAGGTCAAGGTGTCCACGAAAAGTGTGCGTCAGCCAGTGGATCATTCATTTCACAGACAACAATCTCCTATAATTAAGTTCATAAGTAATTATCAAGAGCTTTCCTCTCATATGAAATGTGAAAAGACTAAACTGAGCTCTTAACTTGAACTACATTAATTGATATTTCACTTCATCCTATACAGATGTTAAGACACGGTGTGCGCACGGCATATGCTCCGTGCAAGACACGAGCTATACACTTTGATTAACATATCAATTAAAATGCCATCTCACATTTTCTCGTTTCATTTCACGGGTACAAATCATCACTAAAGGCTGTACAATTAGAATAAAGCGCTGTCATAATTATGGAACACGTTCTGTCTAATATAATTATAATCAAGGCAGGAGAAGCTTTTGCTCAGTATTTATAGTTCAAAGGCTAAATTTGACCTTCATAGATAAAACTCCTTGTCTGCATTGTTAGAAACTGCAAAAATAGTGCCTTTTGTTGTGGATTTTAACACACTGTCTTGGACACTGGTTTACCTCATTTGGAGTGGTTGCTCCGTTGTTCACAGATGCACTCCGGCTTTGCGCGTTCCAGGAGTTTTCTGCGCTCTTCGCCTCGTTGTTCCTCGGTGTGCTGCCTGGGCTGCACGGCTTTAGAAACATAAAGTCACTTTTGGCTGATTCAGGAGTCAGGCACACTTTATAACAATATGACTGAGACAGACTGCTGTTTCCATTCACCTCCATACAGTTCGTGGGCACTTTAGCTGCGGATGAAATCTGCAGGTTCAGGTTGGATTTTTTGAACACCTCCGGAGGCGGCTCGGGCTGAAACCCCCCACAGCAGCAGCAGGCGAAGGGGGGCAGATTGTATCCGCTGAGGGTCTCTCTGTCTTTGTAGCACTTGACCGCAGCCAGCACAATAATAGCCACCAGGAATATTAAAGATATTGTGCTCAGTGACACGATCAAGTAGAGAGCGAGGTTTGAGGGGGGCTGTGGGCTGAGAGTGAGGTCTCCGAAATCTGACAGCGACTCGGGTACGCTGTCTACCACTGTGAGGACAATAGATACGGTGGCGGAGAGAGGCGGCTGCCCGTTGTCCTTGACTAATATTACCAGTCTTTGCCTTGTTGCGTCTTTTTCCACTAACCGGCGAATAGTCCTTATTTCTCCCGTGTACAGAGCCACGCTGAACAGCCCCGGATCTGTGGCTTGCAACACCTGGTAGGACAGTCTGGAGTTTTGTCCTGCATCTGCGTCTAGAGCTGTGATTTTTGTAACCAGATACCCCGCGTCTACCGACCGCGGAACCACCTCCGTGGCTACGGTCCCATTTTTGGGCAGCGGAGATATAATAACAGGTGCATTATCATTCTGGTCCAAAACAAAGACATTCACTGTGACATTACTGGCGAGAGGGGGGAAACCCGCGTCCTGCGCTTGTACCAGAATCTGAAAGTTTCTAAGTTGTTCATAATCGAAAGAGCGCAATGCATATATGTTGCCGTTGTCAGAGTTGATGGAGACATAAGTGGACACCGGCATGCCCTGAATCTGACCCTCAAGAATAGAGTAAGACAGATAGGCGTTCTGGTTAGAATCGGGGTCGAATGCAGTTACAGAGCAAATGGAAGCGCCCGGGGCATTATTCTCGGTCACATAAACTGTGTATGAAGGTTGAGAGAACCGCGGGGGGTTGTCGTTAATGTCAGACACTTGGACGAGGATGGTTTTCCTGGTGGAGAGCGAAGGAGAGCCCAAGTCACGGGCGGTGAGGGTGATGTTGTACTCAGACACCGATTCTCTGTCTAGAAACTCGCTTGTCACCAGAGTATAATAGTTTTTAAAGGATGAGTGGAGCTGAAAAGGTACGTTGCTTGGAATTTGGCAGTCAACATTCCCGTTCTCTCCCGAGTCCCTGTCCATGACGCTGATAACAGCGATCACCGTGCCAGGTGGCGCGTCCTCCTGTACTGGCGTGGACACTGATGTGAGGATGACTTCTGGCGCGTTGTCATTCACATCCAGAATGTCTACGAGTACTTTACCGTGTACTGCCACAGCCGAGGGACCTCTGTCTTTCGCCTGTACGTACAGCTCATACACACTGGCTTTCTCATAGTCCACAACGCCCTTGACTCGGATTTCACCCGTGTACGGGTCCACACTGAACAGTTCACGCACCTTGAGTGGTGCGTGCCCGCTAAACGCGTAGGTCACCTCCCCATTGGAGCCCTCGTCTAGGTCTGTGGCGTTCAACTTCAGCACCAGTGTCCCTCTAGGTGCGTTTTCCACCAGACTCGCCCGGTAAACAGAGCGATCAAACACCGGCACGTTATCGTTTGCATCTAACACTGTAATAGTTATCAGTGCTGTCCCAGACCGTTCAGGAGAGCCCCCGTCAAAGCAGTCAGAACCATTTCATGCTTTTTCTGCTGCTCTCGGTCCAGTGGGGTATCCAGCACCAGCTCAGCAAACTTGCTTCCATCATTACGCGTCTGAATATTTAGGATGAAGTGTTCGTTTGCGCTTAGCTGGTAGGAGCGCAGAGAGTTGGTGCCCACGTCCTGATCCTGTGCGCTTTCTAATGGGAAACAAGAGCCGGGGGCAGCCGACTCGGTGATATCAAGATTAAACTCGCTCCACGGGAAACTAGGAGAGTTGTCATTTACATCTAAAATTTCCACTTCCACTCTGTACAGTTCTAAGGGGTTTTCAATGACCACTTGTAAGTGTAAGAAACAGCTGGGACTTCGTTCACACAGCTCCTCTCTGTCTATCTTTTCGTTTACAAAGAGAATGCCGTTCTCCAAGTTCACTTCTAAATATTGTTTCTTTGCGCCAGAAACTATACGAAATCTACGAGCTGACAGCCTGGCCACATCTAAGCCCAGGTCTTCGGCGATGTTGCCCACAAATGCTCCGTGTTCCAGCTCTTCAGGTATTGAGTAGCGAATTTGCGCAAGAACCAGGTCCACTACACACGCACAGAGAAGGAGGCACACAACCATCCCAGTCACCGGCAGCCAACTGCCTCTGAAGAGTCCGTGATCCATGTCAGCTCCGTGCGTAAAAATCACCTCAGCCAGACACCATGCTCCTTATGAGGCCATTTGGCTGGAAACGCAGAAGCGGAGTCTCCCCAGATGAGATGTCTTCATATGTGCGTTTGAACACATATGTTCAGGGAGAACTTTACTGGGGAGTTCAGTGGAGGGAATGGCAGGCGAGAGGAGAGGGAAAACACCACTCTCTCCCTCTCTCCCTCTCTCTCTCTCACTCGCTCTCTGTTGTACTCCACGCGCAACACCGGTGGTGTGTGAACGGGGGAGGCTTGCGCTTTGATTTTCCACTGTATTAGACACTCGGAGGAGCTGGTGAGGGTGTGTGTGTGTGAGAGAGAGAGAGAGAGAGAGAGAGAGAGAGAGAGAGAGAGAGAGAGAAAGAGAGAGAGAGAGAAAGAGAGAGAGTGTGTGTGTGTAAGAGAGAGAGGGAAGGAGGGAGGAGAGGGATGGAGGGGGTGGACGCCGCTCCTCGCTGCTCCGTATTGGAGGACGCCGACGCCAAGTGCGACTCTAATTACTATAGACGTTTAACCCTTTCACATCATCGTGTCTGTTCCTCTGACCCATTAAATGGACGAGAAGGCGTAAGTTTGACAGCAGACGTCAGAGCCAGATTTGGATTAGGGAACAAATTGTGTTGTGGGTGTCGTTTTCTAGGCTGCATTTAACAAATGAGGATGGACATGGATTTGTCTTGGTGACCGTGGTGTCAGGACCGTGAGAATAATAGGGCTGCGATTTACTTTGATCTATTATAACCCACATGATAGCTTCACAAAACCTGAAACTATTATTCCTGCGATTGATCATTACGCGTGGCTCTATGGAAAACAAACACACACAGAGGCCTTTCCAGTAAATCGGCCAGTGGCCATGGCAGTGGACTCCTGGGATGCCACAATGCTTTTTTTTAATGAAAACCCTTTGAAGATGAATGCCAGAGTGGTAAACACAGTCCTATTCATTAATCATCACAACAAAATTTTGCTTTACAAAAAGAATCTTTGATGGGTCAGGGTATTTTAATCAATATTTAAATGAGTGCTTCCTTAGGGCTTTAAATGATTACAGCGACAATCATGAGCTGGTGATCCACTCACAAACACGCATTACACACGCATTATACACGAGTTTAATTCACATAAGTAGGTCTGAACATGTACAAACGTAATCAACATAAAAGCAATATCATAATGTCATAAAACCGTGTCTGTAATCAGGTATTATAGTTGGGATTAGATAAATATCCACAGGTGATGTGTTTCCTGCTTGGAAATGACAGAAAAAGGCGCACGTGTATCACTGAGAGATGTTTGCAAATTCTTCAATCTGAGTGGACTACGTGACAGTTTGGGATCGTGTAGTTTTCTGAGGACAAAGAGAACAACTCGGGCCTCTTTAGAGTGCGGCACATGTTTGTTCAGATCTAATCTTTTGGCTGTTAATCCTGGTCAGTTAGACAACCACTGAACCACAGAGAGAGGAGAGAGATTGAGAGAGAAACTAAAGGATGCCTTTGTGAATTCGAGCTCGTCTCAGACACGAGTGGCATCCTAATGTAAAACGGTGGCTTGAAATCTGAAAGTCTCTTCTTGGGACTGACGAAACAGCCTTGAGCCCCGGGCAGTATTGGGCTTGTTAGCTACTAAAAAGAAAAAAGGCGAGGGGGAGATGAGAGAGAAAGAACAAGAAACAAATATTTCTCTTTCCTGAGGCAGCATTTTTACACTGACGTTTCCATTCCTCTGTCAAAGACAGCGGTGATGCTCGAATCCTGTGAGAATAAATGGGCAACCCAACCATGTTTTGTGTGTGTGTGTGTTTTGTGTTTTGTTTTTTTCATTTGAAAGAAAAATATAATGGTAAACGTGATGGTGGTTCAACTTTTTACTCAAAAAGTTGACAGACTATTGATTCAAAGACACAGAAAAATAGATATGTAGTTCTTTTTGTAGTTCTTTAACCTGAATATGATCATATGGAATCAATGATTGTACCAAGGATCTCTTATACTTTATGAACCAAAGTTGTCCCTATCTTTCCAACAAGAATCCCCTGAAATGCATCACCCTCCCTTTTCAGGAAAAAAACTAAAATCCCCAGGTTTAAATAAGCAGAAAACACAATCTGCTTGCAGACTTAACCTCAAGCAGATGGTTAAGCTTCTCCAGAAATGATTACATTTCTGGAAAAGAAAAAAAAAACACCACCACCACCAGTTCCATTGCTTTACCCTTCTTTTTAATTAACGGAGTGAGGGATTAGTGTGCAGCTATCCGGGATCAACCGTTCTCCGACGGAAGAATACAAATGTTTTGTGATAAATAATCCCAAAGCACTCCGGCCGGCGGTCCCTCGGTGCCTGTTACATTAACATGCATTACACGGAGCATTAAGCTGGTTTCATCCGCCCCTATCGGCTCGCTCACCCCATTGTCCGACAGAAAGACGGCCATTACTTTCTCTGAACTACCGCTCAACAGCCACCTGACCGTGACCGTTACTCCACTGTGAAGTGTGTGTGTGCCAGAGGGGGACAAGTGGCACTGAGTGGGTAAAGGATGCAAAGCAGCGATAGAAGGAAAGTTTTCTGTTTCTCTGTGTGTTTCGATACTAATGACCAGATGTTTCCACTTTTGAAGCATCTAACAATAGATGTATGTATCACAGGTGTTGATGTGTGACCCCCCCCCCCCCCCCCCCACTTCCATGTGCAACAGCGCACATAAATACACAATAATTTCCTTCACGATCTAGTGGCACCATCTACTGGGTACAGTCATAAATTGTACTCAGGTTTGAAAAGAGATAAGCTTAATGCAATCTCAGTAATTCAGACCCACCTATGAAGGGCCCCATTATATTATATGGAGTTATTGCTTATTGTAGCCTATTTTATCATTATAGATTTATAATCCACAAGTCTATTGATCCATAAAAATGTGTGAATCCAAGCAACACAAAGCAAACTAACAAACTCATTATCCTTATTTATTCTTGTTCGAGCTTATTATTAGAAGTTTTAAACAGTAACAGGCATAAAGAGCCACAAAAATTGAGTTTTCCCTTTTACCAGTCCAAAGTTTTATACATTTTGGAATAAAACATTACTGTGTGACGCTGACTGTGGAAAATTACACTTTTCTGTATTGTTTAAGTACTTTGAAAAACTCATAAACTCCACATTGCCCCGACTCGACGCAATTATACCTTATCATATGGAAACAAATGTCTGGTTTTACACACGGCGGGGAAAGTAATTAACTGTTAAAAGAAATAGAAAAGCATTTAATATGTTTCAAACAAAACGCATTAAAACTAATTAATTGGCCAATTAGGACGTGTCATTTAATTTAGGTGCTTCTTGGTCTCAGGTGCCATCATGTAATATCAGGAGGGATGGTGGTCTTGTGTTGATCTGTGGTCTTGGTACGCCATCTGTTGGATGTTTCTAGCAAAGCGTTTGTGTTGATACTGTATTCATTAAGCATATTTAAGTTTTACATCGTCATGGTTCATAGAGTTGGAGGGAAAATACGTTTTTATTTCAGTTCATTTGGTTTATTTTTTATGCGAGATTATATAGAGCTATAGTTCAAAGCCATGGAATCATGGATTTGTTCAGTGGAGAATGTAAAGAACTAGAAACTGAACCAGCACTACTAACCACTATTCTATTCTATTCTATTCTATTCTATTCTATTCTATTCTATTCTATTCTATTCTATTCTATTCTGAATATAGCTATGGTATCAAGGCCCCTGTCAAAGTTTTCTAATAGTATTTCATTCTTTTTTATCACTGACAAATACATGCACATGAATTTTAATACTGGAGTTCATCAACATGGACCAAATGTTAGGGCTATTGTGTGTATCAGTTTTTTTGTTTTGTTTTGTTTTGTTTTTTTGTTATTTTATTTTATTTTATTTTATTAATTTAAAAAGTAACATCAGGCTAATAAATGTCCTAGATTAAAAAAGATAATATTGCATGTTGTATATAATGGAATAAAGCAAAAAAAAAAAAAAAAAGGTAAGTTAAGTTAGTGTAAAGGTAAAACAACATTGTTTTCAATACAGTATGTCATGTCTAGGCCACATCATATTATACAAATACACAGTAGAATACATGTACTTTTAAAGTTCCGATGGTTTATTATAACTTGTTCCTCAGACTTGCCATCTTGTTCGTCTGTACCAAGGAACAAACAATGGTAGATGCACTTAAATGATACCAGTTGTACTACACTTGAATGTTCCTAGTTTGCATTTTATGCGACTGTGTACCATTATCCTTCTTTACCTCAGAGGGACATTTTACACTAATCACTAAGGTTACTTTTCAGATTACAGTTTTGTATAGTCTTCCTGTCCAGTGAAAACCAATGTGTTGATTTTGATTGTTTGTAATAAACCAAAGGATTACATCCTCCTTCCAAACTATATTTTAGACTTTAAACCCCAGTTGAATAACTGAATATATGTTGCTACAAAGCTGAAAAGAGAGAAATAGAGATACAGGGTCAAAATAAATGTCTAAAGATACTTTTTTATTAGGATTATTATGATGATTTTATAGATTATGATGCATTGTATCTTTTTCTTTCTCCTCCTTTCCCTCTATGTAACCAGAAATGGGTATCTGCAGATATTGGTATCTTTTTGGACACTTGTGAATATTTTCAGTCAGTCAGTCAGTCAGTCAGTCAGTCAGTCAGTCAGTCAGTCAGTCAGTCAGTCAACTAGCCAATAGTATATAATGAATGTTCAGTGAACCTAAACATATGTAGATGTTTACTTTTTTTTTTTTTTTTTTCTATTTTTACTTTACTTTTTTCACTGCTATAGATGGCACTGAAATGAAATGCTCACATACATTCAGAACTAAAGTCAGTCAAATCCATACTGCACAAATACTAGTCCTACTTGTACTTTTGTGCTGATAATAGTTGTATATGCAAACCTAAGTAGGGTTTTGGATGCATAACTTTCATTTTACAGTTAAATATTTTCAAAGGGTGGTCTTAGTAATTTTACTCAAATAACATATGTGAATTCTTTCACTGCTTAAAACACATATTTGTAAAATCTACTTCATTACAGCCACGCTCACACTAATTTTGATGTTTGAAGTTGCAGTCATGCACCTGAAACTATATCCCCTATCTCATTTGATACGCCTCAGATGACTCCCTTTTAAGTTTATTCCAGTGAAAGGGTGACAAGAGTTTGAGGCCTAAATCATGTTCAAAATGTTACATCTGCAGTGTCAAACATATAATTATAGTAAAGGATTAGATTTATATAGCATATGCATTAACGCATATTCAAAGCATGTACAATGCATGTCAAATGTCAAAGCATGTACAATGGATCCATTATTCATTCACTCACACATTCACTCTCTGCTGGTGGTAGACTACATATGTGGCGTGGCTGCCAACCCGCACCAACAGCCCCTCCGACCACCATCAAACATTCATAAACCAGTGTGAGTAGTAGCTGTGGAGGCAAGGTGAGTTAAGTGTCTTGCCCGAGGACACAACAGCACAGGACAGAGCAGGACATGAAACACGAACCCTTCCGTTATTGGACCACCCACTCTACCTCCTGAGCCACGGCCTGTGGGCCAAAACTGTCCTGAAGAATTTGTGCAAAAATTAGTGCAAAAATTCCACTGAAGATAGTCCAAATCATTTTAATTTAGGGGCCACATACAGCCCTGTTCCATCTTGAGTGGATCTGACCTGGAAAATATTATCATAATAACCAATAAAGAAAGTACAATGCCACATTTTTGTCTTTATTTTAGTGTAAAAAAGTACAATTAGGCTGCATGAAAATTTTTACTTTTACAAAATGTCCTTTCACAAAAAAATGTGAATAACTTGAACAAATATGATCAACCCGAAATGTCTAAAGAAAAACAAGTGCCATTTTAGCAATACTCTGCCTGTTACTAAATGTTTGGTGTGTTTGTAGATCAACTGTGGTCTGTAAGTTTTAATGCACATCTGTAAATAACAATCTGAGGCATAATATTGTTAAAATTGCACTTATTCTTCTTAAGAAATTTCAGGTTCATTTTATTACATTTTTTACTGTTGTTAACATTTTCAGCATGTCATTTTCTTTTCACCTAAAAACATAAAGAAAAGTTGGGAGTTATTTCAGCTTGAGATCATACTGGGCCATATTTGACACCCATGTTAAACGTTTTCACAGCGACTTCTGCTGGACACATACTGCCTCAACATACTTTCATTTTCTAACCACTACTGTGTATTAACCCGAACTATTCTGAAATATTCTCATTCAAGAGGGTATGATCAAAACAGTAGGAACGTGTTTGTTTTCTGGTTTTTGTTTTTTTGGTCAGATTTGCCAAATAAAACTGATCTGAATCTGATGTTCATTTATTGTATTTTACAGGAGTTTGAATATTATAATAATCTACTCACTTCTCAGGCTTTTCCCCTATACGCTGTAAACCCGGATAAGTTGAGTTAACTTACTGAAAAAAAAATTAAGTAATGATTAATGCATTTTTTAAGTACATTTAACCTAAAATATTTTATAACATCAGCTGCTTTGCATAGTTATCACACGTAAATAATTGAGTTCAACGCACTAAATTGATTTAACTACAAATATTAAAAATATTTTAAGTTAAATGTACTTAAAAAGTTAATTAATTATTACTTTTTTTTTTTTTAAGGTAACCACTTTTCTTTTCTTTTCTTTTCTTTTCTTTTCTTTTCTTTTCTTTTTTTTTTTTTTTAAGTAAACTGAACTTATCCGGGCTTACAGAGTAGATAAAACTTGAAAATGTGATCAGGTGGTTCTCAGATTGTTATCAGCAGATCTAGAAACCTTAAAAAAATATTTAGGGACAGAGAAAAAAAAAAACATCGGACAGCGCCCACGGTCGGAACCCACGGCCCGCGGTCCGAAGATCGGAAACTTTAGGGTAAGATGAAACCGTCGAGCTAAACCGATGCAGTGGATGAATGAGTACAGGTGATATAAATACATGAACAACACACTGGAAACTACAACACTGGGCTTGAGGCTGGAGTGTATCAGCCATAATCGATATAAAATGACTTTAAGAAAACGTGTAGAAAAAGATCGAACAGACGCGCAAAGAAATAAAAACTCCATGAATTAAAGAGTGAGGAGGTTTTGACGCTGGACGTTTCACTTCCTGTTTAGGTACTGCAGGTCACGTGATATCTGTAGTAGGCTACTTATTACATGGCTTTATGATCAGGAGGTAAACTTGGAGGACAACAGTGTGTGGTTTGCTTTTAACTTTCGTTTCTCGAGGTGCAGATTGTGATTCAGTCTTAAAAATGTGCAAATCTTTGGAGCTGTCTACTTTGATTTTTACCAGCTTTTGTCTGCACATTCTGTTTATTCCAGTCCTAAAATGTGCAACAAGACAAACTCAGAGCATACCCGGATTGAGTCTTAAAATGACGTTATCTCCTGTGGAAAAAAGTTTGCTTGCATCCATAGTCCACTAGGAGGAGCTAAAGACTAAGAAATGAAAGTTCTAATTCCACTTTATTTCAGTCTAAATACACTGACATGAATATGATTTAAAGTTGATATGTACATCAGAGTTTGTGTCTCTGTCTCCCTATAAATATGCTGATATTTTTCTATTTCCTCTTAGTCCTGATGTAGGCTATGTGTGCATATAATTTTGAGTATCTGATCAAAATATTCTGCTGAACTCTGCCCAACTTGACACTACAAATCAATTAAAGAAAGATTAATCTGGAAAGGAGAGATGAACTGAGAAAAGGTCATAGACTGAGACATGGGGGCAAGAAATCTGAAATATGTTAAGGATATACAGTAGCAGACCGAGTGGGTGAAGTGATAGGAAAATGAAGAGCAAGGATAGGGGAGAGGGGAGGGAGGAAAAAGAGGGAAAGAGAGAGAATAGAGGGTTTCGTCCACATGCTCCTCAGCTGTGTAAACTGAAGGTCTCGGCTGCTTCTCGGATTCCCCTGAAGAAGGGGGATATTTATAGGAGACTGGCAGTGGCAGTGAATGGACCCTTGCTCTGTCACACCCATTAATATTATTATTATTACTTTATATGCGCAAAAATGGAAAATGTCAGCAACCTGAGAGGCCTGCAGAGACAGAGCGTGCATGCACTGTGTCTCACTGCCTGTTATGAGAAACTGTCTGTTGGTGAGACATAGTAGCACTTATATGAAATGGGCAAAAGAAAGAAGAAAGAAGACAGAATTATAAAAAGAACAGAAAAATGGGGAGAGGTTGGCATGTATTTACTGGTGTAACCTGATCTACTGAACTTATTAGAGCTGTCAAAGAGTGAGAGAAAAGAGAGAGTGAGAGAAAAAAGAAAGAAGATGGAGAGAGAGGTGGAGCAGGGCTAGACAGACACAGACATGAGCACATGTTCCAGCTCCAGATTATAAGATTCCCGCAAGTTGCAGGCGTGTTGAAACAGACTACACACACACATACACACACACACAGGTTCACAACCACCTGGTAACAGATGCAAACTCAGGCACACATGCAGAAACACAAACAGTCTGATAGACATAACAGACGTGCACGCGCATCCACACATGCTGAGAAGGGAGGAAATTCCAGAGGGAACAGGTGGGAGTGGCGATAGCAATCTATCAGGATGACTTTGATCTTCCCCACGTTTCTGTCACCACTGCTGAAATACACTGGATGGATCAAGCCCATCTCATCAATCAGAATCTGAAAATGCAAGCCAAGATGTAATAACAGCACCACAGCAAATACTTGTAAAAAAGTTTTGGTGCATTACATGTATTTCAAGATGTATGTACCCACTGAAGCTTAAACCAAATGCATGTTTTCTGTCTCTTCTTCAAACTACACCTCCTTGTGTTTCATCCAAAGTAAAGTAGAGATGGCACAACTACGTGCATCTCTTCAGTTGTAGGAAAATTATCTGAAGGGGGCAGTGTTGAGAGAAGCTCCAGGGAGTTGAGTAGAGCTGCACCTGAAGCGTTAGAAATAACATTGTGGTAAGGTTTGCGCTGTAGAAGTGAAAAAGAAAAACAAAACAAAACATAAACATCACCATTGCCAATACAAGTCACATTAATGATCATTTCAAGTAATGTTCCAGATTGTCAACAAAATTATCTGGGATTTGAGGGAGGGAAGAAAAACATAAGGAAGTCAAAAAGGAAGAGACAGAGAGGAGACAAAGATGTGAATCTGGCATGAATGCAGTGTCTACTGAGGACAGAAGTCAAAAGCTCAAGTGTGTGTTTGTGCATGTGTGTGTGCAGACATGTGTGCTGTGATTGTGTCCTCATGCTGACCTGGACCTTAGGGCATATTAAACAAAATCATTCAGTACAATGTCTCATCACAAGGAAGAAAATACCAGAAAGTCCATAACATCAGCCAAGAGTGTGTGTATTTGTGCCAAGGCTGAGATGAGTGTGGAGAACCCCTGCCTTAGGGGCCACAAAGACAGTTGATTGACAAGCCACATAAACATGAACATACATGTGTAACCCTGTCCTTACCAAATCCTTATAATCCAACCTCCTTCTCTGTTTTGTCCCTCCTCACTAGTGGTGGGAACCATAGAAATACTTCATGATCAAATATCATCATATGTTCCCAGACTAATGATATGACGATACAGTTAATCTGTAATACTTGACACATTGCAAGACAATCATCTACAATACATCATAATGTGTGTGTGTGTGTGTGTAACTGAAGTAGAGGAAAATAGCCCTACAGAAACAATAAAACAGTGCCTTTTTAACACACACCCTGACTTAATTTCCATGCCCACATGTGTCGTTGTTTAAAGAAGTAGAAATCTGTGAAAGTGACGGGGGAATAGAGCATCTGGATGTTTTAGTAAAAATATTCATTCCATATTTGGCATATCACATGCACAAGCAATAGGCTCAAATATTTTCTCCACTACTACTCAGCACCACCCATCGTCCACCTGTCCTCTATCCAGCCATTTTCAACTTTTACACTCTTCTTCTTACCATCACCAATCTGTCTTTGTAACATACGAGGCAGGTACATATTAATGACTTCTTAGTGAGTTTTAAGTATAAAATGTCATGAATGGACCTAATGGGATCAGAACATTTGGATTATGGCTTAAAAATAGTGGATAAAGGATGTGTGTTTTATTCTTAACATGGACAGCATTTATGTAACCAATTTTTCTTTTTTTTTCTTTTTCTTTTTTTTTTTTTTTTTTTTTTGGTACCCAAGTTCCTTTTTGTCCCTGTAAAGCCTGAACCATTAAATCATTGACAAAAAATTCCAGTTCTTTGAAACTGGAGTCTTCATTGGCCCCAACATTTTTTTATTTTTTTTTTTTTTTTCAAATATCAATTTCTGTGTATGTGTTTCAATGTTATATCATATTTCATACATCAGGTCTCAAGGCTCAAATATTATTAATTTTGAACAAACAAAAACATAATGTAACATAAACACATCTAACAAATTGTTAACTCCTTTTCAAAATTGGCAAAGTTCTTCCTCCTTTCTCATTAATGACAATCTTGTAGTGTCACTGGAAAGGCCTCTGGTGTACGAATTCCTCCCCCCTGGTGGATTATCCATGTATTGCATGTATCTAATTGTATACATCAGGTTTTTCAAGAAAAAAATATCACACTGATCATGTAGAGGGCTTAAAACCCATGTATCAAATATGATACGTTTGGCGTTATAGGGTTAATGTGTTAATCATTCACCCATTCACACAAAAGAAGGAGCAGAGTTGCCAGTGTGAGCAACTTGAAAGTTTCAAATCTCACCCAAATATACTTCTACATGGCAAAGAACCACCAACCCCAGAGTCTGTGGATTATCCAGTCTTCTGCCTGAGCCACAACCAACCCACAATAGGCTGAAACATATCAATGATTTGTTTGCATTTGTCTGATAAAAGTGGAATGTTTGCCAGGACCAGTGTTTTTAAAGGGTAAAAAAAAAAGACACTTGACTGCATTAAAGTACTGAGTGACCCTCACACTGTAAACTACAGGATCTGTCAAGTGGTATTTTCCGTTAATAGCTTTGCACCTACATAATGTGTATATAATTACTCCTTCTGTATATGAATGGAGCCCTGCCCATGAACAAGTTTGCACATAAACACACTGGCCAGGTCACTGAGTGTGGTGCATGACCAAAACAAGACCAGCAATCAAGAAAACATGCAAGGAGGAAAAAACTCAATTTTGACGGAAACCGTTTGCAGAAATTATTCATTTCCCTTCTTTTTTATGTTTTCCTTCTGCTGACTGTACACCCCTCCCTCTCCCCAGTCTCCTCCTTTTCACTCTCACTCTTTCCCTCTTGCACATTCCACTCCTTTTTGCATATCTCTACCCCCTACCCCCCCACACACTATACCTCACCACATTTAAAACAACTTCTTCCTTCACCCTCTCATTCTCTCTTTTCCTTTTTCTCCCTCCTTCCCGCCCTCCTCTCGCTACCTGACATTGTGGCCCGATGCCCAATGAGTCACACCTCTGCTAAAATCATCAGAGATGAAGGGGGGAGGAGGGAGTAAAAGAAAGAAACCGTCAGGGAGAGAGAAAAAGCAGGAGAGTATGACAGAGAGAAAAATATAGAAAATAAAAATGGGAGGAGAGAAAGTTAGAGAGGCAGAAAGAGGGAGCCTCCGGGGAGTGAAAAGAGCACAGAGTACGTTTAACTTTTTGACTCCAGTAGTCAGTGTGTGCTTGTCAGTAACAGTTAGCCTGTGGACAACAACACTTTCCACACACTGTTAAGCACACGCATGCATGCACAAATACACATGCACACACAGCCATACACAAACACTGACATCGTGCATAAGTCCACCTGCATGCTCTGCAGGCACACACACACATACATAGAGCAATCAGACATGCAAACAAACCAGAGAAGAAAGTGTGGCTGCAGCCCTGCCTCTAACATCAGCCTCCCCCACCCTCTCTAACCGTTGCCCTTGGATACCACACAAACACTCCCTGTTGGGCAACACTGGGATACAGGAGAGGACGTACATGGGTCACACAGCTCCCCAAGCGCTTGGGTTTGAAAGCTGTACGTGCATGTTTTGTGCATTTTTCATCAATGTTTTAGGTGCAGCCAGTATTAGGAAGGTTGCTGTTGAAATACTGTAAGTTAGATATTCTTATTTACCCTGATGAAATCTACTAAATAACGTAAATATACCAAAAATTGTAATTACTTTACTTTTTTTTTTTTTTTTTGCTAATATTGAAGATATTTGTCTCAACAATATTGCTGGCCCACATTGTCTGGAAAGATGATGAAAACATGTGAAGCAGGGGAATTAATATTATTTTCCACAAATAATCTTTTAACTGAAAATAATGTTTTTCGATGTGAGACATTTGTGATCGCAATTTGATTAACAATTGTACTTCACAGTAATGATTAGTCGTCACATATTTGTTCTGCAATGGTAACACATTAGAATTACATTTATTTTGTTCTTTGTTTGCATGATGAAGTTGCATGTTACCACTTAGTTTGCAACTCTGGTCATGTGCTTCAGTTTTTTTATGATAATAAAACTCTTCTTCTACATGCCCATGCACAACAACAACAAATTAAAGTTAATTTGCAAGATGCTATGTGAAGTATGTGTAGCGGGAGTGGCATTGAATGGAACAATGTTTACATAGTGTATACATCATCCAAGGAAGGAATCAAAGAGGGCAATTAGGTAGATCAGTCTTTGCAAAAACTGACATGATAAATACCAGGGCATGAAAAATGTGGCGTAGGCAGATTTTGTTTTCTACAGTGAGTCTCTTGTCTCTTGAGAGAGTCTCTTTACTTTACCCTTTTCCCTGAATTGTAACCTTGGCTTGCTTGTCACAGAGGGGTCACAAGCTTTAACAAGGCTTGTGTTTTATGAATCCTGAGGGAATCTCAGTAAGCTGTGTGGATGTTGCTGTGTGCCACAGGCCTGTCATCATTTAACAGTGTTGTTTTTGAACATTCTGTGAGTGAGTCAAACAAGCTTATGTCTTGGACTGGGAAGACTTCTCTTTTTGATGTACAGATCAATAGGTTTGTTGAACACGAAATCAATCCATCCATCAATCAATTGGTTTTTCTGTCATTTAAGATCCTAAGGTTAGCTTATCACTGCATGTCCAGATGGAAGAAAACTAAGTTGGTTTCATATTATCTTGGGTTTTGCACTGAGGGATTCATTTTGATTCCTTAGTACCTCTACAAATGGCACAATCTATTCTGCTTTGATGGGGTCAATCCTAACTGAAGCCCCAGGCTTAGGAAGCGGAACAGGCCTCTGCCCATAGCTGTAATGTTTTTAAAGCCATACCAGCCAGCCACAAAGCTCCTTTTGCCCTTTGTACAGAACACACCAGACAAAACCTTGGAAGCCATCCACTGAAAAGCGCATTCGCAAAGTATTTCTTTTTTTCTTCTTTTTACAAGTGTGGGATGGGGTCGAACAACAATTACGGTAAAATGTGACTAATATGTCACAGACATACTGGTGTGTTTTTTTCTGACCTACTCTTTCTCTTATTTCTTTTTCCATCCATCCTCTTCTCTCTTCTTGAAAATTCTTCCCTTTCACTTCAAACCCCTGTAATTACAAACAAAAGCGCTGACTCTTCTCCAGCTGAAACAATGATAATGATGGAGAGTAGTAAGTGTGTGTATGTGTGTGTACGTGTGTCTTCATCAAAGCAGCGTTGACGTTGATGGGTGTACAGAAATGTGTGGAGGACAGAGAGGATTAACACAATCTGGGCATGAAGCCCCACAACTGAGAGAATGGTGTGTGTGTGTGTGTTTGTGTGTGTGTGTTTGTGTGTGCATATGTTGACTCTGTCTTGATAGCAACGATCCAACACACAGCTGCTCTCTAAGCTTGGCATTTAAATGAGGCAAACAGACACTTGGAGCAATGGAACACAGACAGAGGCAGTGACAACACAGACAGATAGAAGAGAGTTGAGCAGAAAAACAACAAACTCAAGAACAGGTTGCACTTGGGCTGAAAAGGGTGTAAACAACAAAACACCGATGTAATGAGATGGTGATGGCGCAGTCATTATCATACCTCAGTATTTAGGTAAAAAAAAATTTAACATTGTGTGCAAAACTGGAATGTACTGATGAACGCTTGGATACAGAGCATGTGTTGCCGTAGTATTTAGGCCGCATGTATGCTGGTTGCGAGGTAGAGAAAGAGTGTACAGCCTGGTTGTGTTTGGAGCGGACCCAGGCCAGAGGAGCTCAAAGCACTGAATGTCATCATCAGAGCTGTCGGAGAGCCAAGCAGTAATCACACCCAGATCACCTACACGCTCACGCCAACTTACAACACCAGTCACTCCAGAGTGGTGTGTATGTGTGTGCCTGCATGTCTAAAAAAAAAAAGGAGACTGATTGAGAGAGAGAAAGAAAATGAAAGACAAGAAGTATATGTGCATAGAGCAAGTATGCATCCTGTTACTGTAAAAAGTGTGTGTGCGCAGACAAGCATGTGGTCATAGTGTGAGTAGTGAGTGAGTGAAAGCTATGAATGTGTGAGCTGGAGAAGAGGGTGTATTTTTTTCTCTCCTCTTTCTTCCTCCCTCTCTCCATGTCAGTCTTATATCCCACCCCTCTATTTTCCATTTTTACATGCAGCTCCAGATGTGAAGGCAGTGAAATATTAAATTACAGAAATGGGCTTGTTTCTGCACTTTGGTTATATCAAAAACAACCCAGCCTCTGCTCTCTCCTGACCTGACACACACTCACGCCTTATACTGTGTCTCACCATACAGCACAGGTGAAAGGAACAGCTTGTTACCCACTGAGAAGCTTTTAGCAAATATTTGTCTTATAAGTATTTGGTAAAAGGCAGCGCTTTGACTCTGTTAACCTTCACATATAACTTTATATATGTATTTTTTTTATAAGATGTTTAAAAATCACTGAAACATTTTGCAGCCGCTCTAGCTGTGGCAGAAGCTCACATACAAGTGCCAGAAGATGCAGTCCCTCCTCAGACCTCTAGATGCTTGTTTCAGGAAAAAAAAATCATAATATATTGAAACCAACATATCATTTCACACTATGTATAATGTATAATAGGTTCGTTTTATAGTGTCAGCATTCTAGAGTATCAGCAATCAAGCAATTCCAGTAAAGCTATTTATATACTGTATAAGATTAATCTTTTATATATATTTTTCATTTTAAACAATTTTTCTTGGTTGACATTCATTCGACATTAAATTGCTGAATTACACATTTAATCCAAAAGCTGCAGAAGTCAAAATCAGGTAGAAAAATAACCAGAATTTCCACATGTAGCTCTCTTATCCCATGTAATGTGTATGTAATGTGTATATGTATTAAATATAATATGATACTGTTTCACATGATTATTGATTATGAGAGAACAAGAAATCATACCCCACCAGTAACGTGTCACACACAGATATTCCTGCTGCGTGGTGTTAAATGACAGCTGTCAGTCAATCAAGGTTCAGAGGTTGTGGGATGTGACAGTTGAAAGTGATGAATTACAAGAGGCTTTCAAACTGTCAAAAGTCAGATCACTGTAGCGGGCAGAATTGATAAACTGTGGCTGTTTTGTGCAAGTGCATCTGATTTGTGCACATTCAGTTGGTGTTTTCTGCCCTCCTGGTGTGTTTTGTTTCTCGCTCACTGTGGCCCATACATCACAGAGTTATTGAATTTGCACAGGATAATTATATCTGTGACATATAACATACATTGCTGGTATGCACATTTTCTCACTCTTTTAACTTTGACAAAACTCTGATATACCACTGAAAAAGACAAGTAAGCTTTCCAGGATTCCATGTGGAGGTACAGAATAGAGCAGAGCAGTTGTATCAGAAGAAAGCTTAACAATGATTGGTAATCACAGCTGTCAATCACAAATTTCATCCTCCTACTTGCCTGAGCGCCTGTGATTTGTCAAAGTCTGTCACAGAGTACAGTGGAAAATTCTTATTTCCTCTTAGAGGAATTACAATTGAATTACAATATGTTGAGTGGTACTTAGGAATTTATACCTAATGACACCAAACAAGTACCAAGCACTGCAGCTGTAAGTGTCAAAGTGTAACTATGTAACATTTTTACTTTGATTAAACAGCTTCAAAGTAATTGTGATGGTTAAATGGATTGTTAGGGGGAGAATGGAAGCCCTCCACCTTCCCACTAGGGCACAGGTGTCAAACATGCAGCCTGGGGGCCAACTCCGGCCCACCAAAGGGTCCAGTCTGACCCCTGGGATCAATTTGTGAAATGCAAAAATTACACTGAAGATATAAATCATTTTAGTTCAGGAACCAAAAGCAGACCAATTTAATCCCCAGTGGGTCAGATCAGTAAAATTCTATCATAATAACCTGTAAATACTCACAATTCCAAATTTTACCCTTTGTAATGTAAACATTTTCATGTCATTGTACTGTATTTACACTAAAACAAACTAACTTTTCATAAAAACACAAATAACCTCAACAAATATGAACATTTTGAAATGTCTGAAGTGTAATTTTAACAATATTCTGCCTGTTATTAAATGTTTTGTGTGTTTGTAGATCCACTGTGATCTGTACGTTGTAATGTACATGTGTAAATGATAAACTGAGACATAATAGTGTTAAAATTGCATTGAGTTTTCTTAGGAAATTTCTGTTTGTTCATGTTATTCACATTGTTTTAAAGGATGGTTGGTAAATGTAAACATTTTCATTGCATAATTTTAGTTTTTTTTTTTGCTCTAAAACATTGAGGAAAGTTTGGAGTTGTCATTATTTATGTGTTATTATGTTATTTTTTTCACTGGTCTGGCCCACTGCAGATCAAATTTGGCTTAATGTGGCCCCTGAACTAAAATGAGTTTGAGACCCCTGCACTAGGGTCTCTAAGGCTGAATATGCCACTTGCAACTTCTCTGACACCGTCCCCACCACAGTTTACAGCACTATTACACAAATACCCTCCCCAGCCAAGTACTGCTGGCTAGCTGTAAACAAAAGCCAGCCATGTCTTCATTTCACAGATGTTTACCATGGCAGAGTTGGCAGAGAAAAGGAAGAGGTGACCGTTGTCAGTGGACGGAGGAAGAAGAAAAGAGTGAGTGAGCAAACCAGGAACAAGACAACAGTCTGTATAGGTTGAGCTTTTGCAGAATGGTGAGAGCTGAAAGAAAAGGAAGCATCAAAACAGATGTAGACTTGATGTTGTTGCTGCTGTACTTGTAAGTATTGCTGAGATAAATTATCTGTACTCTATGTATTTTTGTGGATTTGCGTGCTCTTGGTGATTGATATTGGTTGCAACAGTGTTTACTTGTTTATGAACTTATTTTACTGACGCCCAGATGCTTGCTAGCTAGTGGAGATGTTAGCATACTCACTAATAATCATAGGTGTATGATTGTTGAGTTTACTAGATAGCCCATTGTCTGCTTCAGGAGTGTGTTTTTTATTACCAGTTACAGAATTTTGTCAGTTGAATTTAATTTTTGTGAGTCTTTATATGACCCATATCTAATTGGGTTAATCTGAATAGCGACTGTCATAACAACTAGCCTTGATGTTTGATCTTACCTGGTGTTCTATGATACTTGTCTCTTGTACAGGTGAAGGTCCAGAACAGGGGTATTCAAATCCGGTCCTCGAGGGCCGGTATCCTGCATGTTTTAGATATTTCCCTCTTCCATCACACCTGGAAGACATTACATTGTTATCAGGCTTCTGCAGAGCTTGATGATGAGCTGATCATTTTTTCCCCTACTTTTAACCTCTTGATTTCTTTCACAATACCACTGATGTTTCCCAGAAATGCTGGTGTTCAGGACACCTGGTACACACAAACGTACTTCCTAGTTGAATTCTGAAGTTCGGCCCCTCATCTTGGTGAATTGCAACCACCCATTTCTTCTTCTCAACTAAATCTGAAGGAAAACCATGAAACCTTAAATATAGTTGCCTTTGTTTATTCAGTGTATATTGGGGCACACAACAGTGACACTTCGATATGGCTTCAGCCACTGTTGACAAGTAAACCGGAAGTAACGATACACAAAATGAGTCGTTTCAAACCGTTTCCGGGTCATGTGTGGAAAAACCCCTACTGAACCAGGTGTGCTGGAAGAGGGAAATATCGAAGACATGCAGGATACCGGCCCTTGAGGACCGGATTTGAATACCCCTGGTCTAGAATCTAGGTGTTTGTTGTTGTTGTTGTTATAAATGTTAGCCTGGATGATAGTATGCTAATCGCTAACAGGGCTGGGATGTGGTGACAGGTGGATGCTGCTGATGTTTGTTAGCCTGTTAGCTCTTAAGCTGTGTGGCTAACGTTAGCAGCACGGTGCTAGCGGCTGCAGATGGAGCCCGGACTGGTGGTCTCTGCACCTACAACCGGTGTGTGAATGTGACACATCCACCTGGATGGGTTAGGGGGTTCCTGTCCACACATCCCCCCTCTGCAGCTCTGCTTCCATGACCTCTTCTGTGAAGTAAAAACAAATGTCGAAAACATCAATGTCCGGCTAAAGTTTCCCACTCCACTCTGCTCCGGTGGTGTATTTGATAACAATTTTCTTGCCATCTTGCTGATGTACTCTGGAAGTGTAGGGGGAGCGCCATAGAGAAAAATGACCACAAAAACGGTGAAGAAGAACTAAAATGGTAAAATGTTACAAAGTTCTACTTGAAATCTTTTTCAATGTTTTTTTTTTTTTTTTTCTGAATTAATGACTTGTGTTATTATCGATCCATTCAAACATAGTTACAGTGGCTGACATTTCTATGACCTATAGCTTCGGTGGGCTCCATGATATGAGTCGAATTTATCAAAACCTGACATTTTCCAAATGTAATTTTGTAGATTTCCATATTGCTCACAGAACAGATCATGCCTATGCATACTGAGATCATAACTACATATTGTCTGTACATAATAGAACAATAATTAGACAAAGGTAAGATTAACGCTTGTTGAAAAGTTATTTATTCCATGTTTCTTTTTTATATTTAACACAATTTCATCACTTTGCCAAATCCTTTCAGTCTTATTTCACATTATTAATATTTATATTTTTGTATTTGTTGCCATATATTAAAGCTGCTTGAGCTTTTCCTCTCAGTTCAAATGAAAAACTTAATAGTTATAATGACATGTATAGATGGCTACAGTGAAAATGAGAAGATACTTTTCTTCTTCTGTGTTGAGCCGCAGAGTATGTTACAGTTTCATCTGACTGGATTACAGCTGTCATGTATATAACCCACCTACCTACTGAAAACACCTGTGATTGGACAGAGACTGTGTCATAGATTTTCAGAAAACAGAGTTGTCAACTGTTACACTCAAATTACAAAATGCTGAAATGTCATTGTATATTTTTTTCCCCAGTAACACCAACAACTATCAAGCAATGTAGCTTTAATAGGTTTAGACTTGAAAATGCTCACAGTTTCATGCTTCTGTACAATTCAATTCAACTTTATTCCAGACTCACAGTCCAATATAGACAGAGAAACATAATAAAAATGGAGGAAAAAAAACAAAATAGTACAGTTTAATGGGAAAAAATGAATGAAATCCATTGAAAAAATTGTACCAAAGCAGTGGCATACAAGATAAATAAAGTTAATATGCTTAGTGTTGAGATGTAATAGGCTAACAGTAGCAAATTTATTGTAATTAATAGAAACAATGATTTTCCAAATTTTCAAAGACAAAATGGATTAAAATACTCTGAATTCCACAATTTTTCTATAGGATGAGATATAGAAGGAATATATAAAGATGAATATGGCATCCACAAAACTTAATGTAAGTTATTTTGAATCATGAGGTGGTTCAGTTTACTAAATTTACTGATGAGGCTTTTTTGACGACTTAATGTCTACAAAAGGGTTGTAAATGGACTTTTGAGCTGTGATTACTTTGTCACGAAGATCATATTTGACACTTGGCATTTGGAACTATTAACTAAAGTCTGAATATAAATATAGTATTTGGAAAAGTGCAAATAATGGGTCTTTACACATATTTATTTCATACAAATATTGAGATTTATTTGGAAAGAATAAAAACTGATGTTTTATTGTGCACATTTATTGCTGGGTTCATAAATATTCCTTTAAACTACTTGTATTTGAGGAACAATTCCCAACAAACTAGTTTAATATCTTAAAATTATAAGTGTAATAATGACAGAAACAGTTACATGTATTTCCACATTTATTTGAACACATATGCAAATACAAATAATTTTGCTGCCCTCACAAATACAGATGCAAATACCTGGCTCTCTGTACATCCCTGCTACAGACTCTGGCATTATTAGACAGTATTTCTAAAGTCAGCAGTCGCACTGCCTTCTGCACATATTGTTCTGGAGTGTAGCCCCCTGTTCACCTCCTACATAAACCCTCCGCTATCCTGGGGATACACATGACTTACTGATTGAGTGTAGACAACCTGATAGCAGTTTAGGATCACAGTAGAGTTAACACACTGTCAAATGCCATGCAATGAGCACCTCAACAGGGGACAGATGAGAGTAACGTATGCTGGGCGTGTGTATGTCCATGCATAGTATATAAGAGGGCTGAGTGTGAAATAAGTGTGTATCTTGTGTGTATGAGAGACTAAAGTGTGTATATGTCTGTTTGTGTGTGTGAGGGCTACCCTGCTCAGGGCATTGACTGAATTGTTTCCACATGTGTCTTAACGTAGAGTTCTGGGCGGGTTTGGAGGACAAGGGAGGAGAGGGGGCTGCTATAGTTGGTGGGGGGGGGTCAGGTTTCATAGCACCATGCAGCACATCTGGGCCGCCGGAGCAGAATTAGAGTTCCCACGACTGAAAACACATCGCCTGCACACACTCTCCTACGTTTTGCACACACCTTGATAAACCATGATCTGTGCACTGTAAGCAGCAAGCATGCTCACCATCAACACCACAACTGACACACACACATAGGACACACTTGCTGCCACACGAATTGTACAGCCAGTTCCCCATTTTTGTTATGCAAAGTGCAACTGATTGTATCACGCTCTGCAGCTCCTTAACCTTGGTCTTTCTTATCCTTAACCCACACTCATGCACTCACATGCTCACATATTCAAACACCACTTCTTCCTTGGCACATCTGTCCCAATGCTGCGGGCACACGGGCGTTTCATTGGCACAACACATGGAAGGAAAATCTGAATGTGTTCTCACTAATCATTCCCCTATTCCACCCAGAAAAAGAGAGAGAGAGAGAGAGAGAGAGAGAGAGAGAGAGAGAGAGAGAAAAGAGAGAGAGATGTACAGGACTAAAGGATGAGGACAGACAAGTGCAGGCACTGGACAACCTGCAGGTGATGAAAGGTGAGGAGGCAGGAGACAATGTGAGTGCCAGAGCAAAAACGTAAGAAGAAAGACAGAGTGACAGAGTGGGATAAAAGCAGGTTAGAGGTGAATGAGTAGGGAGAGTGAGAGAGAGAGAGAGAGAGAGAGAGAAAGACAGGGCAAGATGGGATAAATGGGGGCATGCCAGTTCCATAAATGTTTAATTGCCAGCAGGTTTATTCATGTTAAGCGAGAGAGGAGAAGAAAGAGAGCGCTCAAACAGTACAAAATCTGTCTAGAGCTCCCAAATCTAATTTACACAACAGAGAGAGGAGAGAAGAGAGGGCAAAAAGAGGGAGGGAGAAAGAGAAAAGGAGAGGGAGAAAAATGCTAATTGGCTACAGTTGGGCATGTCTGGCTTGAGATGAAAGAGGAAGAGGACATAGAATGAGGGAGCAGAAGGGAGGGATGAGAGTGCAAATGGGAGGAGTACAGGAGGAAGAGCATGGCCTCCTCGTTGGGAACAAACATGGGTTAAAAAGTGTCATCTGATGTGTAAAACTATTGATGTGTCTCATAGTCCTAATTTGCTTGCCTTTGACTATTTTCCCAAAATACAACTTCATGAATGAAAGAAAGGCTACGTGCTGGTAGTGCTTTTTAAATTCACATTAATAATAGCAGGGATGGAGAAATGTATGTTTAGACTTGTAGATAATAAAATGGTTGTAGCTGAATGGCACAATATCTGTATCTGTATCTGGAAATATACATCAAAACATCATTAGTGGTCATTTCCACTCCCTGTCACTCTCCCAAATTCTCTGTTATCATTCCACCTGTAGTCTTTTAATACTACTTCAAAGTAATATGTTGCATTTAATATCAGTACAGTATCTAAAAAATGACCAGACTTATTTTATGTTATCATTCATTAATTCATTTAATCCTCTGTCAGTGGAACCATATCATTCCTCGCAGCTATTTCAAATGAAATAGGTATACATACATAACTAAAAGTAATTCACCTTTAACCCTTAAAGACCCATATTTCGTCACAACTTTTTGACGATTTTTTTCTCCATATTTAACTCTCCTACAAAGTTTATCACCATGTGTTATATTATTAACCTCTGCATTTTTAGATCTCAGAAAAATCAGGTATTTTCCTATATTAAACCCATAAAGACCCAGTGTTACTTTTATGTCAGTTCCCAAATGATTTTTCTCTCTATTTAACCTTTCTTAAGTGAGTATCACCATTTATTATAATATTATCTACTGTATTTTGCATTTTTTTCTGTCAAACTCTGGTATTTTCCATTATTTAATTCACTGATCATGGAAATGTCCATAAAAGCCCAGATTAAACTTGAAGTGTATTATATCAAAAACTGAGAAAACTGAAGGAAAAGTGACTTTTTCAACAAAGATATCAATAACTGAGCATAAAACCAAGTGTGTCCATCCACTGTCATTGATCCAACTCTATAAGTTTTACTGGTGAATCAATGTTGCAGAAAATGACGGTGTTTCCACATTCACTACGGAGCCTCTGACCGTCCAAATGGGTCATATCTGATGATCATGAAAAGATGACAAACTGTATTTTACACCAATTCTTTACATGTATTAATAGGATTAATGGATCAACAATTATTAAACATTTTAAATCAGTAGAAAATTTTGGTCGCTGGTGGCTGTTTGGGTCTTTATGGGTTAATTTACTGACCATGTAGATGTTCATAAAAACTGAATAAGTTTGAAAGTTACACAAAATGCAAATGTAACCTTTTCAGCAAAATTTATCATTAATCGCACATAAAACAAGCATCTATAAGCACTTAAACTATGGGTCTTACTGATGAATCAATGTTGCAGAAGTTGACAGTGCTTCCATGTTCACTAGCCTCTGAATCTCCAAAAAAGACAAATCTGATACCACTGATAAACTGAGAAACTATATTTGTCCTGGATTATTGAAATGTATTGATAAGATTGGGTGGTCAAAAGTTATTAAACATTTTAGATCAGTAGATGGTTTTGATCCCCTATCTGTTTGGGTCTTTAAGGGGTAATACAGTCACAGAAAAAATTATTAGACCATCAAAAGTCATCAAAAACAATGGTTATGCAATCAAGTACTAACACCTGTGTGTATCATGTGACTAAAACAGACAGAAAAGAAAACATGGAATGCCTAAAAGCACTGTTTTTGACAGTACAATGCCATAGCTATTGATGTAAGAACTGAAGTGATTTTGGTTATTATCAAGAAAAAATGGAAAATGGTTAGATATCAGCTCTGAAATTAAACTCTTATGAGCTATGTTTGTTGTTATCATTATATTTGTTCAAATAAATGTACCTGTAGTCATACCAGGCATTAAAATGAACAAGAAATTGAAGAAAACAAAGGGGTGGTCTTATATTTTTTTCCGCAACTGTATGTTATCTCATCTGTCATCTCATATGTCTGTCATTGAGAGAAGTGGTGAACACAGGAACTGGCATGATCACCCATTACTTTACAACAATGTATTTTGTTATTGTTTTGAATGAGAGAGCCCTAGTCTAGTATTACATAAAGTAAGATCAAAGGGAGACGATTCAGTTGTCAAATGTGTGATGCAACTCTACGTTTATGTCTGTTGGGCAGTAGCTGTTGCTTGGACGAGCCTTTTAATGAGTGAGAAGTCAGGATGAGTTTCATGTTTATTTTTTCTATTTCAGGCTTATTTACAGTGCAGCAGTTTTTCTCCATGTGTAAATGCATAGACTCTGAATGGAATCCACAAATGAGTCAGATTGGACTTTCCCAGCTGTGCAGAGTTTTGGCTTTGTGTGTTGTACTAGTGCAGGGATACTGGAACCGTGTTGGCTTGAGAGTCCTTCCTGAATTGAAACAACTCATAACCTCAACTGCTACACAAAAGGCTTAAAATTCTATTGGTCTCTAAGCGCAAAGTGTAAGTCGTACTCCCTCCATTTACGGCCGGACCCCCCACCCTACCACATTTTGCCTCTCACTGCTGTAAATCTCTACCATTTTGTCTCTCCTCATCTCCTGTTCCATCACATTTTACACCTCCTCCTCCATGCCTCCCTTGTGTTTTCACTTAAGCTTATTCCCGTATTACCCCAAATCCCCTCTCAAGCCTCATGTGGAGAGCAGAGCGCAAATGTCACAATGAAAACATGATACCAACTTAATAGGTCAGGATTGTCCAGAGAAAGGTTAGAGTGTGTTTTGCACTCAGACAGCCTCTGGTCCAGGCTGGATGAGGACATGTGTGTTGTGGCTGGACCAAAGGTAGGTACATTCTTGAAAAGTCTCTCTGCTTGTCTTTCCTCTTCTTCTTCTTCTGTAACTCAGACCTATGTCTCGAGGCTGATACAGCATCTGTGCTTTGTTAAACATATTACTGTTACGCAAGAATCTGGGGCAAAGAACAACAACACTTGCTAAATATTTTGTTTATTGAAGTTAAAAATGCATTCAATTGCGGTCATGAATCCTGCTTGAGAACCCTTCACTCTGATTAATCATGAAAACAAAGCAGCATTTAAAAGGAAAATAAACCCAAGGCAGGCCACTTGTGGAGAAATTGCCTTTTGTGTGTACCTGACTAGGTTTGGATTTGGGCCAGAACCAGACCAGGAAAGCGGGTCAAGGGTGCTGTTCTGTGGGAGATATGTTTGGAGTCTGCTCTGTGTGTGTTTTTGTGTTTAGCGCGGTTTAGTCAGTCTCCGATTTACAAACATTTAAGGCCCCGCTGCTGTACTGTTTCATTTTTCATTTAGTCACAGCCCAAGGCTATGTCCCAGATTGGAGACTGCTTCACAGTGCACCGCTGCACTCTGTGCCGCACCGAGCTGCTCCCCTCCTCATCGTCTGGTCTGGTCTGAGGAGATGAGGACCTGCCAGTGACCCCATAGCCTGCAACACACACCCAAACACACACACATTCTTGTATATTTCTATATGCACACTCACACACATGTAAACCCAAGAAATATGCCGACATATTTCTGCTCGTGCACACAAATACACACCAGCCAGCCATGAAAACACAGACAGATAGGCAGACAGAACACACACACGCAGACAACATGCGGAACAAGCAGTCTAATTCCTCTAATACGAAAAAATCTGCAGAGACAGACAGGTATGACACAAAGCTACTACAAACACAAAGATAGACATTACACACACTACAGTGCAAAGTTAAGTATTTATTAAGGTTTACCTCATACACACACACTGAAACAGCTGATAACCAGTCTCATGCGTACTATACAACCCACACATTACACTCAAACATGTGCAAACACATACAGATGCATGACCAGCACGTTTGAACCCACTCAGACCAAAAGAAAAATAAATACACAGAAAAGGTTGAAACGCACACATACAGTAAGTAGATATAAGTGCATGCACACAAACACACACCTGTGGTTTCAAGCCAGAACACAGAGAACTCTTTAGTCTTCAAGCTGTCTGTCCCACTTAAACTGAGCACTGCTGGTGAAGAGGACCTGACAGACAGAGAAAACACACACATACACACACTGTGATGAGTACACTGCTGGAGCAGAAGACCTGACTAAGCTGAATTTCCCCCCTGCTCCCCTTTCCTATTTTCCATCTGCCTCAGCGTAGGAGAACCTGTGTGGGGAAAAATAATGCCCACCATACACACGCCACGCTTCACTTTCTCTACTCTCCTTTTAACACACACGTGCACATACACACCGCTAATCCACTTAGTCAATCTCTAGAGTTTCTTCTGCTTTATATTCTCTGATTTCTTCCCATGCAACTTTTCAGTGTTCGGTTTTCATTTGTTTTCACAATTTTCTCAACTCGGGCCTTATCTCTTGTCACTGCCCTATCTTCTCCATCTCCCCTGCTCCCTTACTGCATCCCATTGTCGTTTTTGTGGTGCTGTGTGGTTGACCAACAGCCAGGGAGAGACAAGTGCAGAAGTGCCGGCCAAACTTGACTGCTTCTCCGCCCAAATTACATGGGACAGTCCCAATTACCCTGTGGCCAACCAAAGCATTTCCTGGGTTAGCAGTGGTGACGCGTGCCCCCCCCTTTGCTGTGGTTACAGGGGGTGTCATTAGACGCTTGTTTTACTGCAACCCCAAGAACGTGCCCGCTGGCCACATGCACGCCACGGGAAGCATAGCTGCAATGTTCCAATAACTGCAGTGGGCCTGATGGATGACAAATGGATCACGTTAGGGGCAACACTGACACTTAGAGTAAACTCCAGCTGGCCGAAAAGGAGATGCAAAGTGAGCACTGCGGGGAAAAGAAGACATTTTCGATCAGTTGTTGTGAGTTCTGAGTTGCAGATAAGTGTGACATGTAATGTTTTGTGGATTCACATTATTATAATTGACTTTGGAAAGTTTTATGGACAAGCATTTCCCAATATTATGAAAAGTGTAAAGCATATGTGTGGAGGGAATACAGTCTGCATTAAGAGAAATCAGATTTTAAATAACACTAAATGGAAACTGGTCAAAACATCCATCCATCCATTCATCCATCCATCCATCCATCTGGTTAGTCCTCAAGAGCCTTGGCATTACAAACATAAGTAGTTTAACCCATAAAGACCCAGTGCAAGTTTTGTGTTAGTTCCCAAATTAATTTTTCTCTCTATTTTACCTTTCTTAAGTGATTTATCACCATTTATCTTTATATTATCCTCCCTTTTTTGCATTATTTTCAGTGAAAATTGTTCTTATTTTATTTTACTGTATTTTACTGTATTTATTTTCTAATCATGTACTTTAATCATCATGTTGAGATTACATTTGATGGTTATCATACCAAAAAATGGAGAAAACTTGAGAAAAAGTTACTTTTTCTGTAAAATCTATCATTAATCTATTAAAATCTATCATTAATCTATCATTATCATTAATTGAACAAAAACCAAGTGCCTGCATCCACTGTCATTCATCAAACTCCATGGGTTTTACTGGTGAATCGATATTGTAGAATATGAAAGTGTTTCCACGGTAACTACGAAGCCTCTGAATGTCCAAATGGGTCATATCTTATAACCATGAAAACAATAAAAACTGCATTTTATTCCAATTATTTCCATGTATTAACAGGATTAGTGGATTAACAGGTATTAAATAGTTTAGATCAATAGATGCCTTTGGACACTGGTGTATATTTGGGTGTTTATGGGTTAATTTTGGGGAAATGTACAGTATCTGGCACACCAGAATTAGAAAATACACGTCTCTACAGCCCTCACCTCTCAGACCAAATCAAAAGGCTTACCTGATATTGTTTTATGATAGTGTAACTACTTTTCAAAGCTTCTGTGTTGACATTTGACAGATTTGCAACTTGTCATTTCAGCTGGCAGTCACAGATGAAACCTTCCTACCTTTCTTAAAATGTCTGTCATTAGAAAAAAAAACAGAGTAATAAAGTAAATTCTCCACTGCCCAAAACCAGACAGACGTAATGCACGTGTGTAGTGTAGAGTCAGGTACTATCAGACCACTTGAATTACAATGCTGAAAGGTAATTATGGATTTTTTTTTTGCTCAAAAACTATCAAGCACTGCACCTTTACACCCTTTTAAGTTCATTTTTATATATAGTAATAAATGAGCCACTAATAAAAAGTGTCGCACAGTTATATGAAAAAGGTCAATTTTATACAGCTATACAAAATTAACAAAATTGAAAATTATAACCAGGTGATTACGAGTGGGGGGAAAAAGCGGAGAAGAGAAAAAAAATAGATGGATCCCATAGAGGAAAGTAGGCAACAGGAGAAGGGAAAGAGTAAAGGACTGACGCACAGAGTGGGATGAGGGTTGGGGGTGGGGATCGAGGGGGTGCCTGGCAAGACGCAGAGTGACGTAATGGATGAGAGGAGAGAGGGATTAGCTGAATGACAGAGATGAAGGGATGCTCTCTGGTGTCACCCATCCTCACTCTCACTCTGTCCATCATTCATCTGGAGCATCAGAGGTTGTGGCAGCTGTGCATGCCAGCTGTGCACAAGTTTACGTGTGTGTAATCAATTTGTTTGCATACATTTCAAAGTCTGTTTATGCACACGTGTGTATTGCATTTATCAATATCCCTTCTGTCAGTCTGTCAGTATTAATGTGTACCATGTGTCTGTATACAATGTGTGTGTTTTATGTATGTATTAGGTGTCAGTGTGTATTGTGGGTCTACATGCAGTGTGTCTAGTTCTAGTTGCCCATCTGGTGCTGCTATGCTGTGCTGCTCAGCCAGCTCTCTAATAGCTCCAATAAGCCTGTGGTTTGCTGCCTCATACACACATGTATGCATACACACACACACATATATATACACAGATATGTACACATTGGTGCATGAATACACACACATACATACACACTTAACACAAACCTTTACACACATGCTACTCTTGCTGTTATTCTTCTTCCAAGAGAAAGAGGCCGAAAAATGACCATTTATTTACTTTGAGCTGTGGGGCTGCGGCAACACAGCCTGCCAGTTGCAGAAAAACGAAGGAGTCAAAGAGCAAAACAGAGGAGGGAGTAGGAAGGCAAAGGGTACCTGAACAAGAGAAAAGGACAGAGGGAAGATAGAGAAACCGATGAGTAACAAAGGGCTGTAGGTTGAGAGAGAGGGAGAAAGTTTGTTGGTGGATGTGGAGTAGCGAGCTGTGGTTTGGTCTGGTGCAGCATTTGGTTGTGTTACAGTCTGGCTGTGGCTTGTGTGGGTTGGGCTGAAATGAGTGGGAAACAAACCCGGGCAAGAAAGTAGCAGCATTCACTCCGAGCACTTGAAAAACACACATTACAAGTGTTTAATAATCATATCTTTCCACATTTTTTGTCCATGTTGAGGCTGTATGACAGTCTGATGAGGGAATTAATTTTCACCTCAACCATTCCAGATATTTTGAACTGTATTTATGTTTGTCCAGATCTGCTGGAGGGATCTGTCTGCCCTGCCCAACCTGCTCCTGGCCCGTTCAGTAGCAGAGTGTCTTTCCAGCTTGAAGGGCCACACTGGGTCCGGCTCCAACAAACTCAGAGCTTATTTACATTTGGGGAAAAATGTGCCTTTTCAAATATGCCTTACAAGTAATTTCTAGCCAAAGAAATATTTCTACACATGTAAACAGGACAAATTGTCAACTTAACTTTGACGTGATTCCCCTGGATGTGGTGGATTACGCTCAGATTCAAAGCCAGGTTGTTCCAGTTTATCCAACAAAACAGGTCTCTCTTCAACAAGATGTTTATTCGAATCCCCTTGGGAAAAGCCAGGTGTTGCCAGTGTACACAGGCTTAATGTGGTTTGGGGAGTTTACCTCAGAGTGCAGACTACAGGTGCTTGTAGGAGTGTGCAGCAGTGTTTAGAAGATAAGATGCTGAGATGGGAGGAGAGCTTGTGTCCCACGACCCCTGAGCAATATGGTCCGAGTCAGTATAGAGATACAAAGGGTCAGGATGAATGACTGACTGACTGACTGACTGACTGACAAATCACATACACATACACAGACTGCCTGTCTACTCTAAAGGCCAAGGTTGCCACAGTTACCTGCTATGTCTTTCTGTTCCTTCTTCTGCTCTTTTTCATCCTTCTTTCTCCCTCCCTCGTCTTCTGTTAATCTGTTCCAGAGCATTGTGATCACATGGAAAAAAACATAGCAAGTGCACATATTTCCCCCTTAGCCAGGAATGAAAAAAACACACACAGGGGTGGGGTGTAGGGGAGGGAGGGGGGGTGTATGATGGGGAGAAAAAAAATAAAAGCGAAATAAACTGTTTATTCAAAGGCAGCGCTGAGCCCTTTTGTTGTGGTGGGGACCTGTCTTTTATTAGCAGCCTGAAAAGCCTTCAAAGGCTGGAAAGACAGAGGACATGCCAACAGACGAGTGTATACAAGGCAGAGGAGAGAGGAGGGGAGAGGAGGGAGGGAGAGGGGAGTCGGGAGAGAAAGGGGGAACGGTGAAGGGGACAGGGCAGAAAGGTTTGGAGTGAGACAAACGATTAGGGTCTGAGGACATGAATGGGTAGAAAGGTCTTAGGGGTGGTGGAGGAGGTGATGGAGGGTTGAGGACTTGAGACTGTGCCACTGGCAGTGAGGACACTGAGAGAAGGCCAGCAGAGAAGGAAAAGGGGGGTGCTGGGACAAATCCAGATGGACCATAATATGGGGAAACTGTTCAGGCCTGTTCTCATATGTTTGCAGCTTTTTACACTGGCAGGACTTTCTCAAATCCTTGTAACTGATTTTGTCAGTGTGTGTGCATGTGTGTCTGTTGGGGAGGTTAAGAGGAGAATGATGTTTTATATCAGATCTTGAAAAAAGTTCTGGCACGGGCTGTTTGGTGTGTCTGTGGGTGTCTTCACCCAAATATGGACACAGTTATGAGTGTTTGTTTGCCACACTATGGTGAGGTAGGTGTCTGAGTGTAAAATCACATGTGGGAGAGATAGATGTATTTGGGGATAGCTTGGAGAGGCAAAGGAGACATTCCCTCATTGCGTAACTTCATCTCTCTTATCTATGCTCTCAAAGCAAACTGTCAATGCCATGTTCCCACCTTTATCTCTCTCCGTTTCTCTCTTTCCTTCTCTTTGTCCCTCTCCCTTATCTCCCTTTTCTCTGTGTTTTTGGATCGAGCCTTCAGGAGAACAGTCTTTTTTTGTGCTCCTCCCTTCTCATCCTGCTTTCCATCTCATCTATTGACTATTCAATCTATTTGTCTGTTCTTTAAAAGTGCTGTGAAAACTGATGTGCCCACTATAACCTTGAAACACTTGTGTCTTTGTGTGTGTGCTTAAATTACACATGCTGATAGGATGAACTGTATGTGAGCTTTTATGCATAATGTACGCAATCTATTTTAGTGTTTATGTATTGTGTGCATGCATGTGCACATCTGTGCACAGCGGCCACTCTTGAAGCTGAATCAAAGTGCTCTGCTTTCAATAAGAGTCACAATCAGCAAAGTGGCAGCAAGCAATGACATCACTGCAGCTGGGTCCCCAGCTGGAGCACAGAAAGGACTTTGGCAAGTGTGCGTGTGTGAGTGAGTGTGGACATATGTGTGTAACAGAGTCATAGACCAGTGTATGCATAGTTTATTTGTAATATGCATATTTCATGCAATTCGTAAACGCTGTGGCTGAACAAAATGCAAGCAGGTCCATGCCAGTGTCGAACCTTTCCCCAGTAATGTTTATGAGACTGCGTGTGTGCGTGTGTGTGTATATGGTGGCTGAGAACATAAGTGAGATTTCCAACCTCAGTCGTCCCCATCAGTCTCTCTGCACATTCTGTGCCTTGTTTCTATTGGAGCAGACAGTGCTGCGGTGAGAAAAACAACAGGAATTTCATCTGCCATTGATTAAGCCCATTAACGGTGGTGTCTGATGTCTTTTACACTCATTCCACACACACCGACATGCAGCTGCACTCACAAACACAAAAAGTTTCACACACACCCACGCTCCACTACCCCCCACCCCACTGCACCGCTACCAAGACTACCATACAGTAACGGACACACCATGGAATATCATCAAGATCCACACTATTACTCTGTGTGTGTATGTGTGTGTGTGTGTGTGTATTTGTGTGTGTTTGTGTTGGGTGTGAATGGATTTTCACACGCTAAGTCATGCAAGCCGGAAAATACTGATCATAAACTTCCAACCAGTATGAGCAACCGACAACCCCACAGAGAGCAACACACAGAGAGACGCACACGTACGCATGCACACACACACACACACACACACACACACACTCACACACACACACACACACACACACACACACATAAACACACACTACTAGATGCATAACTATTGACAGTTTCTGCATGCATTCATTTACATATGCACATTATGTACACACATTGTAAACGACTCACATATGAACAAACCCCTTCATTCAAAAACACACACACTACACACACCGCAGCCACTGAAAACACACTGCTACTGAGCATACCGCGCAACCAGACACTCTAAACTCACTAAACAAATGTCTGATGTTGTCGCTCTGGTATTTACCACTCCACCACTGTCCTTTTATAAGCCAACCTCACTACTTTCAGTGTGCTACCATTGTGATTTTAGCTGTGCTGAAAGTAAAATTCATATATTCTGACAGTTAATGGATGAAAAAAGAGCTCAAGTGCTACCATTCTACTATGTCAACACAGTTTACATCTTCACCCAAAATAATAACAAAGCGGAAAAACATTTTGTAATGGATATATGTGAACACATCTGTGGTGATTAGGTCAATATCACTCCACTCTGAATGTTATTTATAGAAAAGTCATACAATTTTATTCTTCATTGTAAAAACATGTTTCTTCTTTGTTTAGTCATGATATTCAGAAGTCTTAATGAAAGATTTGCTTCACATTGTTTTCCAGACCCATCCAAAGTGTTTTTTTGTTGCAAAGTGATGTTGCTTTGTCATCATGCAATGTCCGTTTGTCACATAATATATGTTAAAGAGACTGAACTGAAGTTGAATGAAGGATCTACTATAGTCTGTGTGTTACCTACAGTTGGCACTCAGCACACTGAATGTTTGGGGAAACACAAGGAATACAAGCATGGAGGTTGAACAATGTACCGCTGTACTGGTACCACTTTGCTTTGCTGTCAGAGAGCCGTTTCCAACTAGGAGCTGAAGTCCTGAAGTGCTCTTCAAAGCCACAAGACTACCTTGACAAAAAAAGACAACTCAACTCACAGAACATGTGAGTTTCTGATTGATAGCTGCCTTTCTCAGGTAGTTTAGAACGCCAAAGTTGCACCACAAGACAAAGTAACAGACTGAGGAGGTGACAGACCAACAATTTTTGTATTCTGCAAGGTAAGACTGATATAAGATGAGATGAGATGAGATAAGATAAGCCTTTAATCAAGGTGCAATTTGTCCAAAAAACAGAGGGGGGGTGTTTTTTGTTTGTTTTTTTGGTCGGAGTTGGGGGGGGAGTTATATATGTGGGGGTGCAGTCCATAACTAACGTAACTAACGCTGGCATGAAACGAAAGTAAACTTTACATACTTTCAACATCCACCTCTCGGGTTCTATGTTTCTATTATACAGCGGATCTTATGCAAAATTTTCACAACTTCTAATTTGTATCCACTGGACCCCCTCCACTGCTCTATGAGCCCCCCCACAAATGCTGGGCCCCATGAATTTGTCACGTTTACCCCCCCTTTACGGCGCCCCCATGCATGGGGACATTCACAAATTCTAATACTGCCAACAGTTCGGTTCAGGTGACCGTTAGTGCCAGTAATGTAGGATATACTGTAGGTGAAAGAAAACTGTCACAACCTGCCTGATATTTCACTTGGTTGGATGTCCCCCCGAGGATGAAATTCGTTGAGCAGAAGTAGGGATGTAAAAACCAGAGGGGGGATGACCCCATCCCCCCCAACATATCGCACCCTGCCTTTAATGATTCCCTATCAAGAAAATTTGGTTTCCAGAGAGGGCAATCTTACAACAAGATAATGCAGTCAAAATGTATTTTGTTAGCTACTGTCCACACCTGCACATTTCTCGTTTACTGTATTAATACTCAGGGTAGCAGTCGTTCAGTGGTGAGCACTGTATCCTCACAGCAAGTAGGTCTTAGGTACGATTGTGTTTATAAGTTCGCCCCATGTCTGCATGGGCTCTGTCTTCTCTCTTCCTCCCACCATTCAAAGGTATGCACCTATAGGTTAATTGGTCTGAAGGTGTGAATGTGAGAATTAATGGTTCATTAATTCATTCATTCAATTGCATATATGAAAAAATAAGATAAGGTCCGCACAACCTGTGAGCTCTAAAGAAGATATTTATTCTGTGGTGAATAAATATCTTCTTGGCAGCTCACAGGTTGTGTGGACCTTATCTTTTCTTTTTTATTCACTGTTTTTTTTTTTATCCTGCACACCTTTTAACAACTGGATGTGCGTGTCATCACCTCTTTTCATATTCATTTGCATATGTCAGCCCTGCAATGAACTGGTAACACATCCAGGATATCCCCTGCACACCCCAATGACCCTCTCAAGGACAAAATGCTTCAGAAAATGTCTGTCTGCTTCTTTGAACTGGGGATGTGCTCACCACAGTCTACTGCAGGTAGAATGGGTAAATATAACTGATTCGTGATTGGTCAAATCATTAACAATATGTAATGATATTATTATTATTATGGGTTTGGTGGAGGGCACATGCTGATGATGAGCTTGTGACTAATCGACTCATCAACTTATATTGGTTTGACTATTGAACTTTGAAAAGTAATTAAAATGCCCATCTCTCATAAGTGACTCATTTGACCTTGCTTCATATATTCCAAATTAACCATTTAAAGGGGATAGCACTCATCCCTGTTGTGTTATCTTGTTCTGAAAGAATTTAGATTAAATTAATTAATGTGTTTGAATGGAGGTATTTATATCTTATGACGTTTCCCCTCACTTCAGTCAGTGGAGTTCTCACCAGAAATAATTCTCTCATAATAAAAATAATTTTTCTGCAACCAAGCTGAATACAGGCTTTTGAGCTGAAGAGAATAATTTACCCAAATGGCCGTCTACCAGCTGTCACTACTTGATAAATTCTTTTTTTTCCAGAAGGGAAAGGGATTAATGACTTCCCTGATGTAAAAATAGTGTTCAAAACTTGTGAATTTATTGTGACTACAAATTAGGCGTTCAACAGTCCAACCATGAGTTTCGTAACAGTCTAAACCAAAAAAAAATATTATCTATATCATAAAATATACTACATTGGAAAAGACCTTATATGATTTAAGTAAGTGTATTTCTGGAGCACATTTATGCACAGCATGAGGTGACCAAAGTGCTGCACAAAGGAACATTCAACAGGGCAGTAAAACATAGAATAGAAAAGAATAGAATAGAATAGAATAGAATAGAATAGAATAGAATAGAATAGAATAGAATAGAATAGAATAGAATAGAGGTGGAAACACAGCATATGGCAGGGTAACATAACAGGAGAGGAGATCGAAGCCAACAGAGAGACCTGGGGGAACAGAGCAGTGATGAGGGACGGCTACCAGAGACACCCAGCAACTCACATGGGTGTGCACAGCAACCCACACACACACACCAGTGCACACAAGCCATATAAAACCCACATGATGACACAGAGTGATACACAGGCCAGAAGGAGCAATCATTACCAATGCATACACAGGCCACGCTGACAAGTACCTGCACATGTAAGTAATCACACCTGTAGTGCACATGCGTACACATCTCTGTGCGCACTGAACACTTAAACCCCCTCTTGTTATCATAAATCCTTTCTTATCTGCTTGTTTCCTCTCATCTTTTTCTCTGTACTTTGCTCCCCATCTCTGTCCTTCCTCTTCTATCAAATTCCAGAGATCCGTCACATTCCATATTTCCATCACAGGAGACAGCTCCACAGTCCTGCCGCTCTCCAGAAGTCCACAGCTCAGTCCAACACACTAGTCTGCCTCCAGAATTCTGTCATGTGCTATAATTTAGCCCTTTACCAGAATGCTTTACTTTCCCTCTGACTGTCATTTCCCATATTTCACTGTCATTCAGTTCATCTGTCGGGGGTCTGGGAAAAGGTCTGTGGGTGACTGAATGGAGGCCTCATCCCAGTCCTGCCTGAGTCTTTCCTAGTTGTTTCTTCTGCTCCTCCAATAAACATTCATAGATTGCACCTAAGTTTGAATGACAAAAGGCCAAAGGGAAAGGTAGGTTGGTTTACAGGGAGTGAGGAGTTGATGAGAACAGGAGAAAGTGACAGAAACCAACAGAGAGAGTGTGAGCGAGGGGGAAAGAGCGTGAGAGAAAGAGAAAGAATGAGAGGAAAAAGGAGAATAAAACAACAGGCAAAGTGGGAGAGAAAAGGAGAGGGAGAAAGCCTCCGGAGTGCTTTTTCGCTCCAGCGGGACAAAAGGTTACAGCATGACGGGGGTAGGTGTCAGGTGATGTGTGACAAGTCCAAATTAAAGATGACATAATGGTGGGGGCCCGGATGGGGTCCAAACTGGGGGCTGAATGAGACTTAGGGTGGGGGCAGACTGTGGCAACCGAGTCGAGTTAGGCCATGCTGGGCTGGGCTGGGCAGCAGGGGGCTACCCTGCAGGCTCCTCCATATGGAACGTGTTAGCCTAGCGATTGCTAATGAAATGCAGGCTGACGTCAGGCAGACACCCACCCATTGTTTTGCTGCTTAATTTGTTATAATATTTGTCTTACAAATGAGGATTTTGTCAAGACAGAGGAAGAACGAGAGGCTACAGTCCGTCATGAACAGAGGGAAAGTGAAGGGTATTACACTAAGAGTCCAACATTGAGATGGAAGTTGGGCTTTGAGCATTTGCAGGAGAGGTCCAGAAAAGCTATGGGACTTAGCATAAGCGCTAACACAAGAACAACCAGGTCCTCCACGTTCCAAGTGGGAGGTATAGTGACCGGAGGACTAGCATGGGTGGGTCTGCTGGAAAGGGAGGGGCCGTGTAAGCGGCCTGAAGTATGTGTTAATTGCATATGGAAGTTTTTAGCATAAACAAACATTTGCTCATTACTCACAACAATTTGATTCAAGAAATACACCATTTCTGGCTTCTCCTACAGTCACATTAGTTGCTCCTACTGGAAAGATTAATGGAGGGGTTTTTAAAGATCCTTGTTTACACTCTTTCCCAACACAGTTGCCAAAGAAATGTTGCCATTGTACATTTATTCAAAACCACAGATACGCATAATCCCATTGCAATTTATCACTGAAGGATGTGATACTGTTTGGCCTTCCCTCAATAATTAGGAAATGGATTGTGAAGAACTTTTCCAGCAGAGAGTTCATATCTTGACTCCTGCAGGTATTTTGGTTTAGCCCATAAAAGAACCTTGTTTAGGGTTTGTAAAAGATTGTGGTTTGGTGTAAATATTAATAAATATTTTTTTTCTGTATTAAACTAAGCCCTGCTATCTTTCCATAACTTTAAGTGCTTCCAGTGCCTAAACCTAACCATAAAAAGTTTAATAAGTGTAACAATGCTAGGAAAACAAACCAAGTATGTTGTCTGTGAATAACTGACATTTATGTTCAAGCCAATAGAGCTATGAGGGCTTATACCACTAAAACTGTGATATGTGTTTAGAAGGTTAAAACAATTCATATCTATGATTTTCAGAAACAGACAATGGCAACATTTTAGTCTAACAACAAATTTGCCCTTTCTGCAAGTGTTTTTTTGTGATTCTCTCTCTTCCCCACACCCATTCACCCTGTTTCCAACATGCAGAAAACTCTTCCTAAAATAGGCCCATTCAACAAGTTTAAGAATGCTTTTGTTATTCCAAAAAGAGTTGTGCTGTAATTGACCACCACCTGGGCATCTGGCAGAAGTCACAGCAAGCAGGAGGGATGCAGAAAGAGAGGAAGGAGCTGTGGATGGAAGGAATGAAAGAAACGACAAAACAGAGATGAACAAATGGACACTGAAGAAAGACAAGAAAGGAGGAAAGACTAATGGAGGGGGTTGAATGATGGAAAGTGTGTGTGCCATTCCCCTTCTTTCTGTTTTTCTCTCGCTCTTCCACTCTGACATGTCAATTCAGAGGTGCTTTATTGGCATGAGTAATGATGGGAGGTGTTGCCAGGGTAATTACATAGCACATTAAAGGGTTTCATAAACATTACAGTTCCTCCTCTGCCCGGTGGCAAGGCTAAAGGTGCAGGAAGAGTGAAAAAACAGAATGAGAAAAATGGACAGAGTGAGAGGGAGCAGACGCAGCACAAAGGAGAAAAGAGAGGAGGACACTACAGGAGAGGAGGGGGCAGGAAGGAGAAGGGAGGAGTGTGGAAGAGATGAACAGAAAAGATGACAGGAGTGAAGGTTACCATGCTCATGGATTCCATCGATGAGCGCCTGAACATGAAACAGAAAGAAGAAGAAGAAAAAAAAAACCAGCATGCCAGATCAGCGTCCAACACAAACCACAGCTGCAATTCACATCACTATGCATGGAGAGCACAGGATAACACACAAATATGCAGCCACGAAACAACACCTACACATCTTTACACTTGTTGACACAGTCTTTGCATACTCGTAAGCATTCACACCAGAGCCACAAACCTCACACACTCAGCTGCATATAGTCTGTCACTGAGGGTCATGACACACTCACTCAACCAAACACACACAACCACAAGGACCATAATTAAACAAACATCTACCCAGTCGCTGAGCGTTGCATATTTATATACAACCTCATTGGTCAGAAGCAATTAACAAGTACATACTCAGAGAGCACACAAACCAGTTTCTGCCAATCAGAGTCAGACAGCATGCAGTGCCACTCCTGCAATAAATTCCCATGGGACAGTGTGTTTGTGTTTACCCTAAAGGTTTGCTGTATCTCATCTCCAGCTGTGAGCATCTTTACAGCCCATTTTGCCTGTAAATGTTCAGTGCATCTGAGCAAAATTGAAATGTCTCACCTTTTCATAAGCTTGGAGCAAATTAACGAGGTTGTTTTATTTTATTCAGTCTTTCATTCATTCATTATCTAAACCCGCTTTTATCCTCACTAGGGTCACCGGGGTCGCTGAGGCCTACCCCAGCTATGGGCAAAGGTGGGACCCTGGACATGTCACCAGTTCATCGCAGGGCTGACATAAACAGACAACCAATCACTCTCACATTCACACCTATGAGCAATTTAGATTAACAGATTAACCTATCAGTGCATGTCTTTGGATGATGGGAGGAAGCTGGAGTACCTGGAGAGAACCCATGCAGACAAGGGGAGAACATGCAAACTCCACAAAGAAAGGTCCCACCCCCATCGACTGGTGTTTGTTTTATTTTATTTTTTCATATATTTTTTACTGAAGGTTGCAGTATAGGCTCCATTATGCATGGCTATAACAAGCAAAATAGAACTAGTAGAGATCATGGAGCGGTAGATTGTGATATTCTGTTGCTGTTTTCTGCTTGATTTTTTTTTTTTTTTTTTTGGATAAGACTGAGGAAAACATTAGTCCTCTCATCACTGAACACATACCTGTTGCAACAACCAGTCATGTTTTCAGACTGGACATAACTTCTTGTTCTTCTAGATGGAGACATTGCTGATCAGCCTTGTAAGTTAAATGTAGGGTAGAAGATGTTTTCCTGGATCATTTTATACGATATTACTTAAAATCCCCTTCACACTCCAATTACAACCAATTAATTAAATGCTCTAACACAAAAATTAAAAAAAAAAAAAAAAAAAGTAGTCACCTGTGGAATGGACAGGACTGAAAAAAAACACCATCCGATCATTTTAACCGGCCCATCGAAATGATCAAATGGTGATATGTCTTTCAAACTCAACTGTCATATGTCCCTCCCCCCTCTGCGCAAACCCCTCTTTGTGCATGAATCGTGCATTCTCATAGGCTTGGAGCACTTGTACAGGAAACAAAGTCAGAGTCAGAGCTTGGCTATATTAGTTATATTAGGATGGAAAGTTCACCGCCAAACTGTTTTGTCACTAACATAAATCATGGGGAAATGTAACGTTACCCAGCTAGGTATGAATTGGGGCTGTTCTGCCGACAAACATAATAGTGAAATGCACAGATTACAGCGTTCAAAGCAAACTGTAGTGGGCTGCTAGCTAGACATCAATCTTACTGCAATCAGCTGTTCTTACTAGCCTGAGATTACTCAGAACACGTATTAAAATAACAAGTGAAAAGTCCAAGTTCTAATCTAATATAGTGATGAACAGGCACGCCTGCAGACCTGAACTCAGAGGTACGCACAGATCCACATATCGGGGGGTGGGGATAAGTATTGCATGTTCTGATACTCTGGAGGCATGGGGGAAGTCTGAAAAAAGGGGTTTAGACATTTGAATTGGGTATTTTCAAAATGTAGCTTGCTTGAACCATTTTTCCTGGATCTCCTACCCTACCTTTAAATGTGGTTATGTTAGAAGTTATTCCGTAAAACACATTCCTCATTGAAAACATTAACAAGGCAAAGGCCACCTAAAGAGAGAAACATGTTTGTGAAGTTAAGGTAGCTTTTTCAAATCTTCATTACATTTGCACCAATCTTTTCTAATGCACTAACATGGTTATTGTCAAATGAAAGAGATGGCCATCGCTGGGAATCAATTTCCCTGATCCTGATCCCTGTTTTATTTTATCGGGGATGTTCGAAATTAAATAGTTGGCCTGTGTAAGAGAGTCTGTCATGAGTTTCTGATGATGTTGATATATGATCCAGGTGCATAAAGATGGTGCCTTCCAAGTTTGCCTGCCTTAATGTCTTTATGTGTTTTACATACCACTCCACCAAAGCAAAGTATCCAAGCTTCGTCTTTCCAGATGACACAGAGATGAGGCACTGTAGCTGCTGGACTGCACATAAGTTTGAAGGTAAATTTACATTTCATCCCACAGGCATAGATAGTAATATAAGCAATAACAAACAGATATTAAAAATGAGAAATTACTGTGAATTGTGTGTGTGCTGATAGTTCTCTGGCAGAGTTAAAGGGAGTGTTGGAAGGACTAGTCTTGAAATGTAACAGAATACAGATTAATACCTGATCAAAATGAGTACATAAATTACTACTTTGATTACTCAGTCAAATTTGTGTAACCTGCAACTGGTTACTTTATGGTTACTCTCCTATCAAATCTTTTAAACTAGGCAATTGATTTGACAAGAGGTGATGAAAATTCAACTGACAGAACCAATCAAAAACAACACTTAAAGTTGGAGTGTATGCTGCCAAATGAATGAGCTCCTCTTACCATTCAGCCCTTGATGGAGTTGCACTCAAATTTGTTCCAACTTTGCATTGCAGACATGTGTTGTCTGACAATCAGCCATAAGGAAAGGTGTTCCTGCCTGGCAAAAAGATGCAAAACAACAGAATGAATGAATGTTACATCTTACTGTACTATGAGCGTCTTACCGGTGAACATAATTAACCCATAAAGACCCAGTGCTACTTTTGTGTCAGTTCCCAAATGAATTTTTCCCTCTCTATTAACCTTTCCAAAGTGATTTATCACCATTTTTTCTTATATTACTCTCTATATTTTGCATTTTTTCAATGTAAATGATGTATTTTCCTACAGTTTACTGGTCATGTAGACGTTCATAAAAGATCAGATTAGAGTAGAGGGTTATTATGTTACAAACAGTGAAAACTGAAGAAAAAGTGTCTTTTCTGGTAAAACTTATCATTAACTGAGCATAAAACCAAGTGTCTCCATCCACTGTCATTGATCCAACTCCATGGGTTTTACTGGTGAATCAATGTTGTAGAAGATGATGGTGTTTCTACGTTCACTACGGAGCCTCTGAACATCCAAATGGGTCATATCCGATGACCATTAAAAGATGACAAACTGCATTTTACACCAGTTATTTATATGTATTGATAGGATTAGTGGATCCTTTCATGTCATCGCTTCCTTGTCTGCAACACATTAAAAAAGAGTGCTGGGAACATGAAGCATTTACCTGTTTTTCACAACAGTTATAACACATTGAGGGATTGAAAACACCAACTGATAATGCATTTTGGGTGGAAGTTTGCCCTAATCTTCCTGCAAGCATGTTGTAAGGAGTGCACCTGCACCCTCTTCTTCCTTGAACAGGCCTTTGTAGTGTATGCAAAAAGTAGATTTGTATTATCATGTTAAAATATGCATTGGCAGTCCAGGAAAAGTTGTGAACTTGACAGCAGCGTGTGTTACTCAAAAATCTCAGTGTGCTTTTCAGCATTAGTGGTGCATCATCAAGTGACCTTTGCTAAGGACACTGGCCATGACAGACGCTTGTTTTTGGACAAGTTGATTGGAATAGTGGATGGTCATCTCCATCTTTGGTCAGGATCAGATAGCACCTATTTTGTCCATACCTGGAATATTGATTCATCTGACTAAAATGCAAGTCAAAATTTTGATCAGCAGATGAATTTTAAATATAACTTTTCCTTAGTAACCATAACAACAAAGGTATACAGTTGCCGAAAAAATTATTAGACCATCAAAAGTCATCAAAACAATGGTTATGCAATCAAGTACTAACTCCTGTGTGTATCATGTGACTAAAACAGACAGAAAAGAAAACATGGAATGCCTAAAAGCACTGTTTTTGTCAGTACAGTGCCATAGATTGATGTAAGAAATTAAGTGATTTGGGTTGTTACAAGAAAACATGGAAAATGACTAGATATCAGCTCAGAAATTAAACTCTTATGAGCTATTTTTAGCTTACCAGCCGACAGGCTGTAAGCTATTGTCATCATGCGGTGTCCGTCGTTGTCTGTCGTCGTCGTCTGTCGTCCATTACAAAAATTTCTATCGTCTTCTTCTCCGAAACTGCTATTCCGATTGACTTCAAACTTGGTATACCTCTTCTTTATGATGATGTCAGCAAAAGTTAGTGAAATTATTTGGATCCGGATCTGATTCTGGATTTGGTGTGACTTTGAAAAATTTCCCCATTATAAGAGATAGGAAGTGGATCGATGCAATAACTCAGTAAATATAAATGATATCAAGTGTAAATTTCTACAGTCCAGCCCTGATGGGGAGATGACCAAAACATAATGGCCACATGCTGATCAGGATCTTCTTCTGGATCCGGGAACTTATGGAAATTTTAACATGGGCTCTTATGGGGGAATAATTTCAATCGTCTTTTTCTCCGAAACCACAGTTCTGATTGACTTCAGACTTGGTATACAGCTTCTTTATGGTGATGTCAACACAAGGTATTGAAATTATTTCGATCCGGATCTGATTCTGGATTTGGTGCCACTTTGAAAAATGTTCCCATTATAACAGATAGGAAGTGGATTGATCCAATAAATCAGTAAGTATCAATGATATCAAGTTGGAATTTGAATTTTTTACAGATCTGATTGGAATATGACCAACCAACATGGGCTATTTCTGTAATATAATAAATACACATAACTGGGTGACAATAAATGGCATCTGGATACATTTCCCAAAGCTTTTAATTTGTCCAGTAAGCTACAGGGCCATTGGTCCTATTTTTGTTGTTATTATTGTTTTTGTCCAAACAAATGTACCTTTAGTTGTACCAGGCATTAAAATGACCAAGAAATTGAAAAAAACAAAGGGTGGTCTAATAGTTTTTTCAGCAACTGTATTTATTTTGTCACTTAATTATGCAATTACGGGAAAATAGTTCTTCCCGAGCACACAGGTATGGCCAAAGGAACAAGACTACCTGGACACGTTTCCCGCTAAAACCAGGTTCTGGCCTAACGATGACAAGCTAGATTGCATGAATAATTACCCTGACACAAGTCCAAAGCAGCATCAAGCCCTCCAACTTGAAAGTGTCAAAGTAAAGTTATTCCAGTGCTTCAGCTGGCCTATGTATAGAGACAACAGCTGCAATGGATTCCAGGATGGAGAGGAGAGTAAACGTTCATATTCACTGGATTAATCTTGCTAAGCTCGAGAAAGGAGCAGGCTGTGCACCACCAACATCGCTGCTAATAAAAACAATATTTTGCCTCTCTCTTCATCTCAACAGCGGCTGACTATCACACAAACGTCTCTCTGCTAATTAATTCCTGCTCTTACTTAGTTGCAGCTGTCGATTCTCTCATCTTGCAGACGCAGACAAGTGGCGAACAGGTTCTCATTTCAAAGCCCGGCACACTGTACACATTCCTTGACTTCGCATGGGCCCCCTGTCATCAAAGGGCCTTTATTAAGTGTCTCATACATTTACACATTGGGGAACAGTTTAAACTTGGCCCATGATTAACAGAGCAGAGATATCTATCTCAGAAACCAATGTTAGGCTGACATCTCAACATCTGATGTGAAGTTTAAGGTCCATGTCTGCAGGTATTAATCAAAACCACGCGCCTCTCTCTTTCCCATATACGCTCAGTCCTTCTTCACTTCCAAACATATACAGCACATGCTTTATAGACAAAGCTAATTGGACCCAATCCACTGCACTTGACACATCTGAAAACTCCAAATCTGCACAGTGTGTCACCAAGATGATGGATTGCATTTATAGTGTTCAAAGTTTTCAAAGTGTCTCACACTTCAGAGTGCACAGCAGGGGGATGATTTCTTGATATATACTGCCAACTTGTCTTGGGTTCAAGCGAAGGCATATCTAAACTTGACTCCTTACCCACACCTCCTCATACGTAGACATACACACATGACTGTCATAATGGTTCAAGGACCGGCCTGTGGCTCTGAACCTTGCAAGTTTTGCATTCGGTTCCACTTCAGTCACCCATGATATAAGAGTCCAGCACACCATGCCTCTTCTCCACAATGACCTTGGGGTCAAGCCAGAGTGCCCTCATATAATGAGAGTGCTGTTTGGGGATTTGTTGGACTGTGATAGAGAAAGGGCAAGCACACGCAATGCACCCTGGGTCTTTGTCTGGGTGCTGACGGTATTGACGAGGGCTGATCGATGTTAATTGCTAGACAGAATGGCCATATTGACCAGGCTGCCTGGATGAAGAAGCCTGCAGGCCCAGTCAAAGTGAGAGAGAGCTACAGAGAGAAAGCTGCCGGGCCCAGACCTGCAGCAGCTACAAGGCCTCACACACATACACACACACACACACACACACTCTCATTCACTTTAATGAGTCAGGAGAGGAGCACAAAGGCATAACGTCCATCAATGCCAAGTCTATTCAACACAAGAGAGGGTATATGCAAAAAGTGTGCTGCGGTGCATCTCTTTGTGTGTGTTTGTGCACATGTGTATGAACGTACATGTCCATTTATTAATCATATTTGTGGCAAAATTGGTCTGAATCAAGATATAATGAACATAAACTGGAAGGGGACATCCGTGTGTGTGTTGTGCATATGGGACGTTGTGTGTGTCTTAGCTAAGGATCAATAGCCAGGATCTGCAGAGGCAAAGACATAGGCAATCAATATGCTGGCTGCAAACAGAGGGAGGGACAGAGTGAGAAGATAAAAAACAGCCGGTGAGATTAAAGAGCTAGATAGGGAGGACGGACAATGAATAAGAGAAAGAGCGATGTGACAAAAAGAGAATAAGACAGAAAAGGCCTGAGTGGGCAGAAATTACTTTATTTATTTATTTTTTTTTCTAACTTTATGTTTTTGTATTTATAATCTATCGAACTTTTTGCATAAATCCCACTTCTGTCCATCCACAAACACCTACTGGTTATCTCAGCCCATCTTCATTTCCAAAGAAAACAGTAATACATCATTGTAATCTGGATGACAAGATCATTAAATAAATCTGCAAGTGTGGAACTGTTTTTGCTGAAGAGCCAATTGCAAGAGAAGTTTGAAACACAAATCATTATTATTCTCAGTACACATATAAACTAGCTCCTAAGTCTTTCAGCCCTACTTGTTTTTCATTTTAACTTTTGTGTAGTTATTTTTATTTCTGCCGTGACTGAATTTAACCCTTGAAAAGTACGGGAATAAAATCTGGCTTTGTTTCTTCTCTTACACCGCACTTGTACCTAGATGTGCTGCAGTCCCTGTTCTGAACTCTTCCATCTGGGCTTAAGAGTACCAGACAGGCCCATACCTCACCACCAAAATGTGGTTCAAATCCCTCTCCACAACATTTACACTCTTGTCCCTTGCAGCAGTGCGGTGAGCAGTGAAGGTCTTTTTACACAGGTGCAAAGACTGAGAGAGCCAGTAGTAGGAAAGAAGGCCAGAGGCTTGTCTATGGAGCATGACTGGAAAGGCATTCAACCACAGTACCCCTACCCAGCCCAGTGCAGCCCTGTCCAGTTGCAGAAGCGTGTGTGTGAATTGAAAGTACAATGCTGAAAAGAATAAGCCTAAAGTTGGAGCCAAGATAACTGTCCCCGATGTAAGAGGCCAACCCCCTCCCAACTCTGTGCACACTTTTACTCTTTCTTTCTGTTCTCTCTTTCCCTCAGTGTGTGTGTGTGTGTGTGTGTGTGTGTGTGTATGTGTGCGTGTGCGTGTGTGTGTGTGCGTGTGTGTGTGTGTGTGTGTGTGAATGAAAGGTATGGCAGGAGTGTTGTGTTGGCTTGGCTGACCGTCTGCGGTTGTGCGGCGGTGAGAGGGAGTTTTGGGAGCGCAGAGCGGGCGTTGCTGCCGAAATCCCTGAGAAATGTTCGTTTTGGATCCGTGTCTGTGCTTACATACCGCCCTCCCGACTGTCTCATTCTCCGTTTCATTTTTCCCTCTTAAGGTTTAACTTAAAAGTTATGAAATGGGGAGTCAAAATACATCACTTGAAAGCGCAGCGGCTCTGAGAGTGAGTGTGTGAGTGTGTGAGCGCACTGCCCTCCGCCCTTCATCCACAGTCCGGAGCCACTGAAGCTGCAGGGGTGAGGTTCTTCAGGGGAGATTATGTAGGGGCAAAATTACCTTTGTCCAAAAGGCAGATGTCCACTTGACCGAGACAGGTGTCTTTATGACGAACTTAAATAAACAAGATGCTTTGCCACTTTCTGTCTTTGGAGATTATTCTCTGCAAAAGCAAAAGCTGGAATACACTCCTAAATCATCTGCTCCCGATCCCATAATACTATTCCAACTGTTTTCATTTACTTTGTAGGTCTGTCCCACTTCTTTTAGGAATTTCCACAAACAAATTACGGTTAAAACAAGGCAAAACAACACAGACAATAGCCTAAAAGAAAACTACCCGAGTGATGAATTGTAACCAAGTGAAATTATCTCACCTCATTAGCAGATTTTTTCACTTACGGAAAGGAGCACTAAATGGATATTTTGCAGTCTTGGTCGGCATCGCATAGCGACTGACTAATCCCATTTTGATCCAATAAGTGTGCGTGCGTGTGAGTGTGAGTGTGTGTGTGTGTGTGTGAGGGAGAGAGAGGGGAGAGAGAGAGGTGGGAGGGAGAGAGGAGAGGAGGGAGGATTGATCCGCGTCTGTTAAAATCTTGTTCTGGTTTTTCTTGGAGTGAGGTCTGTGCCTGCCGACGCGCCTCTCCTTGTGCAGCCCCCCTCAAGAAGAGCTTTTTATGGAAGGAAAGCTTGTTGGGTTTTTTTAAGAAAAAGGATCTGCATAATACAAGTGAAGTGGATAAAAAAACGCACGACTGAGTTCTTTTTTTTTGCGTCCTTTCTCTTGGGTTTTGTCCTTTGGTGTCTGAATGAAACAAGGAGGCAGATTTAAGAAGCGCCGGGACGGTGCAGGTTCTACGGTGAGAGTCGATCTGTAAGTGGGATTTGGGGTAAACACGTTTCCAGTGCGCACGTACAACTTTTAATTCTTCAACTCACAACAAGCTCGACTCCTCTCTCCTCTTGTACCGCATTCTTATGCCGAGTTCTTTTTTTTTTTTTGTCTCGGAACGAAGATACTTGAGTGTTTTCCCCATTCACAGAAACTGCTTAAACTTTCTACGTTTAAAAAAAAATAAATAAAACGATCGGATTGCATTTTCCCCCTTCAAACATTTTGGAGGTGATGTCATCGTGCTGTGTTTTGGCTGGTGTTGTGTCGAGAGGGCGCAGGGAGGACTACTGCAGCCAGGCGGTAACTATCGGCTGAGGCAAGCGGGGAAGTCCGGAAAATCAGGTGCAAAGTGCGGCTGTCATTTCCTCGCCGTGTCGCGGGTGGCTGAGTCCGCCACCCAGCCACAGCTGTTCCCATCCTCTCCAGCCACCCCTCCCTCCCTAGTCTTTCTTCTCCCTTTATTATCCCCTCCCATTCTCATTCAGCGCTCTCCATATTCCTCTCTGAGCTGGACCGCTCCGGGACCATATCACATTCTTTACCGGACGCAGTTGGTTGGTGTCACCTGAGCCTCAGACTCGTTGAGCCAGCGTGGGGGCGCAGTCATGACCGGGGCCGCTTTTCACTGCCCTGCGCCCTCAGAGCCCCCGTCTCCATCTCGCCGGTTAGTTCATCAGCCAACCCAGGTAGTACTCCACCTCCAACAGCGCCTGATCCAGCTCTGTTTGGACTAAACTTGCCTCCTGCTCTAGTCTGTGCCGGGATAAACTCTCCAATACTTTCCAGAAGCCTACTGTTGGGCTGATTACGCATTGGATTACGCAGAAGTTTACGCGCCGACCGCATCTGTCTACAGGGGTGACCATCACTCTGAGGGTCAGCAAGGTCGGAGTTGGTTATCTGTGAAGCGTGGACGCGCTTTCACCTGTTCCTCTCCTTGTCGGGGACGCGCGGCATTTAAAGCCCTAACCTTCCCCCTTTGCTCCCCCGCCCATCCGGCTCTGCACTGGTCTGGACAGCTGTTAGAGGTTGCCCGGCGGTCACAGTGGCACAGTTACCCCGGCCCTACACACTACCTTCACGCGGCCGCATATTTACCCACGCCGGGGGAACCGGGATACGCTGCCGCCGATGCCAACGGGAGTGTCCACTGACTCTTTGACTCTGCACAACATCCAGCGGATTCCAACCACACAGAGGAACTCTCCGGACTGTCGGACTGGCTCAGACCGAGCGAGGAGACTGTCTCTGGGCCAAGTTCCATAGTGGAGGGGGGAAGCAATGTGGTCCCTTCTTTCCACGCTGACCGTCTTGTAAGTCATTCTTTTCTTTTTCTTTTCTTTAGACTCATGTAATAGGTTTGTATCTCCATTCAGGTCATGTGTTTTCTGATCTGTTTAAAGCATTTTCTCAAAAGAACTACCTTCAAATGCAGATGATGGAGAGGAAGGTTTGCAGTGTCTGATGATTACATCACTCCTCATCAGTCCCCATAGAAAACATGCCAAGGAAGGCCCTGTTTTGATTGGCTGACAGTTCAGGGTCACTGGGTCAGAGTCAGGGCTGTGTTACTCATAAAACCTGCCATAAACATCTCCATCACCATCTGCACTTACTTGAGGGATGGCAAAGCAAGCTTAGAGAAGGTCATTTTCCCATCGCCAAGTAAATACTTTCCAATTGAAAATATTTCAGAAGTTGAGTCAAATAACACCGGCTTTATCTAGTGGGATAGGAAAATGATAAAGTGCCAAGAGCAAATCTGAGGGAGGAGGATACAGACTCAGGGGGCTTGAGTTTGCCCATTCGAGGTGTGTCTTGTTAAAAGCCAAGGGATTTATTTTTCTTTCTTTATGTCGGCTGTACTTCTCCCAGATGGCAGTCATCTCTAGATACTTCTCATTCCTCACACAACCTGGACAGGGTGTGTGCTGCTGCTGCTGCTGCTGCTGCTGCTGGTGCTGGTGTCTGCCTGACTTTCTCTCTCCTCTGTTTCCCTCACACTCTCTCCACTTACCAACCTAACTGCCTACATCTGTCTTCCTGTCTTGCCTATACCCCTTTTTCCATGGATTCTAGCTCAGATAAAAAGTATGAATTAATAACTGATGAATGATGGCGCCCCTTGCAGTATCTGAGGAGGAGCAGCCTGACTGTTTAGTCTGCTGTTTTTAGTTTAGGTCGTTCAGAGCCGGTCATCTCTTCATTCATTTCCTTCTCGCCTATCAGTCATTTAGTTCATCTGATTTGCACCTCTCCTCGGAAACATGCCTCTTTCACAGACGAGAGAAAAGTCACAGGCAAAGTGCACCAGCAACCTGTTACTGCTCTTCTTTAAAAGCCACAGCTCCATGTCAGGGCTCACCACTTCTCTAACCGTTCCTCCACCATAGGGCCTACTGCTGATACCACTCACACGCCCACTAGCCTAACCACTATTCTTCACTGAGGCCCACTGTTGAACATCTGAAACTCTTGCACCATGCCGAAGCCCACTGCTGCTCTGTTGGCCTACCACTCTAACCACTGCTACACACAGCTGAAACCGCCGCTCTGTGCTGAGTCCCACCAAGCCAACCGCTCTCACTCCATGCTGGTGCCCAGTCCTCAATGCTGAGGCCTGCTAGTCTAACCACAGCCTCCATATGGTAGATCTGCTGGGACGCAGGTTTATGATGTCAGACTCTTGCTTGTTTTGGCAGTCGGCCAAAGCGCACCGGGCTTTCCCTCTCTCCATACCTCCTTCTGTCTTTGCTCTCCCTGAATTTTACTCTGCTCTCTCTTATTCTTTCGTTTTCTCATCCCTCCCCCACTCGACTGATCCTGTCTCCTTCTTCCCTCTCTCCTTCTCTTTCTCTCCGTGGCTGGCATAATATGGAGTGTCTGTGGTTTTTGTGGGAGCAGGGAATCCAGTGCCGAGGCACTTTTCCTGCAGTGTCCTCGGCGGCAGTACAGCCGTGGTGTTTTAACAGCTGAGAGTCCTCACAATGCAAAGGCGTTCAGGTTTTTTCGGCTGCGCAGGCAAAATGTGAGGGCCAGCACACAACTGCATTGCCCAGGATGTCTGCATCTATTAGAGCAACTCCTGGGCCAATATACAAGCTATGGGAAAGAAAAGACTGAGAAGAGAGAAAGGAAGCAATAGCCTTGTAATGGTATGTATGTGTGTGAGTCAGGAGGCAGCAGCATGTGTTATGATGTGCATGAGTTAAACCCCCTTCCTGTTTCTTTCCCATTATTTATCTTTTTGTCTACTTCTCAGGCCAGACCACACTCTGTGGTTACACTACTGTCTCTCATTTAGCCACTTTATTTCTTCTTCCTGAGAGATGAAGCCTTGTCTTGTTTTTGACCTCTCTCTCCTCCTTCTCACATCTGTGCATCTTCCATTTCCTTCTGATTTTATCTCCTCACTCTTTTATCCTTTGTCAGACCTCTGGCTTTGTCTCTCCTCTGTTTACATCACCTTGCTCTGTCCTGTCGTCTTCATATCCCTTTGTGTACCTCTCAGTCTGCATCTCTGTCCTCCCTATCTCCCTCTCTCGGCAGCACATATGCCTTTGCTTTGGGCCAGCTGTCAGCTGCCTGCTCCTGTACACACACATACAGCCTGTACACATCTGCACATCTGTGTGCATGCCCATGACAGTGTGGAGGAGTCACCCTGCGAACTCCAAACATAAAGAAAGATTGGGAGCAGAGGGGAAGGGTAGAGTGGACAGAGAAGGAGAGATAAGGTAGACAAGAGTGTGGACAGCAAGTCAGAGGAAAGAGAGAAGAAGCATGCAAAGTGATACCAAAAGATGTGGTGGAGAATTTGAAGAAATGCTTTTAAGACCACACACTTTGTTCTGAACTTCATCAAGGGCTCAGCCCCTTATTCAGAGCAGTTCAAGGCCTGCCAAAAAAGATTTTGTGCAACAAAATTACTCCCTTAACAAAGCTATAAATAATATTTGATACATCCAAGGTCAAAGTCTTAATTTCAATTAAGTAATGTGAAAATGAAAATAATTTTAATTGTAACTGAAACCACCTGTTTCACTCATAATCTGAATACTTCTATAGCCTGAAATGTCAGAAGGCTCTGTGAGTAATAATAGCACCAACAAGCTGTAGTTTCATACAGACACATACACTTTCATTCTGCAGCACCATTTTTACACTCCACCAATTGATTCTACCACAAATCATTTTTCCACACATTTTGGTAGATCATGTTCTCACTTATTCATAGCATCTCTAAATGTAACCACAGTCCGTTGCTCTCCAAAGCCACATCACAGCAGAGTGTACACCTGTAGTCCAGCCCAGCTGTCTACATACACAGAGCAGCCAAATAAGCCAGCCCTTTCCCTTAGATGTCCAAACCAAAACATGTTCTAGTTGTCTCGGCATGTTTGCCATTTTGCCATGGTCCAATCAGGTCATTTGGAGGCCAGATTTTGGTGTGGCGAAAGTCACAGATGGGTCAGAAAGTAGGTTTGGGCAGAGGGATTGTAGCGTAACTCCAAACACTGAACTGGGTGTTGTCTGTCTGCCGATCTCTGGACATGTGCCTTTCTGTATGTCATGTTGCTGTGCCAGCTGCACGCCCGGCAGTGTGAGTAATAATGCAATAAGCAAAAGAGATGTTGTAAAGAGAGATCTGACGAGAAGAAAGCGATGGAAATGATGGTGTCACGCCTGACTTTTCCAGCATTCAATTTTGCTTACATATTTCTAAACTCATCTGTTTTTACTTTTTCCAGATGTATCCAGATGTTGCTGGTGATGTGCAATCCATTACAGGTGAGAGTCTGCATGCATTACACAGATTGGCTGTACAGTGGAAAAGGCAAGTGTGTGCAGATTTTAAAGCCTGCTGATGACTCTCTGTGTCCCTGTCTTTTGGTGTGTGTCTGCCTCGTTGCATGTATGTTTTTTCAGCAGGTACTTGGTGTGGATGGAGTAAACTTCAGCGTGCATGTGGAAAACCAGACACAGGTGCGAGACACCATGAGTCGCAGACACCACCGGGTCTACCAGCTCTACAGCCGCACCAGCGGGAAACATGTCCAGGTCCTTGGACGTAGAATCAGCGCCCGTGGAGAAGACGGGGACAAATATGGTAAGACAGACATACACACATGTGCTGGAAAGCAGTAGAACACATAGGACTACTTTGGTGCATGCAAGTGCATACTGGGAAAGATGCTGGCACTACAAAGCCTCGAAGGTTGACCAAGTGCATGCATGAATGGATACAGAATGCAACTGTGCAGGCACACTCACAAAAGCACACACACTGGCCTCCCCAGGCTTTGACAGAGGGGCAGTGGAGCTTGTCTTGGGAGTACAAAGACCTCATCGACTAGCTGCTGACTCAATGATTCACAAGAGAGCAAAAGAAAGAGACTGAGAGAGGGTGAGAAAAGGTGAAAAAAAGTGTGAGTTCAAGGGATAAGCCTGGCAGGTAGAGTGTCGGACCGAGTGTTAGAAACTCATCTCCTTCATTGATCCATCCATTGATTTCTCATCCTCCCTGTTGTCTCCTCTGGATTTAAAACAGCAGGCTTCCTCCTTCCTTCGTTCCCTCCCTCCATCCCTCCCTCCCTCCATCCTCTAACACCCCCTTCGTCCATCCCCCACTCCCTCCACCTCTCCTCCTACTTCCCCAGCCTTTCAATGTCTAACCCATTCTTAAACAACACACAGAATCAATGAGCAGAAAAAAGCCAATGTGTAAAGCTATACAGCTCATATTTCTATGTGCGCTCTGGCATTGGCACATATTGCACATTCATAGCATTGACAAACATGTTAGACTGCTAACATGTACCACTTAGTGTTTTTTTGTGTTTCAAATATTCCTTCCATGATGAATATCCACATAAAACAGACCAGCTATGGTTATGAAGCATCACACAAGGGAACTAAAAACACACAGAGAAAAAAATAAAGTGAGGAAGGGGCGGGTGCATGTAGGTATAAACATGAAGTGAACAAGCAGAAGGGAGATGAGAAGAGAGTTGGGGGAAGAGAGAGGAAGAGGGCAAGGGGGGGGAAGTATTGATTTCTTTTGACCCCTTTGTTGACTAAGGTCATGTAGGAACCATTTTAGGGATTTATTTTTAAACAGGGACAAACGCTCTAAGATGTGTCCTTAGTGAAGTCATATCGCCTGGAAGGATGAGAATGTGTGCACCTATATACACATGAGGCTCTGCACATACATGTACACACCTTAACACAACAGTATCGCAGACATTCAGTCTGAGTGATCCTCCCGCTCCTCTCAGCCCATCTACTCTTGACTGTTATCTTTTTTACGAGGCCCATTTGTGTTCCGCGGCCTCACATCCATGTGTGTGACCGTGCTTATCTGTCAACCATCTGTCCAGCCAGAGACATTTACATTTGTCTGTGATTTATCAGCAAGTTTAACAGCAACTATGAATCCCAAAACTGTGATTCAGTGGGATCTCTTATCTAGTGTAAAATCCAAATTTAATTTAATGGTGGTTGGTAATCTATGTAATTACACATGCTACTTTGCAGTTAGTCCACTAGTGTTTCTCTGTTATGGCAACCAATTTGAGCTCTACACTGATCTCCAAATATGGGCTCCCCCTGATCCTTCTACTTCTGTTATTTGTCGGGGCGTACAACCTGATAAGACTTTGATATCCTGTAAAGCAAAACAGTACATTATAACTCTCTGCACCACCTGTGGCTCTAATGTCTGTCTGTCCTTCTGTATGTCCCTTCACAAGCCCAGCTCGTAGTGGAGGCTGATACCTTTGGTAGCCAGGTGAGAATCAGGGGCAAAGAAACCAACTTCTACCTGTGTATGAACCGCCGTGGCAAGCTGGTAGGAAAGGTGAGACTTCTTTTGAACTGCAGATGAAAGCTTATTGAAAATGTTTTATTTTCTCTCAGATTACTGACCAGTCTCTCTTTTGTTTCTCTCAATGAATGAATGAATGTGTGTGTGTATGTGTGTGTATACCTGTGGTTTCTCTGCTCTCTCAGAAGGCCAGTAATCGAAGCGCTGACTGCGTCTTTGTGGAAAAGGTTCTGGAAAACCACTACACAGCCCTGATGTCAGCACGTTATACAGGCTGGTATGTGGGCTTCACTAAGAGAGGCCGCCCTCGCCGTGGCCCTCACACACTTCCAAACCAGCAGGACGTACACTTCATGAAGCGCTTCCCACCTGGGGAGCAACCTGACCTTACCACCCCCTTCCGCTTTACTACAGTCAGCAAGCGGAGCAAGAGAGTGCGTGCTACTGGGCCACGCTAGTAGTGGCTAACACCAGCACCCACTGTCTTGTCATCCAAAGCCTTGACCTGAGGCTTACCCAGTCATCTCTTGGCGCACATGACTGAACACCTCCCTTTGTCGGGACAAACATTGACCAGAAACTTGATGAATCATTCATGGGGTTTTGCTTTACACCTACTATTTTGCCACTACAGCCCCCAGTTAGAGATCATTCCTTTCAGTTTTAGTTCCAACTGTACCTTTATTGGTTCATCTCTGGAAGCTCAGTGGACCTGGTCTGCTTCCCTTCATAAACCAGACATACTATAAAAAAGGGCAGAAGTCCCAAGCTTATGGCTCCACGAAGGCCTTCATTCCCAACCCTGAAAACCACAAAGCCTTCATTTCTCCTGTTCTGGACCAGCTGGACAATACTGAGCATGGGATTATGACTGGACCATACAGAAGGAGAACAAGAGTGAGGAAGACTGACTGAACAAGAGAGTGGGTGCTTAGTCAAGACAAAGGGAAAACAAGAAGCAGAGGGTGAAAAAACAGTGGAGTGGACAAAGGGATAAAAAGATCTGAATAGATCAAATGGACCAATAATGAACTGTTGACATGTGACGCACTTATCTGTCTCACGGCTAAACTGGTGAGACTGTGAGACTGTTGGGTGGATGGATAGATGACAAAAGGATGTATGAGGGAATGACAAAGTGAATGAGCTGCTGAATAAATGTTTGTAATGGGAAGACGAGAATGAAATGTATGTAAGAGTGTGTGTGTTTGTGTATGAATGCGTGCACCAACGACCATGAGTAAAGCTGGATCACAAGGGACTCTCGAAAGGGACCATAAAGTCCCCGCATGAACCTGTGACAACTCACTGCAGGGACTGAAGCTTTAAGAACTGGAATGTATAAAAACCAAGCTGCACCAAAAACAGCTAGCCAATCACACTAAACCAAACCGACCAACCAAAGACAACTGGACACCTTCTAAATGACTCCTCCCCACACCTTGCCCCCAGAGGACACAACATTCTCGGCTTATAAGTGCAGAGGGTGATGAGTGCAGGGGGGGCACGATGGGGAGGGTGCCTTCTCTATTAGCATTGCTATAGAAACGACCCAGGGGGATGATGCTCCTGTGCGATACCGTGGATACAGAGTGCTGCTACCAGGACATTCAGTGGAACAAACCAAAGTCTCATGTATACACACAGGAGAAAGAATATTAAAGGGAACAATTTATTGAAAGTTATATATATATATATATATATATTATATATATGAAAGAAGACAGAAACCCTAAATAAGCAACCTTACTATGATGGTTACTATAATTATTACGATAAAATTATTTCTTTTATTTATTTCAGCTCTGTGTGCAGCAGTCTTTCTCGACTCAGTAAACGTTACAGAAACAGCTCCTGTGTCTTTACATTGCTTCTTCACACATTTTTTCTATCAATAAGTATAGACAAGTCTGCTCATGCTTCAGATAAGCTCAGATGGCCCTAGGGCTTGATTAGTTAGACAGAAATTCAACAGCAGGTCTTTCTAATGGGATAAAGCCAACAACTGCAATAGGGGGTTTTGACGGTTTTCTCATTCTCTTCTACTTCATACTTTTGGAGCTTGTGCTGTTGAGAGGACACCACCTTCATGCTTTTATATCACATGGTATCATATCAACTTAATTCCTCTTGCCTTTGGCAGCAGGGACCTCCTCTATAGATATAGGACTCTCAGTATAATTGGATGACATAACAATGAATAGTGAGGATTTTCTGTGACTACTCAGTAGCCTGCAATGCATTTATGTCACATTTTATCGTTTCAGCTCACTCAGAACTTGGAGAACAGTGGAGATGGCACCTTTATTTGCTTGATGGAAAACAAAAAGAGTTTAATTCAATTGAGTTGAGTCAGTCTAATGGAGCTTTTCCACTGTGATTAATTAAAACAGGCATTATGGGCTTAGCCAATATGACAAGATGAATAGTTCACCATACAATTCATAACAAATCTATATCTTATTTTGCCAGTATTGTCATTCACACTGTGAATCATCAGATTTACTTCATGACATTACTAGAAATTGTACTCTGAGCAAGTATCAAAAGCCAAGAGTGAACTCATGTTACTCTCCTGCTTCTACAAAGTTACTGCAAAACAAAACTCTGAATATCCCACAACTCTTTTTTTCATGAAAGTTATTTGACCTCTACAGCACTTTAAATCAAACAAGAACATTTCCAATAGAGCCAAGGTGTAGGCAGCTGAAGGCCAAAGAACAGAATCTCAAGTCTTCATCATTCTTGCCAGAACTCCAAAATCTAATCTTAGATATTAAATTCCATGAAAAATACAAATCTAAGATGGGCCAGACTCAGTCAGGAACTCTTTGAACTTGCATGAAATACAGTTTACCACCAACTGTTGTGCAATCCCTTACATGTTATAAAGTTTTGCCATGATTATACAATAAGACGAGTAAGACAGGAGAGTGCACAGTGTTTCATAGCTGCTTCTTTGCTCATCTATCCTGCTCTTATGCCCCCATCCCTCCCCTTCCTTCCCTATCCTAGCAGGAGGTCACTGAAGAGATGTCGCTGCCAAATGACCCAATCATGCCGGCAGACACAAACAGCTGACTCAGGGGGAAAAAAGGGTTGTACCAGAGGATTCCTTTTCCAAGGCAGCAGGAATCTGCACTGGAGGGGGTTGGTATAAGGAGGAGACAGTGGGGTCGGAGAGAATCGGGGTGTGGGGGTGGGATAAAGAAGAGTGTTAGGGGATGGTGGAGGTGGTGGGGCGAGTTGTTCATTTCTGGAACGTTGCTCCAGTTCCACTCGGGAATGATGGAAATATTCTGCGTAGCCAAACCCAGAGTGGAAGGTGTATGGTAATCATGTCGGGGAAGGAATGCCAAATATGTGCGTGAGAACGGAGCTGTGACCTGAGAGCTGCAGGAATTATGGGCCAAAATCCCACAGACCCAGAGGAAGCACACACACCCATATCCAACACATACACACATCATATACTAATGGTGCTCCACCAAGCACAAATCCATCCCACATAACGTATTCCCAGAATTTGAAACATTCTACTATACTGAACTAAACCCAGAAATGTAGCAAACCAGCCCCCATAGCAGGCAGACTCCCCTCCTCCCCCTGCTCTAAAGAATACACACTGTACAATAACCAGAGAAATGTATTATAGACTATGATACACCAGCCAGTGCTTTGCTGTAAATGAAATTGTTTCTGCATTTTAAATATACATCCCTCCTACAGCTAGTGTTTACTAGATTGTGTATTAACTGCACTGAAACAGGTTGTTTAGACTCCAAACTTGGCTCCCAGACAGCTCAGAGTCTCGTAAACAGATTACACTGGAGGAGATGGATGAGTTTATACTCCCACCTGGTGGCCATCTTTAACACAGACACTGGTGTTGGATACACAGTGTTAAATGACATGCAAATAGTGATTACTTGTCATCCACTACAATGGTTAAGGAGCTGTATGAGCTGAGCTGTATACATTCAAAGATTTTAAGAATGTGTAGCACATATATACCATCTGTTACAAAGAAATATTTTATCAGATCAATCAGTTGTATTTCTTTCCATGACAGTTTCTGATAATGATTAGGTAAGTAGGTGAATAAATAATTAGGTGAATCTCAGGGGTTTACTATTTAATTTTAAAAAGTAAAATTACTTTTATAACATCTTTTACATTCTGTGTACACATCTGTAATCCCTTTAAACACCTGTCATACAAAGTTAGAGTGTGCTAATGAATGAACACCTTACAATATCCTGTAATAGGCCAGTTATTATACAATATTAGTTATTTCATACGTTGACTTTTATAAAAAAGAAAATTCTATCATCTGAAACTTGTATGACTGTTAAAGCTTAAAGGTATACATCTTTACCTTTCAATTTTATCTGAAAAGTTATGGGCAAATAGTCCACATTGATGGAACAAATTCAGTCAGACATGAAGAGGCTCATTAATGTTCTCCAGTTCCATGACGCAGCATTCTATCCCTCTGACATCACACATTCCACTAGTTCCTAACATCCTCCCAAATAAGTCCACAAGTAAAACGAAAACATTCAATCCTGACCTTGAACAAATTGCTTGGACTTGAACTTTTAAAACTTTAAATGTTGATGCTGGTGTGTGAATGAGTGGAGCAGAGCTAGACTTTATTTGCATGCTTATGTTTTTGCTTGGTTTCCTATAAAAACATGAGACTGGCAGTCATTTGTTCCCTTTTGTGTTCAGAAGAACACAATGAACAGCCCAAAAGATCTCCTGAGTGTTGTATCTACATGTCAGATTGTGAGGCAGCAAAGCACAATTCCACCCACACATACACACACAGACAAGAACAGACAGACAATTAGACACTCATTCATGTTCCAGTTGGCTCAACACTCCACCACTGTCAAGTACTTTATTCACAATAAGGTCATTTTCTTCTTTAAAAAATCATTTTTAATATACAACACAATTTTGACAAGACAACTCCGTTTACAGCTAAATTTGAGCTCTTGAGTTCCAGCTTCTCTCATAACCAAAGCAAGCACGTAGATGATGAGAGAAAGATGGAGTGAAAGGGACAGATGAACAAGGGTTGAAGTTAGAAGAAAGAATGAGGAAAGACAGAGAGAAAGATCGAAAGAGAAAGAGGACTGCGCTTAGTATGATTTTTGTACGAAGAACCAAAATACTCAAATAAAATTAGAAAATAACAGTAATAAAAAACAGTAAGAAAGTAAGAGTTAAGAGAAAAAAAAGCAGAGGTGTACCAGGATGCTGTATCCATGGCAACCTCACATGCATGTCTGTCTGTTTGACGCTTCTGCTCTGTTCTGCCGCTTCACAAGTCCACATACACAAACACACTCACACAAATTTGAGTGTGCGCGCCCCCATTTTCCAAGCAAGTGTGCATCTTTGGGGGGCGGGATTACAGGGAGGGAGGGGAGAGGGGTGTATGAAGGGGGATAATAGGAGGAGTAAGAAGGAGTGAGAGGGAGCAGGGAAGGATGCGAGTCGTCCCCGACACATTTTCCCTCGCTCACTCCTTCCAAATCTCATCCTTTCCTCCTTTCCTCGAGCTGAGTAAAGAGTCTCTGTCTCCCACATCACAGCTCCAGTCATCCTCTGTCCAACTGTGCCACTGTGTGTGTGTATTTATGTCCGTGCACTCTCTCTCTAAATATATATATATATATAAATATATATCTATTAGCGACTCCGTATCTGTGGAAACCTGTTTTGGCAGGGCTTGAAAACTGAGGAGCAGAAGCTGCTTTAAGTTTGAATAAAGGGGATAAAAGGGAACTTGTGTCTTATAGGTCTACATTAATACTGTCATTAGTGTACTTTACAAAACATAAATTAGTAGAGGGTGAACTGTTTGGGAGAGTTGCATTGGTTCTGTAGTAGGGCATCCTCATCCGTGTTGACCTGTGTGTTTGTGTGTGTGCGCATGTCTTGGTACTGGCAGGCAATGGGCACAAGCTTAAGAGTCTGTCAGAACGGGCAGGGAGATGGGTGTGGCGGGGGCAGGGTGGGAGGTGGACAGAGAGATGACGAGGAGGAAGGAGAAGATGGTCGCACCCGTCAGCCAATCAGCCCTGGGCTCCTCCAAGATAGGGTGCTGTGGATGGCGCCACCTGAGAAGACAAAAACGCCTTTTTTAAGGATTTGGACGGAGCAATACAATACAATCAAGTGTCGATCATGTTTACAAACCAACAAAATTTACAGAATCTCAAGAAGTAAACACTGCAAGCCCTAGGCAACGAGACTTTACACATGATTTTACTGGGATGCCTGGCAAAGGCTTGAGAGGTATCAGCTTTGACAAATGCATGAGAAACTGATCACAGAACTAAGGATAATGATCTTGCACATACGATGCAGTTCTTTGAGACTGATCATCTAGTGTGCACTTTTCCAACAGCAGAATCTGGATTAAATTATTTACAACTGAACTGGCAGGTGCACAAATCATTGTCTCTGCTTGGTGACCTCATTCGTCATCTTTTCAGAACAAATTAAAAAATAAAAAAACACATTGACTTAGGTCATGCACAGTTGTTTTGTGCAAAGGGCAATTTTTAAAAAAAATGCAATTGAGAAATACAGGCTTGTGTGCAAAGGCCAGAGTGAAGGACAATGTATTTCAACAGAAAGCCTGGCTAAGTGCATGTTTATACCTGCTATCTCGAAATGTATGTGTAAGTGCGGGAAGGAGACCGTCCCTCTGACTGGCCATTGGTCGAGACGTTCAAGAAGTCCCAGATCAGAATGGTGTCGTCATGAGAACTGCTGATGATCTGGAACTCATCGAACTGGAGACGGAAAACACGGCCAGAGTGCTCCTACAAACACACAATACAAAATTGTGTTATTCTACATGCAGATACTTTTATCAACATAATTTATATCCAGAAAAGTCATTGCAATCGCCACTCATCCATTTATTTTCTCTGCTTGGGTTCTAAAGCTATTCAGTGTTTTAATACATGAACCTGCACTTTGATGTAAAACTGGCAGCTAGTTTACAATTTCAAATCTGATATATAGCATTGCTTTATCTTGTTTTAAGAATTTCACTGCAAAAACTGAGTTAAGTTAGACACACATACAAATTCAGAAAAGTGCTTCAAATCTTGGCTTATTTAGTTGAAGTAATAATACAAAATTTAATATTTATACTGAGTAACAACCAAAACTACAACTATTAAAATCAACACAGATGAAAACATTTGGACCAAAGTGAGCATTACAAGTATAACAAGTCGTGCCAGGCACAACAAACCCCGCCCCTCGCACGTATTGCAGCTTATTTTGGCATCGATCCAGCTGATGTCATCATGTCTATTCGTGTGCTGATGTCAGCATAGACAAATTTCGGCTATTATAAGTAAATGGGAAAAAAAAAAAAAATTAAAAAATTCCTAAAAAATTTTTAACTTGGCCTACTTTTTCCAAAACGTAATCACATCTATTCTGGGTCGCTGGCAATCTATAAACCCAGTTTGGTATGAATTCAACCAATAGTTTTATTGCTTAAGTGTTAACAAACAAACAAAGAAACAAACCGAACCAAAAACAGTACCCTTTGACTCCCCTTCTGGGGTGGGGTAATAACTCAGAGAGGAGCTTGTAAGTGGAAGCTTTATAAAACACAAAAATGCTTCATTTTATCAATTCACTAGCTGACCTTTTGTGTGCATTTTCACATTAACTATATGACCTAAATGAATGAATTCTTACCACTAGAGTGCGCAGACATAGTGTGCTGGCAGGGGCTCTGGGGTCCAGGGCTGCCTGCAGGTCCCACACTTTGATCTTACTGTAAAAAGAAACAAGAACAGACAATGTAAGAAACAAAATATATCTCAGTGAACAGAGCTGAGTTTACTACACTCACCCATCATATGCACCACTGACAATCCTCTTGTTGTCGAAGCGAATGCAGCGCACCAGCTCCTCATGACCTTCCAGCACCCGCAAACATGCCCCACACTCTATGTCCCATAACCTGCGGGAAGAGAAGTCCCCATTAACAAATGCAGCAAAATACACAAAATACTCCCTTTATACAATGTTCTAGTACTATTTCAAGTAGTGACACTTAACAGTATGTATAGTGAGTGAGTTTTATGTGGCCAAACTTCCAGCTCATTGACCACATTTCAATTATGAGTGAATCAGCAAATGAAGTTTAGGTTGTGTTCACATAAAAAAAAAAGGTTTGCATGAAATGATTCCAATATTGTACATTTAAATGCAAACATTAAATGAAATATAAACCATAAACCTATTCAACACAGGTACTGCCTGGATGACAAAGCTAGACTGCACAATAAATTTCATGGTGGAAATATTTTTATGCTCACATACCGGATTGTGTTGTCAGATGATCCGCTGACCACTAGACGATCCCGATACTGTAGACAGGCAATGCCTCGCTTATGACCATTTAGAGTGCGCACAAACTCGCAAGTGCTGGTGCTCCATACCTACAGAAGGCAAAAAATAGATAAATATTTTAAAATTCAACAGCCCGGGGCAAATATCTGTTGTGCAGTTCCCAAAAAACAACACACCACACTGGCATCTTTGATTTCTTCTCACACTCACCATCCTCTTTCAATCTTAACTATAATAAATTTTCGTATTTAAAAAAAAGAAAAAAAAAAAAAAAGTAAATATGAGAATAAAACCCACACTGAGCTAGAAATCTCATTTGTGGATATTCTTACCTTGATGGTGCGGTCCCCTGAGGCAGACACAATGTATTTGTCGTCAAAGTCGACCACGTTTACTGCAGCTCGATGTCCTACCAGGACACGACGTAGACTGATGTCTGTAGGAGAAGCCATGTCCCATACTGCAATTGAACGATCCTTAGAACAGGTAACCATCAGGCCATTGGCGAAACGCAGGTGAAGCACGGCCTCATTGTGGTGGATCAGTGTGTTCAGTACCTCACCCGTCGTCACCTCCCATACCCTGTAGAGGAAAAGAAGCAGCAGTGGAGGAGAAAACAGTAGTGGGAGAGATGAGGGCAAAGGTGGCAAGAGGGAGGAAAGTAAAGGTTGAAGTGGAAAAGCAGAAAAATAACATTCGACAGTAGTTGGGGTATGAGACAGAAAGAGAGGAAATTACAATGGAGTGAGAAAAGTGGAAAAGATAGCAGGAAGGGGTGAGCAGGAAAGGAATGAGAAAGGGGCCGTGAAGTTTTGTCAAAATGAAAGACATTTGAAGATGCCGAGTGGAAAAGAAATGTAACGGGGAGCACAGGAAAAAGGAAAACAATGGAGACATGAGAGAATTTTGTTTATTAGTTTTACAATAGACAGTGTGACACATGGGAGTCACAGTGTAGAACATGGTACTAAGCGGCACCGCTGGGCATTCAAGAGTCAAGTGCAGAACATACTGGAAAAGCTTACACCGAACCAACAAACAAAGTGCATGTCAAGTCGTTTCTAAGGAAGTGAAGTCACATTTTCCTTGGATACTGCCCAATGAGTATGGCTGAAGTGTGAAGTAATAAGAGAATTAATGTTGAGCTTCTGTGTGCAGTAGCCAAGCAAGTGTCAACACACAGACATAAGCCAGACCTTTAAATTTTGGCTTTTAAACAAACACAACTATCTCTTGTAGTGATAGTAAATCTAGCTAACTATGAAATAATAAACTTCAGTATTTTCTTTTTCCATGTGATATAAAAAAAGCACATTTATTGCCAAGCTGTGAGAAGCCGCTGTACGTTGAAGTGAGAACTAAAAAAATATGCAGCACTAGATGTTGCTGATATTAATTTTCAGATTGTCAGACTTCACTCCAGATAAAGAGCTTGTGCTGCTTGAAATCATTTGTATGATTCCACAATTTTCTGCACAAAATATTAAACAAGTAAACATGGACAAAATGGTATAAGAGCTCTAAATGGGATAGCTTCAAAAGTGTGAAAGTAATGTCCTATGAACCGACAGTGTAAAGTAGTAGAACCATTCAAGACTTAAAACTTGCATCTAACTTTTGAGTCCCAATTCAAAGTGTGCATCATCTGCAACCAGATGACCTTCATACCTGACAGTTGAGTCAGATGACCCGGTGACGATGACCCTCTCATCATACTGCAGACATAACACTGAACCTGTGTGACCGGTCAGTATCTTCAGACACTCCAGAGACTGTTTATCCCAGATCTAAGACATAAAGGTTATGAGAAAGAAAGGAAGAAATCAGTGGTTTTGGAAAGGTTGCAGATTTGGGTCATGATAAGAATGGCCTGTTCTCACAGCAGTTTTTGTGCCCCATTTCCCTACTGCTGTGCTGAGCTCTCTTTGTGAATGTAGAAGCTATTCAACTCTTCCCTCGGTAAGCGTCAGCCTACTCCAGAACAATAAGATGACAAATCCGCTCTTCTGCTCACTCTCCCCTCTCCTTCTCTTCTCTCAGGTCAGACACATAAGTGGAACACACAACGGGCCTGAAGCTGAGCTCTTTTATCCCATAATTCACTTGTGTTCTGTCTCAGTGTCTGCTGGTTTAGCTCAGCGCCACAGACAATAAGATGATAAACCACACTGAGCCCAGGGGGAAAAAAAGATTCAATTCATAAATACAAAAAACAGAGGTAAGGGGAAAAATACGCACACAGTCAGTGCAACTTTTTCACAGTGAACACTTGTAGCTGTCCGGTGATGCTGCTTAAGCACATTAATGGGATAAAATGTAATTACATGTCATTTTGAACCAGTTATGTCAGACTAGTACATGCCAACCGTATGCTTTCACTTCCTCAATATACTGTCAGGCATGAATTAAGACACTCTTTAAATTGCAAGAGTTCATTGTGTATGCCAAACTTTCAGTAAATGTTAGAAATATAACATGGTATCATCATGTCATTTTATTGGAAAGAGGAAAGATGCAGAACAAGTGTTATGAGCTATTATTTCAGGCAGTCAGGATCCCCTACACACTTGAGGTACAGAGTTTTGTCCAGTAAATGGTACAAAATAGTCAAACAACTGCACAGCAGCAAACGTAACTGAGCAGGAAAAGCCATCATTCTTACAGTAGCTAAACTGTATAGTCATACCTTGATGGAATTGTCTCTAAGGCCACTGATGATTTTGTCATCGTCGTACTGGAGACAGTAAACTCCTTTACTATTTTCTGAGCGACACTGAATCCTCTGCAAATTGTGTCTGCCACACCGCCAATTAGCCTCAATTGTCTGTAATTAAGAAGAAGAAACTGTGAGAAAGACAAATAAGCAGACACACAGGTCTGAAATAACAGATTAATATCAATTAATATACAGTTTATTAGAAGACACAGAAACAAATTTAATGAAACCCAGCTGGTAGAATTATCTTTATACTATGGGCATGGGAAAAAACTAAAACAATGACTTAAATTAACTAATAATTAGTTATACTTCTAAAAAGTAAAAACCCAGTTTAAAAGGTGGCCAAACAAGGTAAATTCGAATCAAACTTTTCTCCACTTTTTTCACACCAACAAAAGGGTTATCACACAGATACATGACTGCGGAGTTCCTATTTAAAAAAAAAAAAAAAATAATAATAATAATCAAAAGATGAAGAAGAATGTATCCAAAATATGTGGTTTCTTTGAGATACCAGTCCTGCAGATGCCATAACATCAGATGTCATAATAATAATTTCAAGATCTCAATAGCTAGAATGTATACCATTTCTTACCTCTATGTCTTGGATGATCTTGGGATAAAGGGAGTGATAGTAAGAGTTGGGTGGGACTTCTGACGTGCGGTTCTTGAACAGATATTTCTCCCTGAGGGATGAAAAATAAGAATGACACATGCGTTGTGTCTGCTGAGATTCTTTTTCAAGTCCAAAACCTCATATGACCTGGTTTTCTTATTGCCCCAAGCGTTCTCTTTACCCTCATTTACATGCTAAAACTAAAAGGTTATCACACACAAAAACAGACATATGCTCAGGAAGTACTCGAGTAATTTCCATTATTTTCCCACCAATTTTATCCATTTGGCAATAAAGCTAATTTATTAAAGCCCCCATCAATATGTTCAAATCCATTCTCACCACTGGTGTCTCTCAGACAGCCCTTTCCAGAGTGGATCAGTGCGGACCATTCGTTCAATGAGCTTCTTCCACAGCATACCTTCGGAGATGACCCTCTGCCACTCCTTACATACCAGCTCTGCCGAGCACAGCGAGCGTGCATCCAGAAATGACAGGATGTTCTCCGCTATATGATCCAAGCCTTGTGCTGGAAATCAGCAGAGAGAAATCTGAGTTGGGATTTGGTGCAAAGATGAATAGGATTTTATCTGGTTTATTTCTTTGTGCCTAAGGCTCAGTATGTTTAGTATTTATTTTTGAAACAAAAAGTACAGACATTTATGGTTCGTGTAAAGTATGAAATCAGTTTTACAGATCCAATAATGAAAGCATCTTTGTGAAATTTTAGCAATAGCATTTTTAGCTCATATTACTTTTTAAGTGCATCTCCTTTACAGTAAATAATAAATCTTCAGCACAACACAATACTTGCTACAAGTTTAATGACAAAATAATTTTAAAGTGATTGAAAAACTAATTGTAAGATTAAAAAAAAAAGACTCAATTTCGTATGTACAGCATCTTTTATAAAGTTCATAATGGTTTTAACAATTTCAATGTGCATTTGTACCTGGCAGTGCAGTGATAAAGTCCCTCTGCAGCATGGGTTTGAGGTAGGAGTTGATGTGGCCATGCTGGTAGTGGCACATACGGGAGATCAGATGTTCTACAAACTCCACCTGGTCGGCCTCCGACCACTGGTCAAACAGGGCAATGCAGTGTTCCTTCTCCTTCTCATAGTTCCCCTCTGACGGACGCTTGCGGGACCCCACAACAGGACCATTACTAAGCTGTAAGGAGTGGGAACACAAATTTATTAAATGTGTCAAATCTCTGTTAGGTTAAGAGTATTTCAAGAGACTTATATGAAGCACTCCAACTGGAACACTTTTTCTCCACCTTTCATGGTATTCACATATGGAAATTCATCTAAGTCCATCAAATTTTCCTAAGCAATTTCTTTATATTTCTATATAAAAAAGGAAAAAGGAGATGGCAGCTTCACCCTTGGGGCTGGTAAATAGATCTGAAATCTGCTGAATCAGTGTAGTAAATTCATAAAAATGGAACTTCATATGTAATCACTCCAATGGCATGAAAACAAAATGCATTCAATAACTTTCCACTGCTGAAATAAAAGTGCTCAATTAAAATTAAGTTGGAAACCATCTGTTATTGCATTGGAGTGACAGTTTCTGTACTAGATCAATAGTTTATACATTTTACAGCATGTATGCATGCAGTTGACATGTAAACTTATTTTAAACAAATGCCACAACATATCTCATTGTCAATGGAACATTTTTCCTCCTTATTGCTAATTCTATGCAAGGCTGAGAGGTTTAAATATAACATTTTTATGTCATGTCCTCTTCATTAAATGACATGAAGATCTCACAATTTTTCAACAAACTATGGTAACAAAAATAATACACATGCCATCTACCAACATAAAATGAACAGGAACACTCACCTTGAGTACTGTGTTCTTCTTTGGCGACAGATCGTCCACGAGGTTCTGTGACTCCATCCCTGATGTGGTCTGTTGAAAAAATAAATAAATAAAAAAAATAAAAGACAAAACAGAAAACAGGTTCGGGTTAGTGTTTTACTCCCAAAGAGTCTGTGTTACAGGCACTGTGAGAGCCAGAGCAGCAGCTAAGATAGCACTGGACACAAGAGTGCCACAAACACAGCCAAGAAAGGATTGTCATCATGGCTTCTGAGGCGTGCACGCACAAACACCCGTGCATACACACAGATGTGATGTTTTTTGTTTTTTTTTTTAATCATTTTTTTAAAGGAGCACTGCAACAAAAGGAATCTATCTGCTTGCTTGTCTGTGAAAGAGTCTGGACAGGAAATCTTGGGATATGTCACTGGCAGCAGCACAGGCATGACTGTAATGAAACTAAATCAGATCCTTGTCCTTAGTACATGTACTGAAGATAGAAAACTGTAAAGTAACCGGATCCCATTTAAGTCTATCATGACTTACGTGTTACAGTTAGAGTTCTGTTATTAGTACACTGTCAACAAGTGAGATTGACTTGAATCAGTTTAAGAATAGGGTTACAACATAAATTGCTTATTGACAATGAGAGAGCATACCAGCCCTAAATTACAGGAGACCAATGAAATCATTCTACTGGCAAATAGCAGGTTCTCTGTAGTATATTTACTTAAGCAATGGATACTGAGGCATTATCATCATCATAATATTATCATTACATACATACAGGAGACTTGAGGCGGAAGTAGGGAAGACTTTTTTTTTTAAGATGAGTTGCAAATGAACAAACATTTCTTTATTAAAGAACCAACAATTTTCATAGTTCGACTCTAATCTGAATATCCTTTGCATCACACAATACATAAAGACAAAAAAACAAACAAAAAAGTAGACTATCTGTGACAAAATTATTTGTAACACACACCAAAAAAAACGTCATACCCATCATTACTGGTTCAATGTTCAGTTGAGTTTTGGCACCTAGTGTTTTCTAACAAATCATATTTCAAGTTTACAAATATGGTAAGTGACTAATTAGGGATATTACATATTTAGAGCCTTTACCTGGAAAAGGTGAACATTATTGCAAGGACAAATCTTTGAAATGGCAGAGTAGGCGAAAAGGCTAGAATACAGTTATCACATACTGTAATTAGCCATCTGTTAATGCTTCTCCAGAGACAGAAGTGGTACCACTGGCAGTTTCTATGTGAGCCCTCTCCTAAAAAAAATAGGCTACTTAAATAATCAAGAAATATTTTTCTATATGAAAGTCAGTTTCCCTTTATGTGTGAAGCTCGGATTAAGAATTGTTCCTGTCCTTGTTATCCAGCTAACATGGCAATGCTTCTTCATGTCAAGATTGAGCAAAATCAACAAAGAACATATCAGCGGTTGCCTCTAACACAACCACACAAACAAAACAAATAGTCAGATACCAAGCCTGAAGCAGACAGGACAAGAAGCCAGAATGGGCTTGCTGGTGCTGATGATCATGCAGAGCAGAAAAAGAAAAGGAAGGAGAGATAAAAACAGACAGTTTGGATTTAGCCAGGCAGGCAGGCATGCAAGCATGTAGCCTCTCAGAGCTTGAAGGACCCCCCCACCTCAGCCCTCACACCTCCAGGTAGAAGAGGAGAAAAGGTTACTCCTCAATCCAAGTTATTCTCTGGCACCCCTTGTTTCATGACCACCAGAATACATCATGTTGTCTACAATTCAAACAAGTCTAACTAAGAGTCTCTAATTTACATAACAGAAAAGATCACACAACTTTGTATTCAAACTATGACTTACAATGATTATGATGATAATTACAATAACTGTTCTATGCTGTGTGAGTCTGAGGACAGGCCAGAGAAGAATCTGAGAGCAGTATGCTTCCAACAGGGAGGAAAGGACAACGGAAGGTGAGGCAGTAGGAGGTTGAGGGGGTGAGTGGGTGCTGTCCGCACCAAGGTGGCATGAGGAGTTGTGTGGAGTGGGCGAAGTAAAGTGAAGGGTGAGAATATGGCAAGGGTGGAAGGGAGGGAGAGGAGGAGGAGCAGCAGAATTAAGAGGAGAGAGGCAGAACCTGGTTGTGAGCCCGGGTGGAGGGGATGCTCTGCAGGCACCTGAGTGCACACAAACTCTCAGCCACCGAGGAGCAGCCCAGCCAGAGAGAGCGAGGCACAGAGCACTGTGTGAAAGAGAGAGGAAGGGAGGAAGGGAGGAGGAGAACGAAGTGGACAGGGTGAAGGAGGAAGAGAAAGGGAAGAGCGAAAGACCAGAGATGGGAGGTAAAGGAAAAGAGGAGGGGAGGTGATGAGGGAAATTTAGAGGAAACCAAAGGAAGGGAATGAATGGATGGATCAATGCATGGACAGATGGATGAAGTGGTGAGGAGAAAGAGGAGCAGGACAGGTGGTAGTGTAGAAAAGTTTTAAGAACATAAAAGAAATAATGGGTAAATAAACAAAATTTAGTTGGAAATTGAGAGGAGGTGGGAGTGTAACCATCAAAGGTGAGTAGAGAAGAAGAGGGGAGGAAGTGGGGGGGATAGTGAGGGGAAAAACCAGTATTAGAGCTACACACACATTGGCACAGTGAGCGCAAAAACACACACTCGTTCACACACAAGATACAGACTGATAAACATACACACAGAAGCATTATTAGACATGAACTGGGTGGGGATAGGTAGAGGAGAGGGAGGGGCAATGGGATTTGGTGTCAATTATTCTGGTTTTCACAGATACCCCACCCACTGTTCTGCCATCCCCACTCTCATGAGTGGTTAGTGAATAACACTGGGACATAAAATAAAAATCAAAGACACAGATATGACCCAGACAAGATTTACATTTTTTCAGAAGGCCTGTAACAGTTTGGCTCCATAAGCCTGCACAAATATTAGCCTAATATTTATTTTTTGGTTTACTTTGTGGAATCATTTTCAGCACAAGTTATACGACTCAGTCTATTTATCGCCTATATGTGAAAAGACAAAAACAATTTAAGAAATGCAAACTTTTATACTTACTTTATACTTTTAGTGGCTGTGAAAGATGTTTTGATCGATTTAGTCATTTCTGGTATTTCTGGTTTGCAGATAATTATTTGTATTTTATTTCTATCAAACTTTTTAGGAGATAAATGAAAATTTAGCTGAGATACAATAAATAAGTCATCAGTGATGTTATTTACCAACACCTTCAACACTTGATATTGATAATACATAAGCATAAAGTGTGATGGGACCCTGTATACTCCGGGATCTACAAGGCCAAATCAGTATACCCACTACGTATGTAAACTATGAAACTATTTGCCAAAACAATTTATTTGTTTCTCGGAGAAATTAAATGCTGAGCAGTATTTTATCTTGAACTGCTGTGTAAGCATCATCCCAAATGAATATAGCATGTAACTATGTCAGTGAATGAGTATTTTGTCTAACAAATATGATTACTAAGCTAACTGACGTCTTGTCCACGATCACTTTGACCCGTCTAATGATGTTAGCAAGCTAACGTTAGCCATTTCGACTAGCCAGTTAGCTTTTTGAGATAGCGAATCGTCTAACAAGGACAGTAAATTGTCTGTTGTTCGAAAACATGAAGAATAGCTATATTAACATTTGACAGTTTTCAGTTCCGATTAATAGAAGAGCTACTTTCGTCTACCAACGAACTGTTTTGGTAAAGAAATCGCTGTCCAGTATACGTAGCATTTTAGCATGCTAGCTATTAAGCTAATTGCTACCTTGCTAATCGTGGTTGTACTATACGAATGAAAAAGCAACACTTCCTTCTACGCACTTTAAAAATATAAACAGACGAGGAGCACACTATTGGGATTTTAAATATATTTCTTATGTTGAAAACACCGGTGACATGTTCCAGACATGTATGATTATGTACTTTACCTCAATATGAATTAGGTAAAATAACATATCCGTAAAATTTACGAGGTTCATTGCCTTCTAGTCCGTGTTAGCTAGACGGCTAAGTATCAGACAGGGCCCAGTTAAAGTGGCGCAGCGTCACCGCAGTGAACGCTACCCCGAGAATCTTCGGCTGTCTTCGCCCGACGACTTTACATCAACCTCTCTAATGGCCCACATTTTAGAACATTATGTCCAATAACCCTATTTGTTACATTAATCTGTAACTGACGTCTTTGTCTTGTTGATCAATCCGACCGGTATACGCAGCATTCTTAGCCAAATGTATCGATAATTTCAGGCCCTCTCTGATTTCTGGTCCCCCCTCCTTTCTCCTCCTCCTCTCCCGACAAGCCGCTTCAGTCCATTGCTGCCGTCGAATCGAGCCTCGGCGCTGCCCTCAATTTAGAAATGATAAGGAGCACTTCGGGTGTTCAGGATGCCATATCGAAATTTATCTTACCATCAGTTCCAACGTTTTGTCCTCCATCTCCGGCTCCATGTTGACGATCCCCCCCGAAACTCGCTCTGAAAATGGAAACCCAGCCCTGCGTCGGCGGCCCGCAAATGCAGAGACGTCATTCACTTCGCTCAACCACACAGCTTTGGTAGGGCAGTGTCAAAGGGGTGGGTGGGGGGTGGGAACGCCCATGCAATGAAAACCACGCTGATTGGGCAGATTTTGTCAAAAGAGGCGTGGTTTCATAGCTATGCCTTTTATTGATTGGCTTACCGTGCTACCAAGGCTTCCCTGGTGACTCCCCCAAACAAAAGGGCAAATGGATGAAGATGCTGTTGCTATCCTGAACAGGAATACACTCAGGCGAAATCAATCATCCGCATAGCTTTGCTATGAGATGCTGCAAGATCTTAGGTATTTCACTGTCATTTGTGAGGGAAAAAGGCAATTGTGATTATGTTCAATAAAACCAATACAGCTATAAGGCATTTTTGATCCACAGTACATTGGCAGAAGTCAGCAGTAGAGTTCTAGATCAGTTTGAAATCAGATTTTGGTTAATTCAGTAAATTGCTGAGTAGTTGCATTATTTTAGCAAACCCGGTCATTTTTACATTTCAGCAGTTCCACAAAGTGAATCACAGGAGACAACATGAGCTTCTTTAAAGAGGATTCATCCCATTTGTTGAGTACAATTCAAAGCCACCTCAAACATAGGTATCTTCTTTGTGTGAAACAAGCTGTTCCAAGCAGTAAGATTCTGTATTTTATTCAAATGGGTAGATTATTTCATAACCTTGCCATTTTTAGGCACATGTTTGTGATTATCCTTGGCATTATCTTTGGGGACACTATCACAAACTAACCTAATAAAATGTCAGACAGCTTTACCTATTTGATCATTTCGAAGTCCATGCCATTTTGAGAAACCATGTTTAAATGACATGATGCTGAGGATGTTAAGTTTTATATGTAATGCATCTGTGCCAAAAAAACGTTTTGTTTGCACGCCAATGACATTGTAAAAAAAAAAAAAAAAAAATCCATTTATAAAACCATCCGTCATTGAAATGTTTGTATTCTGTTACTTCAAAATCAGAGCACTCAACTCCAATGCTATACTATTGGCTAATGACAACCTCTATCAAAATCAAATAAGCTTGATTTCCGATCTCCGTCATATTTAGATACCATTTTAAGCCGGATCTTAAAAACTTATACAACTGTAATTGGTGAAAATCAGCCATGCATATGTATCACACAGAATTATCACATCATATTCATCTCATGAGAAAAGTGGAGAAAAGGTCGGCTTTTCCAGGAAGAGGACAGACACCACAATTATTGAGACCACAGCAGATGAGGAGGTAGCAATGGTTTTCAGCAGTTCAAATTTAATACTTTGTCCCCCTTTCTCTACAGAAACCCAGGTAAAAAAAATCCCCCACTCTCATAAAATACAACAGCAGCAGTTACCAGTAAAAAAATGAAATGCAAAAAAAGAAAAAAAAGAGAGAAAGCATAGAAGAGAGAGAGAGGGAAGGGGCATGATGAGGCAAGGAAGGAAAATATATTTTCTATTTGTGTGGACTGAGCCCAAAGTTCATCTTTAAACCAGGTTAGGGGCAATGAGGAATCTGGGAACTTGCTGTTGTGTTCATTCAAAATGGAGGGGAGGAGAAAAAAAAAATAAGAAAAAATGAGTCGAGTCCAATCCAACTAGGGGAAGGAACCAGCACTCTAAGGCAGGGATTTATTCAGGAAGGGCTTTCTCCCTCTCTGGATGAAAGAAAATCTCACTCCTCTTCAGCCTGTGTGATGTATTTTGTCATGTGTACAGATGAATTGTATGTGCAAGTTTGTGTATGCAACAGGTAAATTGGAAAGTGTGTCTGTCATATATATGGTCAACACAGTTGCACCTCTCACTTGCTGCAAGAGAGGTGGCATTTTTCTTTCCTCATTTCTTCATTCATTCCTTTGCTTTTCTTTTTTTTCTCCCAATATCAGTCCCCGACTACCTAGTAGTCATCCAAATCAAAGAACTCATCGTCCTCTCCTTGGTACTCCATGCCCTGGAAATCCACCCTGTACCGCAAGATACCTGAAGAAAAGAGATAATAACTTGATTAAGAGAAGTAATGTAATGGTGGCCTGCTTGTGCCATCTTTTATCAGACTAGTGCAGAATTAAAAGAATTAGACAAGGACAAATTAATCCTCATTAACTATGGCACTGTGCGTATAATCCAACATGAATACCTTCCAAAAATCCTGTCTTTAAGTGCTATGATACGATTTATTTCAAGTGCTACAGATAATTTTACTGGTACTTTTCAGAGATCTTTTGTTGTCTTTTCTAATGTGTTCAATGCATATTATTATACATACAGCCATTACATATTTAGACTAAATAATTTACAAATTCTGTACACCTACGACCTATTTCATACTCAAAAAACTAAGAAAAAAAGTACTCATGGTTGCCTGTCTTTTACTAAATGAAGTTAATGCAGCACAAAAAAGTAAAACATATTTGTTAAATATTTATGCTCTCTGGGAGAGCTTTCAGGTGAACAAAATTTTCAATATTTTGGATTTTTTGTCAATTGTCTTAAATCTTTACATTGTCATTATTGATGTTCTTTATGTTATTTCATGTAATGCCCTTCACAATATATTTTGTAATAATGTCCAGTAATAACCTATGACTTAACTTATTTTGTTCAGAACAGAGCTCCAAGAACTTGTAGGACAAAGAAACAAATACGCATAGATACTTAAGAGGTTTGACCCTCTGTGGCTGAAGGGCAGTACACCAACTCATTAACAGCTTAAGTACATATGGACATTCAACTGTTCTCTATTTTTTTCATGTATAAATGTGCAATTCCAGAATTAGGAACCACTCGGTGCTCACCCCCAATGCCTCCAAAGCCCTTAACGAACTGAGACCCTTCCTGGCTCTTGTCTGTGACTATCTCCAGCGTGGCTCCAAATTTCTTATAGTTGTTAGCGAACCACTCCAACAGTGGCATGCTCTCGATCAGCTCATGTTCCTGCCCCGTCTAGACATGGGTGAGGAACACATGACAACATGAGTTTAGAGTCATAAATCAGTGACAACACTTTTGTCCATCATAATGGTGGGGCCATTACCTCCTTGTCTGTGAAGTGAGACTTGTCTTTTTCTTGTTCTGGCGTTAAGTACAAAGTCTTTTCATCTAAAAATGATAGAGAAAAACATAATAGCGTCAGACCGTTTTATCACCTCGTTTTTCAGCAGTGTGACACAGACGCATGTGGTGATTTTTACCATTTTCTGCTCCGTTGCTCTCTGCCCCATGCACACGTAGAATGTAACGCATGGTGTCTAAGTTCTCGTAGACTATGAGGATCTCCACTGCTCCCATCTCCAGGGCTTTGAGTGTGTCTTCCACACCAAAACAGTACTTCCCCGTATCCTGACTGATTTCATCAAAGTACCGCCCTGTATAGTGGGGCCAAATAAGGCAAGAAAACATGTCAATTTGTTTTTCTTAAACTACAACATAAAGAAAAACTCCTTTCCTTTGATCTCTTAGAAATTAAGAATTCCAAAAGTTGTTTCATTGAATTACGAAGACCACCCACCTATGAGCTTCTTCTCCTGGATGAACTTGACATTAGAAAGAACTTCTGCTGAGAGCTCTATTGCCTGGTTGAAACCATTCTCTCCTCCATAGGAGATGTCAACCAGCTTCAGCACCTTGGCCTGTAACCTCTGTACAGAAAAAAAAGACAATTTTAACAAACTGTTTTAATGCACAAACAGTGATTATCTAAAGCAACATAATTCATCAATGTAGCAAGTTAACATTAGCAGTACGAAACCTAAACCTCAGTCATTAAAAAGTAAATAAAAGAAACATGCTAACAAAAATTACATGTTATGCAGAGGATACTATTCCCACTTCAGCATTTATATAAAAACCCCACAAAAGATTATTCAAATGTTAACTGTTAAGGCTGGTTTCCTGAGGTTTTGGTTAACCCACAGAATAACACTTGATTCAACACAATACTTAAACCTGTGCATGACATTCGTCACCAATTTTTCATCAAATCTCAAACCAGAGTGATAACCTAAGTATCACAAATCTGTTAGTCTTTCTGTTATTACATACCTGAATCACTTCCCTTACGGTGAACAACTTCGAAGTATACTCCACTACAAACACTCCATTTGTTGACATACCAAACCTAAATGGTCACTCTGGTTTGTTTTTTTTCAGAATTCCACGCAGCCGCTGGAGCCAGTATGGCCGTAGGGGCAACAAACACATAAAACGGCTTCATTGTTTCTTCCTACTGCGGCTGCGTGGAATCCCAAAAATAACAGTGACCGTTTCATTTAGGTTTAGTAGTGATTCCAGCGCATGATCACGGAAAAACTAATAGATTCGTGATACTTAAGCTATCACTCGGATTTTACAAATTTGATGAAAAACTGGTGAACGTCATACCAAGGATGTGCAGATTATTCTCAAATATTTTTTTAGCACCCTTCTTTCCCTTGCATTTCCATCTGAATTTGTTATTAGTTCACTGAATTAAAGTTACCAACATCACTCTGACTTTAGTGAGCAAAGTACCCATACAGTACTAGAGCATTTTACAGAATGCCACATTATAGGTTTATGGCCACTGTGTTGATCACCTTTCAAATTTGAAAAGAATAGATCTAGAAAATAGTGATGAGCTGCAACTACTATGATAAGTCTGAGTCTAACTTCAATCAGTAATCATGATTCACAGTGATATACACAGTTCAAAGTGTGTTTTTACAGAATGGTACTGACAGAGTGTATACCTCTTCCTCACCTAGTTTCTTAATTGTGTGAAAAATAAGCTGATATTATAAATACAGTATGCAACTGGTGTTACACTTTGTTGACATAAACAAACACACACTTACTGGGTCAAACATGTCAGACTGGCTGAGCTCGGTTTTGAAATCGGCAGACCCAGCCAGGACCATTCCTGCCACATTGACTTTGTCATTGGACACAAAGAGCTGGACAGCCGTCTCAGCTACTTTTCGCACATAGTTATGTCTCTTCTCCATTCTCAGACGAGCAAAACGCAGAGCTGACTGTCCTCCTCTGCCTGAAAGATAAAAAGTCAGTGACTGAAATTATCTTAAAAGACAAGACAAATGGCCCTAAAACAATACTGAGTAATTATCCAATGAGCTCTAATACATATATAATAATGTCAAAGATAAGTGTTGTGCAAGTACCGTGCTTTTTAGGTAGGTCCACAGTGAACTTGTGCAGCACCTCTCTGGTGTTGCCCTGCAGTGTGCCAAAAAGTGCCCCACTTCCATCAATCACAATGAAGCCAAACTTACTATCATCAGAGAGCAGAGCTGTCAATGCCTGTGAAAGCAATGAAGGAAGAATGGGTGAAGATAGTGCAACAGAAAGCAAACAATAAAAACGACCACAAAACAAGAAAAAAGCTCTCACCTCAGTGTGGAACTTGTTGTCACAGAGGTACAAGGAGGTGTTGATTGGCTTAAAAGGCTCAAAGTCAATATTGACTTTCTTCTCCTTGCCTTCCTCTGTCACAATGGTACCACAGTACACAACCAAGCCATTGGGTGGCACTGGCAAGAGAAAGGAGGTAAACAATATAAATTAGATGAAGTGTTAGAAAAGCATCAATCGACAGTTTGTAAGTGAAAGGAAAAATGGTTAACAGCTCATGTTTAAAGAGAATCTATTGTGGATCAAATTTGGTACTCTGCAAATTTCACTTTTTCTATGAGACCTCAATATTTTCCAGTTTTCTTATCTTTTGTACAGACTTCAGTGCATACACTAACAAAATGGGGAACACAGTACACTGAATATCTACTCTAATGTGTCAGTAAATATCCTGTTAAAATAATTCTAACAATTCTACAGTGGAGCCTCACAGCACGCCATTTATTATCTTCTTACCTACTTACACACTCGATTTGATGGGGAGACATTGTCATAACTGGCTACGTCTATTCTATAAATATTCATGGTACTGATTAACAGGTCATCAGTATTCATTGAGGAGTAATCAGTTACATGTAAATGTGAGTTAATTGCACACCAGATTATGGTCAAGTTAATCAAGAATCAAACCACCTATCTAGAAACATCAGTCATGCTCTTGCCAATAAAAATTTTATCCAGCTGTCCAAAAAATGTCAATACTGCACCAGATCACTGGTATACCTGCTTTCATTTTTACATACAGCCACTCCTTGGCATAGTTGAAACAGCTTTAAGACTATAATAGGCAGAAAATTACAAAATATAATATTCCACCTTGCTAGAAGCCCCACTGACCACTGTGTAGTGTGGCGACTCCTATTTAGTGCCTAACATTCATACTAAGGGGTACAACTTATTAACACAGCTATTAACATACTTAATACATAATTCTGAAAATGAAGAAGTGCTGAGGTTGTCAGAATAATAATTCTAGTTAGGTTTTAATTATATTGCAGTTTGCTTAATGAAATCTGTTTACATTCTACTCATGTTTTTGCAAGAATTTTCAGGTTATGTATTTAATAATTTCCCTGATGTTAATGATGACATTAAAAGTTAATCTATACAAGGAAATGATGCCACAAATAGTCAGTTACGCTGCCTTACACTACACTGCATGAAGGTCAGCAGGTTTTGTATTTGAGTTGGTGATCTGTTGATAACACATACCCTTATTGTACAATTTTAGTCTTTGCTGTACGGAGGTGATGGCCCCAAGTACAGAGAGCCTGTTGACTCGGCTCTTGATGTTGGAAGCAGTTCCAAACTCATCCGCCAACATCTTGGCCACTCTGGATATCTGGTCCTTTGGAGGGATGATCAGGGAGATCATACTGGTGCCATTACTATAGACAAAAAAAAATACATCTTTTAAGTCTTCACAAACATGCATACTTTGACAAAAGCCTACATACATGTATACAATGCTACAGCATATGGCATCTTACAAGACATCATTAAATTGCTGCTTTAAGAAACATACTGTCAGAGAAGCTTTACATCAACACTGCTATCCATATTGTAGCACAGCAGTACAACTAGTCAAATTTCGTTACTGCAACTATCATTTGCTACATGTACAACCAATACACTTTTTTCTACTATTGTGATTCATTATACAAACAAAACCTTGGTTGGCAAAATATCACCTTGACAACATGTGAGGGACAAACAAGGTGGGCTTTCAGTTTACAATCTCTGTCCTTGAAGCTATGAACTGAGTGTGAAGTTTCACCGCTCCACACTTACTGCACATAATGTATCTGTCTCTCAGGAAACGCATTTCTGTACACAAGCAAGTAGCAGCTTATAGATGAATATAGGGCAAATGGTCAACTGTGTGACATGGCAGGCGGCAGAGCACAGGGCAGCAAATTCTGCGCAACACTAGACGACAAGCTGTCGCAGAGCAAGCTATTAGCAAGTATAGCAACACCCACAACTCACATGTCCTGTTTGATAATTTAACAAGGCCACCGAGTCTAACCAGTAAACCACTGACTAGAAGGATTTACATCTGGTCGTTGTGACCGTTAGTTATACACGCTTTATTCTTAAGGGTTGCACAAGGCAATTTACCAAGTAGACTCTAGGCTTAGTTACAACACTCGACGATAGACTCACTTTTAAACACACTAGGTAACAGTTGGAGGTTGTGAAAACCGTTCATCGGATCATGTGGGGTAACTGTAACTATTGTAAGCTAGCCGGCCTCCCTTTCGCATCAACGTGCTTTCTTGGGTAAGACACCCATGGCGGCCTCTTTACAGAGATGACGTCTGTTAGCGGGTTTCGTTAGCCGCACAGCTAACACAACCATTGCTCGCTGTGTAAGACTAAAGTGAAACTCTACCGAAATGTCATCTATAAAGCAAAAACATAAACATGTGTAAAAATAATCTCTCCAAATAAACCCAGTATTGTCACTCACAGAGATTAAAATGCGACAACAGTTGGCTAGTGCTAAATGTATTAGCAAGCTAATAGCCGGGGCTACTTAACAAAGCTAAGTTAGCGGTGCTAGGCTACCACTCCCAAATTTGGCCCCACTTACTCGAGCTCCAGCTGTTGCCGTGGTCCACATACACCATCACCAAAAGCCATAAGCCATGAGACAGTTAGCACCGACACTGTATCAGCAGGCACTTCGAACCGATTACTTACCCACGGGCTGCTTCCAAACTTTTGATCAGCTTCTTGATTTTCCATATCTCCACGTTCCTGTCCGCCGCGCTGGGGTCGTCCGCCATCTTTCTGCTGTAATCGCTTCAGCACCTGAAAAAACGTGAAAAAGGAGCACAACATAAGGGGTGAACCGATCAGAGACAGAGTTAATATATAATTCGTATGGAATAAGTCGGAGAAAATATCAGCAGCAAGTAGCCGGACTAGATACCTCTCCAAACCAGCGGCACGGTGTCTGTAAAGGCACCTGACCGCTACTGGCAGCTGGACTGACCGTGAGGAAAAGACCCTGTCTGGGCTGCCTCAGTCAGTACAGTGCGGGGAGAATCACAGGCCTACAGTCTGCTAGGCCCTAGCGTCCACCCTGTTCTTATCTAATACGACCTACTTTCACCTCCAAGTTCCCCTAGAAACCACACGGAAACCAACCTCTAGCTTTTCTAGTGCTGAATTTACGCCAGGATAAAATAAAAGTTATACGGTACCTGCCTCGGACAACGCCGCTCCGCTCCGCTCTCTGTCTGCTACGTCGAGTCGGTGGTCCGAGGAATGACGTTGCCTTCCCGACCGGTTTCTATCTCCTCCACACTGCGCGTGGTGCCTTCGACGGGCTCACATGTGGGAGGTGGTTAGAATTGTGGCGTTCCCTTCCTGGAAACCACATAGAAACCAATAGAATTTCTCGGCCACTACGCCAATCATGACACTCTCAATCATGATTGGACAAAGTCTGAAAACATCGCCAAAAGCTGGGCGGACGTTAGACCCTATACTTTATGGGACTTGTAGTAAAGGTGATGTGGCTCAAGTGCAACGGTAGGATGGATTATTTGAACACAAGTTTTGCAAGCAATTTACTTTTTAATTGCTATTTATATAGACATTTATATTATCCATAGCATTTAAGTTCGGCGAGTCCAGTAATTTATCCACTTTATAGTAGTGATTCATAACATCACAGTTTACCGCCATTGTGCGAGCAACGACCTCTGGTGGCCACTTTGGAAACTTGACATCTAAGTTCAGCCATTCAACTCCAGGCACACGAAAAAAAAATTATACATATGCAGCTCTGGAAGAAAAAGAAAGATCACTGCAAAATTATCACTTTCTCTGATTTTGCCATTTATAGGTATGTGTTGAGTGAGTAAAATGAGTAAAATGAACATTTTTGTTTTATTCTTTAAACTACCGACAACATTTCTCCCAAATTCCAAATAAAAATATTGTTATTTTGAGCATGTATTTGCAGAACACGACACATGGTCAAAATAACAAAAAGATGCAGTGTTTTCAGACCTCAGATAATGCATAGAAAACCAGTTCATATTTATTTCTAAACAGCACAATACTAATGTTGTAACTTGGAGAAAAGTTCAGACATCAGTATTTGGTGGAATAACTGATTTTCAATGACAGCTTTCATATGTCTTGTCTCTCCACCATTGCTGTTGGATGACTTTATGCAGCTCCTGGCATAGATATTCAAAAAGCTCAGCAACGTTCCATGGTTTGGGACCATCCATCTTCCTCTTGATTATATTCCAGAAGTTTTCAAAGTGGGCTCAGGTCTGGACATTGGGCTGGCCATGACAGGGTCTGCATCTGGTGGTCCATCATCCACACCTTTTTTGACGTAGCTGAGGCCAGGAGCATTGTCCTGACAGAAAAACCAGTCCTCAGAGTTTGGGAACATTGTCAGAGCAGAAGTCCAGTTGTTTTGAATAGCTGTTTTCGGATTCCAATTACTTTTGCAGTACTAATAGCACAGTTTTTGCCTATTGTAAGAACATAGTGATGGCCCCAGTAGTGGTTTTTATACTTCTCCTTCTTAAATAAGACATGGATCAGGTGTTTATTCAGTAGAATAAGGTGTGCTTGTGTTGGAATTCAACAGACACAGGAATGGAATGGCTGTTATATATAGACACACACACACACACACACACACACACACACACACACATATATATATACATATATATATATATATATATATATATATATATATATATATATATATATATATAGATATGTGTGTGTGTATATATATATATATATATATATATATATATTTATATATATATATATATATATATATATATATATATATATATATATATATATATATATATATGGGAAAACAAGAAAAAAAATCTTCATGTGTCTTTTGTCAGATTGCCTCTTAATCTGTTGATAAGATAGACCAAAGGGATTTCAAACTCATGTGACTGTTTGTATGTGTTGCATACAGAGTATCACTGAGTTGACTACTATTGCCACTTGAGGTTACACCTTTGTGCTTATTTTGGAACTGCACCTCAAAACATTTTACATTTTCATGATATCTAACACCAGTGTAGGTGGGATTCTCTTCATTTTAAGTTTTTCTGTGACATGCAACAGTTGACTTGATCATTAGCTCCATCTATTCACAGGTTATTCTTCTTTTTCCCCAAGTAAGCAGGGTTCAGCTAACCCTTTTGTCAATGACTGTTGGGACAATGTGGCTTCCAAAATGCTGAGTGCACTATTTCAAACCAGAAAAAGGTCAGCTGTCCAATTAGCGTGACTGGTGATGTAGAAGCATTACCAAAAGAAAATGAATAAAAGAAAATCAGACTGGTTGTGTTAAGCTAGGTGACTCACAAAGCCAGTTACCTACTATTGCAGTTGATGATGTCAATGCAAATTATTGGTTGTGATGCTATAATCAGCTATGTGTAAACTTAAAATTACAGTGTGAGGAGAATGGAAGTATAGTGTGAGTCTTATTGGGTTTAGAGGTCACTCTGAACCACAGCAATTAAATGATGAGCCTTCAGAGGTGCAGAGGGCCATATTTAGTGACTCATTTTAGATTGAAGGCTACGCTTAACTCTGTAAAAAAAAAAAATCTGTCATTATGGATGGATCATTTGGATTGGATTTTTTTTTTTTTTTTGTGAATGCTGTGGAAGTAGTTTGGGCTATTTCAGTATCAAATACAGTAGTATCAGTATATCACACCCAAAAAGACTTGATATCTTAACTTTGCTTCACTACACATATATACATATATCGGGCTTGATGTCTAATGTGGCACATTTTGGGGGAAAAAAAAGTGGTATATTATTTCCATTCATAAGTAGGCCTGTTGGAATCTCATTTACAGATTAGATTTTGTGTGTGTGTGTGTGTGTGTGTGTGTGTGTGTGTAGGCTGGAGGTTCGTAGTGTTGATGAATAACGTAGTCTGTACAGATGTACAGCACTAGGTGGCAGCATTGGTTAATGGAAAAATTAATGGCTTCTACAATGCAGTGGATATTATTCTTATTATCAAAGAAAATAACATCCCAGGAGCTCATGTTGTTTGTATTACTCAGTGGGGCACTCTGAAGTCAAGTCTATTTGTGAATTTGTTTGAATTAATTTTGGCATGCAGTTTGTTAGACTTTATTAGGTTGCCATATGCTGGATATTTGTCTGTGTCTGCAGTGAATTGTTATTGTATCTGAATAAACATCTGTTTGTGCACCAAGCAAGAAGCTCAAGGAGTTCCCCAAAGGTTTCCCTCCAGTTCAACATCTCTGATGGTAGTTGGTGGAGCTACTGTCACTATTTGGCATGTTCAGGACAGCTACATCAAGGAAAAAGTGATAGATCAGTTTGTGCACCTGACTGCCTCCAAAATTGTCCAGTACGAATGTCAGGGCCAATTCATCACCATCTGTCGACCATCAGGGCTGTAATGATCTGTCGCTTGGAAATGGATGGCACTTGCTGCGCCGTGGATGAGAGCTGTCCTGGCTGTTTCTTCCATCCCTCATTTCACCTGGTTGTCACACGTAAGCATTCAGATGAGAGAAGGACCCTGGTACGTTGTTGAAGATGAAACTGAAGAATTTTCCATTATAATAAGAGTAACAGACATGCAACTAAATCAGAGGAGATATATCAAAGTAAACACTCAATTGAGTCCTGATTTTCTGGTCCAAAAACTTCTCATGACCCCAGCAGTTTGGGAGCTGCCAAGACTTCATTCAGAATCTCATTAGGTCATAGTTTTATAATATACGTGGGGAGACTGTCAAAAAAGAGATTTATATTTTAGAAGTGCACTGCGTTCTCTAGGAAGATATAAGATGTGTTTTATTGCTCATTATTGAGCAATGTAAACAATGTCTGAGAAAATATCTCCTTATCAATGGTAATGTTATTATTTTAACTAAATAAACACAAAAATCTGTTGCACATTTTTATATAATGTCATGCATGAGTAATTGATTCATTTGGTTCAACTCATATATATGTTATTATCACTAATTTGCTCGCTCATCTACCAAAAGTATGGTGGAACTGGAGGGTGGCTGATATTTGCAGAATGTTCTCTGTGCTGTATTAACATACAGATTATGCTGTTACAGTAGGAGTGACGAAACACTGGTGCTGTCACTGCAGCATCTGTATGTATGAAAGTGACGAAGCTTTGAGTGGAAGGGAAGTGCTCTGTGTGTGTATGTATGGTGTTCGAAGACAGATATGTGGGTAAGTTATGGAGAGCATGACCCAAAACAGATGCCATCCAGTTCGCTGGGCTCTAGTTTCCCATCTGCGACCATCTGTTAAAGTTGAGTTGAGGGGTGAAAGGAATGAGCGAAGGTGGAAAGCGGGACTCTGGGGTATTCAAGGACAGTCTTGCTTGTTATCTCTAACAATTTTCACTGACTTATAAAGACAAAGAATGAGAGATTGAATCCATTTACCCACTCCCAGAAACAGGTGATATATACAAATTCAGTGACATGGGATTCACAACCCCATCTTGGCCACATATCAGAGGGGAGGCTAATAGCTTTTAGTTTTCAACTCTTCATATATTTAAAACTCTGTAACACCCATTTATGTGACTCTTGTAGCCTTGCTGTCATAGACATGTTAAAGCTTTGATGATTACCCTCCCATGAAAACTTAATTTGCTCTTCAGTGGGTGCAGTGTAGCTCTCAACAAGGATGAAGAAACCTTTGAACTCCTCAGAGGGAATTAAACAGCACTTATTCTCTATGACTTGCTAATCTGTGACTCAGTGTGTGTGTCTGTCATGCTCTCTTTCTCTGTCCTCTCTACTGAAAGAGAGGATCATAATCGTCAGCACTTCATTGGCTTGCTTATGATTTAAACTGATCTTCTTAGAAGTTGCTGTATGGGTGTGAGAATACACAACTGTTGGTGTCTTCCAGCCACCTGCTCAGCCTCTGTGACAGTCTGGCTCTTGGAAAAGACCAAAAACTGGGACTGCAGCAACAGGGTTATGTGTGTGTATGAGTATGAATCTGTGCTTTTTTTTTTTTTTTTTTGTGTGTAAATCTCAGTATTGACATTCTTGTCACATGCTTGGCTCTCTAGCTGCTCACTACAGAGGCAGAAGGAGATTTACAGATCTGCGTACCAATATTAAGTGGATTAATCAGGAATTTGAGAGTTGGGGTTGTCATAAATATGAATGAGGCCTTTTGAGAAATAGGGCAGGACATGCCTCATGTCCGCGTAGGGTAAGCTATTAGGAGTTTATCAGCGTGGTGGATTAAGACCAGTAACCCCAATCTAGAGGCCAGGACACGCAGTCAACCTTAATGATGCATTGGAAAGGGGTTAAACCCAAAGGTAATATGGAGCAGCTGGTCTGCCTACAACACTGGCTATGATGCAATCCAATTGTCTTTCATCCATCAGAGAGCAGTGTGCTGTGCAGTTATAATGAGACTTAAAACCCTTTGTTATATCTTATTGTCTGCCTGAGTAATGCAGACAAAAATTGAAAAGAGAAGCACAATTTTTTGGTACAGAATGTGCAACCTGTCAATATTAGCCTGGAGGACAGTGCTGTATTGCAGTCAACACATCCAACTGATAAAACCTGGATGCCACCCATCACTCCCCGAGGAGAAATAACCAGATGCTCCCATCAGTGTCACAGCTTTCCCAGGCTTGCACAGTATGCATTTATGCCAGCAATCAACAAATACAGAGGAAAAAGAATGAATGTACATATTTGTACATGGAGAAAACACATATTTATGTAAGAAAGAAAGGAAATAAAACGTCCCACATGCAGATGTCTGGCAACATCTGTTCTGTGAACAGCAGCCACATGAATAAGCAGTGCACTTCTCTGCCTCCTTTCTTGAGTTCTTTTCACAGTTAACAGCAGTGAAAACTGAAGAAATGTCTTGCATTTCAATGCATTGTTACAAATGATTTGTTTGATCTGGTTTTCACATAAATGTACATCAAATAGAATGCCAGTGCTATCACATTTTCTGTGGTCGTACGTCTGGACACCAGAGACCTTGTTGTCACTCCCCATCAAAATCAAGTTTTAAGTTTAGTACGTGCAATAATCCATCCCTTCACTCAAGTGCAGCTTTAAACAGGTCTGAAATCATTATATCAAAGCTTTCACCATGACAATGTCACAGATAGACTGATAGGGGAAAAGAGAGGGATGAAACATGGGGAAAGATAGTAGAAAATTGAGCTTCTTCTTGCTGCATCAATCAGACTCACCACAGAAAGAACATTATCAGTGGAATGGATTTAATAAACTGTATTAAATTAAGACAAAGGTGTGTCTGATGAGATGACTTTTAAGATGACAATGGGAGTGCTCAGAAGTTGATCAGGTCACATTCATAGAACTGAGCAAAATAACTCTTAAATGCATTACTTTCACATGCTGTAACACAAAGGTAAGTCATTTCTAAAACGAGCTACACTGCAGTTCTGTTTCTGTAGGAATACACATGTAGAAGTTTGTTCTACAAATGAGTTTTCATGTCAATATAAAGCTGTTTGTCATTTATTTGTTTATCTTACTTGGTAAAACCAAACTATGATTTAACACCATTAAGACACAGTTGTGTCCGATCAAGTGGTAACACATGGACGACTTTTTAGCATTGAATGCATCACCCAAAATGTATCAAAAGATCATTACTTTCTGAAAGCTTTACTCAAATATCTGAATTCTAAGTAACTTAAAAATTAAAAATTGGTATTTTTGTCATAACACGTGGACAGGGCCTTTTAAGCAACTCACAAATGTTCAATCTCATAAATGTCAATAATATTCAAAGTACTCGAAACTTAACAGTCATCTATATAATCAACAGATTGAATATATTTTCAAATTTTTTTAGATATAATTTTTAGCGTCAAATTCGAGCTATGGCTATGGTGTAAATAGTTCAATCGATAAAATCAGTTGTAACTTTTTTTCTACTGGTGGTATTTTAAAAAGGAAAACAGCTCCAAAAAATAGAGATCTTCACCAAAAAAATGAGCCCACTTGGTAAATGATGTGTGCAAATTTACATTTTCATGTTGATGTTCACTTTTGCTTGATTGGACCCAGTTTCATGAGAATTGCAGAATGCTTAAAAAAAAGACCAGAAAACAACTAAAAAAATGTTTACCATACTTACAATGGAGACCGTATTCACAGTGACCAGTTTATTACTGTGTTAGTTGGTTTGGTTTTCTGAGAGGCAATATGGATATTAAAAATAAGTGTGGAGAGACCAAGATCCCATAACAGAGAGAAAAGCAGAACTTCCACATATGGCTACTTTTATCAGTGTAGTCGGCGTGGTTTGTAATTGACCTGAGTGTTTCATATGTTTATGCGCCACTGCAGCTTTTACTGCCTCCCTATGATGTGTGTGTTGCGACATCACTTGGTGGAAGGAGGATAATGACACCACTGAAACTTCCCGTTTCTTATCTTTATAGAGAGAACAGACAACATCACTTGAAACTGACTGATAGACAGGAAAACTGACTCTGATTGGTGTTTGTAATCTCATGGTTCGCACATAGTCCTCATTTCCTCCTGAGGATTTCAGCTCATGTGTTCAAAAAGCATCAAACTAACAAAGATAAGATAAAGAGAAACACATTTAGAAACAAACAACAAAGCCTCTCTGATACACCAGAAACATTTAACACTGTATAGAAAGCTTTGACTGTGGGGTAATTCAGTAACATACAGTGTTTCCTGTAAGTCAGCGAGGTATTTCCATGGTTAACCCGTAAAGACCAAGTGCTACTTTTATATCAGTTCGCAAATGAAATTTTTTTCTATATCTAACCTTTAAGTGATTTATCACCGTCTGTTAAAATACTGTCATCTGTCTTTTCCTGTCTTGTCTTGTCTTTTATCACTATAATTCAGGTATTTTCCTATATTTAATTTGCTGATCATAAAAATGTTTCTAAAAACAGATTAAAGTTGAGGGGTTTTCTATCAAAAACAGAGAAAACTGCAGAAAAAGTGCCCTTTTCAGTAAAATCTATCATTAACTGAACATAAACCAAGTGTCTCCATCCACTGTCATTGATCCAACTCTGTGGGTTTTACTGGTGAATCAATGTTGTAGAAGATGATGGTGTTTCCATGTTCACAACAGAGCCTCTGAGTGTCCAAATGGGTCATATCTGATGACCATGAAAAGACGACAAACTGTATTACACACCAATTATTTACATGTTTTGACAGGATTGAGGTATCAACAGGTATTAAACAGTTTAGATCAGTAGATGGTTTTGATATGTGATGGATGTTTGGGTCTTTATGTGTTAAGAGACACAGATGAAGAGGGTGTATTTTCTGACTGAAATTGAACACATCCACTCCTCCAACACACCCACACTTATAAGATCTCCCTGTGGAGAGAGTTTCTTTAATACTAAATCCTATAGTTCACAACCTGAATGTGCTAATGCATCCAAGGCAAGAAAAATCCACACCCAGGTTTGCAGTTTCAGCTCACTGTCTTTGCTTGTTTGTCTCAAGCCTCCTTTCAAAATTTTACAACCAACACATCCAGCTTACATAAACTGACTGAATGCTACCTACCCAGTGGGACAGCATGGATAAACAAATAGCTGGAAATTTAAAGCTCAAACATCTATTAGGGCAAAGAGATTTTTTACTCAGTTCTTGATGAGATAAACAAATGCAAAAAAGTGAGTCAATATTGGACTTGGAGCCACAGATGGTTGTTAAATGGACTTCCTGTGATGATGACAATACTTCATCTGAATTTATCATATAGAGACCAAAACAGTTTTTGGTTAAAAAATATTGTGTAGCACACATCTCTTTGTGATGTGCCTATAAGAGACAGTAGACCTGTAACACTTTATGTTCACAGTGTTTTACCAGCACTTGTAAAGGGAAGCTCTGCAGACTGTCTCCAGCAGTTTGGATTACTAGCACAGAGATGGTAGTCTCACAGCACTCCACCTGGATCAAAGAAAAAATCTGAAAGACAGAAATTATTTAGGTTTGGCGTAGGGAAATAAAGTGTGAGGCTTAAGAATGGTCATACATGATTCAAACAAGACACACTAACTGCCCTCATTTGTATTTTCTAGTTCTTTCCACTCATTTAGCTGTGCTCATGATGTTTCTAGGCATGGATGTTTTGTCTGGGAGTTTCTACCCACAGCAAATAATAACATTGCACAGGGTGTACTAGACACAGACGTCTCACTGGTCACAGGATCATATGTCAACACCTTCACCAAACACAGGTCCAGTACTAACTACTCTGTGAACACGTTCAAGTAAATGTGGGTACTGCAGTTTTTCTGTATAAATAGGACATGATCTTTAGTACAGGTCTATGCTCCACAACAGCTGCTTGCCCTCTCTGAAATGACATGCAAAAATAAAATGCAAAAAAATACTTTGTCTCATCTGTCTCATCTGTGTATCTATGGGAAAAATGCAGTGACTGCTAACATGACTGTCTTCCCTTTCAGCTTTATTCTTGGTTTGCTGTCGGTGTGTCTGTCCATCAGACATGGAGCTGTGCAACAATCAGCAATCAACAGCTTTGTTCTCACCACCACCACTTCTTCCACTCATTCAGTCTCCAGCTGCTGTTCTCACCTTTCAAAGTCTGAATAGTTCATTCACAGATATTCAAGAACTGTTATGTATCATGACTAAAAATGTTCAGTGTCCAAAAGTTACTTTGTTATTGTATGTAGGATTAATAACAGAAATAAAATGTATTAACTCATAAAGACCCAGTGATAGTTTTGTGGCAGTTCCTAAATGAATTTTTCTCTCCATTTAACCTTCCTTAAATTATTTGTCACCATTTATTATGACATTATCCTCTGTATTTTGTGGTTTTTCAGTAAAACTCGGGTATTTTCCAGTATTTAATTTATTGAACATGTAGATTTCCTGAAAAAGGTCAAATTAAAGTTCATGATTACCATATCGGAAACAGGGAAATCTCAAGAAAAAGTGACTTTTTCACCAAATCTATCAGTAACTGAATACATGTCAAGTGTGTCCATCCACTGTCATTGATCCAACTCCATGGGTTTTACTAGTGAATCAGTGTTGTGGAAGATGACTGTGTTTCCATGGTAACTATAGAGCCTCTGAACATCCAAATGGGTCATATCTGATGACCATGATAAGATGACAAACTGCATTTTACACCAGTTATTTACATGGACTGATAGGATTAGTGGATCAACAGGTATTAAACATTTTAGATCAATAGGCAATTTTGTTCGATGATGGATGTTTGGGTCTTTATGGGTTACTCATAATTAGTGAATAATCACCTGAAAACGAACACTCTATTTTCTTAACCTTAGAATGATCTGTTTATGTCTCAAGAAGGAGTGGATCCCCAGCATGTTGTGTAGCCATGTTTCTGCAGCTGGTTAGAGCAGACTTACTACTTTGATCCCCTTGACATCCAGTGTTTAGGTGTATTACCATCACATACAATGTTTTGAGTATTAACCACAGTTATTATCCCTTAACTATGACACACAGAGAAGATAAACCAAAGACTGGCTCAACCGGAGCCATTTGAGGTTTTTTTTTCCAGCCGTAGTCTCTTCTCAGGGAGTAGTGAGGGCAAAGAGGTGTAATCTGTGAGTTTACCGCTAGATGCCACTAAATATCACAACCTGAACTTTTAAATATCCAGCCACTAAATCAGGAATCACATCTAAAAGCAGGAAGAAAAACGTTATAAAATAAGTGGATATTTTAAGATCGTTCTTTTGCAGCTTTGCTTTATATTTTTTTTATAATAAATAGTAATTTCCTTCGTTACAATCAGGTTCTCAATTTACTGTGTTACTTCAGATATAAAATACGAAAATGGAATACATTGTCCTTGCATATGTTAAAACATGTATGCACTGTGTCCTTGGACAGGAATGAGTGCCTGACAGCTGTCACTGAACTATGTGTGTATATATGTATATACATGTGTATACTACTGTCTTACAGCTGTTGAGATTGCCTCGTTTTGTAAGAGCATATGTGACACACACACACACACGCACGCACACACACACACACACACACACACACACACACACACACACACACACACACACACACACACACACACACACACACACACACACACACACCCAATAGCCAGTGCTGCCATGATAATCATTTTATGGAATGCAGGCCAATGGTTATAAATCTGCCAAAAGGGAACAAGTCACCTTCCACAACATACACAAACATACACTTCTCATGTTATGCACTTTTTTAATGTTATGTATGTATGGGTGTATGTGTTGTAGAACTATGGACATGAAATACACAGTGTCTGTGTGTTAGCAGCCCTGGTGTGTTGCTGTGTCCTTGAACAGAGATGAGTGACTGGCAGCTGTCATTAAACTAAATGGAACTCAATTTTTTTGCCTATTCCAACAACACAGCATTCATTCGTCCCCCCCCCCACCCCTTTTGCTTCCACTGAAAGTACTGATTTTAACTGTCAATAACCTCTTCAAAGTTTCTGTGGATAAAACCCTATCCATGTTTATCACATCAGCTTCATTCCAGTTGATGCCCCCTTATCTTTGCACGTTATACCACTGTTTGTAAAAAAAAAAAAAAAAAAAAAAAAAATTCCCATCACTCTCTCTTCTTCCATCTGCAGGAGGTAGTATAAACACTTTCATTTACATCACCCTCCATCCAGCTCATGCAGTGAGTATTCAGTGACAACATCATATTTCTGCTTTTTTAAGAGTCAGTGAAAATCTACATGTTAAATCCTGTGTAAGGGTGACAAGGTGATGCAGTGGATAGCCCTCATGCCTCACAGCAAGAGGGTCCTGGGTTCGATTCCAACACCAGTCGATGGGGGTGGGACCTTTCTGTATGGAGTTTGCATGTTCTCCTTCTCTGCATGGCTTTTCTCCAGGTACTCCGGCTTCCTCCCACCATCCAAAGACATACACTGATAGGTTAACTGGTTAATCTAAATTGCCCATAGGTGTGAATGTGAGAGTGATTGTTTGTCTCTGTATGCCAGCCCTGTGATGAACTGGCGAAATGTCCAGGGTGTACCCCGCCTTCGCCCATACGTAGCTGGGATAGGCTCCAGCAACCCCCGTGACCCTAGTGAGGAGAAAGCTGGTTCAGAAAATGAATGAATGAAATCTTGCGTTGTACCATGTCAGTAAACCTCACTGCTCTACAGGGGTTGGACAAAATAATGGAAACACCTTCACCTCAAGATGATAATGCCCCAATCCATACAGCTAGAATTGTTAAAGAATGGCATGAGGAACATTCTAATGAAGTTGAGCATCTCATATGGCCGGCACAGTCCCAGACCTCAACATTATTGAGCATTTATGGTCAGTTTTAGAGATTCAAGTAAGATGTCGATTTCCACCGCCATCATCTCTAAAAGAGTTGGAGGGTATTCTAACTGAAGAATGGCTTAAAATTCCTTTGGAAACAATTCACAAGTTGTATGAATCAATACCTCGGAGAATTGAGGCTGTAATTGCCGCAAAAGGCGGACCTACACCATATTAAATTATATTTTGTTGATTTTTTAAGGTGTTTCCATTATTTTGTCCAACCCCTGTATATACATCCAGTGCTGTATCATTAACTTTTGACCATCTTAACTCCTCCCTGCATCCTTTCAACCCTCCCTCTGAGATTTCACCCAACTCTGTGGAAAAGCATGTGCTAGGTAGCCACACATAGGCTTTAGGAAAGAGCAGCAGCTGAATTTTCTGGCAAGTTTTCATTTTTAAAGGATCTGCGGAAGTTGAGAAAAGGAGTTTCGTACAAAACTCATTCAAAGTCAAAGGTCCTCAGCTCTGACAGGTCCAGGAGGGGTTGAGTTCAAGTCTAACTGATAAAAAACACCCTGGTGTGTTAAGATGTTGGTTGTCAGAGTGTAGTGGCCAACAGGACGGACATTAGTGGATTAAATATGATACATAATATGTTTAATAGCTCAAAATAAAATTCCATAATCAGAATCCGAATCAGTTTATTTGCCACTTGCAGAAAAACTGCACTGAAAAATGAGTTGCAAGAGCTCAGCATAAAAATACATGAAAGACAGTACAAGGTAAACTGGTTAAAATATCAAGATCAACATCAAAAAAAAAAAAAAGATTTACATAGAGTTCCATGCAATTTAAGTGTATTATTCCATTCACTTTATGTTTGTTGAGCATTAAGTTTTATATTAAATTTTGTAAAGTTTTGTGGATTTGATGCAAAACAATGAAAAACATTTGCTGAGTTGCCTCAGTGTGCAACACTATTACGCTGCAACACTATACTTTTTTAATGAAACGCAAGAGCTTGATGCCAGATGAGTTTGATCAAACCATCCAGCCATTTAAAAAACAACTAACAGAGCGGGTGGCACTAACGCTCAAGCATCAAGTGTACTTTGGTGCCACTTATAGCAAAAATTACATAACCCACCTGCTCAGCTCATGTCAAAGTAACATTGCACATGTGTTGTACTGCTTCCAAAGCCATCCTGCTGTTAAAAGAATATTTTGAAAATAGCGGACTGTAATTAAGCCTATGAAAGTACAAAATGTAATGACAAAAAGCAAGCCTTGACACACAATCCATTCTGATTTACATGTTTCATAATTTTCACAAAACCTGAAAGTGGCTGTCGAATGGCACTTTGTCTTATTCAGTATGAGTGTGCATGAATTAATCTGTGTTTAATTTTTGGTTCTTTAGTCACCCAGTTGTAGCTGTGTCACTGAGTGCATTTACTACAACATAATTACATTAGCCAGAACAGCTTGATGTAACATATCATAACATTACTGAGTTTAGACATAAATGAGCAAGTGCTTGATGGCAATTACTTTAAATAGGAATACTTAAGAGGCATCTCAAAAAGACATGTACATTTTTCCTTGTCAAGGCGCCACATAGCCATGAATACTGTGCTTCTCGTTTACATGAATATCCAATCTGAGTTCTCCTGCCCCTTATGATTGGGTGTTCATCAATCCAAAACAGTGCTCTTTGAAGTGGCTGCCCCGCTTCTCTGAAGAGCTTCAAAAGCTGGATATTACATCTCACAAAAAAAAAAATAAAAAAAATAAAAAAATGAGGAATGGTAGAGGGCAGTAAGACAAAATAAACTGCACTGTAAGAAAAGACTCAGAAACACTCCTGTTAGGTGCTTATAGAAGATACTACAGATTCCACTGTTGGGTTTTTGTTTTGCAAATATGACTTGTAGACCTCTCAAAAGTGGGACTAATTTTGAACAGATATAAAGGAAAAAGGTGGAACACTGGGACAAAATCTTGTCATTGTCAAAGTAAAGTATATGTGTCATAAGTGTCAGAAGATTTAAGGTTTAGTAAGGAAGATTCTAGTGAAAAAGGGAGACTCATACAACAATAATCTTTCTAAATTATCATTTTAATTTCCTAAAATCTATGGTAGTGTATGTACCTGTATAGACTCTGTCTTCTGTCTGAATTTAATTTCAATGTGTTCTGTCAAGTTTGGTTGTTTCTGAGCGTCAGCATTTAGGGAATATCTGTACTCTACAATAAATAAGAGCACTGCATAAAGTTTGAGGGATGAAACATAACAGTTCTGGTGCAGATAAAGCAGGTGCACATTATTGTGTAATTATGGTATAATTATTTGCGCTTTACAACATAACCACTGTTAAAGGGGTCTTATTTTGCTAAACCCACTTTTATTAGTCTTTGGTACAATTTATTTGTGTATTTGGACCCTAATAGTTCATAAAGTTTGAATTTGAACCCTCCAGGTGCTGCAAAGCTATCTTTATATTCATTCAGGCAAAAATTGAGTGGATTTCTACAACCTGTTTCAATTCTTGTTTAACCCTTTCATGCACACTGGTCACTACAGTGGGCAGCTATTCTACAGCTGTTCCCTTGTATATTCATGGATTTTGTTGTTCTTTTCGTTGTTTTTTTTTTTTTTTTTTTTTTTTACACATATCTTTATTAAAGTTTTAAGACACTACATATCTTTTCTAACATGAATTGGTAACATTATGTAGATCTCTCCTGAGCATAAACCCCCAGAATCACAAGCCCTCCCCATAGTTTTCACACAATTTATCAGTAAATTCATGTTTCTGTGCGTCAAAAATTAAACATGTGGTGTCCAGCTGAGTGGACATTTTTGCAACTTCATGAAAAATAGGTTCATGAGATTTTTTTTTTCATTATTATTATTTTTTTATGTATTTATAATTTTTTTTTTTTAAATATTATTATTATTATTATTATTATTTTTTTTTTAAATTTTCCAGAAGAAAATTTTCAATTGCATTGTTTTTTCATGCCTAAAGAGGAATAAAAACACTCAGGAAAAAATTTTGATTAAGGTTCTCATAATTCGTGCATGAAAGGGTTAATTTGTTATGTTTTATAACCAATTATGTCATGACATTTGCACATATAAGGTCAAGACTTCAGACGAACATTTCTCTAAGTACGCCATAATTGTTTATCAGCAGCAGCGGTTGTAGTCCATACTGAAAATATGTCCAAACTTCAAACTGGTTACCTAAAATGTTCAGTTGTTGGTTGTATTAAAGGAGTAATATTTTGCTTTTTTTTAAACAGAATTATGCATTTTAAAACATTTCCCTGTGGTCTACATAAAGTGTAAATGCTATGCTTGGGTCTGAATTCTTCATTAATTCAACTCCACAGGTCCATCTTCAACCCTATTTCTGAGTAATGACACCAGAAAAGTCATTTTGAGCGCTGGCCCTTTAAATGCAAATGAGCCACTTCACACCCCGCCCCCTCCAGGTTGTTGGCTGTGCTGCTCTGTCCAGTTCAGCCACTTGTGTTCGTTAATACAACCAACAACTGAATATTTTAGGTAATCGGTTCAAAGTTTGGACATATTTTCATTATGGGCTACAACTACTGCTGCTGATAAACAGTTATGGCGTACTCGGAGAAATGTTCGTCGATAGTCTTGACCTTATATGTGCAAATGTCATGATGTAATTGGTTATAAAACATAACAAATTAAACAGGAATTGAAACAGGTTGTAGAAATCCACTCAATTTTTGCCTGAATGAATATAAAGATAGCTTTTCAAATTCAAACTTTATGAACTATTAGGGTCCAAATATACAAATAAATGAACCAAAGACTAATAAAAGTGGGTTTAGCTAAATATGACCCCTTTAATGAACATAAGTGGCTGAACAGGACAGAGCAGCACCATCAACAACCTGGAGGATGTGGAGCATTTGCATTTAAAGGGCCAGCGCTCAAAACGACCTTTCTGGTGTCATTACTCAGAAATCGGGTTGAAGATGGACCTGTGGAGTTGAATTAATGAAGAATTCAGATCCAAGCATAGCATTTACAGTTTATGTAGACCACAGGGAAGTGTTTTAAAATGCATAATTCCATTTTTTAAAAAAGCAAAATATCACTCCTTTGAACCATCAGCAAATAGCATTTGATATTTCTGTTTCACAGATTTCACTGATGCTCTCCATTTTCTAGCCCACCCAACAATAGATATACTCTCCATCAGCTGTTGAGTGGAAAGGAGGGACCAACATTTAAGAATGTCGTCACAAGCAACAAGTGGGAAATATTATATACTATACATTCAAGGTTTCTGTATGTGTGGAAATAGAGACTTGCGCTTCACAATAACAAAAAGGCAAGGAGACAAGAATGTAGCAAGACACTGTATGAATTCTCTCCTTTTCATTTTCACATATAACCATTCATTAGTACAAAGCATTTATCAACACAACACACAGTTTTGTGTCAGCTGAAATTTCTTCTCTGTAACCATGGAGACACAACTTGGTAATTACACGTGACCTGGATATTAGTTTGTTTGTGTTTATTTGTGTAATTTTCTCACTTGATTGACAGGACTAATTGATCAACAGAAATGACAGCATGTGAAGTCACTCTGGGGAGGAAGAAAAGACGTGTGTTGATTGCTGTATTGTTGTGATGGACTGCAAAATAATACAGCTTTCACATCTTAGTGTGAGCCAGGCTGTCAGAGGTATGACAAAGCATGCACATTACAGGTTATTGTTTACTTGATATGCTGTACACAGATGTAGGACTACCAGTAAATTGTTTCTCCGTGTAGAGTTCATTGGTCAAGTTCATTCATTTGGATCATATATTTCGTATTCGTGTACTGTAGTTGATTTAGGGCGTTTTCACACAGCGTACTCGAGGCCGTAAAGTACTTGGATACATTCACACCTTTCTCGCAGATGTTGCATTGATATGCTTGGCCCGTACCCGAGTACGAATGGATGTTACAGGTGGCGGTATGAAAAGGAATTCTGTCGCTATCCTACAAAGGCAGACGTCAGAAGCAGACAAACCTTTACCTATCTGTTAGCCTGTTTGAGGCAAAGTGAAGCAGAGCGACCTTCATTGTCCCTGATATATCACACAGCGGATTGGTTGATAATGTGAGCCCATGCTGTGCAAATCTAAGGGTTTTTCAGGAGACAACAAGAGCGCCATCTATGGTTTTGTGGTGATTAACCCACTTCCGTTGTCAGAGTGGTGATTAGGTAGGTCACTTCCGGACTCGAACACGGATCACATTCACACGGCAATGTACCATGCTGGAGTACAGGCAGTCCAGACCCAGGACAACTTTCTCAACTAGACTCGGGCACGGTACTCGAGCACGGAACAGTTGCGTTCACATGGATAAAATTAAGCAGACTTAGGGGTCCAGCGTACTCGGATACAGACTCGAGTACACTATGTGAAAACGCCCTTATAAGATGCCTGCCTTCTGAGCTATGTACACATTAGTATTGCTATAGTTATGTTTATATATTTACAGTTTGAGGATTGATCAAGTTTTTGGAGTCGGCTCAACTACTGTAATGCCCTTCTTTATGGGACCCCAAGAAACAGCTACAAAAACTCCAGTCCATTCAAAACAGTGTTACCAGAATCCTCAAACGGACCCATAAACAGGAACACAGCACTCCCATTCTCCATAACCTCCATTGGCTACCAGTCCCCTTCAGAATTAATTATAAGACAGCCCTCACCCTCACCTTCAATTGCTTCCATAGAAACGCCCCTGACTACCTCAAGGACCTCCTCACACTTCCACCCGTAGTCTCTGGCCCCACAGCACCAACCTCCTCCTCCCTCCCAGAACTAAACTTCAGACCATGGGAGACCGGGCCTTCTCCTCTGCCACCCCCTGTATCTGGAACTCCCTCCCTGACCACCTCAGAGCTCCTCAGTCACTGGACCCCTTCAAAAAGGGGCTAAAAACATTCCTGTTTAGACAAGCTTTTTAGGGGCCACCATGATACTTTTTTTTATTCGCTTCAGTCTTTTATTCCTGATATAGTATTTTACTGGATGGTCTTCTCTCTGTGTACTTTGAGATTCTGCTGAATGAAAAGTGCTTTATAAATGCAATTAATAATAATAATAATAATAATAATAATAATAATAATTATTATTATTATTATTATTATTATTATTATTATTGCTGTTGCTTTGACAAAAGATGTTGAATCTTCTTCTCTATTTTGCGTTCATTTATCTCAACATGCCTTCCTGGATTCCATATGGTTACGTACTTATTCCAATTGGCTATAGTCACCCTGGGGTTAGGGCTCAGTCAGCATTCGAGTCAGGTGTACATGTGTGTTGTATTGTAGCATGTGAGGTGGAACAGTAAAGTGTGACTCCTCATGGAAGTTAATCTGTTTTCTGTCTGTTAATTCCTTTTATTCAGTGCAATGTCCCTGTAAAACACTGACAGTGGGTTGTTCCGTTCTACTCAAATAGATACAATTTAACTCCAAACATCTTACAAATTTGAAAAACAAGGTGCTTGTCTTGTTCTTCATTTTTTTTCTGGTTCTCCTTTTAACAGTGTTTAATGTTTTGGCTCAGGCTTAATATGTTAATTGTGATGGAGACTCTTGATCTTCACCAACTGTCCTGGCCTCCCACCCTGCTTTGGTTCTCTACTGTCTTTAGATGTTGCACTGTGTCCCACAATGAGTCTCAAAGGAACCTTCTTTTCTGTTTCAATTGCTGTGACCCAAATGGTTTTGGACAGGCACGGCTCTGCTGCCTGCGATGGGCAGTGAGTCAGAAAGCTACAGCAGAAAACAAATGCAAACTGAGAGACAGGCATGCACATACAAAGGGACAAGATACACAGAGACAAAGTGTCCTGTTAACGGTTTCTTTCAGTGGCACAGCAGGGTCAGTCCGGCTTTAAGATGTCAGAGTCAGACACGACTGACATCAAAGTTGCTCCAAAGGGAATACAAGCAAAGCGTTTGTACAGTTCATTCAGTGCACAACGGGGCTTAGTGTTTAAGAGAAACCTTCAATAGAAGCTCATCTGAGTGGAAGCATTCACTCTGTTGAAGTCATCTTCAGTAAAACACTGCGTACCAGAAAGCCCTTGGGGGACGAGTTTGCAGCTGATGCACTGCATTCTGAGATGATGCAGCAAAAGCAAAATTCCCCACAACAATCAATAATGGATCCCATTTCTAAGCAGACTGATAGATAGCCAGGTGTTAATCTAATGCAAAAGCAAGGATAATAGATAGATAGATAGATAGATAGATAGATAGATAGATAGATAGATAGATAGATAGATAGATAGATAGATAGATAGATAGATAGATAGATAGATAGATAGATAGACAGACAGACAGACAGACAGACAGACAGACAGACAGACAGACAGACAGACAGATCATTCAAAAAAACATGAGTGCCTTTTTTAACAACATAAGTATATCATGTAGGTTCTATTTTATTAATTCATGTTTAGTGGTTAAACATTTTTAAACTAGAAAAGCACTCGGAGAGCGCAGACCTCCACCAAGGCAGATCTGTCCCACCCCCCACCCCTACCACCAAAAATTAATCATTTGTTCCTTGTGCCAGTTTCAACATTTCCTGAAAATTACATCAAAATCCGTTCATCAAACAAATTGTTTTTTGAGTATAGACAGACAGACAGACTGATAGATAGCCAGGTGCTAATCTAATGCAAAAGCAAGGAAGATAGATAGATAGATAGATAGATAGATAGATAGATAGATAGATAGATAGATAGATAGATAGATAGATAGATAGATAGATAGATAGATAGATAGATAGATAGATAGATAGATAGATAGATAGATAGATAGATAGATAGATAGATAGATAGATAGATAGATTAAAGTAAGTGATAAAAGCTTGAAGAATTGCTGTTATTTTCCACTCTGAAATATGAATGATGTATTTTTTCCATTATGTGACTGTTTGCTAAAGAGAAAGCTCAAGAACCTGTAGTGATATTTTACATCTTGGAAATTTAATTCAAAAGTGACTGTGAGAAATACAAATAAATACTCAGACTAGTTAGTCTAAGTATTTTTTATTAGTATTAGTAGTGTAGTACTGAGTATTAGTTCAGACTAAATTGTGGTAGTTCTGATGTTTTTTTGCACATTTCGAAATGGATCTTTTAGTGTTGCTCATGACAACACAAATCGTACAGAAAACAGAGGCTATTTGTTGTTTTACTGCCATTTCTTTTTTTTTTTTTTTTTTTTTTTTGTGGTTAGTGGGTTTGTTAGCTGTGAGTGCATTCTGCTTTGGAATATCAATACAACATGTTGATTTGCTAACACCAAAGTAGAAGACAAACACAGAGCAAGCAGCATGTGAAAGGGATTTCAAAAACAGGACAAGATCGAAATACCTATGGCATAAATTCATCTCTGCAGTCAGTATGTGTGGGTCATTGATCTGACCTTTATGCAGAAGTGTCACCATGAAATATAAGAATGGAGAAAAAGCATAGGGGAGGACGACATGGAGATGAATAGAGCAGTAGACAGAACAGAGAGGGAGAGGAAAAATGTGAAAAGACAGATTTATACAATCACAGGTGCAGAGGGCCTCCAGTCATAGTTATTGATCCTGTTTCTTAATCTGGATCTAATTCTTCCAAGTCATTTTATTTGCATAATATAAAACATGAATTTGTCCAGTATGAGAAGGTAGTGGTGACAGTAGAAGTGGTGACAGTAAGAAATATGTGTTTATAAATAAAATATAAATGCCATCTTTCTTGTCTTGGCAGGTTGTATGTTTACTATATTACCCTCGTTTTTGAATATTGTTATATTACTTTTGGCTTGAGTGGGACATATTTGTTATGACTCAGTTTGACACTTTGCAACATTAACTCATAAAGACCCAAACATCCACTGGTGTCCAAGACCATCTACTGATCTAAACTGTTTAATACCTGTTGATCCACTAATCCTATCAATACATGTCAATAATTGCTGTAAAATACAGTTAGTCATCTTATCATGGTCATCAGATATGACCCATTTGGATGTTCAGAGGCTTCGTAGTTACCATGGAAATGCCGTCATCTTCTACAACATTGATTCATCGGTAAAACCCATGGAGTTTGATCAGTGACAGCGGATGGAGACACTGGGTTTTTGTTCAATTATTGATATCTTTTTTTTTTCCTGAAAAAGTCACTTTTTCTTCAGTTTTCTCTGTTTTGATATAATAACCTTTGAATTTTACTCTGAGCTTTAATGAACATCTACATGATTAGGGAATTGAATATAGTAAAATACAGGATTTAAATTGAAAAAACGTAAAGCAAAGAAGATAATATTACAATAAATGGTGATAAATCACTGAAGAAAGGTTAAATATAGAGAAATAATCATTTGGGAACTGACATCAAAGTCCTGCTGGGTCTGTATGAGTTCAGAGGATAAATTAAGAGTTATGTAAATAATTAATAAATATTGCTGGCTGACTGTTTCAAGTTCCTAAAATTATCACCAATTATTTCAGTCATTATGTAACTCTCCCACATTTATATAACACTCCCACTGTATTTTGTTATGAGGCAGTTTGGCACAGAGACTGTAGCGTAGTATATCACTTGTACAATGCAAATATCCGTGGCTTAACAGAGAAACTATAACGAGGACTGTATGCAAAGAAACAAGTGAGAGTGTTAATGTTTGTGTCAGGACTATACTTGCACGCAGGAGGAAGACGCAGTGAACAGTTAAGCTGAAAAGCTGTGTGTATCTCATCAAATACACTGTTGATTTAAGATACAAGTCAGATATTAAACACTGGATCATGGCTGGGAATTACCTGCTTTGTTTTCATCCTTCTTCCTCCCATCTCCCATAATCCCCCACTTGTTTTTGTGTCATAAAGTATTAATTATTAAACAAGTGGTGCCAGGCACAACAAACCCCACCCCTTGCATATATTATAGTTTATTTTGACATTGGTCCAGCTGATGTCATCATGTCTATGTATGTGGTGATGTCAGCATTTCAGTTGCCTCCATATGTGTGCCAAGTTTGAAGTAAGTTGAAACAAAATTGATGTTTTTGTAGACATGTGAAATTTCGCTCATTATAAGTAAATGGGAGAGAGTAAAAAAAAAAAGATTTAAAAAATTCATAAAAAATTTGAACTTTAATCAACTGTTCCCAAAATGTAGTCACATCTACTCTTGGTCACTGGCAATTTATAAACCCAATTTGGTATGAATTCAACCAATACTTTTGCTGCTACAGACAAGTGAATTTTTGCCCATTATAAATACATGAGAAAAAAAAAAAGATAAAAAAAAATCCATAAAAAATTTAAACTTTGACCTACTTTTCCCAAAATGTATTGACATATACTCTTTGTCAATCGCAGTCTATAAACTCAATTTGGTATGAATTCAACCATTTGTTTTGTTGCTACAGACATTTAAAATTTCACTCATTATAAGTAAATGGGAGAGAAAAAAAGAGTTAAAAAATTCATTAAAAATTTGAACTTTAACCTACTGTTCCCAAAATGTAATCACGTCTACTCTTGATCTCTGGCAATTTATAAACCCAATTTGGTATGAATTCAACCAATACTTTTGCTGCTACAGACATGTGAATTTTTGCCCATTATAAATACATGAGAAAAAAAAAAAAAAGATTAAAAAAATCCATAAAAATTTTAAACTTTCACCTACTTTTCCCAAAATGTATTGACATCTACTCTTTGTCAATGGCAATCTATAAACTCAATTTGGTATGAATTCAACCATTTGTTTTGCTGCTACAGACATTTAAAATTTCACACATTATAAATAAATAGGGGAAAAAATTCTAAAAATTCATTAAAAAAATTTGAACTTTGACTTACTGTTCCCAAAATGTAATCACATCTATTCTGGGTCACTGGCAATCTATAAACTCAATTTGGTATGAATTCAACCAATAGTTTTGCTGCTAGAGTGTTAACAAACAAAAGAAACAAATCGAACTAAAAGTGAGTAATACATGTACTACAACACCTACGTCCAGTGGCAGTCAGAGCTCAATAACATGGATCAATGTTATACTTTCAAATGGACCTGAACATAAAGAAAAATGTATGTGCAACAAACACAGGACGGATGCTTGAGAAAGACAGAGTGGAAAGTTTTTGTCATCCCTGAAGTCAAGGACACATTTGTATTCATGAATAGATTCTGCAGCGCTCAGCTATTTTGACACATTTGATGCACACACGCAATAACACACACACTGGACTGATTCTTACTTCATGATTATGTATCCAAAGGGAGAAATGCAGTCAGTTTATTTCTTCTGAGATCAGATCTTCTCTTTTCTTTCTTGCATGCGAATCCTCTCATAATAGTTCAAAATGTTTATACATAATGAGCTAAAATCAGATTTAATAATAGCATAGTTTAGCAGCAGGACACAGCTGCCTCGTTTTCATCAAAGATAAACGCCAGCTGGAAATGATAGCTCCTATTGAGTTTTATGTTAGAGATTATGCTTTTGATAAAGATTAAATACCTACGTGTGCTGTGCCACATACACATTATACCACAACTTTGTCTTGTTCTATAAATCACTCTTTCATCTTTTTAAGGGATTTTGAAGAGATCTTGAGTGAGAAAATACAATCCATCCCATTTTCTTGAGATCATCCTTTCAGACAGTTCTATGCCTCCTCTATATGTATTATCATACCAAGAACCAATGTTACATGATTTTTATGTAGCTAAACTGTTTGTCTAGAATCAACCAGTGTTTTTTTTTTTTTTTTTTTTTGTTCAAGGTTGATACAATATGTCATTATACGATATGATACGATACAATAATCAAGGATAACCAGGGTTCCTGCGGGGTCTTAAAAAGTCTTAAAAGTCTTGAATTGACAAATCTGCATTTAATACCTTAAAAAAGTCTTTAAAAGGCAGTACATTTGATATAGTACGTCTTAACTTATGTTGCCCTAAACTTGTCGGCTGCATTGTGTTTAAATGTGTCTGTTAAAAGTCCAAACTGCAAAGAAAGTAACATAAGTCATTACCCGTTCCAACCCAACAATTTATACTGAAATTAGGAACCAATTATCGCTAACTTTGCAGAAATGATCACAGAACATTCAGCCCAAAACACATGTAGCCGTGCACATCACCCGAAAAAGCTGACTTTGTATGGTTGTGAAATAAGCTGTGAAATGGGCATTAAATTCTGTTCTAAGTAGTTTTAAAAAGGTCTTAAATTTAACTTGTAGAAACCTGTAGGAACCCTGATGACAATAACAGATATGTATTTGTAGCAAAATTACTATCTTGGTATAAAAATTAACAGTCCATCCAACATAACTCATGTGAGGAATGTACCAGTGAATAAGATATCAGCAATATTTAATGACAGAATACATACCAATGAATGAATGAATGTAATGTTTATAGGTTATATTTTGGGATGTCTAACTGTAATTGAATATTACTAAAGGCCAAAAAACCCAATCCATTTATTTTACCAAATATCACACCAAAAAAAGTGACACAGATATTATGTTATGATACAGTCATACAGTGGCTTATCAACACCTACAGCTGCCAACACTAAAGGACAAGCCTGTTGTGACGTTTTGATGTTGTGATCAAATGTGGTCGTGATATGTTGTGTTGTCTTATTCTCTTTTAATTGTATAGTAAGTGTTTGAAAATGTATCTTGTATTATATTGTACAGGTATTGTGCGTTTTGTGCTCCCTTAACAGTCTGTTATGTATATGTTATTTGTTACATTAGCGCCCTATCAAGTGTCTAATCATGTCTTTCTCCTGTAAATGTTTTTTTTTTTACTGCCTTTTTAAAACTTGGCCAGGGGACTACAGATGAAAACTAACCTTCTGGCTAATTCTGGCTTTTTGTAACCATGTGTAACCATGTGTTTTATGAAATTGCATTGTCCCCTTTCAAATAAACTAAACTATAAACTATAAACAGTCAGAGAAAATGTATTTATTTATGTATTTATTTATTAGGGACAGTGCATATTAATGAACATCTACAACATTTGCAGCTGTAAATATACCAAATTGTAGCAGCAGTGCTAATTTCCATCTGTAAAAATTTTTTAGACCATCAAAAGTCATCAAAAACAATGATTATGCAATCAAGTGCTAACTCCTGTGTGTATCATGTGACTAAAACAGATAGAAAAGAAAACATGGAATGCCTAAAAGCAGTTTTGGACAGTGCAATGTAAGAACTGAAGTGACTTTGGTTATTATCAAGAAAACATGGAAAATGTCTAGATATCAGCTCTGAAATTAAACTACCATGAGCTGTTTTTGTTGTTATCATTATATTTGTCCAAACAAATGTACCTTTAGTTGTACCAGGCATTAAAATGAACAAGAAATTAAAGAAAACAAGGGGTGGTCTAATAATTTTTTCTGCGACTGTATATTACAATACCAAGACTAATAATCATCATGGTTGATAACCAGTCGATCCCACATGACTGTAGCTATTATATTTACATAATAATGTAATAATATAATTATATTAATAATATACCAATGTATTGACGGTGTACTGGTGACCAGAGCAACTAAAATCAGAAAGTGAAGAATATTAGCTAATTTTTTTTTTTACTGATAGATGCAGTATGTAAGTCACAATGTGTGAAGAAAGTGAGGAAATGATGTGCTGAGACAGAAACAGTGATTTATCTTCGATGGACAGATGTGTCCATTAAGCAGTCATGTAAACACACCATTAGATGCAGAAGATGCCCAGTGACATTTTATTATACACAGCAGTACAAACCTAATGCGATGTAAACAACAAGATAGATGGACTACTTCAGAATGTAATTTAACAGTATAAATCTCATTTCAGGTAAGTGAGGGGTAAGAAATTGTTTGGACTAGCTGGGAAAAAATCCAATTTCACAATCCCCCAAAATGAGTAATGAAAACTGAGATGCGTTATGTAAATTCTGCCTATGAATGGCTTGTGTTTAGCCAGGGTGACTCTATGTACATGTACATCTTTACAAAAACAAAATCTACAAAGGCTTAGGTTTTTTACCAGTATTTTCTGTATTTTCCTCAAAATTCTAATTCACAACCATACCCCCCCCTTTCACCTCCCATAGTGCTGTTAATGTTGCTTAAAGAAATTTGTTGACAAAGAGACTGCACTGTGTTTTGAGACAAATTACCTCCCCCAGGCAAGTGAAAACACCAGAAAAAGAGCTTTGTATCAACTGCTCTGTCTTTAATATTGCATTGATTAAATGTTTTACCACTTATAGTATCAGTATCTCACAAGAAATGAGAAAAGAAAGTGCTCGCTCTTCTTCTGTAATGAGAAGTATTAATACTCAGCTGAGTTTTTGGAAAGTATAAGTTTATAATAATGGGATATCATTGTTCTTTATCTTTCTGCCATAGTGAAGATGATATTTGCACTGAGGGATTATGAATGTAAAGAGCACAGACATGACACCAAAAAAATTAAATCATACTATTCACATTATTGTGTGTCTAATGTTGCATTACAATTCAGTGAATCATGTCAAGTAATATAAACCAGGAATTTGTTGTTTGCTATAGTAGAGCTGCAGCACTGATCAACAGGGGGCAGAAATAATCCAGGATAATACTCTTTAATGTAATTCATAATCCAAATACAAAGAAACGCCTTACTACCACACTGTAAGAGCACAACTTTATCCTGTAAGTGTGCTTACACTTCTGTGAACATACAGGCCAAATCAAAACCACAGAAAAAACATCTCTAGTGTTAAGTTTGTTATATTAACCCATAAAAACCCAGTGCTACGTTTGTGGTTGTTTTCAAATTAATTTCCCTCTCTAACCATTTTTATGTGATTCATCGCCATTTGTTGTTATATTATCCTCTGTATTTTTGTGGTTTTTTTTAAAATAAAATCAGGTATTTTCCTATATTTAATTCACTGATCATGTAGATGTTCAAAAAAGCTCAGATTAAAGTTGAGGGTTCTTAAAACAGAAACAGAGAAAACTGAAAAAAAGCGACTATTCAGCAAAGATATCATAAAGCAAGTGTGTCCATCCACTGTCATTGATCCAACTCCATGGGTTTTACTGGTGAGTCAATGTTGTAGAAGATGGTGGTGTTTCCTCGTTCACTACAGAGCCTCTGAACGTCCAAATGGGTCATGTCTGATGACCATGAAAAGATGACAAACTGCATTTTACACCAATTGTTGACACATATTAAAAGGGTTAGTGGATCAACAGATACTAAACATTTTAGATCAGTAGATTATTTTGGTACCAGTGGCTGTTTGGGCCTTTATGGGTTAATCAGGTATTGACTTTGAAAATAACTAATATGCTGATCAGAGTCATTCTAAAAAAGCTCTCTAAATAAGCATTTGTTTCCTTTATTTTCAGTATAAAGGTTTAGAAATTACACAAACAACATAAAACATACAGTACAGTCAGATGAGTCCCTTATGTGATTTTTATTTATTTATTTTGTGATTTAGCAATTTATTCTGAACAGCCAATGAAATTTAACATATATGCAAACTAGCATAGCAAAACATACATAACTAGAAAAGCACTCGGAGAGCGCAGACCCCCACCAAGGCAGATCAGTGCCCCCCCCCCCATCACCACCAAAATTTAATCAGTTGTTCCTTGTGCCAGTATCAACATTACCTGAAATTTTCATCCATATCTGCTCAGAACTTTTGAGTTATCTTGCACACGGACAGACAGACAGACAGACAGACAGACAGACAGACAGACAGACAGACAGACCAACGCTGGCCAAAACATAACCTCCTTGGCGGAGGTAATAACACAAATATCAAGAAACATAATAATCTTAGACAGAAGAACAGCACAATAGTTCCATTTACATGCCCGAAAAGGGGTGGGAAGAAGTGCAACTTATTTAATCTCACTCCCTCTCCCTAAAATATTATTAATAATATATTAATTAATTAATAATATATATGTCTCTCTTCCTTTTACATTACTCTTTCATATTTATAAATCTATTCACACACACACACACACACACACACTCATTCATCCATACACATATACATACGTTTATACATATACACAACATACAAGTACACATGCACGCATACAAATACACATGTAATCTTTTACCAATGTGTTTCTTAGTTGTGCTGGCAAATAAATAAACAAATAATAACTAACTCAAAGAAGGAAATATATACATAAACAATAGTGAACATATGGTGACAATTAATAACCCTTATCCCTATATCTTGTGAAAAACATGCTCTTATAAGTGTTTTTGAATTGGCTTATGTTTGAATATTCCTTGTGCTCCTCCCCCAATCTATTCCATACTTGAACATCACACACAGATATACTCAAACTGTTCCTAACAGTGTGCACCCTCTGAATTTTGAAATTAAATCTATCCCTTAAATTATAACTATGTATATTGAACAGGAGTCTTCTACTTGGCAGATTAACAACAAAATATAGAGGTATGAGTTACACAAATGTAGTGTACCACTGGCTCTAACAAAATAAGAATAAAATCGGAGGGTTTTTTTGTATATACAAGAACAAATTAAAAAATTTTTCAGGGTCTCAACCCCATTCTCCTCCACATCAATCTACATGTTGATGCTATCGCCGTGGCTTCGAGGCACAGCTGGCTGGCGCTCAAAGTGATGGAGATCACAGCAGCTCATTGACTCTAAACATTATGTCATTTCACACCAGGCTAACAGCACGGACACACTGGGACAGGTGAGCATGAAAAATAAGTTGAAAAAAGGAAAGGAAAGGACGAGTGACAGTAAGGTAGAGATAAGAGTTTTTAGCTTTAAGGACAAGGAAATGTCAAGAACAGGGCAAAATGAAAAGCTGCAAGTGCATTACATCCTACAAAAGTGTGAACAAAGAATGTTGGAAAGCATGTCCTCTCAAATCCCAACCATGCACAATTCATAATACATTATCTTGAAAAGCACAGAATATAATTTCACAATATAAAAGCCCTTATGACAGGGGTGTCAAACTCAGTTTACTTCAGGGGCCACATTCAGCCCAATTTGATCTCAAGTGGGCTGGACCGGTAAAATAATAATAGTGAAAAAAGTAATATTATATTATAAACAGGTTTACATCTACAAAGTTTCCTTACAAATCTGAATAATATGAACAACTTGAATTGTCTTAAGACAAGCAAGTGCAATTTTAACAATATTATGCCTCGGTTTATCAGTTTATCATTTACACATATGCATTGCAATTGCACAAAACATTTAGTAACAGGCAGATTATTGGTAAAATTGCATTTACTTTTCTTAAGACATTTCCGTTTGTTCATATTTGTTCAGGTTATTCACATTTTTTGGTAAAAGTCTAATTTGGTAATGTAAATATTTTCATGTAATTATACTTTTTTTTTACACCAAAAACACAAAGAGAAAATTTGGGGTTGTCATTATTTATAGGTTGTTATGATAATATTTACTGGTCTGACCTTGGACTCTAATTGGACTGTATGTGTCTGTATGTGGAACCTGAATTAAAATGATTTTGACATCAGTGATTGTTAATATCTAAAGTGTAATTTTTGCATTTCACAAATTCATCCCGTGGGCCGGATTGGACCCTTTGGAGGGCCAGATTTGGCCCCCGGGCCGCACGTTTGACAGCTGTGCCCTATGACATGGACAAAGTGTAAGGCCAATCAAAGATGTTATTCTATAAAGTAGGCAGTATCATATGATGACTGTGCAATCATATGCCTACTGAAGTCAGACTCCTATGGTTTTTGCTTGACTGATAACTTGATTTGAATGCTTCTTAAAACTGTGTTTCATAGTTGAGACAATGTTGCACATCGTTACAATATATATTTTGCCTCGGGAATGGAAAACAGGACGTGACTTTAACCCATAAAAACCCAAACATCCATCACCGACCAAAAGCATCTACTGATCTAAAATGTTTAATACCGGTTGATCCACTAATCCGATCAATACGTGTAAATAATTGGTGTAAAATACAGTTTGTCATCTTTTCATGGTCATCAGATATGACCCATTTGGACATTCAGAGGCTCCATAGTGAACGTGGAAACACTGTCATCTTGTAAAACCTTGATTCACCGGTAAAACCCATGGAGTTTTGTCAATGACAGTGGATGGAGACTTGTTTTTACATTTAGTAAATTATATCTTGGCTGAAAAAATCATTTTTTCTTCAGTTTTTTCTGTTGTGATGTAATAACCTTTGCATTTACTCTGAGTTTTTATGAGCATCTAAATTAAATATAGGAAAATACATGATTTACAGTGAAAATTGCAAAATACAGAAGATGATGTGATAACAAATGGTGATAAATGACTAAAGAAAGGTTAAATAGAGAGGACAATTCATTTGGGAACTGCCACAAAAGTAGCACTGGGTCTTTGTGGGTTAACAGCATCACTGACTATACATGGTGTAACGATGAAAATAATAGCTGATGTCAGTATGTGTCTACCCAGAGCTGGCCCTTACTAGTTGACACCAGCCCTGTTTATTCAAACTCTAGTGAATGTGCAGTAGAACTGTGGTCCACCTAAAAATATAGGTCTCAGTCCACTTTAACCCATAAAGACCCAAATATCCACTGCTGACCAAATCCATCTGCTGATCTAAAATGATTAATAACTTCTGATCCACTAAACCTATTAATACATGTACATAACTGGTGTAAAATGCAATTTGTCATCTTTTCATGGTCATCAGATCTGACCCATTTGGATGTTCAGAGGTTCCGTAGTGAACGTGGAAACATAGTCATCTTCTTCACCACTGATTCACCAGTAAAACCCATAGAGTTTAATATATGACAGTGGATGGAGATGCTTAGATTATGTTCAGTTAATGATATATTTGACTAAAAAAGTCAGTTTTTCTTCAGTTTTCTCGATTTTTGGTATAGTAACCCTTAAATGTAATCCCAGCATGATGATAAAAGTGTATGATCAGTAAATTAAATATTGGAAAATACCTGATTTTCACTAACAAAATGCAAAATAATAAGGATAATATATGATAAATGGTGATAAATCATTTAAGAAAGATTAAATAGAGAGAAAAATTAATTTGGGAACTGCCATAAAAGCATCACTGGGTCTTTATGGGTTAGTGGACGGACTACAACACAGGGCATCATGGGTAAACATATATGGTAGAAATGGAAGTTGCCCCACATTATTCAATAGATAAGTGAGGTTTCTTGTTCATTGTTTGTCTTGTCTTCTCCTTCAGTAATTCTTGATGCAGCGAGGAGGGGAATATGTTATTGAAAAGGTTTCAATAGTGCAAAGTGCAGTGTGGAAGCAAACTCATACTAAATGAACGTCTGAGTCTACCAGACTTTTAGATGTGAAAACAACTTTAGTCAACCAAGTTTTCGGTGGATGTTTGTTCACAGGTTGAACAAATCGGTGATTCATTACATATGATGGACAGGAAATCCACAGGGTTGTTGTGATCCATAGAAATAAAATAAGACAACTTGCAGTAACTTTAAACGCTGCAGATAAATATGCATTACTGGGCACATCTTCTGTGGATGCACTTGTAAAATTTATACTTTAACCTAATATTAATACGGTTGTCATTTACTCGAATATATCGACGTGTTAAAAATATTCCTTAATACATTATTTTTCAGTCCTGGAACTCAAAAATCTATATTTAAATTATTAACATCATAAACACAAACACCCAACAGCAAGAACAAACTCTGGTCATCCTTGTTGCTATGCATATTTATTATCTTTTGTGACCTGTGAAGAGATCTAAAGGGGCAATATATAACTGAGGGACTTTTTGAGTTCCCTTTACAGGGTAACAGTTGACAGGTATAGTTGACATTTTTGCTATTTTCAGGCCTAAAATCAACATAACCGTAACACCACATAGCATTTTTACAGAAAGATTCTTCTAAATATCATATATACAGTTGAGTAAAATAGAAATTGAAAGTTATTTATAAAGAAATTGTAGTAACGCTGTTGACATGTGATAAATCCACACTTGGCTCACACACTACTTTATATTAAATAACTAAGACAGAGGAGACAGAACATACCTTGGAGTGTTTCCAGTGTTTTCTTCAGGAGGAAATGACATCATGTGGAGCAGGTCATGTGACTTGGAATTCACACACTTCCTTCAGAGGTGTTTTTGTAATGAGTAACTTAAATGAAAGTGATATCTCGGACACAGATACAATTTGTTATTTTCCATATAAATTTGAGAAATTCTAAAAAAAAAGACATATCTGTCATGATTATCTCAACTTAATAAAAAGAACAAAATAATTTTTGAATAAGCTCATTTTATTATTGTTTAGCTAATTAGAAGGTGGCTGTTATTAAATTTGGATGGTTATTTGGTTGACATTTTAATATATAGTCGTTTATTAATTTTTTATTAATCATTTATTAATAAGTGATTGTTTCTATAATTAAATAATTATGGAATTTTTAAAGACCTGATCATAATGAACATTAATTTTTTTTTATTTTTTATTTTTTTAGTTTTAATAAAGATGTATGCAAGATATATCCCACACACTTCAAAAGTCCCTCAATTATATACTTACCCTACAACTGTGCTGTGTAAAAGTAATGGGCTGCAAATTTGACAGAAGAGAGTAAGCTTGTCTATCTGATGTTTACATCATCTGCCAGTTCTGGTCACACCGCACAGTGGTTTGCATAGTGGATTATCTTGGTTACATAACATTAATAAAATCAGGCTTATTCCCTCAGCTAAATATCATAATCAACAGTCATATTAATGTAAAATAAACAGTGAAGTTCCACACACAAAGACAGACACCAGTTCTACAGCACAGTTCCGCAGTAGTCCAGATGGAGAGTCTATTTCTGCTCCTGTGGTTTTGGAGCTTTACTTAGGGACTCTAAAAAAAGACCACTATTGCACAATAAAGATGGAAAACATGCCGGTAAGTGACAGACAGAAAATGAGACCCACACACACGTAATAAAAGTGTCAAAGCTTATTTATGTACAATCAAAGAAACTGATCCGCTGGGAAGGAACAGAGGTCATTTCCTCTCTCGCTGTGACAGACTGTGTTAGATGTAAAGTCGCAAAACTTCACACTTACAAAAACACAAACAGACGTACAGTATTTTTAAGATTGCAACAAAGGGGCAGAATGATATTGCTGAAGATGATTTGTTTTATTAATTTAGGTTTGTCCTCTATCAGTGCTGGAGTGAACCTTTCCCATTTCTGTCCAATTTAATATGACTTTTTTTCTTTTATTTGAGTTAAGAATCAGGGAAGTAACGTGGACAGGCATGCCTTCACACAGTCTTGTAAGTCAAGACAAGATCAAATTCTCTATGTAATAATATTAGACAAAGGAACAGCAAATGCAGATTCTAACCCTCTGTATCAGGTCCAACATTTTAGGAGGTTGTCTCTGACTGATACTGTCTACCGTCCAATATAGTGAGTTAGTTAGTTTAGTTTTATTCCGAGCACATAAAATCATCAGATAACAAAGAACCATACAACATGTCAAACAAAATTTTCGGTGCTCAACAAGGAGCGGGAAGAAGTATAACTTTTAGACTCCCAACCCCTTTTACAAACTAACAATTAAATTAATTCCACTTCCTTTGCTTTCTTAACACACTTTTATTATATATATATATATATATATATATATATATATATATATATATATATATATATATATATATATATATATATAATATATGTGTGTGTGTGTGTGTATATGTATATATATATATATATATATATATTTTTTTTTTTTTTTTTTTTTTTTTTTACAATAACACAAAACAACCATTCAAACCATTCACATACACTTTTTAGTCACCTCACACACAATCACATTTACATAATCAACCTTTTTGTACATATAAACTATAATATTTATATGCACTTTAAATACTTACTATAAATACAATCATTTATAAATGTGATAATATCTCCTAATTGTTATAGTCTGTGGTAGTTAATTAATTACCAATAGGCAATAGGGCGAAGTCAAGGAAAGGTTAACATCTGGTCAAAAAAAAAAAAAAAAGAAATCACAATAATCTACACCAAACTTGAATTTTTGGGTAGGTAATTACTTATATTTTCAGGAAAATGAGAAAAAAAAAATGTGAAAAAAAATTTGAGAAGTTTATGAGTGTGAATGTTTAGAAAGTGACAAAGTTTTCTGCCGTCATTCTGGGTTCATTTTATAAACTCATAAATGAACTAAATTTATTCCAAATACATTGATATTTGGCTATTATATTATTTATGTCATATTCTAAACACACAGTGTTTAAAATTAATAAATGCATATATCTATGCAAAATTCATTTGAATATAATGTTAATATTATTTGTATGCTGTAAATATTTTTAAAAAAAATGTATATGATATTGATAATTGAAATAAAAAATGTTTAATTAGATATTTACTTTTGTTGTCCATCCATGACGCTGCCATTTGTCAAAACTCTTGCTATTTAGGTATGATCATATATTTTTTTTTCCTCTAAACAATTATTAGATTGTAAAATAGAGGGTTTAAGGTATACACTGAATACAGTTTAGGATGAAAATGTCATAGGAACTTCACTTTTGAGAACTTTGTAATTCTTACAAAAAAAATAGACGTTAATTTTTTATCCATCCAAGACACAGTAGGTTTTGATATTTTTTATTTAAAAATATTTGAAACTAAATTTTGCCCTATGAGTATGTTTAAGATGGCATTTAGACCTTTCCAATTATGTGTAATATTTGTCTTAAACTTGTCTGGTTCAAAAGTTACGTATCAAAAAGTAGTGGGCTGTCCATCTGTGACACCCTTGACCTCACCCAATACACAACAATATCATAGAATATATTTCATTAAAGTCAATGCTGTTGTTTCCGTATAATTGTACTTAAAGACAAAGCAGACTGTACAAAGCATACAAAAACAGAATTTCCTCTCTACGGGTAAAATTTCATAATGTGAAACCTGCTTTACAGGTGTAGTCTCTTTAAAAAAAAAAACAGGGGAAGTAAAAGAACCAGTAAAAGACAGTGGAAAATGGAAGCGATTGCATGAATGCACCACAAGAGAAGAACAGATGTAGTGACACTGATAAGAGAAGAAGATGACAGAAGAGGTCAGGAGAGTACACAGGAGTGAAGGGGAAGGCTAAAGGAGATGAAAAAGTGGCACTGATGAATGATAAGTAAGAGGGAGGAAGATGCCGAAGAGAAGCGAGTTTAATCCATTTAACCTAGAGCGAGAAGCGCCGACTCATTAACCATCCAATCAATGGTAATGCAGGCGTCTCTGCACCACAATCAGCCACCTTGTACACCTCGCATTTCCTCATCCTCTTTCAGTTCTCTCCTTCACCTCCACCTGCCCCTATTTTTTTATTTACAACATATTCACCGTACCACAGGATCTAATTTTTAAACAAAACAATGAAATATTGTGGCTGTCATGTAATAAAAAAAAAAAGCTGCAAATTTGAAGAAGCTGAAAGTTTGTGAGTGTGAAATAAATGAGATGATTCTTCACAAGATGTTTCATGGTAATAAAACTGTGAAATGACAGCACTTGGTAGTAGGGTATGAAAAAATACTTTGAATTTGCTGTAACTGACTTGAGATTTTGAGATAGCGGACACCTTGTACTGTACTGTTTTGTTTTTTTAACATTTATTTTTTATATTTTATTTATGTGTTTATGTATTTATTATTATTATTATTATTATTATTATTATTGTAATAAAACTGTGAAATGACAGCACTTGGTAGTAGGGTATGAAAAATACTTGGAATTTGCTGTAATTGACGAGAGATTTTGAGATAGCGGACACCTTGTACTGTTTTTTTTTTTTTTTTTTAACATTTATTATTATTTTTATTTTTTTATTTATTTATTTATTTATTTATTTATTTATTCATTTATATTATTATTATTATTATTATTATTATTATTGTAATACAACTGTGAAATGACAGCACTTAGTAGTAGGGTATGAAAAAATACTTGGAATTTGCTGTAATTGACTTGAGATTTTGAGATAGCGGACACCTTGTACTTATTTATTTATTTATTTATTTATTTTTTACATTTATTTAGTTATTTATTTATTTTTATATTTTATTTATGTATTTATGTATGTGTTTATTTATTTATTTATTTATTTATTTATTTATTTATATTATTATTATTATTATTATTATTATTATTATTAGTAGTAGTAGTAGTAGTAGTAGTAGTAGTAGTAGTAGTAGTAGTAGTATACTGTTTTGATGAAAATGTTTTGCCCAATAAAGTGAAGGTGTTAGAAAAAAAAAAGGAATCTGAGCATCTGCAGTGTAAACATTTATTTTAGCATAATCATACAATGAAATGCAAGGTCTAAACTCCAAAATAACCCAATTTAGCGATAACCATTAGAAATACACAAACCTTCATTTGAAAACTCCATTTAATTCCGAACATCAAACTTTTAATTGTTGTTAGAGCTGCTGTGAAATTCAACTCCATCATCTCCAAGTTTATTGACCAGGAAAAAAACACAGAAAATATTTGTGCAGGGCAGCATCAGTGTGTAAATGAAACAGAGTTATGCTGGTGCATATCAATGAAGACTGGTGGACTAATGTGTCATAATTCATATATCATCTATGCTGTTTTGAGAGGCTGTATTAGTGTGGATTGAAATGAAACGCCTGAGGGGGACTTTGCATATTCTTCAACATAATTATTGTACTGACTTTACATTATATAACAAACCTCCCTGTCTCAGTGCTGTCTGCAATAGACTGACTGATGGATTCATTTACTTTAGTGTTAAGTTCCTTTTCCTACAGTTGGGTGGGCACGATAAAAGTACTGCAGTAGAATTATGTTTGCCGTGACGCAATTTGTATTTCCGAGGGTTATAGGGTCATGGATATGTGAGCACGGAATGGAGATTTATGCAACAGACAAATTAAAATGAATTAGTCATTCCCAATTAAGGTCCATCTGATGTTTAATCCAAATATGGTCACTTCTGGCTCCAAAAGTCCAACATGGCAACAGCAAGATCGCTAACAACTGGCTATAAATCTGCAGCTCAGAAACTAGTAGGTGATGTGGTTCCTCCATCCACTAATTAGTTTTTGGGTTATAGACTATCCTAGTGTCAATCAATTTTCACAATTTTGCGTCTGTGGAAAACGTTGTAATTGATGATGTCATACAAGTGGAGCTCTACTAAGTGCAGTACTAAAACAAACCTGTAATTACATATTGTTACCAATAGATGGTGCCAAAGAGAGCAAAATGGAAACCTTCCAGATTGTTGCTTTAATTTTTACACTATTATTGCCTTACTTTTGTCATTTTGTTGGTTTCTGCATGATTATTTATTCTTCATATATGAAACAACCCAAAGCCAACAATTTTCAGTGCATTAAGATTTTAGAGGTGATCTGACACTTAGTGTATAATGCAAATGCTAGCCAGAGTCATGAAAGAAATGAAGCTCGAAAAAGGATAGAAGGTGTTAAATAGCACCAACAGTCCTCATACTCTGGTGTGTCAAGGTGATAAAATTCCATATTTTTCCAAAAAATAAGCCAAATAAAATAAAATGCTCAACAATAACTCAATTTTCTAGTTAATTAATGCACATGTACCATTGTTTGGAAATGTCTGTTATGTAAAAACCTTGGTTATAGGCAAGCAATTTGTAACTTTAGAGCAAAACACACAAGGATCCCTACAAGGGTTTGGAAATAAGTCTGAGAGTCTGTCATTTGTGCTGTAGTGGTTGTGTGGGAGACGAATTCCATGTTTTATTTAAATGTAATAATGTACAGGTTGTTGAATTTAGGGAAAAGTATTTGCCAAAATACCACTCACAGCATCCATCAATGTACAAACTTGTAATACTTCTTCAGTCCAAACAACCAAAAACAATCCATAAATTAGGTGTCTTTTTGAAAAGGGCTTTACCTCTTTTTCAATTAATTTTGTTAGCATTGAATGTATATCTTTTTCTTTCTGTTATGACATAATGTTTGTGCTCCATACCATGTATTTGTGATGAGCAAAATAAAAAAAAAAAATTGAAACAACTTCACAGTTAAAATGTAAAAAAATAATAACTATAAAGGTGAAGTTTGAAATACAATTACTTCCTTGGATACTCTGACCATCTGTATATATTTCACACCTAATGTTCCTTCAGAGAAAAGTAAAGAGGAAGATAAGATGAAACACTTTCACTGTGTCCTCTAATTCTGGATGGAGTCCAGCACTGATTGGACAGTAAAGATAGTTGGAGTCCAAAAAAAAAAAGAGGCCACTTTGCCAAGAAACCTTCTCAGAAAAAAGGTAGCCTCTAATTAATGAATAGAGTGTTGGGCATGGGTCAGTGGGATGTGTTTTCCTCTCCGTGTGCTCTTTTACCTTTATAAGAGGCAGCTCTGCTTAGGTCTAGCTCATTTAAACACTAAGAGCAAGGACATATTTGTTATGGGATGTTACTGGCCTGTTTTTTCAGGCATTAGCTTTGGGGTTTAGAGAAAAATATCAAAGAAAGGTGCTTGCATTAGCTCTTTATTCATTGTGTACTGCATCTTTTTGCAAATTAACATGATTCAAATGATGTAAATGAGCAGTGACAATTGCACATTATTTAAAAATGAACACTAGTTCAAGGCTATGATAAACTAATTATAGAGCATGTTTTTTTTTTCACCTCAGGGATGATAGAAAGTAAAGGGGCAGAAAGACAAACACATCAGGAGATAAAAAATTTTCCTCATTCTTCTTTGTAAATGTTCCTCTAGAGAGGAAGTAGATCAATGAAATACACAGAGGAATGATGGAGGGATGGAAGCGTAATGGGGGCCTCTGGGAGGATGCTGTTATTCAAGGAATTTCATATCCAGAAAATTAAGTATTGAACATGATAACGTGTGTTTACTCATGTGATCACATGACATCAAATCAAATACATGATAATGCAACCACAGATAAAATAAACAGGTTATTTTCAATTTGGATGTTTGGCTGTGGTACACAGACTTACTTGCATATGTGCATAATTAAAACAAACTGGGGCACACTTAGATTCTGATCAAGATCAGAAAGGGTGCGTCTACAACAGAGGTGTCAAGTAACAAAGTACAAATACTTAGTAAGTAGTAATTTTTCAGCCGACTTTTACTTCTACTCCTTACATTTTCACACAATTATCTGTACTTTCTATTCCTTACATTTTAAAAATAGCCTCGTTACTCCTATTTCATTTCGGTTGGTTTTCATTCTGACTTGTCATCATTCAAATAAAAAAAAAAAAAAAGCAACAACAAAAAACTATCCAGATAAATCGCGCCAGCCAGATAGAGTGAATTTGATTGTGGTTGGATGAGAAGTATAAACATACATCATTCCAACACCCTGTTGGTTTGTATGTGATCTACCTGCACATGACACAAATCCTGACATACCCCAGCAAGGACATCGCAGACGTATGCAGCCTAGTATGAAGATGTCTGTGGTAAAGACTCAAGGGAACTGGAGCGAAATGTCCCAACCACTACAACCATACAAGGGCCATCATTACTAAACCTGCCCTGGGTACGCCAATGTTCTTGTCCACTTTGTTTTCTTATATCCGTTAACCTCACAGTTTCCTAACCAAAATACAGAAATACATCAGTGACCTCTTGACCCAGTGTGAACCTACCAGACCCCTCAGGTCATCTGGATCCGGTCTGTTGTCAGTTCCCAGAGTCAGAACCAGACACAGAGAAGCTGCGTTCAGCTTCTATGCTCGACATGTCTGGAACAAACTTCCAGAAAACCTCAGATCAGCTGAAACCCTCATTTTTATTTAAATCCAGGTTACACACCCACCTGTTCTCAGCTGCATTTGAATAGAGTTTTTATTCATCAGTTCAGATCTGCACTGTTCCTTTTAAGATAAAAGTTTTGATCTGTTTTATCTGCTTGTCTGTTTTATCTATTTATCAGAGTTTTTGTTTGTTTGTTTGTTTTTCTCATGCCTATACTTTTTATTGCTTCTGCTGTAATGCTTTTAATGTTTTATGTAAAGCACTTTGAATTGTCTTGTACATGACATGTGCTATATAAATAAACCTGCCTTGCCTTGCCTTTCCTGCAGCTAATCTTGGCTGTACATTTACATTCCATTAAAGGTTATTGATAACATGCCTCTGAAGTTTGACTTTTTGCACCATTCCAATACTTTCCAATACAATCGTCATCTTATCTTCCACTCCATGAAACACATGTAAATACTCAGTAGTACTCATATATGGTTCTTTAATACATTTGCATTGTACTAAAATACCTTTATTTTCAATGGGCATATATGCAGCTGAAACAGGTAGACTAGTGCATCCTAAATGTCGCCACCTAAGCTTTTGTCCTAATGCCATTTTTTTCCCCCCTTACATTTACTTTTATACTTTAAGTATTTTTGAAATCACTACTTTTACTTGAGTAAAAAGCTTGAGTTGATACTTCAACTTCTACAGAAGTCTTTTTAGACCCTAGTATCTATATTTCTACCTGAGTAATGAATGTGAATACTCTTGACATCTCTGGTCTACAACCCACAAAAGAGTCGGTCAGTCCTCTTAACTGATGTGGAAAAGTATGTAACCGTATCAGTGGATGAGGAAGGGCGTTTTATAAGGTCATATACAAAGAAATGAGTGTCCACTTTTCCTTTTGTTGAACCAATTGAATGGAATATAATAAGCAGCTTTTACACATACATTGCTTTATTGGTCCTCAGTGCTCAAAGAATGCTCCTAACACAGTGGGCGTTCTCTAATCACCTGTTTCTTCCAGACATCCAACACCAAAAGAAATTCAGCATGATTTAAATCATAGTCCCAAGCAATGAATTCCACTCCAGAATAACCTGGTTGTTTAAAAGCATTCCTTCATACGTGAAATTAAATCAATACAATCATTCTGACTAACCCCTAAGCCATTGTAGCCATTTCCTGTTTTAACACACAGTCCTCTACACTGCCATTTACAAATATTAAGTATGCATTATTCAGTGACGTGCAGTCAGAGGAGGCAGGGGAGGCAGAGCCTCCCTTGTCAATCTCGAAAAGAAAAACAGTTAACTATAAAATATAATAAATGTTGATAGTTGTCAGCTGGTATGTCCTATAAACTCATTTTCCGTTCGAATCCAATATTGTTATTGTTATTATTATTTTTTTTGTCAATTAGAATAGCAGAATTTCCACATGCTCCGTTCAAATACAGGGAGGAGATGCGTTGTGAGGCAGCGCTGTGCTGTGCCTCCAGGAGAACTGTCTACTCCCCTCATGAACTCTGCTGGTACCCGATGAAAATATTGTGTCGCTGTCCCTCTGTATATCGCAGTTAAAATGCTTTCAAACACTCTGATTATATGCTCTATCCTTCCATAATCTGCATAACGTATGGAATGTATTTCCGTAATGCGTTTAGGCTCCCAGATTAATCATAAAACCGCAGTGAAAAAGTCACTGGGGGAGGCAAACAGTACCCCTGCCTCATGATAGATGGCGCCTGTGAGTCCACAGATTCATGCGCTTATAATCTTCTTCGTTCTTTTTTATACACTTTAATTCACCTCATCAAAAATGGAGGATTACATTTCTGAGCTGAGAATGGATGGATTTCATGTACAAATAAAGGTAAGACCATAAACTTTTTTATTTTTAGTTTGAAATGGCTCTTTTTGAAGGTTTCCTGTTGAGTTCCTGCCAGTCTACCTATGCTGACATGATGCAGAGCCCATATACCCAGGCCATTCCTTTTGCTCACTCTCTCTATTCCAGTTCCTCAGGCCACCATATATTTGTAGATCTGGCTCTGAAAGAGTCAGTGCCTCCCCAGCCATGAACCCCACTGCAAGTCACTGGTATTATTTTAATCATATATAGGGACACAGTAAATCTAAACCATCTACCATCCAACGTGAATGATTAAAACCCCACACACAGTCAGAAATTACGTTATAAGACTTCCTCATCATGAAGTGACTGGGCATTGCTCTGTGTGTCGGAAAAACTGAAAGCATACCAGCACCTGTTCTATAAAGCAAGGGAATTATCAAGGTTGTGTTGATTTGATTCTTAGTGGGATCATGATCATGATTTATAAAAGAGAAGCCACAAGCTGAACCTCTCATTCAGTGGGTGGTATATGAACTAAAGACCGATGCCCCAGGCAGCGTTAACATTGCGTACACTGAAGCATGTCTGCACTCGTGCATGCATGTATGCTGTTACGCTTTGATATTATCTACATCCCAAGTCCTGGAGAGAAGGCACACCAGCTTCAGAGAGAGTCAGCTGACTCTCCTGACAGTGAGGGCTGAAGTCCTCCTCTGACCCTCAGTGAAGTGTAAGTGAAGATAAAAAAAAATTCAGACTGAATACATATGATTGTTAGAGTAGTCATCAGGGCTTTCTTGGATGAAAAATGGCACAAATGTGTTGCTTACTTGTAGCTAGACAAAGTTTACCATATTAGTTATTAGTTACCATATTAGTACAGGGAATTTCAAGGCCCTTGCACCTGCGATCTATTTCATTTATGCGCTTATTTATAGAGGTTTTAGTTTTTCCATGATATGCTGACACAAACACATCCATAAGGTTTTGCACCTGAGTACATGCCCTTGATTCACATGAGAGTTTCTAATGTTTCAGGTGTTTCTCTGCATTTCAGCACACCGATTGGTCCGTGATAAAAATGGCAAATACCCTCACATCACATGTCTGTAATGACCCCCCCCCCACACACACACACACACACACAATCAAGCCAACATTCATGTTTCTATAGTATTTCATATCTATATCCCAATCTACTGAAATGTTTCCCAAAAGAGGCTCCCACTATTAATACAATCCAGGGAGGTCTGAAATGCATTACACTAATGTCTGACACTGAAAATAATGTCAGCCATAGTAAGTACTGTCACTGAACACATCTGGGATTCAGCAGAAACATTGGTCCTCATGTTCAGCATAAGTACGGAGAATGTTGGTCCTCATGGACAGCAGACAAATTATATTGTTTGGCAGCAGTTTTCTATGAATGATATGAATTCCATCCTTTGCAGGTGGTTTGTGCATTACTTGTTATATTTTTTGCCTTGTTTGTACCAAATATGTGCCCACAAAAGCCACACAATCCTTTTTTGGATCTGGCCCTCAGTGTTTAACCTAAAGTGACAACCCCTTTAACCTTTATTTATTTATTTATTTATGGAGATGGAATTAAAAGCCTCAGCTTTCCACAGTCTTTTGCAGTCAGCACTGTCCCAAAATTTCTAATTTGTGGTTTGCAGTATATCTTTGAGAAACATAGTGCTAATCAAAAGCAGAGAAACTCATTGTCAGTGGGTCAAAGGATTGATTCTCTGGCACAAAAATAATGCCTCCTTTGTAACTGTAGTTTAACACAGTTAGACACCATGCTTTCTCCCAGCCCCAGTGTTAATTAAGGCACAACAGTGTGACTGGAAAGCCATTCTGGCTGTGGGCCGTATATTTCCTCCTGAGATAGAGCAGGGTTTCAGGGTTGGCCTCTAAACCCACTGCTGATGCAGAACTGAGAGAAAATTACATTTGATAAAACTGGCAAATAAAAAAGGTCAAAACAAGACATAAAAATAAAAGAATGCAATAGATTAGATGTTGGAACCTCTGCAGGCTTTACAACCAAAACACAACTTTCAATAAGAAAGGTTAGATCAGACTGTAACATTACATCACTTATTACTAACCAAACACAAACTGCAGCTGTAACTGATTCCAAACTTTTCTTCAGCCGTGCCTGTCTTCCTTTTTATGTCCAAATGTCTGTGCACTGTGTCCTCTGGCAGAGTCTGGTTGCCAGTTTGACTCTCTGGTGCTCCACTGGACTGGCTGTGATAATGGGGCACTGCCTGTCATTTGTAATCCTCCCTTTGACTGCCTTCACCAGATAATACATTACAATCTCAACCTCACAAATCTGTTGGGCATTCTGATATACAAGAACTCAAAATGAAATTTGCCTTGCTGACTGTTCAGCTCTTATCTACTCCCAAGGACTCTTCCTCCCCTCTTGTCTCTGTCTGTTTGTTCAGGCTTAAAGGCCTATTCAAAGCAACTTCACAAACAATACTAATGGAACAGAGCATGGAAAAATGCAGACGATGAAAACAAATAAGAAACACATACACAGCTCAGTGCTTGATTTTGAAAGAAGGCTGTGCTCACCAGGACAAGGTGTGTTTCATTGTTTCACTCTGAATTGTGGGTAGGAGGTGTGGAGACAATATAACACAGAAACACTGGAAAAGAGGGAAAACAAAATACGGGTGGTTTTTATGAGTCTCTGCATTTATTTGGAATGAGTGTGTGAGATTGTTTGTGAATGTGACTGTTTTCCTCTTTCCTGTAAATGGGAAATGAGGTAAATGTCAAGACATGGCTGACATTTTAATGACTACAAGGCAGCTGCTCCAGGCTGAGATTGCTGCAGCGTGTCACACAGAGTGCAAAGACAGCCACCTGGGTATACGAATGTAAGTTTGTGCAAGTGTGAGCACTGTGACATATAGCTATGTTACAGCAAACATTTGTGATTCAATGTTAGCATCCAGAAAATCCTCCAACCTGATGACAGAAAAGACTGATGACCATTCACTGGCAAAACGAAACATGTATGACAAAATACCAGTGAATGTCCATAAATAATCCCATAACTGTTTCTTTTAGGTGGTGAATTTGCCATGGCTAACGTTTGGTTAAGGTTAAATACATACAAAAAATGACTCGAGTAGGATTAGGACAGCACTGCGGTTAAGGTTAAACTAAGAAAATGATGTGATGGGTATGAGATTCCAATGTGCTGTGATTAACTGTATTTGTGTAACTTGTTTGATGGAAGTGTAGTGGGAAATGACATATACTTGGTTAAGATACTTTTAGTGGCTTGCAAAAAAATATTACAAGGAACTGGAGAAAGACAGAACCACCAGCCAAAGACCAATGGATCACAATTATTGAAGAAATATATATACAATGGAAAAAATAACTCACAAACTGCGACTACAAGAAGCACAAATTGATAAAAAATGGGATAAATGGACTTATTACAGAACCCGGAATAGTGGAAGGACTGAATAATGTGAATGTAGTGTTGTGTAGTGTACCCAAGCAAGGTTTATTTGCTTGTTTGTTTTTTGTTGTTTTTGGTGACTATGTGTTTATAAAATTTCAATAAAAACTTAAGTGGGGAAAAAAAAAGAAGAAAATTATGTGACAATCATGACAGTTGGAGTAACAACAGATGGTTCAACTTAGGTAGAAAACTACTCTTCTTTTTCACACCCAGCATTTATCTTTATTTTAAACCCTGGTGACTGTAGTGTAAGCCCACACAGTTATTTGGTGTTGCCCCACTTTCCTCCATCTTCTATAGTTTGCTGATTTTTAACATAGTCGCAGAACAGGCAAACACCACAATAAAGCATGTAGCACCACATTATATAATAACAGTGCCATATGTAATAATTTTTCACCTCATTATGTAATAATGCCACATTTTGTAATGCTTTTTGTAATAAACTTTGCCATATTTTGTAATAAGTTGTTACATATTGCAACAGTTATTACAAAATGCGGGTGTAGATTTTTTTTTTTTAAAGTGGAATAATTTGGTGCATTATGTAATAAACCATCAAAAAACATTGAAATTGATGCCGTAACTGGAAAAACCACCCTACCAGTAGAACAACATTAAGCCTTCCAGCTTAATTAGAATTCATTTTAATTCAATTTTGATTTAATTTAATCTTTAAAACTAGTAGGATGTTTCATTGGTCAGACCTAAATCAAATATAACTGTATTCATTATAATGGAGACAAAAGCTGCACTAATTAAGTATTACTGACAAAATGCGTTCAAGAATTGTATTACAAAATGCAGCAGGATTACATAATGAGGTGAAAAATTATTACATTATTACATATTGCACCATTATTACATAATGCGGTGCAACAAAGTATAAGTAATTTTCCATTGAAAACAGGCTGCATGTTCAGACTTCAGCTGTTTAACACCAGTGCTCCTTTAGTTTCCATCATAATGGTAATAAAGGGTAAAAAGGGTGATAATGATCAAATGGATAATGCTGACTGAGATGATAAAACTCAAAAGATGTGGACATGCTTTGTTCTCATTTATCAAAATAATACAGTTCTTGTATGACCTTCTTCCCTCCGTGGCAGGGATCATCTTCGCTGTGAATACTGATCTATAGTCAGTCTTGAAGCTCAATCTTGTGATAAAAGTGTTAGATGTTAGCTTTGATGGCCTCATCTCCCATTCATTATCTCACACAAACAAGAACTTCTATTCTCTGCTTGTGTTTTCTTTTGTTTTTCATTCCCTCTGTATGCACAGGGGTGAGGCAGGTGGATCAGAGCTTCCCTGTCTCTAAGTGTGAAGTATTACATCTATTAAGTGTTACAAACACACATAAATGGCCAGCTGCTACACAGTCCCTAAGATGAATGTCAAATCAACTGTGCTGGCCAAGTCACCACGGTAACACAGTGATATTTTGTTGTAGTTCAGTGAACTAGCACAGTGTACCAAGACTACAAAGAACAGAACCACAACTGTTCAACATGCCAACAAGGGAAGATTCATACTTTTCATTAGATGTTCACATCATTCACACTGTCACTGTAATTTGGAATGCACAGCAAAAATGTGTATCAAACAAACCATAGCCACTGAAAAGAGAAGCGATGGAATCTAGAAAGACCCTTAAGATGTAGAGGAAGACATCTGTCAGTAAAAGAAATCTGGCAACTGTAGACATTTTTATACCAGTGTCACATTGTTTAAAGGCTCCTTTATCACAAGAACCTACTAAAGTTGAGAACACTAAAAAGAAATTAAATGTCTGATCCAACCTGTATTGTGAAATCCATCTGTATTTTGAGGATATTTCGGCTTTATCAAACACAAACATTTAGTCAAACTTTGCAACTATGAAAACATGACACTCAAAGTTATTTCTGAGATTAAAACATCTGTAGTGAGTGCTGCACTTGTTTAGAAAAAAAAAAGCAAAATGTACAAGTGTATGAAGGAATAAAATGCTCATCAAGGACAGGAGAGACTATATGAAAAACAGAAAAAGCAATAAGTGTTGCAAATAATCAATAGCCATTAGCCACTGTTCAGAACATAAGCAAAGACACAACAACGCCAGAGAAAGCATCCAAGGCATCTGATACACCCTGGACATGTCGCCAGTTCATCACAGAGCTGACATAAAGAGACCAATCACTCTCACGGGCAATTTAGATTAATCACTGAACCTATCAGTGCATGTTTCTAGATGGTGGGAGGAAGCCGGAGTACCCAGAGAAAACCCACACAGAAAGGTCCCACCCCCATCGACTGGTGTTGGAATCAAACCCAGGACCTTCTTGCTGTGAGGCACAAGTGCTATCCACTGCACCACCGTGTCATCCCACAATAGAAATAGAATAGAGAACAGGCGAGGTAATCAAAAACTGGTAATGGAAACACCGAAATGTTGCAAAAACTGTCAAAGGTCGCAAAAACGTTTTTACACTCTCATGAGGTGATTTTTGGGACATTTTGATATAGAAGTTTAGCACACAAGTGTAATGGAAACACATTTTGCGCATTTTCACCCATCTGTTTACGGTGGTCTTCCTCAGGCCAAACGTCTCACCTATGACCCTGTACTCAGAACAGGTGGTTCTAGTACGTTCAGGGCAATAGACACTGGCTTTTGTGTAGGAACTGCTTCCCGAGGGCATGACAAATCTGGTGTCATGAGAGGTTCAATAACATCACACAGTTCATTAAAAGTTGCCCGGATCATTTGGAAATTCTGGATCTACAACTCGTTGGGGAATTCCTGATGTACAATTCTCTCCCAGAAATCCATTCTGTGTGGCCACTGCCATAAATAAGGACTGTACCTTGGGATGATTATATGTCCCCTTCATCTTTTGTTTAAGACAGTCACTGCAATAGCAGTAGATGAACAAACACTATAGTGCCAACAGCGCAGAGGTTTGACATGAAACTCAGTGGGTCCATCTTCCTTAAACAAGCATCTTGCAAGAACTATACAGTATTTTATGAGGATTGCCACATGTCGCAAGGCCGGACTTTACTAGAATCATGCATCAGAAGCCAAACACTCAAAATATCGCTTTTATTTTGCTGGACAACTGTAATGGAAACCCAGCTAGAGACACCATCGCCACTGTGCTTTCCTCAGGATGTAATGAAAAAGACATGCTCAATTTTAACCCCGTACTGCCCAAATTTATTCACAATATACATATATTAATAAAAAAAATGGTGTTTTTGATGCAGATGTTAAATTAAGTGGAGATTTTTCATTTGAATATAGCCCATACAAAAGCTGTGATACAAATTAGGGACATTAGGCATAATTGGCATTATAACAATTAAACTAATGTTCAACAAGTCAAACAAAGCAAACATGAACCAAACAGTCTTCAAGGCATTCAGACTTCAGTACATTATTCAGTGTTAATCATGTGACACTAAAGAACTGCTAACAAGTATGACTGAAAGAATCAAAAGAGCAAACGGCAAAAAAAAAAAAAATCTTTTGTCCCTGTTTTTTTTATTTTTTTTTTATTTTTTAACATTTACTGATTATTTAGATCAGTCATTTTTGCTTTCTCTGTTTTTCATAATTTTTGAAATGACTTACATCCAACAGACAAAGAAACATGCATCTCTGTCATAGAATCATTTTATGAAATATATTCAGAAAATGTATGCTAATTTATGTGTAGGTTAAACAGTTTATTAAATAATTCATATCGGTAATCAGGATTTACTGAACAAGAAAAGAGTGTTGACACATCTACATGTGCAGAGGCTAAAGCTGATATAACAGCTAAAGTAGCTGCAGTAGAAAAAGGTTAAAGGTGTGCATACTTGTATGTATATAGAATATCACATCATAGACTCATGAATCAATATTTATACTCAATCCACTACCATCAGTGAGGAGTCAAGGAGGTACATACAAATGCGCTGCTGTCTGGTTCCTGAACACTATCTTATGAAAGTTTTCTCATATTAAATTTTTCACATTATGTAAAATCATCACAGAATTATTGATTTTATTGGGCATGGCTTCCAAGGAGGAAAAAATTTAACATATGGTAATCCCAAATTTTGGTTGAGCAAAGATCCAAAGATTACCTTGTTAAAGTATGTGCAAAACGCATACAAATAATCTGTTTATGTGTGTTTAAATGAATTACATTGCCATCCCATGTGCTAGAAAACAGTATAAAATATTTGTTTTCCAAGAGACACACTGGATTTTTACCCCTAAAATATATGTAATAGTCTGAATGGCATACTCTTAAACTAAAACAAGAAATTGAGGCAGTTGTGGAGGTAATAAACTAAGCTAATGAACCACTTTAAGGAGATGACGTAATGCTTTGAGAGTACATTTCCAAAAACCCTCTGCTTCGTGATAAAGAACGAGAATAAAACTCGAGGAGAAAATTAATCAGATGTACAAATAAGAAAAGAATAAGTTTTCAGGAAACTGTTGATGATAATCTTTTTGTCACTACTTTTACAATATGCGTTTTCAGAAATCACACTCCTAACGGAACAAGACAGAGTCAACAGATGAGCTAAACTATCAGGTATGATTTGACCTGCTGATGGTGCTGGATGGTTTTTCAATGACTGATGTAAATATATATATGAGCAACACTGACATATTTGATCCATTTGTCGCTACAACATCTGATATAGAGCAAAAACAGTCATTGTTGGTTTTAAAGGAACAGGAAGAAATCCCCAGATTATCTCTCAAGTCAATCCAGAGAATACCATCGTATAGTAAAAACACCAACCTGCTGGTGATGCTGAACAATTAATCAACCAGAACCTTTAATCCAAACCAACTTCTTCTGTGGCTTCAATAAATCTTAAAACTTAAACTAATGAATGGCAGGATTTAAAGTGTAAGTGGATTTTCTGCACTGTCACGTAAATAAACCCTTTATAACAGGGCAGATTTACATTATAGACCTCAGTATTTAACTATCCTCACAGTAACAAACCTCAGTGTACCCAAGAGTTCTCATTACATCTTTTCTTCCTTCCACTAGAGAGGCATTATGGAAAGGTGCAAAAAGGTCTCTGTGTAATGTCATAAATTGTTCCCTTCACTTAATTTGGTCTCTTGTTCAGCTCTCCTCATTTGCCTGTTTCCTCTCTGACACTGCTCATTTCAGCAGAATCTGTAAAGGTGAATAATGACATATTCCTTTTGCAGCCAGAACCTCACAAAGGAGCTGAGAAGATTTTTCCCCCAATTGTCTTTAAAAGCTTTTAGTCAACGTCCCTTCACGGCATCATATCTTGAACTTCGCTTTCTTAGGACATGTCCACATGAAACTGCATCTTTTCCTATCCGATCTTTTTCTTTGTTGTTTTCAAAAAAGTGCTCTGTATACACAAAGTCACTTCAGGAAATATCTGCGTCCAAACAAAAACCACTGAAAACAATGTAGTTCTGATGCCAGACCTGTATGTGGCATTGTAATGCTCTCGCAAAATAAGGGGGAAGACATGGAGTATGCACATAAATCTTGCTTGGTTCTATTGGGTCTGATCCAATATTTCCTCTCGGTCACCCCTCTCCACGTAAGATCCAAGAGCACGTAGTGAATATTGTTAGCTATGGTTGTTTGTCGCTCATTGTAATGAAAAAGTAGCCGAAGATTTTGATTCAATATTTCCAAGAAGTTCAATAGCTGTTGTAGCACAAGCACTGCTCTATAGGTTGTTGTTGTTTCTTGCTTCCGGGTGAGAGGTTAGAGACAGGGATGGGAATCGTTAAGAATTTAACGATTCCAATCCCATTATCGATTTTGCTTGTCGATCCGATTTCTTATCGATTCTCATTGGGTAAGGGAATAAAAGACTACAAACAGGTGTGTTTGCATTAACTGTCTTTTATATTTCCATCTGCACAGAAAATATACCATATACAGTTTGTACAAATAATACTTACAGATGACGCCGGGCCTGGTTCGGGGGGGGGGGCGTACAGTGAAAGTGAAACTTAAGACGCTTTACTGATTCCTCTATTGCCGCATGTCCACTACATCGAACCAGATTGACTCGGCTCGGCTCATCTCCTGTTGTTGTGCACCTGATTTCCTTTCCCCTACCTTCGGAAACTTATATTTGGGTACGACGTTTGTTGCCCGCACCAGAACCGGAACTGGGTCCGGCGTTCACTCTGCCGCTACATTCACAAGCGTCGCGAAGTAATGTATCAAATACGTGACATTCCAGTAATTAAATCACATGCTGTGGACAAATGTTTGAGCATATTGGAGGGATTCCACCCTTTTGAAGAAATGGAAGTTTTGACAGTGTTACAAGTGGACCCGGTGTCATCTTTTTAGACCATTTCTGCCACAACGCCATGTTAGCTACGTTCTGACCAAAACAATGCAGCATACGTGTGACGTCATCACGCATGCGCAACGAAGGCAGAATCGATAAGCAGAATCGTTAAGCAGGCAGGCAAACGATTCCAAGGAATCGAGCTACTGGGATCCGGTTCTCAAAAGGAACCGGTTCTCAATTCCCATCCCTGGTTAGAGAGGTGGGGCTATGACATCAAAGTTGTGGTTTGGTCATACGGACGAAGATGCAAAACCAGCGTTTTCAAATCTATCCACTCTGGGACCTGGTTTCAAAAAAATTGGCAATTTCAGTGACTAAAAACACCGGTTTCATGTGGACCAAAGGCCTATACGATACAGAACTTTTGCGGATACAACCGAAACCGTCTTCGTATGGACAGGGCCTTAGATTTCACTTCCTACCACTGTGGTTGTTGTTCTAACAGCTACAACCTGTCATGTTGTAGAATTGGACCTTCTTCCATATAGTAAGTGGCTAGAACTTCACAAAATCTGAATGTGATGTTGTCATGAGAGTTTAGTTATATATATATATATATATATATATATATATATATATATATATATATAAAAATTGGTGAGATAACACATTTTATATACACCTCAAAACAGAGCAGGCATATTTAATATACCAAATTCACTATTGTTAACTCTTACTGTGATGTATGTGATAGCTAAGACTTCATAGTTTCATTAGAGATAATTATTTTAAACCTAAACAGTAAAGCACCTACTGATATAAAAATTTTAAATACATTTTGATTCATTAATCCTATCAATATAATACAAGTATTCAAATAAAATGCAGTTTCTCAGCTTTTCATCATGATCAGATATGACCCTTTTGGATGTTCAGAAGCTAAGTAGTGAATGTGGAAACACTGTCATCTTCTGCAACATTGATTCACCAGTAAAATGTAATGTAATCTGACAAATGACAGTGGTTGTAGACACTTGTTTTTATGTGTAAATATTGACATACTTTGCTGAAAAAGTCCCATTTTCTTCTGTTTTCTCTCTTTGACCTTTCTTAACCACCTTCAATTTTACCCTGTGTATTCATGAACATACTGTACAAATTAAATATGGGAAAATACTGAAAAATGCAAAATGTAGAGGATAATATTACAATTTATGTCATGATAAATCACTGAGGAAATGATAAATGAAGAGAAAAATCATTTGGAAGATGCTACAAAAATAGCTCTAGATCTTAAAGGGTTACAGAATTGATTATTTACCGTAAGTGGGTACAGAGATTTGACAGAAAAGGCCCTGTGTACAGAAGAGAATTTGACCAACACAAACCCGCTATACAAATATGACACCAATAAATGCTCTGGATGATGGAAGAAGCAGCACACACAAGGCGAAAGAATCAGTTGAGTGACAGTGAGTTAGAAATACCTGCAAGAATACGACTGCATGTTGTTTGTCAGCTTAATACAATACAATTCTTACATCTTCACATTATTTGAGTGATCTTTTTTCATTTCCCAGCACAAGTACGCCCAGTGGCATACACAGGAAGAAACAAAGAGACCGCCTTACCTTGGTCGAAGGAACTTGGCAGGAGCCTCATACTTGAAGTAGTCATTGTGAAAGGCAACACGGCATAACAAAAGCATGGAAAATAAATGTTGGCAGCACTGAACACACAGAGACAGAAATAGACAGAATGTATGTAAACCTGCACTGTCGACTCAGACCGAACATATGCATCACTGAGAGGCAGAGAATGAAAACGAAATTAGTGCAGCTCTTTTTAGTCTGTTCTGTTTATTCCCTCTTTCTTAGTGAAATGCAAATATTTAAAAAGGCTTAAGAACTGATGGTCTTCAACAAGTATTTATTCTCCCAAAATCTCTATTTGTAATGAACTAACAAACCGCTCCATGAGACAAAGTGGATGCCGAGTAGCGTTAGTGTTAGGAAGATAAAACACTATAGGAACATGCACGCTAAGTACACGGTTTCTCAAACAAGAGCATTCCACCCACAGTGCGGAGTGTGTATTACTGGGTATAGTCATTCAATCACTTTGCCAAACAAAGATGGCTTTTGATCTAACAGGGGAACAAACTTGCAGCATGCATTTGTGTTGTGCTGTGTTTTCTTCTAATCAGCTTGGCTTATCAGGTTGAGCAGTTCAACAAGAATTTAGAGACAGAGTACAGTGATTTGTTCACGTGATTATCTCCCCTCCCCAGACCACTGATCTGTCCCATTGAGATGAGACAAATCACAGAGAATTACCCTCCAATTACGCTCTGTGCACAGGCTAGCCTCTCTTCATCTGTCATCCTCAATTAGCCACACAAGCAAATGTTTGAAGTTAAATACTGATTAGAGGGCTGTACTCTGAAAATGATTTCCCTTCTCCACCCACTCACATATCAACCCTCCATTTAATGCAGCTTTAAATGCATTTTTCTACCAAAGGCAGAGGGTTGACATAATTATAGTCAAACTAGTACATGATCAAAGAGTTCATGTGAGCGCCTAAATACCTCTAATAATCTAACACAATGTTACCTGTGCCACAAATAGAGGTACGGATTCAGTGTCCTAGATGTATAAATAAACACTGGCTGCATTTAATGGTGCCCAAGTTACTAAGTTTGTTAGTTTTCATTTACACAAGGTTCCTACACTTTTGAAATTTCAAAATTCCATACTTTTTCCAGACCCTAATTTCCAGATTTCTTGGTAAAAAAAAAAAAAAAAAAAAAATCCCACCAGCCAACCACTCTTTATATTTGGGATTTATGAGCCAGTCATCAGAGAATTCATATCAAATCATTATGAGTTTTGCCAGTGATCATACAAGGTATGTTGAATAGCTCATTCACAAACAGTGTGGACATCATCTGTCCCTCAAAGCAGCAGTGAAACTTGAAGACACCTGGGCAGGCCTTAAAATGGGTTGGGGGAGGATAAGAGCAGAAGGCTGGGCATTCAACTTGTCAATCTGCCCAAATGTTTTCTGGGACACGCAGCCTACTGTATGTGCTCTCACACAAACATTTTCCACCACACTAGCAAGCGCCTTAACAAAACAAACTGATCCATTTCTTTATTTAGATATTCATAATTTTCTGTTTTAGAAAATAGAACGGTAGTAACCGTAAACGGTTTTAGAAAATAGAACGGTAGTAACAGTCTTGAAAACATGAATATTTTCCCATACATTTGTTTCCATTTTCCATACTTTTCCAGACCTGGAAATTTATCAAATCAAATTCCATATTTTCCATACTTTCATAGGAACCCTGTTTACAGAAAACAGAGCCAAGTGTGAGTAAAAACCTTTGTATCATATTTTACATAATTGGATTTAGTTGAAATTTGTGGATTAAATATAATTGCTAAGTCATTTGGTATTGTTACAAATACAACCATAAGTGCATTAAACTGACGGAGATAATGACACAGAGGTTTTGCTTTATGAGTATGACAGCCAACTCCAAAAACACATGGGTTAAAAATCAAAAGCCAGTGCTTTGTTCCTGACAATGCTGTAGGCACGTGCTTTGAGGGGGAAAATTGCTTCATCACCCACAGCTGGACTCAAATCAGTGCCCACAGCGAAAGTCCCCCTGGCTTATCAAAGTGGCTCAGTTGGCTTGAGCCTTGTGAAAAAACATTTCTTTCCAACTGAGAGATGACAAAATGCCTCAGTCAGTCACCAATTTTGACTTTTCACAGCTCACTGCCCAATGCTGCACCTGCAGCTCTTCCAACTGTACAGACTTTCTTTCACCAACTCTTTTTCTTTTGTGGCTCCATCTTTTACCATAATCATTTCCTTTTTTTCCAACGTGCATAAGTGCACAGTCTGCCATGAGAACAATATTGTACAACACAAGAGGAGCGCTGCTGTACTGTTTAGCAGTGACTATAGTCTGCCTCACATGCTCTGCTGGAATAATCCTACTGTTGGGCAATGATTTTGGTTGGAATTCTCCTCCCTTTTGGTATCTGCCTATTACAGTTCTCAAACCTCTCATTACATGAAACTGCAATCTCTAAGGTAGCAACTAGGTCTACATACTGAAAATAACATGTTTTAAGAAAAGCACAGTGGTTTCTATTGCACAGATTTGATCATTTTAAAGGAGTGATATTTTGCTTTTTTTAAATGGAATGATGCATTTTAAAACATTTCCCTGTGGTCTACATAAACTGTAAATACTATGCTTGGGTCTGAATTCTTCATTAATTCAACTCCTCAGGTCCATCTTCAACCCTATTTCTGAGTAATGACACTAGAAAGGTCGTTTTGAGCGCTGGTCCTTTAAATGCACGTGAGCCACTTTATGCCCCACCCCCTCCAGGTTGTTGACCATGCTTTCTGTCCCGTTGAGCCACTTGTGTTTGTTAATACAACCAACAATTGAACATTTTCGGTAATTGGCTCAAAGTTTGGGCATATTTTCAGTATGGACTACAACTACTGCTGCTGAGAAACAATGTATGATACTCAGAGAAATGTTCGTCAGAAGTCTTGACCTTATATGTGCAAATGTCATGACGTAACTAGTTATAGACATAACAAATTAAGCAGGAATTAAAACAGGTTGTAGAAATCCACTCCATTTTTGCCAAAATGAATATAAAGATAGCTTTGCAGCACCTGGAGGGTTCAAATTCAAACTTTTTGAACTATTAGGGTCCAAATACACAAATAAATGTACCAAAGACTAATAAAAGTAGGTTTAGCAAAGTATGACCCATTTAATACAACTGCTTCCTCATGCACAAATGCTTCACTAAAACAAAATGTCCATAAAGTAAAGTAATTTTTTAAGGAAATTAAATGCTTTGGACTGGGAGTGTGTGTTAGTCATTGGCAGTTAATGCTTTGATGTGAATGTGTCTAAACCATGCTACAAGTAGTCCAACCTAAATGACTAAATGCATTGTTGGTTTGTACCATTTCATTTGACATATAGCAATGTTTAATAGATTGGTTCCGTGTCCGATACAAGGGGAAAATGCACAAAATTCCAAATGAAAAACAGAGGTAGATTGGAAAATGAAAAATGCAAAAAAAAAAAAAAAAAAGAGAATGTAGTGTACTACGATTTCATTGTAGACAGTATAAACACAACATTTATTATTGTCGAGTCAGCTTCCTTTCATTTGTCAGTATCTAGGTATGTAACACAATAAAATAAACTTTAAAATAACTTTTTTTTTTTACAGGCCTTATAATATGAAAGGCCAACTTGTTTATTCAACCAAGACCTTGAGGACTTTGGCGCTGAACCACATTCTCAACAGTGGCCTTGCTCTTATCTGTGTCACAGTACGAGGTTTTGGTTTGATCGCTAGATGTCGCTAAACCAGAGACTTTAATACATTTCCAGTAGGAGGTCAGGCTCAAGTGATGTAAAGAGTTGGGTCACAGACACCAGCAGGGCAAAGTGAGGGAGCAACACTGAGATCTGGGCCATTTATAACCCGAGGCACATGGGGCTCCGGTGGTCTGGATGGGCAGGGCAGCTTAATCAGGCTCTTCAGGTATCTTACAGTGCAGGTTATTATTAGATCTGACATGCACATGCACATTTTACCTATGCAGAGGCTGTCATATGACAAATACTGCTGCTGATATCTAACTGAAAACACCACTGAGGCCCACGATCTCTCACATGACCTCTCAGACTATTCTAAACTAGTTCTTTGTCATTTTGTCACCTCCTACGTCCAGTTACTTCACATATACTGTCAACAATATAAATACAGTAGGTATTCTGTCGTAATATAAACTGTCTCACCAACTGGTGGACACTTAAAATATTCATGAGGCATGTCCTCATAGACTAGGTTTACAGATAAGCAGCTGTAGGTGTCATGGCAGCCAAAGTCCTCATTAGCAACTACTATATTATTGTGGAAAAAGCCTTCAGTGAGTATAAAACTGACAATGCATTTCATATAGCAGCCAAGATAAATGTTAAAAAAGGTTCAAATCAGGCAAACATACAGAGGAGAGGTGTTTTATAACCAAAGTGTAACCCAATATTTACATATTCCACAATAAATGTATAAGTGACTCCTAACTTGTTATGATATAATTTTCTCAAATGCACCAAATTATGGCTGGTCATCCTAGGTTCTGTGTGCTGTGCATTTAAATGAGCACTTCTCTGGTTCTGCAGCAATAGCTCATGTCCTCTGAGAAAACAATACAGTATATCTGGGTAGCTCCCTCAGGGAAGGGGTCTCCAACCACTGCTCTGGAGTTACCAATAGCTTACTAAAGGTCAAAAGAATATGTAAATACATTAGATTTAATAAAGTTTTATAACGCAAAGTCATGTGACAAACCTGCTTAAATCAAATTCACAGTGAGCCCACCCTTATAATATGATTATTTAGCAATCAGCTGTCAATTAAACAAGCTCTGCTGTTGGATTTATTAAGGCAGTGATGTTGTAGCATTAAGCAGTGTCATCAGAAAGTTAACAATACTGTTGCCAGGAAAAACATACACAAGTCTCATGAGGAGTAGGAATCGATCCTTTTACTGTTAGTAAACAGTGATGACGTAGATGATGCACATTCTGGTGACGGAAAAATGGATTAAAGACAAGAGTTTGGAAAAACCACGTGATTTAGTTTCTATGCCTCTGTTGTACACAGGAGTTTACACAAAATTTTCCCAACTTCTAACCTGTATCCACTGGGCCCCCTTCACTGCTCTATGGCCCCCCCAGGAATACTGGGCCCCATCAGTTTGTCTAGTTTACCCCCCCTTTACGACACCCCAGCCCACAGGTATCTGACAGGTAACCTGCAAAATCATGCGGGGACAGGTAAAAAAAAAAGAAAAAAAAAAGAGGAAGAATTTTCATGGGTACGGGCACAGGTAAAATTAAAGTGAATGCAGGAGGGTAGTGGGCAAGGAAGTGAAAAAATAAAAGAAGATTCATGGATGAAAATAATTTGCCGGACATTTAATGATCATTATCATCTAATTTCACTGTGGTTGATCCACAAATAGTTTGTTTTATTGTGAAGTGAGCTTCACCTCTGTTTACATCCACCCACAGACGTTTTTGAGCAGCATATATTAGAGATTTATTGATGGCGTGCATTTTAGCCAAAAATAAAGCCCTGAAAAGTGAGTTACTGTGTTGACAATGTGTTTAATGATGGGTCAGGTGGGGTTGCAGGTCTAATGTGCACGAGTATGGGCGAGTGTGGATTGGACCAGAAAAAAAATGCAGGTAGTGGGTCAGGTAGTGGTACTCAGCTTTGCGGATACGGGCAGGTGCGGGTTTGGAAAAGTGGACCTGTGCAGGACTCTGTTTTGTACTTTAAAGGCAGAAATCCTTCCAAGTCAAAGACAAGGCCATAAGACGACTATATATGAGGCAATGAGGCATGGGTAAACAAACCAGAGCTCTATGTCCTAACAGTAAATTGTACCTGCATGGTAGGATGAGTATTATTTTCTCTTATTTTACCCTGTTGCTTTTCTACATTATGCTGAGTTTGCCAGTAGTGTGTGAACAGGGGGGTAGGGTCAGGATGGCAGGTGTCAAATGTGAAGTGTAAGATCTTCGCTTTCTTTTTATCAGCATTTAAAACTCAGTAGTCGTCCTCATTTAAAGTAAATGGTAAATGGACTGAACTTACATAGTACACTTTCTACACCTTCATGGTGCCCAAAGCGCTTTACAATTCCTCACATTCACCCCATTCACACACACACTTATACACCAGAGGGTGGCTGCTGCCATGCAAGGCGCTGCCAGACCTTACTGGGGGCAATGTAGGGTTCAGTGTCTTACCCAAGGACACTTTGACATGTGGACAGTCGGAGCCAGGATTCAAACCACCGACCCTTGGGTCACTGGACGACCCACTCTACCAACTGAGCCACAGCTGCCAAACCAAAGTGAAAAGGGTGGGGCAAATGTTGTGTTGCCAGGATGTGCACGCAGCTTTTGAGGACACTGACAGTAAAAGGGTCTATAGAGCTACAGAGCATTTCAGCATATTATAATAGCATATACATGAGATAATTTATTTACCTCCTTTACTTTCCTTTAATGGCTGCAGACAAAAGAATAACTATGGAAGAAAGGTCAGCGGTACTGAGAAACTCTACATTTATCAGTTATATTACTACCCTATGCTACTTATTCTGATCAAAGACCCATGTAATGGGAATCTGCTAAAACGTGGTCCTGATACCACAGCACTGCTTTATCCACACACACACACACACACACACACACACACACACACACACACACACACACACACACACACACACACACACACACACACACTAAGCTGCAGAGACCAGATAGTCTTATTTGATGTGACGTGTAATTCCAAACACATAAAGGGCAAATTATAGGAGTTGAAAAAGTGAGGAAAAGATGAGTATAGATAGTGATATATACTTTCTCCTGGGGAAACTGGAACAGACACTTTCCTGTCTATCACTGGCCTTTTCTGCTGCTTAAAATATGTCTCTATACGAACAAAAGCATGAGCATGAATATGATGCATGTGCCAATTAAGTGGTTATTTAGAAGGTGGCTATTAAAGTAATTGATGGTGTGAGTGGATTTAGTGCTCATTAAGGTGAAATTTATTAAACAGGCATGTGTTTACATCATGAAAAAGCTTTTCACCAGTAGAATTCATTAAGTGAAGACTGAAAAAAAAAAAAGAAAATCCAGGCGATAGACAAGAATGTGATTTCCTGCATTGTAGACTCTCCCCTTCCATGTCAGTTAAAATCTGCTCGCTTATTTACAAACTGATGTTCTCTTGAAAAGCCTGAGAAAATAGTTTATTATAAAACCATCTAAGCCGTCTCTCATGTTTTCAGCACAATGGTCATAATGGTTGCTATACTCTCTCACTATTTCACCTATGTCTGAAGGGTGACCTTTCTTTAGACAAAACCTTATTACTATTCAATACTAATATCAAAAGCATTAATAAGGCCCATCAAAGTGATTGGAGGAATAAAAAAAATCTGCCTTTTGTGATCATATATCTTTTTCTTCCTCCCGTCTATTTCCTCTCTCTCAACTAATAAATAGTAGAGTTATGTCCACATATTTTATCCATCTTCCTCCAACGACTGATAGGGAGGGGTACGACAGATTTAGAATGCCATCAAAGTGAAAGATGCATTTTCTGTCTAGTGTTACTCTACACTGTTAGAAGAGACAGAGCGGTGGCCAAAACAGAAAATGACCAAACACAAGGCACATAGCTGAGAAACAGATTTTCCGATCATTTCACAGAGAAATGATCTTTGATGATATGGTTGCAAATGTTAACACACAGAATAAACTCTAAAAGGTTATTGAATGTACTGTGTAATGTAACTAATTAATAAACTAGCTTAACAACAGTCAGTCTTATAATTTACCACTGTCATTAGTCTCACGAGGCCACACTAATGCAGAGACACAATTAAATACCAAAGATGTCAGACAAGACATAATCATTAAGTCACAGACTTGAATAAAACAAATTAGTCTGTAGACCGTTCCTGATTCCTGTAAGAATAATGAGACTGGTATTTAAAGTCATTTGCCACACTTTACAAAACTAAGTAAAAATCATGACAAAGAAAAGCTGGTGCCAAATCTATGATGAGCTTAATAAGCGCTTTGTATTCCCAATGTCTACAGAAGCAGCACTTCAATAATTTGACTTGCCATGGATTTGTATAGCCAGATGGCACCAGTGACATCTTTCCTGTGTTTGTGCAGGTAACATGCATCCTTTGCATTCACGCAACAGCTGCTGCATCAGCTGGACAGGGTGTCCTGGGATGCTGCTTGTATTTCTCAACTCTGTATCCATTATGCATGAAAGGATATAAGCCATTTGGTAGTAGCTCATTTGCCACCTCTATGGCACAGTTAATAGGTAGATTAGATTTGGAGATGTGACTGCATGGATTTGGCTGGACAGATGACTACATTTCACAGAGTGTAGTTCAAACAGAACAAATATAGGACATTAAAAGACATAAAAGGATTTTATGAATGCATAAACTACAGTGAAACTATTGATACAAGAGTTAAACATTTGTAGACTTACTGTATTTTAAATTACTATGCCACCTAGATTTAACAAAGGAAATAGAATAATTTCTACAGTGATTATTATGTTTCATCTACAACAAGTTCTTTAACTCTAACTGATGCAGTGAGTAGCTTCTCATTATTTAAAGGGGTCATATTTTGCTAAACCCACTTTTATTAGTCTTTGGTACCTTTATTTGTGTATTTGGACCCTAATAATTCATTAAGTTTGAATTTGAACCCTCCAGGTGCTCCAAAGCTATCTTTATGTTCATTTTGGCAAAAATGGAATGGATTACTATAGAACCTGTTTCAATTCCTGCTTAATTTGTAATGTTTTATAACTAGTTACGTCACAAAATTTGCACATATAAGGTCAAGACTTCCCACAAACATTTCTCCGAGTATGACATAATTGTTTGTCAGCAGCAGCAGTTGTAGTAAAAACTGAAAATATGCCTAAACTTCGAGCCCATTACCTAAAATGTTCAGTTGTTGGTTGTATTAACGAACACAAGTGGCTGAACGGGACAGAAAGCATGGTTAATAACCTGGATGGGGTGGAGCATGAAGTGGCTCATGTGCATTTAAAGGGCCAGTGCTCAAAATGACCTTTCTGGTGTCATTACTCAGAAATAGGGCTGAAGATGGACCTGAGGAGTTGAATTAATGAAGAATTCAGACCCAAGCATAGCATTTACAGTTTATGTAGACCACAGGGAAATGTTTTGAAAATGCATAAAACCATCTAAAAAGCAAAATATCATTCCTTTAAACAACTATCAGCTTGCTAAAGACCATAAAGATTGGACTGTGTTTCAATGGAAAAAAGCTCATGTGGTCTGATGAGTCCAGACTAACCCTGTTCCAGAGTCATGGGCACATCAGGATGAGAGAAGATATGGATGACGTGATTACCCATTATGGTGCCTATAATACCAGCCTGTGGGGCCAGTGTTATGATCTGGGTTTGCTTCAGTTGGTCAGGTCAGTGTTTTGTGTCCAAAAACTGAGGCCACCTGAATACATAAATGTACCGAATGACCAGGTCTGAACATCAGTGGATTTTTTTTCTTCACTGAGGGCACAGGCATATTCCAAGATGACATTACCAGGATTTAGCAGGTTCAAATTGTGAAATAATGGCCCAAGTAGATCAGCATGGGCCTTTGTGTGTTGGGTTTGCATATTCTCCCCGTGTCTGTGAGTATTTCTGTCTGGGTACCAAAGATGTGTACCTTAATAGGTTCATTGGTGACTAAATAGCCTGTAGGTGTGAATGTGAGAGTGAATGACTATTTAATGTGTTTATGTCAGCCCTGCGATGAACGGGTGACACCCTGCCCACCCGGGGTAACGGGCCAAAGTATACCCCTTTCCAGACAATACCCAGGGTTAAAGCAACTGTTGTAACATAATGCAATTGTAACAATATGGTCAACTGTATGTTGAAACAAATGGGCCTAAGCCGCTTTAGGCCTGGGTGCAGTCCCTATCTGGGGTATACTTTGGCATGTTACACCGGGATATGCTCCAGCACTGCGAAGTGGTTCAGAAAATAAATGAAGGAAGGAAGGAAGGAAGGAAGGAAGAAGGAAGGAAGGAAGGAAGGAAGGAAGGAACAAATGAATGGTTCATGCTGACTTCATTTTCACAGTCTGAGTCCAGACCTGAACCCCACTGAGAATTTTCAGAATGTTCTAGACAGGGCCGTTTCAAGATATCTGGGGGCCCTAGGCAAGAAAGTAAAGTGAGGCCCTTAATACATGAAGATGTGGTGGTCAAATCACCGAAGAAGAAAAATAAAATCCAGATGCGATTTCCTGTTTTCTGGTGCATTTAGTACTAGTACTACTGATGATAAAAGGATAAACAAATACAATTATTATTATTATTATTATTATTATTATTATTATTATTATTGTTATTAATAATATTAGTTTTTTATTTTTTTTAGGCCTATTTATTATGTAATAATATGCAATTAGTACTGATTGTGATAGATTTAATAATGATAAGATTTTTTTTTCCTAGACTGTGATGTTACTAATTCCATGTAGCCTGATAAATACCTTCAGTTTGTGAGGAGGTGGCATTGTCACTATCAATTGGTGCTGACAGAAATTTAAGCAAAGCAAGCAAAAAATAAAAAAAGGCATTTGATGAGTAGGCTTACTTTTGTCCTTATTCTAGAAGTATATGATTAAAGTGCAGAAGATTTGATAGTAACTTTGCAGGAGAAGAACTTCACTTCCCATAATGCACCAAAATGTAATGTCAGACCTCATCGGCAAAACTACCTGAGCACATGGTGCAAAGTGTTGTGATGTGTTGATGGGCAAGTGTGGGAAATCTAGATAATTACAGAGTTTAAAATGTAGGATTGTGATTACATGGTTCACAGACATGGTTCACAGACATCGCCATTCATTTTTTTTGATGTTGTATTTGAATATTCTGAATATTTGACGATTTTGAAAAGTGTTGTAATTTCCTAATTATTCTAATTGTTCCTGAACGCCTCATGTATTGTTTACGTGTGCCTCCTTGAACGTAAACAGAACTCAGTTCCGCAGTGAGGGCACAGAGCTGATGTGAGGGACTCGAACAAATGTTGGCTTGAAAATACAAACTTTTGCTGCAGTCCTACTCTAGTCCTCTTCTGTGCCTAAACCAGCTGACACACAAGGAACAGACGTACTGATGAGACGGACAAACGCAATGGAAAAGGGACATTTTTCTCCTAATGGGATGGACAGATCACCAACGGAAATTGCTAGCTAACCGAAAATGTCCACTGAACTGGATGGATTATTTGTCCAAACTGGATGGGATTCATAGGACCAGACGATTTTGTTTGGAATAAAGTTGTGTGGGTGACCGCAGCAGGAGCAGACAACCATCCAGAGTAAGTGAAAACACTTCAGTAGGCTTAGCTTTGGCTTTTCAGGACTAAATACTGTTAATGCTGTCGTACTTCGGGCCTCCACATCCACATTATTTAGCTCCAAAGAAGTTTTGGAACGCTGTACAACAGTAGAAAAGGGCGATGGAGAAGTCGTGTTTATTCTCTCCTTAAATTCTTCCAACAGAACACAGTTGTGTTGTGTGTATATGATTAGTTGTTGAACTGAATCCTCTCCCTCTCATGCTAACATCGATCTGTGTGTTTGGTCACTGATGTGAGGGCTTTTGTTCACACACTTTCAAACATATCACACAGTTGTAGCCTATTTGGAGAAAACAATGCTTTACTTAATACTTACCGCTGTGTCGTTGGCGTTTTTCCTCTTCTTTCTTTTTTTTGTCTTTTTTCAAACCCTGAAGGGTAGGAGCTTCATCATTGCTGTTCTTTTAAAATGGCCGCCACCGTGCTCAGTGTGGACAGACCGTTTGTTCCACTGACAGCAAGTGGGGGGTGTGATGGGGGGTGTGCAAGGGTGGAGGTCACTTCTACATGACCCTCATAGCGTTTGTCACTGCATAGGGGGAATCCCTCTAGTTTGGGGGGGGGGGGCAGTCACAAAACAGTACAGGAGAGGGTAAGCGCTGCCTCACTGTGGTGGTGTGTTTACAATGGGTGGTTTTTAATAAGTTGGACAGATAAATGACCATGCGGCCATCGGGGACCCCCTTCAGCGAGGGGGCCCTAGGCAGTTGCCTACCTTGCCTACGTCGGCTCTGGTTCTAGAAAACACTTTGCACAACAATCCAACTCTTTCATCATCAATACAAAGATCTGCACATTTTTAATCCCCCTTGGCCAAATATAGTGTCAGATTCTGTTGAAAGTTACTGCCTTATAATTTAAATTAGATTGTCTTTGTGTCAAACTTATTACATACGTATTTAAATTTGAAAGTACTCAGATATTATAACTGCACAAGGACATTGGACCTTGAAAAAGTAGGTCAAGGTCATCTATTTCAACAGGCTTCTTCTCCATGCCAAGATGCATCCACAGTATAAATTTGGAGCAGATATCGCAATGCATTCTTCAGATAATGCGATTATGTCATTGAATGGACAGACAGACAGTTGGACAGACAGACAGACAACAAAATGATTACAATACCCCTTGGGCCAGAGGTTGGCTGAAGGTGAAAAATTACTGCCACTCTGGATGCATATACACATTCTGACTTTTAGTTTGACTTTGAATAAGTACTGTGTGACCTAAGCAATACCACATTTAATACTTCTTGTGAATAAAGGTAAAGTTGATCCTACAAATTACTTTTTGACTTGACTTTTTTTGGCCAGGTAGTGTATTTGTTTGTATGTATGATTTTTCTACATGAAGTTGCAATAAAATCTAAAAATAGCAAGGGTCTGGATGCCCTAAATGTCCTAAATTACTCATTTTCTTTAGCATAATCACATTACAAAATCTAAAAAGTTAAAAGAAAAAAAAACTGTGGTCGATAAACAAATTCATTTATCAAGATTTTATCTATAACTATAAACAGTACATGTCACAATATACATATGTAAAGATGTTGAGTCATTTTATGAGTTAGGTTAATATGTGTTCATTCTGTGTGCTGCTATTTCCGTCACTGTGATTGTGTACAGAATAAGAGAATGAGAGAGAGAGAAGATGGTGAATATGCGAATGTTGTGACTTTTAAAGTGTTATGTCTGGCAGCTTCCATTACCTCTCAGCTGGATAAGTCATTACAACAAACTATAACTCCTCTAAGTAGGTTACATACTGTGAAAGTACACTGTACAAATTAGGCTGCTGCCAAGTGTTGTTAATCATATACTGTTATGTAAACGCTGTATTAACGTAGTTGTATAAAAACAGTATGCTTTGTTGTTTCAAAGGTTTTCACCCAGTTGATCTTGTGTGTGTAATGTTAGCACAGAGCAAACTTGTGATTGTATAGTTGTGATAAGTAAAATGTAGTTGCAAAATACAAGAAACACCATAGATTTGACCAGTTGAAATTATTTAATATGAATATTTACTGGTAGAATAATTGCATTTCATCTAGAGACCCCAAGTTGTTCTTAGACTATAACCCCTTTTCTCAAATTCAAGTCCATTTTTCTGAATGATGTAGCCTTTAGCTGCAGAGAGACATGTCTGGTCATCCTAAATATAGCACAGACAAAGCCACTGGCTGCTGCAGGTAGAGCCAGTATGAATAAGAGATGAGACACCATGTCTTCCAATTAGCCAGACGCCGCTAAAATCCTGCTGCCCTTGGCTGCTGCTTGACATGGAAAGTGAGAGGAAAGATATCAAAGTGTAAAAGAAGGTAAAAGATGGGTAAAATATAGACATATCAATAAAGAAAAATAAGAGGGAGGAAGGAGAAGGAAAGTGAAAAGGAATGTCAGAGTTCTGCATCAAAATAATGAAGGGAGACAGAAAAATACAGAAATTTCTCATTAGTAACCATGAATTATTTGACCAAAAAAATTTGACAATACACTGTATTTTCTGCAAACAACTCTGGCTAAGTTTGTACAGGTCAAAAAGTGAGTGGGAATAAAGTGTGAGTGGAATACTGCTGATGTTTGTCTGCTCATATGTATGTCTGTGCTTGACTGACAGCTGTCACTTCAAAGAGTGAAGAAGTGAAGTTGGATTTTTAAGAAATGCATGTTTTAATTTTGTTTACATAATTGCTTATCCAAGACCTTAGGAAAAGGCACATGCATTTCATGTAAAAAAAATAAATCACAGAATGTATGGCAGTCTGCAGATCTAGCACACATAGCTGACTAGATGTATACTCTGTTTACCAGAAGGGGGGCAGGAATCCATGGAAAATGTGGAAAAAAAAAAAAAAAATCAAACTTGAGAAATAAACTATGTGTGAGGTGAGCTCTACCCGTGAGTTTGGAGCCATTTGCGTAAGGATGATGAATGTGTTCTGTTGCAGGTGCATTTTAGAGAAACTAACAGTGTGAGCTCTGCTCCAGTTCTCCACACTGCTGCCATAACCTCTCCACAATGTGAAAAACAAACATGACCTTCTTTTTCTCTTCCTTTTTGTCTCGAGTCAGTTAGTGAAACAGCTCATCATCTTTCGTAGAAAGTTTCAGTTTCATTTCCTCTGTCCTTTCTAGTTGACAGACACTACTGCAAGAGCACAGCTGAACATGATATAGATAAAATTTTATATAACCGAGTGTCTTTGTGAGCGTAAATGACTCGATGACAGAGAGTTTCTTGACCTGCCTATTTTCAAGTGTTTTTATACTTGTATCAGAGATGCGAAACACTCCACAGACTAGTAGAGCCTTGTATCATACTAAATTCTTTACAAAGTAGTTTTGCTTATTATTAAAAAAGAAAAAGAAAGAAAAATCCATTGAACTTTTGGAAAAAACAATAATAATAATAAAGGTTTTTATTGTGTGGGCCTGTGTGGAGGTCAGATAAATTGAATTTGAAGTAAATGCTGAGATCAGCCCAAATTCTTTCCAGCCAATATTCTCTTGCCTTTAGGAACCATTAAATAAATAATTTCATATACTGATGTAGCAAACAGTATCCTTAATGATCAATAGCTCTCTGTACATTTTGGACTGTTCAACATGAAATGCTGAATTAGTTATATAAATCCTTTATTTTCAATTTACACTCCAAAGAGTCTAAGGGCAACGGGGGGAGAAATAATGAAAAATAAATGTTTGCAGGTTGTCCACACAGCAATAACTGTTAGGAATAAAAGGGCATAATGGAGAGATTAAATGTTTGTTACAGCTGTAAACTCGACAATAAGAAATCAATTTTGCAACTTCAATTTCCTCAGGAAACGAAATGTGTGTGTGTGAGCTGGGAACATATGCTGTACATAGTTAAATGCCACAACGGACTTCATGTTATTCTTCCTCATTCATTGTTCAGAGTCTGCACACTTTGCCTTGTGTTCTGTCCTCCATCTGGATCTACAGACAAGTGGTCTACAGCCCAAGGCTCACGGACACACTTTGTGTCTCTGTGTTTCTGTCTCTTTAGGAATGTGCATACTAGAGATCGACCGATATGGGTTTTTCAGGGCCGATACCGATACCGATTATTAGTAGTTAGAAGAGGCTGATAACCGATATTTGGAGCCGATATTCATTTGCAGTAACAGTGTAAAAATTGGCGTGAAAAATTTTGAATAATGCAAACACTGAACTTCGTTTAAATGCCTAAAGCATGTTTATTTAATCAAATAAATAGAAAATAATAGCTCCAGAAGTGCATGGATTTCCTAGACTCAGAAGCATCTCTTATAAAGTTGAATAAAAGCTTAAATAAATAGTTCCCTTAAGTTTTTCCACAGTAAATAAAGTAAAATTTAAATATAACTATAATGACTTATCTTTGTTTTAGGTTCAAACACAACAAAAATACAGGGAGACTCTTGTAAACTCTTGGGCCACATGCTGACATATGCTTAACTCATCATGCTTCATTTAGTACAGCATTTGGGAAGCCTTAAGTTGATTTCATTATTAAATTTTATATTTTACCATGCGATAGCAGGGACCCTGTCATTCAAAACTATGTTGCTACATTATTAATGATTAATATGACAAAAGCTACATAAAAAGTATAATAGTTGCTATGAGTGCAGTTAAACTCCTGACAGAACACAAACAGCCTTTAGGGCTTTAATGAGCACACACATTATTTAAAATGTTCCACCATGTTCAGATAAATCACTTCTGAATTTGACTCTCTCTCATCTTCACTTTAATTTTCCGATCATAGGACTAGAAAGCTCACAGCAACATTAGTAGTTGTGAGTTGTAGAGTTCTTCATGTGACTTTAACACAAACACACACTATTACATTACATACCAACACAGTCTCATCCCAAATAGTCAGAAATCGACGCATGCGGTCAGAGCCCCAGAGCGGCACTATTTGACGTTGGGGGGGGGGTACTCCTTCCGTGTCGGAGTATGCACCGCGGAGAGGTGAAGTTTTCTTGTGTGAGAAGCTCTGGAGAGAAAACACATGTGTCAAAGGTAAACGCAGAAAACTCTTCTGAAACTGCACTAAACATCCCTGTGCTCTACATCTCACAACTACTACTAATGTTTCAGAAGAACGTCAGAGCAGAGTAAACATTAGCAGCAGCTCTGCTAACTCAGATTACCTCCTGACGTGTGTGAATTAGACTCCTGATAATATGGAGACGGAAACAGTCTGTGATAGAAAAGCATGTGTGTGGGATTAAGAGAGAGCGCCTAAAAAACTCAGTTCACTTGTTTTAGGGAAGCACGCTGAGATGGAGTCTGATGAGCTTTTACCAGAACATTAGTTCATCAGTCTGGCTTTAAACGCACTGCAGACTATGCATTAGTAATGGAGAAAATGTATGTAGAACAGTCTCATCCTAAGTCAGTCCCAGTCTGTGTGTGTGAGGACAGCTTCTGCGTCAACCAGTCAGAGGGCGCAGAGTGGATAGTGCAGGGGAGAGAGAGAGAGAGAGAGCGAGAGGGGCGCGGCTGCATCTGAGCCGAAATAACCCGGTTTTAAATTGATTTCTTAATATCGGCCCGTCGGATTAAAAAAAAGGCCGATACGGATGTACGTCAAATTCCCAAATATCAGCGCCGATAATCGGCCCGGCCGATAATCGGTCGACCTCTAGTGCATACACGCATCAGCAGAGGTGTCAAGTAACAAAGTACAAATACTTCATTACCTTACTGAAGTAGAAATTTTGGTTATCTATACTTCACTGGAGTAATTATTTTTCAGTTTTTACTTCTACTCCTTACATTTTCACTCAATTATCTGTATTTTCTACTCCTTACATTTTAAAAATAGCCTCGTTACTCCTATTTAATTTCAGCTTGTCATTGTTCAAATTAAAAAAAAAAAAACTGAGTGAGTGAATCTGATTGTAGTTGGATGAGAAGTATAAAGATATACCATTCTGACACCATATTGGTTTGTAAGCGATCCATCACACCTGACTTTTTGCACCATTCCAATACTTACAGACAACTCATCATCGCATCTTTGGCTCCATGAAACACATGTTAATGCCCCGTAGTACACATATATAGTTCTTTAATACATTTGCATTGGACTAAAATGCGTTCATTTTCAATGTTCATATGTGCAGCTGAAACAGGTAGAATAGTGCATCCTAAATTTTTCAACATTAACATTTTTATATACAACTGTTTTTTGGGTGGTGGGGTAGTGCACTATAGGCCCCTGTGGCTCAGTCTAAGCTTTTGTCCTAATGGCATTTCTCCCCTTACAATTACTTTTATACTTTAAGTAGTTTTGAAACCAGTACTTTTATACTTTTACTTGAGTAAAAACTTGAGTTGATACTTCAACATCTACAGAAGTCTTTTTAAACCCTAGTATCTATACTAATGAATGTGAATACTTTTGACACCTCTGTGCATCAGCCTCTACATTATCCTTAGGTTTTCTGCAGATATCTACTACTACATAAATTTCACACGTTAGGAAGGGCGTTCACAACTAGATTCTTGATCTATTCTCACAAGCTCGTTCCAATATATGTTTCCTGCAAAATACATACAGAGAGTCTTCTGAGTGTTCCTTGGGCTTCAGTATCTTTCTTCACCTGCTCACAGAAAATTCACTATCACTTAATCTTATCAGATAATAAATCAGGCTGTGAAGCCTAAGATGTGTGAGATGAATGTGAAAAAAGTTAGTTCATACACTACAGAGCATTACATGTTTAACTATTCTACAGCAGCTTCTTACCTGCCATATGTTTTCACCTTTCCTCACACTGAAAAAGAAAATTGAGCGCCAGATGTACTGATGCTATCATCTGTGTCTTTTTCTAAATATTCCATCAGCTCAAAACACATAGATTCAGTGGCATAAAACTCCGATATCTTTAAGAGTCAATTTTGGTAGCTTTCATTTTAATATATGGGGCTGGCCAAGGGAAGGCTAACATCTAGATAAAAAAATTAATTTAAAATCACCTTTTGAAGACATATATTTTGAAACTACATTACTTCTAGTGTCCAGCACAAGTTTTATTTTATAGAAAAATGTTTTTAAAATAGTTAGATGGCATAACTTTGATCCTCCTCTATTGGACCTTTATTACACTTATAAGTTGTAAGGTCAGTTTAACAAACCTTTTGCTACTCTTTTTTACAGTGGTTACAAATATCTAACAAGAGAGATCAATATATGTTAAAGTATATTAAATCAGTTCATTAAGGTATTTGACTTTGTAGATATTATATATGCACTGTATATGTACACTAATAAATATGCTGAATATACAATTGAAACTTGTAATTAATTTCCCTTGTTTCCACCCATTACAAAACACTTAGCAAAACTCTTGCTATTTTATGCCTTTATAGATTGAAAAAACAAACTGTTTATTGTTTCGCAAAATAGACACTCTAGAGGACCAACTGTAAAGATTTTACAGTTTTATGAAAATTGGAACTGCACTTTAAGGCAGGTTTTATAAAATGGTCAAAAACAGATGTTATTTTTCTGTCCATCTGTTACCAAGGGGTTTTTATTATTTTTAAGCCAGAAAATTAGGTTAAAACATTTTTTTTAAAATCATACATCTAAAAGTGCTCATTATTCCCTGCAAAATGAGGTATCATTAATTTTTCTACCAAAAATAGTTGTGAAAAGGCAAACAATAATGTTGTAAGGCTGTCCATCTGTTACCGCTTGGCCAGCCCCTATAATTTTGCCATTCTAAGGTATGAGAGTGTGTGATATTCCGCAGCTTTTAAATGAAAATGTTTAAAGCTGTGGGAGACTTTCATCACCAATTTTTCGTCAAATCTGTAAAACCCCAGTCATAGCCTAAGTATCATGAATCTGTAAGTCTTTCCATGATTACTCACCTGAATCTCTTCTCTCACGGTGAACAATTTCGAAGTGTACTCCACCATAAACAAACCATTTGTTTACAAACAGAGCCGGTAGGTAACTTGGGCATCTTTGGAGTTTTGTCGTGACGTGCATTATGGGAAGCGGAGATTCCCGCAGCTGCCTGGCAGCTGCAGCGGCAGTGCAACCATATATCATATGGCTGCAACAAACACGATGCGGAAATGGCTGGAGCTCCGCTTGCCTCCAGCTGTTTCCGCGTTGTGTTTGTTGCAGCCATATGATATCATATGGTTGCACTGTCGCTGTCAGGTGGCTGCATGAACCTCCGCTTCCCACAATGCATGTTGTGACAAAATTCCAAAGATGCCTGAGTTACCTATTGGCTCTGTTTGTAAACAAATGGTTTGTTTATGGTGGAGTATACTTCGAAATTGTTCACCGTAAGGGAAGAGATTCAGGTGAGTAATCACGGAAAGTCTTATGAATTTGTGATACTTAGGCCATGACTGGGGTTTTACAGATGTGATGAAAAATTGGTGATGAAAGTCTCCCACACCTTTAAGACAAAGACACTTTTATAAGATCTTCTTTGTTACCTTCCTACCTTCTCAGTAGTTTAATCACCATTTATGTTTGTCATGGTGCAGTCATGCTTTGCCACAGACCCCTCCCTCAGACTGATAATATTACCGCCTGCTGGCACCGCACCTGAGTCAGACCTCCATTAGAAGCCTTTTTAAGTGGCTCCACTGCTCAGGTGTGGTGCTGGATCTTTGTTGCTGTTTCATGCCTCCATTTTATCATGCTGCGGACTCTGCCCTTTCATCTCCCCTCAGGATTTTCTTTGCATTTTTGTTTTTAGTTTTCTGTTTAATAAAACCTGTTTCTCCCTTCACAACCATGCATTCATTCACACCGTCATGACAGACACATGGGAGACCAGAGACAGACATGGAAAGGAGAAAGATGTCGACCCAAGAAAAACATGATCAAATAAAAAGGACATGAATGAATGAAAGAGATGTGAATAAATGAAAAAGCCATGAATGAAGTGAAAAAGTCATGGAGGAAAGAGAAGGACATGAAAGATTGATAAGACAGACAAAGCGACAAACTTGAAGACAGACAGGCAGACATGAAGACAGACTGACTGGAAACAATAGGCTCATCTGAACTAATGGACACATGAGGGGAATAAAGACTCATCATGGAGAAAGACATGAAACTCTGGTGAAACAGATACTGAAAAAAGAACATTCCCAATGGCTTGGGGAATGAAAAATAACAAGAAAAGCACTCGGAGAGCACAGACCTCCGCCAAGACAGATCTGCCCCCCCCCCCCCTTTTTTTTTGAAAATGCTTTTCCTGAAAATGTCATGAAAATCCGGCCGTAACTTTTTGAGTTATCTTGCTAACAAACAAACAAAGAAACAAACAAAAACGCTAACACACAAAGCAAAGTGATCACAGTACCTCCTGGCGGAGGTAAAAATTGTGTATTTCAAATCATGACTTCATAAAGAATACAAGACATGACAGTAATTATTGTTTAATTATTAAAAACTATTATGAAAATGAAAACTTGCATATTAATCATTTTCTTGGTTGTTTGTGGAACTAAAATAGCTACACACGACACGTTTTCCGTTCTGCCATTTTTTTCTACAGACTGAGTCAGAGTTGACTGACTGAGAAGTGTGACACAGGTACACACTTACCCAGGCGGAAGAAGAAGTAGTTCCCACCAATCGCATATCATTTGGACAAGATCCCAATAGTTTAGTTACTTTCCACTGTGTTCCTGATATATTACCTCAAATGACCAAAGTATCAAAAGTATCGATACTTTGATTTGTGAATTGATTCTAGAGTGTAAAGATCTGGTATCAGAGATATCAATATTTCAGTATCAATCCGCACATCACTACCAGAAAGCTGGCACAAAACGCATTGAGCAGCGAACAAAAGAGAAAAAAATTGTGGATAACAAAAACTCGGTGTGCATGACAAAAATGAAAACTGTTCCGTTCAGCACTGGCTGAGTCCATGTATGACTGGATCATTCTGTCATGACGGAGTGAATGAATGGACTCATGCACATGGTGCTGAAGGGAGAAAGTTTTCTGTTTAATAAAACCCCTAACTACAAAGGTTCAAACAAAAACCTGAGGGGAGATGAAAGGGCAGTCCACAGCATGATAAAATCAGATGAAAAGTCCGGGTGAGTCTATGAAGGTATGAAACAGTAGTAATGATCCAGCACCGTACCTGAAGAGAAGCCGCTTTAAGAGGCTTCTATTGGAGATCTGACTCAGGTGCGGTGTTAGCAGGTGAAGATATAATCAGTCTGAGGGAGGGGTCTGTGGCAAAGCATGACTGCACCATGACAATGTTCTTTTGCTTTCACCTTGTTTCACTGTCACTGTCATTCATATCTACTGACACATATATACCAGCCACCAGATGTGCAGTGTACAGTAGCCAGTGCCAAATAATGCAGAAATCTAAAGATGCTTTTACATGTTTCACACATGCTGCTGCTAAGTAATAACTTACATGACATCACATGAATAGCTTAATGATGACTCAAAATAATACATTTCCAATTGATATGCACATTTGGTTCAGTTTCCTTTTTTCTGTGCAGGGCTGTGTTAATCTTGACATTTATTGGTGTCAAAAGCAGGACCATTTAACACAGCAAGTCCATTTCATTCCTTACAATTGTCATAATCAATATTACAAAATACAAGTTATCAGATAATTATTTGAGAGCTAATATGTTAAAATAATATTAACATCTGTGTGCCTGTGAATATGAAGTCCCTTTTGCCATGTTGTGCAACAATGCTGCCTGACAGTGTAAAGGATGTCATCTAATGACTGTTTTTATTCAATTCACCTTCATTTATAAAGTGCATTTCATGTACAGGGCAGACTCAATGTGCTTCACAGCAGGTATATAGCTACTAGGGCTGCACAATATTGGAAAAAAATGACATTGCAATTTTTTTAAAGATGCAATATATATTGCGATATGAAAAAATACTTGGGAGGATATAACAGCTGTGTGGTGCCGATGTAAATGGTCAAACAAATTAGTTGTGCTTCCTCTCGTTGTGGCGGCAGGTGCAAGGCACTATCAACACAGAACACATGTTTCAGTATCATCCTTCTGGTAGCTGAAATAGTTCCAGATAACTGACATTGCTTTTCTTTTTGGCACCAAGTCTTTGTTTTCTGTGATTTTCTCTTGTTCAAGCTCATTTTCAGTGTTGTTACCAGCAACTCACTCTATGTGTAGGGGCGTGGTCTGCTTCAGCAAACCGATTAAGGATAGTGACTGGTGGATCGCTGTGCACCCAAGTTGAAATTAGATGAGAACAGGTTGAGTTCATTTGCCTCCTACATTGCAGGGCCTGTGATGTGACTATTGCGCATACATACATCATGATGCCGATATTCAAACGATATATTGTGCAGCTCTAATAGCTACAGTAAAAAACAATCATAAAAAAGAGAGTGCAAGTGCAAGTAAACAATTATATGTACAAACTTGCACATACCCACACAACCACACATGCACACACACAACTCAACAGAACACTGTCAAAAAAAAAGATACATTTTTAATCTGTTTTTAAAAACGGCTACTGATGTGGCATGTCTAACTGTATCAGGCAGGGTGTTCCATTTTTGTGGGGCATAAACACTAAAAGGTTTTAGGTCATTTTCCTTCCATTTCATGAGATTAACAGCAGTTCTGCTGCTTACATTGGTTTCTATTCATAATATACTGCATCCTTCTCATTTTATCCTACAGCACAACATTTCTCAGCCTTTTGTCTTTGCCTCCATTATTCTCTCTGCGGCAGGTAATGAGAATGGACGTAAAATATGCAAGACATGAGATTAAACTGCACTGATTTTTTATTTATTTTGTGTGTGTGTGTGTGTGTGTGTGTGTGTTAGCTCTAAAGCTCTGTTTGCAGCACACAATGTGCTGAAGAGGTGGTGGGGTACAACAGCAGGAATGGACATATTGATTGTAGAAGATATAAAACTAGTGATCTGGAGTCAGTGCAGTGTCTCTAACCACCACCACATCATCCTGTAATCAATGAGAACACAATCACACAATCACACCTTCTTACAGATATTAATGACACTAAAACACACAGAATAAATGAATCAGAGGCATTTCCAGTAGGGAAATCAATACTTCCTTCAACCATATATATAGTACCCTGGCTTAACAGGCAGAAACTCCACCTCTGGTATTTTACACTGCAATGATAAACATAAACTCAATACAGTCAATTTATTTCCCTGTGAATGGAGTGGATTATATGTAGACTAAATGACTGTCCTCTGTAGATTTCTCATAAAGCCAGCAGTCTCTGTTTTTGGAGGCTGCCTTAATTACATTTTTGCTTCAACAAAATAACTAAATTTAACAAAATAGAAAAAGTATTGATCCTGAATGTAAATGTAAATTGTTTGCACATAAGGTACTTGTTTGTGTTTCACTAACAGGAACACCAGGAATACTACCATGTACCTGCTTTACTAAGATACTGATGTAGGTGTCTTTTAGCCCAAACCAAACTGCTTTATTAAAACCTGCAAGAGTTGGTGTAAGTGCTCATGCATAAACAATTTAAGCTTTTAACATAAAACACATAAATAATGTAATTCTATGCTGCATGATTTTTTAAAATTATTTTTGTTTACAGTTAAAGATCATTTGTAAGTGTGCAGAAGAGACTGTCACCTTGCGAGAATATGAGTTTGTGGACTGAAGGAGGCTCTATGCACAGCCCCACTACTTCCTGAACTTAAACCGGCTCCTTTATTTCCTGTCTTTCATTATTGGACACACTGATTAATTCAGGTGTGTCTGACCACAGTAGACACAACAACAAGTAACAAGCAAACCTGGATTAATCAGTGTATCTAATAATGAAAGACAGGAAATAAAGGAGCTGGTTTAAGTTCAGGAAATAGTGGGGCTGTGCATAAAGCCCACTGAGACCTGTTATGGACTGCAGGTTAGTAAAGGTCACTGTTAAGAGGACACAAAGCTCAAAACCATGTTGAAGGCATCTAAAAGCTAAAATTGACTTTGATGGACTCTTTTCATGACACATACAAGGTATTTCATTAAATGTATAAATAACTTAATGTTAGCACGGTGAGTGCACTGTAAGTTCTCAAGTGCATTTGTACTTTGTTTATTTGCATGTATAGTTCTCACAGTGTTAAAAAGGTACGGTATTATATGAAGTCCTAAGATGATGTGGTTAAGTATACACAACTGTAACCAAGACTGAAGTCCAACATTAGAAAGGCAACAAGTGGTGCCAGGCACAACAAACCCCTGCCCCTCGCAAGTATTGTAGCTTATTTTGGCATCGATCCAGCTGATGTCATCATGTCTGTGTGTGGTGATATCAGCATATCAATTGTCCCTATATATGTGCCACGTTTGAAGTAAATTGAAACAAAATTTATGTTTTTATACACATTTGAAATTTTAGTAAATGGGAGGGAAAAAAAAAGATTTTAAAAATTCATTCAAATTTGAACTTTGACCTACTTCTCCCAAAATGTAACCACATCTATTCTGGGTCACTGGAAATTTATAAACCCACTTTGGTATAAATTCAACCAATAGTTTTGCTGCTAGAGTGTTAAACAAAAAAACAAACAAACCGAACCAAAACCAGTACCCCTTGCCGACCCTTTGGGGGGGAGGGGTAATAAACGGCTGTTTCAAGGTTTGACCTGTGTCTGTGTTGTCATGAAAAGAGCTACAGTTGGGACCAAAATTCTACTCTTGATTTTCCACAGCATGTTCATCATCCAACCATCCACCTCCACAACTTCCTGCCAACTAAGGAGTTCTAAAAAATCTAATTTGTGTTTTAGTTTTTTGCCAAAAAAAGACACTTATTATATTTCAATCAAAGTATAATGATGTGTGTATTGTATTTCTGCCACAACATACAAGAAATTACAGTGTAGTCTATGTGAATTGTATGAAGGCAATTTGTGGGAGGCAGGTTTGTTCACTGTTACACTGCTGTCCCAAACATCTGAAATCTTACTGAGAGCATGAGCTTCCAGTATCATGGTAATGTTTCGACGTAGACAGTGCAGAAAATTAAAGTCACCTCCTGACTGAATCCAATTCTGCTGTTTTTGTTCTCTAATGACATCCTGAAACCTATAACCACCTGGGTGGTTATAGCTTTAGATACCCTTTCTGAAGCTTCTAGAGCTGAGTTATTACCAGTCAGACAAAGAGAATATGGTGAAAGCCTCTCTGCATAAAGATGAGAGCACAATGGGCTGAAGACTGAAAGAAATCTACATCTATAGGCACAGATGCTGATATGTGTAGGAGTCAGTTTCTCATGTATGGTGCTGACATTGTTCCCTGATGATTCTGACATCCTCTACTCTTCACTTGATTCCAGTTAAAGAGGGCAGAAACCCTGCTGCTCTCCTACAAACAGGACTTGAGATAAAGAAGAGTCCTGATGGGATTTTGACAGAGTTCTTCAGACTGGAAAATTATTTCAATCCAAAATGTTATCCTAAAAAGGTTTATTTATTTGTAGTGTATTTCACAGTTCTGAAAGAAAACACAATGAATAAAGATAAACTGGGAAAACACATTCGGGTCAGATTAAAATAGATTCTATTTGTTTTTCTCTCCACTTGTTCAGTAAACAGGACAGACAAAAGTAGGCTTCAGGCATCTTAAAATATTTCTCACAGTATGTGTAGATCAGCCAGGACATCTGGAAAAGTAAATTTGCTAATTTCATAAGACACATACTGTGGTAACCAAGCAAATTCGAATAGTACATCTCATACTTGTGAGAATTAAGACTTAATCAGACTTAAAAACATGGCTTGTACATTGTTCCTGATTGTTTTATTCTATTCTGAAGCCTTTTCACACTGGGAAAATCCTGAAAATACCAATATGTGCACAATTACTTGTTTATTTTTAACCTTAGGCTTAATTTAATAGCTTGTTTTGAAGTTTATTGAGAATTTAAGCTGCTTTTTTTTTATTTGCCCTTGTTTTTCTCATGACATGAATATTAGGCAAGGCGAGGCAAGTTTATTTGTATAGCACATTTCAGCAACAAGGCAATTCAAGGTGCTTCACACAGGACATTGAAATACAACGACAGGGAAAAAGAAACACATTTAAAACATTATAAAAGAAACATGTAAAAGGTGCAGGTAAGAAAACAACACATAAAATCCAAAAATATAAAAACACACACATATTAAAGTAAGAGTTGCAGTGCAAAGTTTCGAAAGAGAATATAAAATTTAAAAAGTCAAAAGTCTTTTAGTCAAAGGCAGCAGTGAACAGGTGAGTCTTTAACCTTGACTTAAAAGAACTCAGACTCTCAGCAGACCTGATATTTTCTGGTAGTTTGTTCCAGATATACGGAGCATAGAAACTGAACCTGTTTAGTTCTGACTTTGGGAACACAGAGCAGACCTGCACCTGATGACCTGAGTGGTCCGGATGGTTCATACTGGACTAGAAGGTCTCTGATGGATTTTGGGCTTAAACCATTCGGTGCTTTATACGCTAGCAAGATAATTTTAAAGTCTATTCTCTGAGAGACAGGGAGCCAGTGTAGAGACCTCAGAACTGGGCTGATGTGGTCCACTCTCTGGGTCTTAGTGAGGACTGGAGCAGCAGCATTCTGGATCAGCTGCAGTCGTCTGATAGACTTTTTAGGCAGACCAGAGAAGATACTGTTACAGTAGTCAACTCGACTAAAGATAAATGCATGGACAAGTTTTTCAAGGTCCTGCTGCGACATCAGTCTTTTAACCCTAGAAATGTTCTTGAGGTGATAGTAAGCTGACTTTGTAATTGTTTGTGTGCTGTTTTTAAAATTCAGGTCTGAATCCATGACAACACCCAGATTCCTGGCCTGGTCTGAAGTTTTATTAGTGTTCTATATCCTTATTTTCCCAAAGCAAAAATATCCTGGTCATCCATGTCAATTGGTATCAAATGACACCTGAAAATATAACCCAAATAATGTTTACTGGAACTTTTTGAAGACTAAATGATACCAGAATCAACTCCTGATTAAAAAAAATGCTTTTAAGTAATATTGTGAACTGTACAAAAATAATGAAAACTGCCACTTGTGTTATAAGAAAAACATACATTTTTGCATTATGCAATATCTAAACCAACTGTAACTTTCCAAATGTAAAAACAAAAATGAGCTGTTTAGTGTTTCATATGGTGTTAATTACATAACTAATAAAGTTTAGAGACTAAAGAACATCATGATAGTTGTAACAGAGTAGTTTACGCTTGGTCAGTGGTCTATATATGTTCAATATATTGGTAAGAGGAGGGTTAAGGTAGCAAAGTCATATAAAATAATATTTTAACCAAACTTTAAGGTGAAAACACAGAAAACATTAGGGAAAGGAACTGAACATAGCACAACTGAATGATTTGTCTGTGCGGTGAATTCAGTCCACTGGATTTCATCTATTATGATTTTTAATTTATATAATCAAATGACGTTATAATACCAAAATGTTTTTTTTTTTTTTTATCATTTCATAAGTTTATTTTATTCTATTTATTCATGTATTTATCTGGGACAAAGCATTGAAACACAGTGGCCACATAGAACATCTGATGTTTGCACAGAGTATATAGAATTTAACTAGCTTGCACCTCCCATTCCTCGTTGGGCTTTTCAATAGATAAATACAATTACAGTATAAACAACTATATAAAAACATTATAAACGATAACATAGACAAACCATATTAAAGCCTATTCACAACAAGACTTTTTTCAGCTCCACTTCAAATGGCTGCAGATTTTATTAAGTAAATGCCTTTTAATGCCTGCTTAACACATGCACATACAGATTTACATATTTTACAGCTTCTCCCAAAATAAATGTAACAGGAAATGTATTATGGAGTCTTATGCCATGTTCTTCTGGCTCTAAAACAATAACAATGTTTCTGAAAAATCACTGGTGTCACTCATGCTGCGGGCCATACAGCTAATAGGCTCTACCCTGCTTATCAGTAAACTGCACTGTCTGACACACACACACACACACACACACACGCACGCACGCACACACACGCTTCTTTTCTGAGTTCCTGCCTGAGGTGCTACCTCACTCTCACTCTACTGCTTAAACTTGAGAGATTTACAGTTTAAGCCAGTTAAGTGCTGTATTGTTGTTGATGGGAGGAAGATGAGGGTTCAGGAGGCAGATGCACCTCAACAGACTCCAGTTCAGGATTCAGACAGGAGTTCTTCTGTGTGTGTTTATTGTGAGTGAGAAGCTCAAGCCTAAATAAACTGCAATCCCTTCACTATTTCTGCAGTAGAGTCAGTTACATGAATGTATTTAGAAGGTCATAATGTTTTAAAAATGCATCATCTTTTATCAAACCAAGCAAAATCCAATAATCTGCTGCTAAGTGTCCATTCGACTGAGATAAAAACCTATTGTCTTATTCATTTATAAGCTAAAAGGGCACTCAGAAACAAATACCACCTCTTCTTCACATATAAAACTATGAACAAACCACAAATTATGGCCTATGTTGTTCTCTTTTTTGTTGACTTACCATGGCCATCTTCTAATTTGGCAGTTGTGGCCATTTGGTTAAGGTTAAAGGTTAAATGTTGAATAAAAAATGAGATAAGATCTGCACAACCTGTAAGCTCCCAAGAAGATGTTTATTCACCACAGTGACGTTTCAGGCTTCGGCCCTTCATCAGACATGAGGCAGGTCATGACACAGCTGCTTATATAGAACATTAATTGCAGTATCACGTGACAGGCAATGCGTATTTACAGTAACTTTTAAATACATGTGAATGATCAAGTTTGAAAGGTTAAATGTTAACTTGCTTTACTATCCCCAGAGGGAAATTTGGTTTCTGCATTTTACCCATGTCAATACACACAGTACCAACCATTAGTATTAGCCAATTAGCACAAGGGATCAACTTCAGATCTTCATCAGTACCGTACATTTTGTCTAACTTAACAGACACCTCACTGATGTTAAAGAAAGTAAATTGCAATTCCACGTTCCTCTACTTGGTATTTTTACCAATCTGCTTCATGTAGACGCTGTCAAATGGACAGATTAAGGAAATCTTTCCTGCCACATTCCATAACACTGTACAATAAACTCACTTCTGTCTGAGGTCTCTGCTCATAAATCCAGTTGCACCTAGGGATGCACCAATCTGATACCAGTATCGGGCATTGGCTCCAATACTCAGTGTGTGTACTCGTATTCGTACTCGTAAAAGTAATCCGATACAAATGCACCAATACTACTTACGGCCATGTGACATTAACAGTTCAGTGCAGCAGGTATCCGGCGGTGGAATAATGTGTGGGGAGTGTGAAGAGTGTGGAGATTTTTCAAAATAAATGACGGTGATAAAAGTAACGCTGACTGTAAGTAACGTTAAAGACACAGACAGATACAGATGGAGCGTATTGTCCGTCCTCTGCAGTCATTCCATCTGTTTTCCAGGTGCTTGCGGATGCATACCCAGATGGAGAATACCAGCAGGAACCGTGGAGGTAGAGGATCTGCTCAAAGAGCGACTGTGTGAGTTAGTGAAAAACTACTGACAGATTTAGGACAACTACCCAGGGCTGAGCCGAGGGTACGGAGCGGTGCAGACCGCTGCCAGCAGAAGTGAAAATGAAACTACAGGGTGTCCCATAAGTCTCCATACATCGGAGACATAATACATATGGTTCTAACATGTATTTCTTTATATTTCTTCTTTATAGTTCTTCAGCAGTGGAGGACACGCATTGAAATGTGTTCCCGACAAAATGGCAGTCATATAGAGCATATTATATAAATAAAAATGGTTTATGTCAAGAAATGTTTATTTTTCCTATGTATGGAGACTTATGGGACACCCTGTATTGCTCATTTCTCTTTCCTCTACCTGCTGAAGCCTCGCTTTTAAACCTTACCAGTGAAAACGCTGCAATATTAGTATCACAGTAGTGTTACCTCTGTCGTCTCCATGTTTGCTATTGCTGACTTTCTTCTTCTCAAAAAACTTTACTCTTCTTCGTGGTACTTGTCCAGTATGGTTAATTAAGAGCAGCGCCCCCTGGTGGATTAATTGAGAAACTCTCATTCCAACACATTAAATGTCAGTAGCAGTACCTTGTTCCAGTCAGACTAATGACAATGACAATAAAGCACATTTACAAAAGGAATTAACAACTGGAATGGGTTTTTTAAGTACTCATATCGGTACTCGGTATTGGCAAGTACTCAAATGTAAGTACTCGTACTCGGTCTGGAAAAAAGTGGTATCGGTGCATCCCTAGTTGCACCTAAATGTCATTTTGCACATTCCTGGTTGGACTATTTTAACTTGTTTTGCACCCTACAGTTCTATTTCAGCACATTACAGTTATTATCCAGATTCTACCCAGATCTTTTTATACTTCTAATTTATAGTGTACAGTGTTTGCTTTTGTGTTATATTTCTCTTTACTCATGTTTGCTGTGGTATTATATTGTTATTGAATGTGTGTCATGCTGCTGCTACACTGTAATTTCCTAGTTTGGGATCAATAAAGCACATCTTTCTATGTAACGGGTGTGGTTAGGACCCAAACACAGCAGAGTTCTCAGTAGTTTAGAAGTAAGTTTTATTAAGAATAGATCTTAATATGAGAGCAGACAAATGCAGAAATGTAGACTGACAGTCTTTGACACTGGTAGAGTTCGGGAACAGTGAAACTCAGGTGCGCTGCCTGGACTCAAACCTGGGGCTCAGATGTGACTGCTACTGTTGTTGCCACTAGGCCAAATGAACAGATGGAAGCATTGAGTCTGGGGCTTACCTGTGTCTGATTGGTACAATGCCACGTAGTCTCAGGCATAAGGCTCAGGAAATCTAACAGCCTAGAATTACGGTCACAGACAGTATGGTGAGTCGGGTTACCGGGGCTGAGGTGAAGAGACGTGGTCAGGCCAGGCAGGGTCAAAAACAGGGAAATCCACAGTCACTGAACTCAGGGTCACGGACAGAAAACAGGTCAGGTTACCAGGGCTGAGGTGAAGAGACATGGTCAAAATCAGGTGGGGTCAGAAACAAGAACGAAGGTTCAGGATGAATGCTGGAAAGTCTGGCAGGATCCAAGGACAATCTGGTCCTGGGTGGATGCATCTGTGCCTCCTAAGTACTGGCCAACTGATTAGGCACAGCTGGGGGAGACAGGTGGAAGGGGTTAGGCTGATTAGGTGTGGAATGGTGAGGGGGAGGACAGCAGCAGGGAGTCCCAGGTGAAACCAGTGTTGCTAACAAGGTGGTAGGGTCAGGGAGGAGACAGCAGCGAAGCAAACTGGAATGGCTTTTCCAGTGGACATCTGCGCAAAACTTTACCGATGTTTACTAAATGATGAAAAACACAGAAGTGCATAATGTCAGTTTTTCCATTAAATCACAAATGCGATGACTTGTTTATTTATTATTGTGAGATGACACAAGAAATCATTCCATAAACATGGCGACAAACGTAAATATTGTGTTGATTTGCAGATACGAGGGGCAATTGAAAAGTTTTGAGCCTAACATGGAAAGGATTAAGATATGAAGACCAAATTTGGTCCATGAAATCTTTCACATATCTTAATCCTATCCACTAAATTTCTTGGTCATAGCAATCTTTTTCCCTGTTTTACAGGTCCCTGAACTTTCTGTATCAAGTGTTTCCTGAAAAATGGACAAACTTGAGTATGGGGCTGTCATCAAGTACGTGTACGACCTTTGCCTTCTTTGGGGTTGGTGACATGGGATGTTTCCATTGTTTTGACTGCTCCTTGGTCTCAGGCTGATAGTGATGGACCCAAGTCTCATCCATAGTCACAAATCAGCCCAATACTCAAGTTTGTCCATTTTTCAGGAAACACTTGATACAGAAAGTTCAGGGATGTGTAAAACAGGGAAAAAGATTGCTATGACCAAGAAATTTAGTGGATAAGATTAAGATATGTGAAAGATTTCATGGACCAAATTTGGTCTTCATATCTTAATCCTTTCCATGTTAGGCTCAAAACGTTTCAATCACCCCTTGTATATTCATTATTATTATATATTACCCCTCTATCCCATACTAACTGTTAAAAGGAAGTTTTTCCTCACCACTGTCACCAGTCACAAGTGTTAGCTCCAGGAGGATTCTGTTGGGTTTCTGTAAATTGGCTTAGAGTCTGAGTTCGACCAATTCGATATGTAAAGTGTCATAAGATAACTTTTGTTATGATTTGGCGCTATATAAATACAATTTGACTGACTGATTGATTAAATGAAAAAAGGATTCAGTTTCCTAATGTGTCCACACATACTGCACCATGTTTCTTTCAAAGCTCTCTGTCTTTGCTTGTTGTAACGTGTGTCAACATCCGTGAAAGATATTAACTGTCTTGTACTGGTTGTAATGGTCAAATCACTGTTGCGAGTCCAGTTAGAACTCCAAATAATGAGTTGCTGGTGATTTGCTGATCAGCTGGTTCTGGGCCCTAGTTTTGGACCCTGGTTGTCAGTAATGATGAAACCATGTATATTTGTTTGAGGTAAAAATAGCGATGATCCCCTCCACCCTGGATGTCAGGATACGCGATTTCGGGCCACATGTCAATGTTCGTGGACTACTTGTTCTTCGGTAGCTCGTACAGATCCATGTCCAGTCCAATTGTCCTTAATTTAATTTCATATTTCATATTTTCCCGGTCTTGCTGTGTTTACTGCTATACTCCGTCATGTTGAGCAGGTTGGTTTTTGCCACTCAGTCTGGTATGTGCATACCCTCTATTGTAATTTTTCCATTAGGTACATTTTTATGCACCAGTTATATTCACATGATTTGAGGGTCAACGGAAAAGCGATTTGTGACACTTCATAAGTCAAAGGGTTTGCTTTTACTTAATACAGCTAAGAGACAGAAAGATGGATAAACAAATATGTTGGATCAGTGAATTAAATTTAAGTGCAAAAAAAACAAACAAAAAAAAATTTAGAACCAAGACATGGTGAATTGTTCAGAGTGAAAAGGGAAGACAGAAAATTCGTATAAAGGTTTGAAAGTAAGGGAAAATGCAAAACAGTTATCCTCTATCACATATTTAATGAATTAAAGCCACTGAAGTAATGATGCAGTGAGAGCACACTCAGCACAGACGTCCATCTCATTCTCACAATTTAATTACCATCCAGCCACACATGAGTGAAGATTGACATTGTGTTTGAGGTCTGATATCGGCTCTGTGTTTTTTTTTTCTGTGTGGTAGGATTTATTTCTAGCACTAATGACTTAGCTGGCGCTTAATGGAAGATAGAAATAATGATGCTGTCACAATCAGACACAGAATAAACAAGAATAAACTAAGAATTCTACTCTGATGTGATGTTTAGCGGTCATCTTGAGCAAATGAGGCTGACTCAGGCAACTGTAAAGTGTTGAAATTAGGTCATGAAACAGATCCCAGCCCTTTTTCTGTTCAGCCTGACTTACCGAGTGCATTTCCTGTGTGTGGATGTAAGACAGTAAATGAGGGAAATCACACTGTGTCAGTTAAAGCTGCAGCAGGAAGAAATCTCAACAAAAAAATGCCAGAAATCAGTTGTCTTCAGTCTGTCCTAAGCCTTGACTGAATATAAAAATGGATGATGCAACAATGTTTCATGCTGTTATGGAAAAGTAAAGCTAAAATATCATGGATAGGGGAGTTGCCATATTCTAACGTGACAAGTCACAGAGTCTGTAAAGGACAGACACGGATGATGGATTCCTGACAGTGACTGATCATTACAGCTGTCAATCATGCATTTTTATTCCATGCTCTGACAAAATCTGAGATAGGCCAGAATTTCATGTCACGGGCTTTATTTTCTTAAGCTTGGAAACAGAGCTAAGAGGAGCTTCCCCTGAGACCACTTCCATTACAATATACTGAAGGGTTATTATGGAATGTTTACCCAGTGACACCTAAATAAATTACCTCTTGGGGCTTTAAATGCTGGAAATTGGTTGCGGTTGGTCAATATAAGAAATTAGTGCACCTACAAAAACTGGTGTGTACACATACATACATATAAATGAGAATTTTCTCCATTTAATGTGAACCCAGAAAAGATACAGAATGCAAACAAATCCATCTTGTCTGTCCTTGTTTCAAAATAAACCATTTATCAGTCTGCCGTACACTAGCGACTCTGGATCACTGTTGTCCGTCCATCAATCAAACCAATGGGCAGATGTCCAATGGAGGGCAGACTGGCAGTAATGACCCCGCCCACCTGGTGGACTCCATGACCTTTGAGTCATCATGACAAAGTAACAGATATTCCCTCCAGACTTCAGCTGACCTGACAGAACAGAAAGTCTGAGAGATGCTTTTTCAGCAAACTCTTCCACACTCAGGGCATCTTTGATTTTCCACTCAAACTTTGTTCATTTAGTTGTAACTTGCTTACTTTCACCTTTGTCACTGCAATTCCTACACATTTTGATTTCCAATTCTGTGCTTCATATTCTACTTCAGATTCTTCATAGTGACATTTGAGCATAAATACCTAACTGTTATTTAAACTAAAGTTAATTCATGGGCTAGATCCTGACTCGATATTATGCTCTCATAGTTGACAGACTGACTGTGTCATATATAATCCAATAACATCTTATTGACCTTAATACTCTTATCATAATGTATAAAGCCCATGGCCATATGCTCCTCTACAGTATACAGGAGATGTATGAGCTGAGGCAAAGTAATTAGAATTTAAGGGGAAGTGAAATCTTCAAGAAAATTAAGTATAGAACAAACAAAAAAAAGTAAAGTAAAAAGTAAGTACATCTCTGTTAGAGAGGTACATCTGTGGAATAATCTGGAGCAAAACTTTAAAATATCTTCTTCAATTTGTGCATTTAAAAGAATATATAAATCCAGTATAATAACAACATATAGAACATTTTCTGAATAAGTGAATATCTAGTTAGAATGTAAAAGTATACATAAAAATATGATATTAATGTGTAGTACCTATTTGTAATTAATTAATTAAAGGTCCTGTACGGAGAGTTTGTTTAAAGTGGATTGCAGCGACACCTTCGGCCAGATCCCATGACCACTAGTAACTACTGTCGCATAACTCTGGGCAAGGCGTGCATTTAATTTGAAGCTAATGACTGAAGAGTGGATCCTCTTTACAACTCTGCATTTCTTTTTCCCAGACAGTAACTAGCAGGTGCAAAGGGATGTTTGAAACAGACAGCAAGCAAACTTCATAAAGTCTGTTTTTAGTGTAGTTTAGTAACCAGGGTGAACACGAAAGTGAAACCTAACTTTGGATGTCTGACTGCTGCTTCTATGTCTCTTTTACTCCAGAGCTCCAGAGTGTAACAGACCGGTGGTCTAAGACATGTCCCAATAATATACATGTGCACTAGTTTTTCCGCAAAGTATTCAGTCATTTCCATAAATGACTTCAGTCATTCAACATCTTCCTCATTCTGCATTAGCAGTTCAGTGCTAGCTGCTTTAGCCTTCTGCATTCACAGTATTCTACTGTTAGAATTGTCCTGTTCCTGAAGGACAGTTTAGTATCCAGGCCCCAGCATGAACATTCAACTCCATACAGAACCATTTCAGTCTCACCTTCCAAAGCCCTTAGTTTGCGACTGAAACAATGCTCCAAATAAAACAGATTACCAATGCTAAAGAGCTAGCCCTGTGGCTAACACAGATGTGTTTACTAAGTGTTTGACTGAGCTACCAACAGACACAATAGAAAAATACAATGTTCCAACGCATATGTATAAAGAACAGAAGCATTCTACACCTGTGGGGAAGGAAGAGGGACAACTCCAGCTCTGTTTTCATTCCTTTAACTCCTTTAGTTCTATCCATCCGTTCAATGCAGAGGTTTACTGGTGTTTTAGCCCATGCTCTGTCACTCCTCTGTTTAGTTTTCTTTTTCTTTTTTCTTTCTGCCAGTTCAGCTCCAGTTCCAGTGTTGACCATTACAACAAAATAAATCCAATAAATCCCTTCCTATAGGAAAAAGGACAGATCTTACTCCTCATTTGTTCAGCTTACTTTTCACTACTAAACTCTGCCGGTTGGTGTGGTGTTGTCATAGTGACATAAGTCTGCCGTAAATCAGTCCGGTCTTGTCTGACCTGACCAGGGAAGATGGAAAAAGCATTTGAAAATAACCTGTTTTGGTGCTGATAATCTCACTTTAAATTGTGGTCTATGATCAGGCATATATAGAAAAATGAGACTTTTTCAAGATCACGCAGAACAGCACCTTAACACAGATTATCATGATTAGGAGATATTATCACATTTATGAGTGATTGTATTTGTTGTAAATATTTAAAGTGCATATAAATATTGTAGTTTATATTAAAAAAGGTTGATTATGAAAATGTGATTGTGTGTGAGGTGACTAAACAAATAAACAAAAGTGTATGTAAATGGTTTATATGGATGTTTTTTGTTTATATATATATATATATATATATATATATATATATATATATATATATATATAAGTGTGTTAACAAAGCAAAGGATGCGGAATTAATTCAATTACTAGTTTGTAAAGAAGGGGTGGGAGTCTGTAAGTTGTACTTTTTCCCACTCCTTTTCGAGCGCCAAAAATTTTGTTTGACATGTTGTATGGTTCTTTGTTATCTGATGATTTTATGTGCTCAAAATAAAACTAAACTAACTAAAAAACGTCAAACAGAGGATGATGGACCAGGTGTAAGAGCTGCTCTAAGTAGAAGTGTGCACTCAGTCACATGCTGTACTTTGTACCATATTTTGTCACCGTTGAGCTGTTTCACACTATAGTTATCGATGTGTCTGTGTCAGATGTCTGCTCCAAACACCATAAAGAACACTCTGCTTGAAGGATCCATTTCATTTTAAGGATGCTGAATTATGTATTTTAGGAAACAGAATAGGGGAAATGGCCTGAACACATAATTTTCCACAGTCTATTTTCTTTTGTTTCTCTGTAGTTCCCCAGATCCAAATGATTGAAATCAAATTCCATACCTATTCATATTTTTCCATACTGCACGGCTTGCCAAAAGGAACAAGACAAGTAACAAGACTATACTGCAAACAAAAAGGAAAAAAAATAGTGCATATGTATAACACTTGAAATGCAAATGGGTCAAGTGGTAACACGTGGACACATTTTGTGTTCAGCAGTCTCTGTCATGTAAGCAGAGTACCTTATATGCATGTATTATACATATCTGAGTAGGTCTTTATAAGCACTTTATCATTATGTACAACAAAATTTGGGGAGATAAAAATTTTTAGGTGAAAAATGTCAAAATAGTGCTCAGTAACATGTGGACTTGAAACGGACATAAATTTTTTAAGCTTTTCGCAAACATTCAAAACATGCAGTTCTCGACAAACTGATATTAAGTAGCACAAAACCTTTTAGATATTATGTTCAACTATGCTGAAAATAAATTATGGAGTAAAATATTGAAAAGTTTTGAATGATTGATTGATTTTGAATATGAATGTAAAAACAGAAGAAAATGAATAAACAAAACACTTAAACATAACACATATAATACATATTGAAAAAGGAGTGAGAAGAAGCATAACTTGTAAAAGTTTTATTGATGTGAGAATGTGGTAACACGTGGACAGGTTGCCATAGTAACACAACAACTCTTTACCATTGTATGCATCACCCAGAATCTTAACTTATTTTTTTTAAAACAAGCCAGATATAATCACAATGCTTTATTTAATGTATTTAATACTAAAACAGTGTTATTTACAACTTGTGGTGGTCCATACTGATATAGGTAAACTACAAATAATGAGTAATTTCTCAGTAACAGTTCACAGATAGTCTTTTTTAATGTGACAGATTGAATAAATTATAAAATTGTTTAGATGTAATTTTTTGAGTCAAATTTGAGCTATATTTTTATGTCTGAAGCATGGCCATGGTGTAAAAAGTACAATCAATAAAATCGGTTGTAACTTTTTTCTACAAGTGGTATTTTAAAAGGGATAACAGCTCCATAAAACAGAGATCTTTAGCTAAAAAATGAGCCCACTTGATAAATGATTTGTGCAGATTTACTTTTTCATGTTGATGTTCACTTTCACTTGATCAGACCCAAATATCAGATGAAAACAATATGAAATTTAATTCTACCCTACAGATGTGTGAAAAAATCATTAGACCACCCTTGTTTTCTTCAGTTTCTTGTTCATTTTAATACCTGGCACAACTAAAGGTACATTTGTTTGGACAAATATAATGATAACAACAAAAATAGCTCATAAGAGTTTAATTTCAGAGCTGATATCTAGCCATTGTCCATGTTTTCTTGATAATAACCAAAATCACTTAAGTTCTTACATCAATAGCTATGGCATCGTACTGACAAAAACAGTGCTTTTAGGGATTCCATGTTTTCTTTTCTGTCTGTTTTAGTCACATGATACACACAGGAGTTAGTACTTGATTGTATAACCATTGTTTTTGATGACTTTTGATGGTCTAATAATTTTTTCCACAACTGTATGACTGTTTGTATTTGGAAATGGCTGTTTTCATGTTGTTTATTTAAGGCTATTTTGGAAATAGCAGACAATCACGTAAACACAGACAGTAGAACTCACCTTCCCTTTAAATAATTTAACATCAGGTAGCCAATCTTCACACAACTGAGAGCCACAACCACTCACACAGACAACACAATGAGATGCACAACAAAAAGAATGTCATGAATCTGCAGTCTTATTTAACAGAAGAAGTGTAATGTAATGTAATGTAATCTAAAGAAGAAGTAAAAAGCAGGGCCACACATTTGGCTACTCTAACCTTTAAATGCAAATCTCCCTGATACATTTCCATATGAGTGATATTAAACAATTCAAAGGATCAGGGGATCAAACACCATCTGCTTTGGGTCCAGATCAGTTCAGACGCTGCCTCTCTCTCACACGCTCATAGACAAACTCACAGGGCTGCAGAGGTCAGCCAGAAACATGACGTCCAGCCAGCTGTTACCTCAAAACAGAGAACCAACGAGCTGGAGGAGGAGCAATTAGCGGTGATGAAAAAGGTCAGGGTGAGCAGTGAAAAAAGTCAGATATTATTATGGAAAACATTGAAAGGGTCTGTGCTTTGCTGAGTGTTTTCTAAAGTAAGGTTAAAGCACAGGCCAACACAACAATGAGTTTGTCACCGGAGCTGTCCATGGTGCTATAAATCAGCTGGTGAACACAGGAACAGGGTTTGATACTGTGTTGAAATTAAACCCACTTTTGACATGTATTTTTCTAAATTAAAGCAAGGTCTTCACTGTATTTATTCTTTTATTAAGTTAGTAAACATAGAATGTGTTTGATTTATCTCATAAATTCAAAATTATGCTGGCCAAAGAACAATATAGTCGACAACTTATGTATAAATTTTGAATAGATCTACATAGTCCAATAGAACATGGGTGCTTCTGTGAAAGTGGTCCCTAAAAACAGGAAAGAGAGGCTAAAAATTCAAACAAGATGTAGACTAATGTTATGAAGCAAGTTTGGAAGCACTTTGGGTCTATTTTAAAAATAAATACTTACTGAGATAAAAGAGAAACTATTTTTCAGATAAAACATATTTTTATATAATTTTTATATTATTTTTATACAAAAATCCCCATGTAACATGGTAAAAAGGACATGAAAATTACGCGCTACTATTTTTTTGAATACCTTTATTTTCTCTCACAGGTACATTTTGGGAATTGAATTAATTATGCAAGGCTGAGTGTTTTACAAAAATAACCACTGTTGCAAAATCATTTGCGATTTATTTGTGTTTAAATGGGCAGGTTCCATGTATAACACGAGCAGACACGATGGATTACACATGAAACCTGGAATGAGACTGAGATTCATGAAAAACCCACGTCTGGATTAGAAAAACCACTAGGATCGACACATTTAACACAGTGTCTTTATTTATAGCGGTATATAAGACCATTTCAAGACGCGTTTTTAAGATAAAATGCACCGACACCTAGGTAGCTTTTCATGTCCCAATTTTGGTCCTATTTTTGGCCCCAATATTTTATTAAAAATTAATTTTGGGATGACTCAGAGCAAGAGTATAATTTTTTCATTTATCTGAGGTCATTATAAGGTACATCCTGGGGGAAAATATGTCTAAATTTCTCTTTTCTTATTGGGTCTACAAAGCTGGCAAAGTGCCAGGTACCAAAATGAACCCAGTTTAGAAGCGCCCAGATGGAGGTAAATATCACTTGTGTATTTAAGCATTTAAATATTCAGTGAGCTTTGTGGCATCACTGGGCAAAAATCCCATGATTACTTTTCACTACATTCAGGTGATCTGAAGGGAAATGAGGCTTCTACAGTGGCAGGAGAAAATCTAACCCATGATGGCAGATTTTAGCTGATCATGTGAGATTCCAGGCAGGTGTGAGTGTTAAATATATGACAGCTGCTGTGTTACTCCTGTGCCAGCTCTAGTTATCAATCATGTTAAGACCGTGTCCACTTCTTGTCACAGAAATAACATACACGATATTTTAACCCGTAAAGACCCAGTGCTAATTTTGTGGTAGTTTGTAAATTACTTTTTCTCTCTATTTAACCTTTCTTAAATGATTTTTCACCATTTATTATTATATTATTCTCTCTATTTTGCAATTTTTCACTCTAAATTATGTATTTTCCTGTATTTAATTTCCTATAAAAATTCTATAGTAAATTCAAAGGTTATTACATCAAAATATAGAAATCTGAAGGAAAAGTGACTTCTTCAGCAAAGATATCATTAACTGCACATAAAAACAAGTGTCTCCATCCTCTGTCATTTATCAAACTCCATGGGTTTTACTGGTGAATCAATGTTGTAGAAGATGACAGTCTTTCTATGTTCACTACGGAGCCTCGGAACGTCCAAATGGGTCATATCTGATGACCATGAAAAGATGACAAACTGTACTTTACACCAATTATTTACATGTACTAATAGGATTAGTGGATTAACAGGTGCTAAACATTTTACATCAGTAGATGGTTTGGGTCTGTATGGGTTAATATTTTCACTTTCCCATTGCAGCAAAAAACCAAAATCACATCTGATTGTATCTGATTCCTGGCTCCAGTAAAATGTAATGCAGGATAAAGCGCATCATTTACTTTATGATTAGTTTAAAGCCCCGTCTGGTTTTAAACATTAACTCCATCAACCTGCAGAAAACTGAATGTGAACCGTCACATCCACCATCTTCACACATCTCTACACACACAAAGAAACCAAAGCTCTGATAAAAATCTGATGAGAGGTCATTTTTTTCTCATTTTACTTTTGCATAACTCTTTAAGAACCTCACGGTCATTGACTCTTGTGTGGGTGTTCTGCTAAAATAAGTATTTCAGCTCAGGAACACGTTTTTAATCAGCAACTTATTCCTATTATCCCACATCGTTTATGACAGTTGACACTTCAGAAACTAATGAAGCAATGGATCCGGACAGTAGAAAGAAAGAAAAGCTGATGGTGATGGAATAACATTCAGAGGCAGAGCAGGGGAAAAGAGCTGGGCTGTCTAATATGGTTACATTTCATTAGTGATTAGTGATGCATGCACAAGTGAAGGAAGAGCTGGGAGATTGAGAGGGTGGAAACTGTGTGTGTCTGCATGTATGTGTGAGCCCAAGAGGGATAAGCTAGCTATGCTCCAGAGGCAAAGCTTAGACAGAATCCGAGAAACATGAAAGTCACTCAAAGTCAAATGTTTGTCAAACAGACGATTATAACTGATGACTCAGCCAAGATCCTCCAAGAGACGGAAACCACAAATCTGCACAATTCACATCTGAAATCATCGAGATTATGTGACTGAATGAAAAATGGTGAAAATAAATAACTAAATAAATAAAAATAAAAATCTGAGACATTTAGAACACAAGGAGAAGAGGGAGAAGAGAAACTAAAAGGGATGGTTGTGGTGGTGAACAACATGCAGAGGAAGGAATGACAACATAACAATTGTTCCACCTCTGGAGGATTAGATCAGTTCGACTTGTTCCGAAATATGAGCTTTCTGTCACAAAGCTTCAGATGACAGACAGTGAAAAGCAACAGAATAGTAAACGGTGGTGCATTTGGTGCAAAAGTGTTTTGTTTTTTCAGATCTGCACATTTGAAGAAACAGTTTTGGTGCTGTACATCTCCTTTTCTGTCAGTCTGATGTGAACAAAAATGGCCCTCCTCTCCCATCGAGAGCTATTTATAATTAGATTTCTCGAGTGAAGCTCAGCTGAGTGCTGTAACACCTGCTCTAAGAGGAGACGTGCTACCTGTCTTTTAGAGTCATGCATGAGATGTGACAGATTGACCCAGCTCACTCTTCTGTTTACAGCCACAGCATGAAGCATCTTGACTGCTGAAAGCTACACTTGACTTTAGATTAAACCTAGTAGAGTCAGTTTACCTCTGCTCAGCAGGACAGCTTCTCCTTAAACTTCTTTCCTTAAAAAAACAAAGCCCACACGGTCTGCTTGCTTAATGCACAAGGTTTGTGATATTTTGAATATTGTCACTTGAATATATGATAATGCATGTTTTGCTCAATTATGAATTATACACTATTCAATGATATGCTGTAATGTAAGTCCATTACTTGATCAGTTAGACAAGGAGACATGCACATTATACAGTCATGGAAAAAATTATTAGACCATCAAAAACAATGGTTATGCAATCAAGTACTAACTCCTGTGTGTATCATGTGACTAAAACAGACAGAAAAGAAAACATGGAATGCCTACAAGCACTGTTTTTGGCAGTACAATGCCATAGCTATTGATGTGCGAACTGAAGTGATTTTGGTTATTATCAAGAAAACCATGGAAAATGGTACAATATCAGCTCTGAAACTAAACTCTTATGAGCTATTTTTGTTGTTATCATTATATTTGTCCAAACAAATTTACTTTTAGTTGTACCAGACATTAAAATGAACAAGAAATTGAAGAAAACAAGGGTGGTCTAATAATTTTTTCCACAACGGTATATTTTCAAAATGTTTATTTGTTATTTTTTGGTGTCTTGCTCTTGGGGCGGAGGTGTAGATCTGCAGAAGAAAGGAAAGTATAAGTAAAACTAAAGGTAATTGCTGTAATTTTGTGTGGAAATGGGACTTACCCTCGTCTCTCTGGTCTGGTCCCAGGTGTTCCAGCTAAAATAGTCCCCGGGGAGCCGGAGCACCTTAAGAAGGTTCCAGGAGGGACCACTGTGGAAGGAGGAGCAGGGGTGTTTAACTTCACCTGTCTGCCAAATCTAATTAATATTTAAAATGGACACTGTTAACTTAATAAAATATATATTTTTGTACGACTCTTTGACATGTAGTTAATCACGGTACTTTTTGCAAATGTGTAAATTTAAATAATTAATGGCGGCTGAAGTGAACTTACCTGTGCTCTAATGTAGTATAGGTTAGTGCATTGGCCGGCCTGTAAAAGGCTGCTCTCCTCCATTGTTGAGGAGGAGTGCTGCCTGAACTGAACTGAGCTGAGGTGATGCCTTTTTGCACATTTTGCATGTTTTAAACCTTTTTTTTTGTCTCTTTTTGTCAGTATTGTCTGTCTTTGGGTGAATATGAATAAAATGTACTTCGGTCTGCTCCTGCACACTTTGCCTCAGCTCTCCTCTGTTCCTCTGGACTGCTAAGGGATAGGCCTACTGGTGACATATGTAATAAAACATTATCAACATTTTGTAGCTATATTGGGCATCTGTGGCTCAGTTGGTAGAGCAGGTCATCCAGTGACTGAAGGGTCGGCGGTTTGAATCCTGCCTCCGACTGTCGAAGTGTCCTTGGGCAAGACACTGAACCCTAAATTCCTCCCAGTAGGACCTGGCAGCACCTTGCATGGCAGCAGCCGCCTACTGGGTGAATGTGAGGCTTTATAAAGCGCTTTGGGCACCATAAAAGTAAGGAAGTAGTAAGTACCGACCATTTAACCAGGCTATAGTTCATCTGACACACTGAACTGAAAACCATAGCAACACAAGCAGAAAAACATGACATATTTTTTTGTAAAAGAAAACAAAACTATTTCCAAATCTCCTTTTTTAAAAGTTTGGACACAAATCCTAATTTTAACACACCACCAACTGCACACTGAGAGTAACAAATGAAAGAAACTGGATTTAGCTTTTTTTTCTGTGTGCAACACAAAGCAATCGGACACAGTGGTTTGTTGTACATGTAGTAAACACAGATAGGACAAAAATATGTAATTTAGGAGAATGTATTTTCAACATTTCCTCAAAAATGTAACAGTCCCAAAGAAATAAAGAAAAGCCCAGAAAAAAAAAAAAAAAAAAAAAAAAAAAACTGCAAGAAAAAACGCAACAGAAAGAAAATTGGTTGAATCTCTCTTTGTCTGTGAGTCTGACTGTAAGACTTTATCCACTTTGCATACACGGTTTGTTTTGTTAGAAGTGTATTATAGTTACAAAGTGAGTCTAGAAGAGAATGTGCATTCATTGTGGGTAAATGTAATTCCTTTGTGTGGCAATGGTTTCAGATAGGGTGTTTCAAAAATAACAGTGTTTGCGCAGATAAACATTTCGTAAAAATATACAATATGTGGAGCTATCTGAGCTATTTATCTATAGTAATCTTTATAGAATCTCACTGTGTACATCATCACCATCTCTTGCTGTCTCTGTCAGAGCAGATGGAGCGGTGCACCCACATGGGAACGTTGACTCGGTTTGTATGGAGATTTCCAGGTGTCAAATGTAGATTCCCTCCATTAAAGTCCTTGCAGAATACATTTTTGCATGGATTACGTTTTTTTTATTTACATATTAACAGACAAAACTTGAAAGCTGACATTCAGCCACTGAAACCTTTAACTGCATTAATGAAAATGTTAACCATGGTTACTGGACTATAATACAAATAACATCAGCCCTGTTTCTGTCTGCTTACTTCTTTAGAAAAGACACAGTCCTCAATGCTCACTGCTAATTTGCTCATTGGGCTCAGACTACAATAGAAACAGCATACTTAAAGGTCCCGTATTATGCTATTTTTCAGTCACGTCATATAGGTCTCAGAAGCCCAAAAACATAGTATTTAAGTTTGTTCGCCCCAAAATCATCCTTTGTTCGGAGTTTCAGCGGTCGAAAAAGTCACTCTCACCAGCCCTCCTCAGAACAGTCTGTTTCTGGGCCTGCTTCCGGGTATGCAAATGAACGCATCTGTCCACGCCCACTCCCCCTCCCCTCTCTGGGAGAGGACGCGGCTTACGCTAGCGTTCGCTGTTCTGAATACACAAGTCACCTGTCTGAAATGCCCCTCTCTCGTCTACGATACATGTCTCAGACAGAACGTCTTTCCAAACACTGGCTTTCTTTGCCTTGAGGTGTGATTGAGCCCCGACGGAAAACGGCGGTGTTGTGTGTCGGGTTCATGGACCTGACACGGAAAGACGCCTGCCGCCACTAATGCGGGCAGCTACTAACAAGCTTGATGCTAACTATACTGATGCCAACCACAAAAGGCCCGTGTTCAAAGTAGTTCTGTTGAATGTCTCTTGATATTATCAGCTCTTGCATGTTAACGGGGACGCAAACGTTAGCAGCAGTAACCGAGCTATGTTAGCTGCCATGCTAACGTTAGACGTACACATCAACAACCACCAGCTTATCCGTAATGTAGGGTTATGCAGTAAAGATACAAAAAAATGAGAAGAACTTACATCTCCCACACTTGTACTTGGGTCACGAAGCGTTGGTACTGCGTCCTTCTTGATTCGGAGTCTTTGTGCTAAGCCGGAGCTGTATGGGCCCATGTTCGAAAAACACTCGTCCGTGAAATGCCGGGCACACACATACAAGCATTTCGGAATGTTGTTTGGTCCATGACCATCAAAGATATAATCCAGCCACTTTTTATGGAGAGGCTCGGTAGTGGGGAGCAAAAATAAACTTTCGTGTTGGTGTGTGCAGCCAACAACACCACAACTTGCGTGTCTCGCCTTCGCCATGTTTGTTGTCCAAGAGGTACTTTGCCAGGGTGGGGCTCACCTTTTCATGCAGGGTGGGGGCACAGTCAGGGGGAGGAGTTAAATCTGCTTATGTCGTCATAAGCGGACCCAACTCAAACTCGGCAGTTTGAGCAAGCATTTTCACAAAATGTGGTGTAGCAAGGCAGGGAGGAAACAGACAGTTTTCAAATTCGAACCTCATAATGAGGCTACTGCAACACACACTACTATAAGAAAACTTTCACAAAGTGAGATTTGCATAATATGGGACCTTTCAAGACTAATAATGTAATGCTTTCAGCACAGACCCAGAACCCAAATGCAGAACGCAGAGACGGATGTAAAAGTTTACAGGGTTTATTGAATACAATTAGTACGATAATGATAAAGAACAGGATCTTGAGGACAGCGGGCAAGGAAGTCCTCGTCTGAACCGTCCACCGGGTTTCGGACACGAACCCACGGTTCGGCACCGGGTTTACTGCCGGAACGCCGACTAGGGGAAAGCAGAGGGAGGTCAGGGACGGAAACAGGTCATGCACAGGAAGGCAATCAGACAGGCGACAGGACATAGGGAAAGGCAAAACTCACGTACCGAATAATCAGGCGAAGGCGTCAAAAAACCAGGAAGGCAGATAGAGGCTGACAACAACCGACAGGGAGCAGGCAAAAGACAGGTAAAACGGATGACAAAAAACAGGTCGAACACGGTAAGGCAAACGAACAAACAGGATCAGAACGCTGGTAAGTAATCTACAAGAGAGAACAAACTGGCGTCTGATCAGGGGAAAAGGCAGGGTATAAATACACAAAAGGGAGGGAAGACAACGAGACACAGGTGGAACAAATTAGGGCGGAGTCAGGAAATCAGGGTAAGGGTGAACACCAACCAGGAAGGGAAGTAAAGACAGCAGACAAGATACATGAGGAAAACTTAACAAAATAAAACAGGAAATGACAGACAAACATAGAAGACAGACAACCCCAGACTAACGTCCGGTAACCGGCTTCACAGTACCCCCCCCTCTAGGGACGGCACCAGACGGACCAGGGGCATCAGGATGACGTCTATGGAAGTCCCGAATCAGGTCTGGGTCCAAGATGAAGGAGGCCGGCACCCAGGATCGTTCCTCAGGTCCATACCCCTCCCAGTCCACGAGGTATTGAAAACCTCTCCCACGGCGACGAGCTGCCATAAGGCGACGGACAGAGTAGGCCGGGTCTCCATCGATGAGGCGGGGGGGCGGCGGCGGTTGGGCGGGTGGAACCAAACGGCTCTCCTTGGCCGGCTTCACTTGGCTCACATGAAAGGTAGGGTGAATTCTCATAGACCTTGGTAGTTTCAAACGAACAGAGACAGGATTAATCACTTTAGAAATAGGGAAAGGACCAACGAACCTGGGTGCCAGCTTGCGGCTCTCCACTCTCAGGGGGAGGTGCTTCGTGGATAACCACACCCGCTGGTCAGGATGGTAGACTGGAGCTGGAGTCCTATGGCGATCAGCAGCCGACTTGTACCGTGCAGAAGCCTTTAACAGGGCCTGCCTGGCCCGGAACCAAGTCCTCTTACATCTCCGGATAAGCGCCAGCGCCGAAGGGACACTAACCTCCTTTTCCAAGGATGGGAACAGAGGTGGTTGATAGCCGTACACCACATGAAACGGGGACAGCCCAGACGAAGCACAGGGTAGAGAGTTGTGAGCATACTCCACCCACAACAGCTGACGACACCAAGAGGCGGGGTTCTGCGAAGCCAACACCCGAAGCCCCACCTCCAACACCTGGTTCAAACGCTCCGTCTGTCCATTAGTCTGTGGGTGGAAACCAGAGGAGAGACTGACAGAGGCCCCAATCAGGGAGCAGAAGGCACGCCAAAATCTAGCAGTAAACTGCGGACCTCTGTCCGAGACAATGTCTTTAGGAAAACCATGTAACCGACACACATGTTTCAACAGCGCCTCTGCAGTCTCTTTCGCAGAAGGCAACTTAGGCATAGGGATGAAGTGAACCATCTTAGAAAACCTATCCACCACAGTCAATACAGCAGTGTTACCGTCAGAAGAGGGAAGGCCAGTCACAAAATCCAGGGCAATATCCGACCAGGGCCTCCTAGGGGTCGGAAGCGGACGCAACAGTCCGGACGGAGATCTGCTTGACGCCTTACAGGAGGCGCAAACGGGACAGGCAGCCACATACTCCGTCACGTCCTTTTCCATTCCTCTCCACCAAAACCGCTGTTTAATGATGAACAGGGTCCTCCTCACCCCGGGGTGACAGGCCATCTTGGTGGTATGGGCCCAACTAATCACCTGGGAACGAAGGTTATGGGGAACAAACAGCCGGTCTGGCGGAACACCATCCGGGACAGCATAATTAACCAGTCCATTAGCAACAGCTCTTTCAATGTCCCACAGAAAAGCCCCCACAAAACATGAGCCTGGTAAAATGGTTTCAGGGACATCAACAGAGTTATCGGGGTGAAAAACCCTAGACAGAGCATCCGGTTTGCCATTCTTAGATCCGGGACGGTAGGACAGGGTGAAGTTGAAACGAGTAAAGAATAGGGCCCATCTAGCCTGACGGGAATTGAGACGTTTAGCTGACCTTAGGTATTCGAGGTTCTTGTGGTCGGTCCAAATCAGGAACGGAACCTCCGTCCCCTCCAACCAGTGTCGCCACTCCTCCAAGGCCACCTTGATGGCTAACAGTTCCCGATTGCCGATGTCATAGTTCCTCTCTGCCTGAGAGAGTCTTCTGGACAGAAAGGCGCATGGGTGGAGCTTATTGTCCTTCAGAGAACGCTGGGAGATTACCGCCCCCAGTCCCAGATCAGATGCATCGACCTCCACCACGAACTGCAGGGACGGGTCCGGCACAGACAGGATGGGAGCCGAGGAGAAGGCTCCTTTAAGGGCGTTAAAAGCCCTGTCCGCCTCCACGCTCCATCTAAACACAGACTTGGGAGAAGTGAGACTATGCAGGGGGGCAGCCACTCTGCTGAACCCCCGGATAAACTTTCTGTAGAAGTTAGCAAACCCTAAAAATCGCTGAACTTCCTTCCGAGACGAAGGCGTGGGCCAATCCTTGACAGCACTAACCTTCTCAGGGTCCATTTGAACCCTTCCCTCGGAGACGATGAAACCCAGGAACGAAACAGTCGAACGGTGAAACTCACACTTCTCCGCTTTGACAAACAGCTGATTCTCGAGGAGCCTCTGTAGGACCTGACGAACGTGCTGCACATGAGACTCTTCGTCTGGAGAGAAAATTAGAATGTCGTCCAGATACACAAAAACAAAAACGTTCAACATGTCTCTGAGCACGTCATTCACCAGAGCTTGAAACACAGCAGGGGCATTAGTAAGGCCAAAAGGCATTACGAGATACTCGTAGTGGCCGCTAGGGGTGTTAAAGGCTGTCTTCCACTCATCCCCCTCTCTAATCCTCACCAAATGATAGGCATTACGGAGATCCAATTTAGTGAACATCTTAGCCCCATGTAGCAGTTCAAAAGCAGAAGACATTAGTGGTAAAGGATATCTGTTACGCACAGTGATGTCATTTAATCCTCGATAATCAATACATGGTCTGAGTGACTTATCTTTCTTGTCGACAAAAAAGAAACCAGCCCCCGCAGGGGACGAGGAGGGTCTAATAAGGCCGGCCGCCAGCGACTCGTCTATATACTTCCTCATAGCTGTAGTTTCAGGTCCCGATAGGGAATACAATCTCCCCTTAGGGGGAGAAGTGCCAGGGCGCAGTTCAATGGCACAGTCATACGGCCGATGTGGAGGAAGGGACGTGGCCTTAGATTTACTAAAAACCTCCTTAAGGTCATGGTAACAAGGAGGAACCTTCTCTAAGGCTGGAAACTCCTCTTCACTATTCTTAGGGAGGTAGACCGGTGCCACAGCAATCTGTGGAGTCTCAGATACAGTCACAACAGAATTCACACTTAAACAATGGGTCTCACATCCCTTACCCCAAGACTGGACCTCCCCCGTGATCCAGTCAATATGAGGGTCATGTAGTTGAAGCCAGGGAAACCCCAAAATGAGGGGCTGTGAATCAGACTTATACACATGAAAACTAAGATTCTCTGTGTGCCCATCCGGAAACTGTATGTTGACAGGTTGGGTGCGATGAGTCACACGACAGATAACATGGTCATCCAGGGCCCGGGCCTCCAACGGACGCTGTACTGGGACCAGTTCCAGGTTCAGTCTCTTGGCCAGGCTACTGTCCATTAAATTCGCGTCTGACCCGGAATCGATCAGAACGGGAAGCTGCAGAGACACAGAATCAGAACAGAGAAGAACCAGTGGAAACTGACGAGATGAAGAGGATAAACATACAGTCCTGCTTAACAGGGGCCCCTCACCTGACTTGCCCTCAGGCTTAGTAGGGCAGCTGGCGACTCTGTGGCCCTCCTTACCACAGTATAAACAGAGACCCTCGGTAAGGCGTCGTCGTCGTTCTTCCGAGGATAAATGGGTACGCCCCAGCTGCATGGGTTCCTCCTTAGGCGGTCTACCAGTCTCTTTTACCGGGAAATGAAAAGTCTCTCGAGCGACCACAGTACCAGACGAAGCGGATGGGTGATTCTCAGATCCTTCTGCCCGCCAAACTGCCTCCTGGTCAGCGACCCGGATCGCCTCGGCGATGACGTCATCCAGAGAATGGAGCTGTTGATGGAGCGCCATCTCTCGGCCCACTACGCGGCATAAGCCGCCTAGGAAGGCAGCAATCAAGGCCTGATTGTTCCAGCCCGATTCTACCGCTAGGGACCGAAAATCACTAACATACTGCCTGATAGGCCTGTCTCCCTGTCTCAGCCTCAATAGCTCGTGACTGGCTAGTTGGTTTCTAACTGGGTGATCATAAACCCTTTTTAGCTCAGCCACCAAACCGGAAAAAGACTGAACGGCCGGGGAGCCTTGTTCAAATAGAGCATTAAAGTAGCTCAGGGGAGGGCCTTCCAACAGACTAGCAACGTAAGCAATCTTGACAGAGTCTTTAGAAAAACGAGTAGGTTGAGAGTCAAAAATGAGTTGAAGCTGAGTGAAAAAATTACGACAAGTGTCAGGGTTACCTGCGTACTTAGAGGGAGGAGGGATGTTAGGCTCATCCGTACCTCTCGTCGGGGAATTGGTAACCCTGGATTCGCCTGAGGCGGCCGCGGCCGCAGCCTGGGTACTGGTGAGCAGCGAGACCTGAGTAGTCAGCTGATTCATCTTATCCAGCAGGGTATGGAGGGCTTGATCATGTCCCCCTAGTCTCTGTCCCTGGGACTGTATTGCTTCCCGGACCTGATTAAGTTCTGCTGGGTTCATTTTCTGGCCAGTTTGTACTGTAATGCTTTCAGCACAGACCCAGAACCCAAATGCAGAACGCAGAGACGGATGTAAAAGTTTACAGGGTTTATTGAATACAATTAGTACGATAATGATAAAGAACAGGATCTTGAGGACAGCGGGCAAGGAAGTCCTCGTCTGAACCGTCCACCGGGTTTCGGACACGAACCCACGGTTCGGCACCGGGTTTACTGCCGGAACGCCGACTAGGGGAAAGCAGAGGGAGGTCAGGGACGGAAACAGGTCATGCACAGGAAGGCAATCAGACAGGCGACAGGACATAGGGAAAGGCAAAACTCACGTACCGAATAATCAGGCGAAGGCGTCAAAAAACCAGGAAGGCAGATAGAGGCTGACAACAACCGACAGGGAGCAGGCAAAAGACAGGTAAAACGGATGACAAAAAACAGGTCGAACACGGTAAGGCAAACGAACAAACAGGATCAGAACGCTGGTAAGTAATCTACAAGAGAGAACAAACTGGCGTCTGATCAGGGGAAAAGGCAGGGTATAAATACACAAAAGGGAGGGAAGACAACGAGACACAGGTGGAACAAATTAGGGCGGAGTCAGGAAATCAGGGTAAGGGTGAACACCAAACAGGAAGGGAAGTAAAGACAGCAGACAAGATACATGAGGAAAACTTAACAAAATAAAACAGGAAATGACAGACAAACATAGAAGACAGACAACCCCAGACTAACGTCCGGTAACCGGCTTCACAAATAAGCCACTGATACACATTTCATGGACCCTAACAAATCAGGAAAAAAAAATTCTAGCTGTTGCTTAACACCCTCATCATGAACAAACAACAGCATTTACCGCCAACAAATCCGTGTGTATGTTGTTAAGGAAACATACTATTTCATACATAAACCAGATTACACTCTGTTGACATATATTGTGTCTAAGGTACGTTAAGACAGCAGGAATTATTGCACAATTTGGATTTTTTAGTGAAATCCAATTTTTTTTTTTATGTGTGCTCGTTCATAGTACACATTAAATGCAAATTCTATCAGTTTTGAGTTTGAACTGAATGCGACCCTAAAGTGACCCACATGCACCAAAGAGGTCCTGATGTAATACATTACAATGCAGGCACACACTGTGTTAATGGATGTTAGAATGTTTTTCCCTCCACTTCTCCTCCTGGGACACAGAATTTTAATGTTTGTCGCATTTCAATAACGTAAAGGTCAGATAAATGCAGCCTGGCCATTCAGCCTGAAGTCACATCGCAAAATATCGGATATGTATCAGATTTAGTGGCCTGGGTCAAATTTGAAAAAATCTAATTTGTGCCGTTCAAACTGTCTGTAACAGATCGAATACACGTCACATATGGGCAAAAAGATGGGATTTGGGCCACATTTGCCTTCAGTCTGTACGTAGCCTACTTATAGTGTCAAGTAGTTCCTTTGTATGTTTTGTTGACTTATGGACGTGGATGACCCCCCCCCCCAAACAGAGTGCATGTTTATGACGGAGCTGACTTCAGTCTGACCAGGACAGTGTGCCGTTGTCACTGTTATGACTGGACAGAATGGATGTTACATTTGCTATAATTGCCCAGAATGGTGTCATTCATGGTCATGTTGAATCAGATCCACACAAAACACAATGTGATTTCATGACACACTTAACAACATCCTTCCACTTGGCATGAGAGTGAGCGCAGAGCAGCCCAGGTTTGGCATTTGGGATGATGGGAGTTTCCATCCAATCCAAATATCCTCCTTTTTCACTCCCACAGAACAGACTGATCTCATGAAACCATGCTGTATGTCACACCAGTTCTTATGGCATTTGGCGTGTGCTACGGACGCATTTTCATCCTTTAATTCAACGCCATTTGATTGCGTGTCAGATCTCCGGGTTACATATCCGTAACCGCTAACCCTAACCCTAAACCTATACCGACACCTAACCCTAATCCTGAACCTAAACCTAAGCCTAAACCTAACCCTAACCGCTAACTCTAACCCTAACTCACTAACCGTAACCCTAAGCCTAAACCTCACCCTAAATCTATCCCCTAAACCTAACCCTAAACCTAACCCTAACTGCTAACCACTAACCCTTATCCTAAACCAAACCCTAACTGCTAACCACTAACCCTCATCCTAAACCAAACCCTAACCGCTAACCCTAACTCTATCCAATAACCATAACCCTAAACCTATACCTACACCTAATCCTAAACCAAAACTTAAACCTAAGCCTAAACCTAACCCTAAATCTATCCACTAACCCTAAACCTAACCCTAACTCTATCCACGAACCGTAACCCTAAACCTATACCTACACCTAACCCTAATCCTAAACCTAAACCTAACCCTAAATTTATCCACTAACCCTAAACCTAAGCCTAAACCTAAACCTAGCCCTAACTCTATCCGCTAACTCTAACTCTAACTCTAACCCTAAACCTAACCCTAACCCCAAACCTAAACTTAACCTAACGGTTAGCCCTAACCCTAAATCTATACCTACACCTAACCCTAAACCTAAGCCTAAGCCTAAACCTAATGCTAACTCTATCCGCTAACTCTAACCCTAACCCTAAACCAAACCCTAACCCTAAACCTAACCCTAAACCTAAACCTAACCGTTAGCCCTAACCGCTAATCACGTGGTATTTTAAGCGGCATGAACATACAAGCAGAAACCTTATGCTGTAATGCGCACAGATAACACGCCAATTAGAAGTGGTGTGTTATCTGTGTACAATTCATGACATCACGTTGCACAGAAGAACTCTTTCAACGTAGCGATGGAAGGTTCGACTCTTCTACATGGAACAGAGGAGGCATATGGTGACAATGATGGAGCCTGAACGCTCCATTCTGGATGCTATGTTTCTGTTATTTGATGAAAGAGAATCATAGAATGCACTGTAAATGTAGATGAGGTACTGGGTTGTGCTGCGCCTGATCCCAGCAGGAGACAGGATTGTTTTTGTTTATTTTTTGTTCCTTTGTTTCAACTTACAGTATGTGGTACAGTTTGTATAGCATTTGAGCCCTGTGTTTTCTCAGACAAATATATTTGTTATTGTGTTTCAGTAGACTGTAGAGTAGATACTTTGCATTTGGAAAACTTACAACTGCTGGAAAGAGCAATGAAGTTTGTTTAGTGCACACCAGAGTCTGCCTGATTCATCCAATAGTGTCTCCATATAAACAATGAGTTAGTATTTTTATTTTGGAGGGTGTTATGTGTATAGTTTTCCCCCAGGCTTCTTGCATTTTGTACATGTGGTTTTATATTTGTTTGCAGAATTTTGAAAAACAGAGCATTAGTTTCCAGAGGTGGAAATAATAAAACACAAAAACTGCATATCAAGTAGGCGTACTTTATCTGAATATTTATTTTTCTAAAAAGTTTTTTAATCTAAGGCACTGCATTTTAACACAGATTTCACTATTTTTTATTTATTGCTTTAATTCATTTGAATAAAATGATCAAATAGTTAAATTTTACAGAATTTTGCATCTTCCAAATAACAGAATTCAATCTGAAAGTTTAGAAAACAACATATAAAAAGGCATTGTTCATACGACAGATGAATGTAATATCAGAATTGTGTTAAAAATTGTAAACAAATATCCAAGGTGTTTGAATACATTATTCCAGACAGTTGCCAGGTGAGGTCATGGGACCCTGACAGACAGCTGGAGGGATTAATGAACGAAATATGACGATAATTAGAATGAAAACCAGTTCAATTTACAGCGAATAAGCAGAGTAAGTATGAAGGCTGTGTGCATATCTGTCTAAACATGTGAACCAACAGTTAGGCTCAGCTTGCCACTCACACTATAAAAACAAAAACTCTTCACATTATGCTGTTCTCATTAACAACTGCCTGTAACAGCAGCCTAAGGCACCCGTGCAATCACACCCAATTACTGAGAGCGGTCACATTCAAAATAAAATGGCATGCACCATTCCAGGGCCGTCTCTGCTGGTGACAGATGATAAATTTAATTGCAACTTTTAGATGTGCAGTGAGGCGAAGCAAAACGAAATTAGACTCACCATTATGTCTGTGCGTTTGCCTGAATTTTTTTTTTTTTTTTTCGTTTTCAACCTAGATGACATTTTACACATTTTGGTTGATATTTTTCACAGTTAGACACAGATTTTACTTTGTGTAATCCATGCTGCAATTTCATTTTGAAGACCTTTAGACTCCATCTCTGACCAAATATTATTTACATTTGCTAATATTCAGGCCACAGGTGATACAAAAACAGAAACTAAACTTTATAATTTTAACTGAAAGCTACGGTGGCCCAGAAAATTATCCACTATAAAAAAAAAAAAAAAGAGATTGTGATTCATTTAAAAAGAAGTATTTGAAAACATAAATATACCCCTTAAATAAAAATAAACTTGTATAAAAAAAATCTCCTAAAAAAAACCCCAACTTGTAATAAAAAAATAAATTTGTACAAAGAAATAAAATAAACTTGTATGATTTTGTTTTTTTTTCTTTCTTTCTGTCTTTCTTTCTTTCTTTCTTTCTTTCTTTCTTTCTTTCTTTTTTTGATGGATGAACCTTATTTAAAAAGGGAAGGGGTTTTCTTTTTTAGGCATATGAAGTTTTGTTTTCAAACACTCTTTTTCTTTAATAAATATATTTTTTGAATGAGTATTGTCTTATTTTGGGGTAACATATTTTAAAACCCAACACTGAATCAATTTTTTGATGTTGCCCAATTTTATTTTGAGACACTTTTTTTTTAAAGTCCATTTTATTTGAGGAGATTATTTTCTTTAAAACCTATTAACCTAGGTTCATTGGTTAATCTAAATTGCCCATAGGTGTGAATGTGTGAGTGATTGTTTGTCTCTATATGTTCAGCCCTGCGATGATGTCAAGCCTGTCTCCAGACGATAGTCTGGTTTTGTCTGTCTTTTATGTTGTCTGTCATTTCCTGTTTTATTTTGTTAAGTTTCCCTCGTGTGTCATGTCTGGTGTCTTTGCTTCCTGTCCCTGATTGTGTCCACCTGTGTGATTACCTGACTCCGCCCTAATTTGTTCCACCTGTGTCTCATTGTCTTCCCTCCCTTTTGTGTATTTAAGCCCTGTCTTTTCCCCTGTTTGTTGCCAGTTCGTATTTACTTGTGAGATACTTACCAGCGTTTTTGATCCTGTCTGTCTGTCTTCCTGTGTTTGACCCGGTTTGCCGTCTCTGTTTTGCCTGTTGCCTTATCCCTGTCGGTTCTGTCTGCCTCATTCTGACCTCCTGGTTTTGACCTCCTCGCCTGACTTTAACGGTACGTGAGCTAGCCTGATCCTTATGTCCTGTTGCCTGTTTGACTGCCTTCCCATGTATGACCTGGTTCTGCCACTGACCTCCCTCTGCTTCTCCCCAGTCGGGAGACCGACGTGTTCTACCGAACTGGACGGTGGGTTTTCGTCTCCGGTCTGGGGTACTCACCCTGAGAAGAACCTCGTCACCATTATCCTCAGGATTTTGTACTGTATCATTTTTACTGAACTGTCAGTGAGCTTGGTGTTTAACAAACACTGTGAACTTTTCAGTCTCTCTGGGTCGTGCATCTGGGTTCAGTTTTCGTACTCTGGGCATTACAGATGAACTGGCGACTTGTCCAGGGTGTACCCCACCTTTGCCCCTATGTAGCTGGGATAGGCTCCAAGCGATCTCTGTGACCCTAGTGAGGATAAAGCGGGTTCAGATAATGAATGAATGAATGAATGAATTTTCTTTAAAAAAAATCATACAAGTTTATTTTATTTCTTTGTACAAACTTATTTTTTATTAAAAGAGTTTTGTTTTTTTTTGAGGAAATAGTTTGTTTGTTTTTTCATGCAAGTGTATTTTTATTTGAGGGATACATTTTTTTTCCCCTGATACTACTTTTTAAATGATATCATTTTTTTAAATTTTTTTTAAAATTTTTTTTCTTACAGTGGATATTTTTTGGGCTATTGCCCCTCTGGGCCACTGTAGACCCAGGGCTCACTTGCTGAATTCAAAGGGCAGTGAATCTAGTGAAGTTTCTGACAAACAATTATGGTTAAGGTTTAAAGTGTTATCCAGTTGTTTGCTGCTGCTTTTTATGTGTGTATTTCAGAGTTAGAAACAGAAGCTGTTTCTCTTTTACCATTTATGAGTGTCTCTGAAGAGAGATTCAGCTTTGCAGAAATTTGGAAAAGGTCAAGATGATAAGACTTCTTTGATTCTTTTGATTTTAGGCAGATATATTTAATGACAAATTATAAAGGGAATATTTTAAAGGTTATAATTAAAGTCAATTCTTATACCGATTTCATCTGGTCAGCTTAACCCTTAGGACCCTCTCAGGCATTTTTGCCCATTTTCTCATTTTTTTTCCACAAAGGTGACCAGAGGAAGTATCTGACACTACAGAAAAAAGACTGATGCAATCAAATCATTTTTGTTGCTAATCTTTGACCTATCCAAGGCTCTAATAACCACCAATGTTTCATCCACCTACTATTTATTTTATGGAAAATATTCCATTTTTTGTGGATTTTTACTTCCGCCAAGTATAGCGGCGGAGGTTATATTTTCATCGGGGTTTGTCTGTTAGCTCTCCAAGTGCTTTTCTACTTACCTCCGCCAAGGAGGGTATGTTTTTTCTGGCGTTGGCTTGTCTGTCTGTCTGTCTGTCTGTCCATGTGCAAGATAACTCCAAAGTTATGGACGGATTTGGATGAAAATTTCAGGAAATGTTGATACTGGAACAAGGAACAAATGATTAAAGTTTGGTGGTGATTGGGGGGGGCACTTATCGGCCTTGGTGGAGGTCTGCGCTCTCCGAGTGCTTCTAGTTTTTGTAATAATTCACCTAGAATTCAAATCATTAAACTGGCATTTAAAGGGTTACAGTCTTGAAAACAATTGAATGTTTGGTAGTTTTGAGCAGCGGGGAAGTTGTTTAAGAGGTTTATAGAAAAAAAATTAAAAAGCAAAAAAAAAAAAAAATGTTGACATATGATTTTAGAGCAGTTTTCATGTGCATGTACATTTTTGTCCACGAGGGTGACCAGTGACCAGAGGCTTTTTATTTATTTATTTATTTATTTTTTATTTTTTTTTTGAGGGAGACATAAGGGTTAAAACCTGAATGCCGTTAGATAAGCAGTGATTTATCTAAGTCAGGAGTATGCGATTTGTCAGAAAACTCCTTTGTTCAGTGTTGAACTTGAAAAGGTGAACACTGATTGTAAAGTATACTTTTGTCTTACTACACTGGAAATAATGCGATATGTGTCATAAAGAGAGCCAGCTAATCAGACAAAGAGCTTTAATAGTCACATTGTTCTCCAGCATATCATCATGTGACCCATGTACATCCACGCTTCTTCTGTGTGGGCGCTGTGTCCATCAGACGGTACACATGTTTCTGTGATGTTCACTAGATTTCAATTTTAAAGGCAGGCTCTGCAGGCTGTCTGCAGCAGCCGAGATTACACAGGCAGAGAGAAGACAATCACACAGCAGTCCAAGTCGATCAAAGTGTGAACTCTGAAAGACAGCCAGACAAACGGGAGCCAATGGAGCCAGAAACCAAAAAGCCCAAAAGCATCATCAACAACAAAACCAACCCTTCGCAGGCTGGATGGTGTATAGGAAAGGACTGGTTTTGTGGTCAGCTTTCTTTTCATATTTGCCCAATAGCAAACACTGACTGACTGCTTATAAAGAAGATGAGAGATGAAAACGCAGTATGTGTATATAGAGCTAAAAATGTAGGAAAATGGTCCCAGATAGAACTCAGTAAGTACTAAACTGAAAGCCACCATGTTACATAAGACCTTTTCAAATATAGTCTTGTCTTACAGAAAGAAAAGGAGCCATAAACCCTGTGGATTGGCCATTTTCAAGGACGTAACAGAAGCTTCTCATGTTTTCTCAGCATCTGTCATGTCTTCTCTTCCCCTTGTTTAACTGGATAAGGCAAAAATATTGTGGTTATTTGTGACCCACAATCAGCCTGACTGACGAATGTGGCATTTCTGTTGACCCTGAGTCTGAATCTCACCTCTGTCATTTTGACAAGGCAACCCAGATCAAAGAACACACA